>NC_143404.1:38089268-38689268 GCF_052110815.1 Crocodylus siamensis | reverse complement strand
AGCAAAACTACAGTCCCCCATGCTGACTTGTGAGGAGGTGGGGGTAGAAAAATATAAGCTGCCACACAACCACAGCAATGGCACTGTGGCAGCCAGAAATCACTGCTTCCTCCCTTCTGGCCTGGGTGTCAAAGTGTCTTGTTATGCCTCTGCAACCTGGTTCTGCTACTCCCTCCCAAGCCCCTATTATAAGGGGCACTGAGAGGTTTTCACAGCATTTCCGCTTGTTCCTTGATTTATTTTCTGGTCAAGAGCAAAGTTCCTACCCCACTTGCCCAGGCCCCCCATGGTGCTGTGCTGTTGTTAAAACAGTTGATTAGGGACTAACCTGACATGCGCAGTGGAGGCAGACATACCATTGCAACCAAGGAGGAAGAGCACAAACAGTTCCTAATCTGTTAATTTATTGTGCTGCTGCGTACTGCACTAGCCAATAACTTTGAAATGATGTGAAGATTTGCAGCCAACCCCTCTCATAAAGAGATTTAGGAGGGTGAAGGAAATAATTAAACATCCCTTCCCTAAGTATTGACTTCCAACTGAATGGGAAAAATAACTGCATTTCTCATAGCCCTCCTAAATCACCTGGCCTTCCAGGCTGGAGCTCCAGGAATTGGGACCCTAGTTTGACCATAGCTGCAGGCAGGTTGAGACATATGAGCCCCTGCAGGTGACTGTAGAAAGGACCTTTGCTTGCTGCTGAATATATGAAACCCACCTCCCCTAGTGCTGAGAACTGTCCAGAAAGGCAATCCTTCAGGAGCAGCAGTCAAGCTGCTGCAGGCCTGTAGCAAGGGCCAGGGCCGGATTACCCCTTTAGGCTAGGGACAGACATTCAAAAAAGCCTAAGCCTGAATTCATTCAATCTTTGCAAATTAATCTTTGCAGGACTCTCTCATTAGGGATGTCTGCCTGCATGGTCTCAGGCTTTTCCCCACTGGCTGCTCAAGGGGCAGGAGTGTTACTAGCCCCCAACCCTGGGCTAGCACTCTGAGACAAGTGGGGGGTGTGCAGTGCATGCGTCTATTGATGATAGGGAGCTTTTCAGTCTCTCTCCCTGCTTTGTTATACTGTCTGCAGCAAATTGACAGGTGAGTAAGCCAGGGAGAGGGGGGAAGGGGCGGTGCTGATAAGTCTTTATCACCCAATTAGGAAAACAATAGCCTCTCTCCACATTACTTCCAACTTCTTAAACATCTTACTGACTGACCTGTTCGTTAGCTGCAGAAGCCCTAAGTGGTCACTGTTTTGTCTGCCTATCCCAGTGAAATTGGAGACACACACAGACGCCTCTCATTAGCTAGCATACCACATGCTGGCTACAGTCCATGCTGTGTTAGAGATGAGGAAGTGAATCTCTGCTTAAACAGCAAATGGTGAGAGGGGGATATGGGGAAGCCAGCAGACCCTGCTGTGCCTGCAAGTCTGTACCAAGCTCCAGCCAGGGAGCAGGGGGGAGGGGCCAGCTTTGCTGTGGAGCAGAGAGCCCCGCCCAACCCAGAGAGCATGCTGGGTTACTAGGGGTGTCTGATTTAGCTTAAACCAGCAAGGGGTCTGGGACAGACATTGCATAAACTGGTTTGAGCCAAATCAGTTAAGTCTGATACATTCAACCAGGTTTTTCTCAAACTGGTTTCAGCCATTCTCAGACTGGTTTATGTGCACTGAACACCTGTTTTGTTACAGGTTTAAACCAGTTTCTGATCACTTAAACTGGTTTATGTATAATGTCTGTCCCCAGCTCTAGTGGGCCCTAGGACAAACAAACTTGTGGGCCCCTACTTAATGCTGTATATTTACATTACCTTTTTCGCTCAATAATTATAATATGTAAAAAAACACAACTGGGTGCTCCTTCTTCACTTAGGGCCCTAGGCATGTGCCTAGTTTGCCTTCATGTTAATCCAGCCCTGCCCAGGATGCAAGAGGTTTTAGTCAGCCTGCTGGTCCCACCCTCTCCCTCTGCTAAGTGGGTGCATTGGAAGTGCTCGGAGGCAAGGCTGAACTTTTCCAAGCCTTGAGAGGCTCAGGTACAGAGGGAGAGAAAGCACAGCATTCATTGACCTGGTGGCACCTGGCACTCTTTCTGTGGAGAGACTGAGCCTGTGGAGGACTTTCTCTGCCCTGCTTGCGCTGGATTTGGCTTGTAAACAGTCTCTCCAGAACCATGTGCCAGGTCATGTAGAAGCTGCTAGGGTGGGAGGAAGGGGCAGTGGGTATAGAAAGCGATAAGCGTAAAGTACAAGGAGCTAGTGGACAATGGGGCATGTGAAATACGAGGCCAGCTGCTGCCAGAACATCCCTTACCTGCTTCCTATGTTGGAGTTGTTACAGGAGGAAATAAAAATAAACAAGAAAGGTTTAAGGAGAATAAAAATTAACAGGGAAATGAAGTGCAGGCTGGCTGGGTTTTTCCATGTTATGTGGCTTTGCTTTTTTTTTAAGTCCTCTCCTTCACAAGCTTTAATTAGCGATTCCTCCTCAGCTGACACAGCAGCTTGGGCAGTCACGCCCCAGCGCAATTAAAGCAAAGTCGTGTGAGCACCTGACATGCCAGAATCAAACTGGCTTCATCAAGACAACGTAGAGACATGTCAAATATGCTTACTATTCAAATGAAGATGAATATCAAAGAGGAGAGAGAGAGAGCCTGGCAGAGAGGCCAACAGAGAGGCAGAGAAGCAGGGAGAGAGAATTAGGAGACAAGTAAAGAGGGAGAGAGGGAAAGATACAGAGGGAGAAAGAAATAGGTACAGGGCAAGGCAAGCAGCTGAGCCTGCTAGTGGGGGTGGGGAAGGATCATGGCAGGGGAAGGGGGGGAAAGCAGGAGGCGAGTGGCAGAGAAAGAGGCGAGGAGAGGGTTTAGGGAGATTAGAGGAGGAAGCTTAAGAAGAGGCCTTTGAAGAACAGCAAAATGCTGTTTTAGAAGAGTGGAAAACACCCCCCTCCCATCTGCATTGCTTGCTTCCTCTCTTGCCATCAGGGTGTTTGAAGCAAACAGGCTTCCCACAGCCGAACCACTTCACCATCTTCACCCCTGGCTTCCCATACTCTCCACACAGTCCCAAGCAGGGGGTCAGGCTGAAGCCATTCTGACCTCCCCAGGAAGTGCAAGCCAGCCCTATGAGACAGTGGTCCAAGACACACTAGGACATGGCATTGCTGTCCCCAGAACAGCTGGGGGGTGTGGGGGGTGTACACATGTGGAGAGGGGCTGTGCACATGCTAGAGATTTCTATACCTGCTATTGTTTGCTGGGGAATTGTGTGCATGCTAGTGGGCATGCATGTGTGATGGAGAGTTGTGTGAAAGTTAGTACATGTGTTACACAACTCTGCATATTTTTATATATACAGTATATGTGTGCTGAAGAGTCAAGCCCATATTATTATTGGTGTGCTGCACAGTTGTGTATATGTGTGTGCATGTGCACACACTGGTGAGTTGTATGTGTACTGTAGAACTGTGCATGTTATTTTACACGTGCTGAAGAGTCATGTGCCTGTTACTGAGTTTCTTGGATAGTAGTATGTATGTGTACAAGAGAGTTGTGTGCATGTTAGTGTATGTATGCATGCTAAAGAGCTCTGCATGTGTGTGCACTAGAGAATTATGTTAGTATGTTAGTGTGTAGTCTGAAAAGCTGTATGCATATTAATGTGTGTATATGCTGGAAAGCTATATGTACGTAACTGTGTGTGTATGCATGCATGAATGTATGCACTCACATGTACACTGGGCAGCTACAAACAGGGTGCTGAACATGCCTGTCTAGAGATCCTGAGTGAGAGCTGGACCTATGTCCTTTAATACACTTACTGACACAGTAAATCACATAAACCCAGCAGTCAGCTGGGCTCTCAGGGCTGGGAGTTAAGCCTGTTTTAAGCCTGCAGGGACAATATTCCTCATTTGAGTTCCTTCTACTGCAGTTTAGAACCCACCCACACAGCAGTTGCATGCTGAGCCACACACCCCCACACCTAGCCCTGCCCAAGGCCTGTCCTCCCCACTAAGACCCAGCCCTCACTCCTCCCAGCACGAATAGGCATTAGTCACCCTAGCACAGTTATGCACGTAGCAACATGCACACAACACAGCCACCTACTCACCACCCCATCACTGTGTACATACCAATATGTGCATAACATAATTGTTGATCACCCCAGCACCGCTACACAGTAATGCAGCATGAACACATCTGTCACCTAACCCTAGTACATAAACAGACAGACACACAGTACAACCCAGTTCTCACACCAGCGCCATTAGACATGCACCAGTACAACTGACTGCTTGTCACCTTGACACCATTACACGCACAGAGATAGGTTCATAGTGCTACCAGTAAGCAGAGTTCATAGTATTGTCCCAACAAGGTTATACACCAGGAAACATAGCACAACCATATGTCCATCACCCAAACATGATTACATGCACACTGACACAACACACACAACCATCCATGTATTACTACAAGACTGCAATGCATGCAGCATACCTTCCAATACCACCTACCATCATATCACACTCACTGAGAGGTGAATGCAACTGCTGCCCATTTATCACTTCAACAGTATTGCATATACAGTGACATGCACAATACTCTACCACCTATTTGTCACCCAAACACATTCCATGCATACCAGCAAGGACATAATACAACTGCCCACTCATAATCCTACACCAAGGGTGTCGCATAGACAGCCCATAGGCCAGATCTGGCCTGTGGAGCCCTAACCTTGGCTCAAAGATTGCTGGACCAGCAACACATGGCATCGATGTGCCATCCTGGCTCCAGCTCCAGGGCTGGTCTTGATCAGGCTATGCCAGATCCAACATGTAGGACCAGCCTGGCAGGGCACAAGAGAATATACATGTCCTATGTCAGTCCCCTGTGCAGTGCCTTCAGTGCCAGGTCCAATATGTGTGGCACATGCAGTATGAGCTGGCCCTAGGGCTCACTGTGCACATGGCATACGAGGCCAACACAGGGTACATGCTCCCCATGGCACATGGGCTGGACCCAGCACTGCAGATGGCACAGGTGTCCACAGCATAGACTGCAGGCAACAGCCTGGACTGACTCTCTGTGCTGCCCACAGTGCCAGGTCCAGCCTGCACACTGCCCACAGTGCATACCCCTTTTTGGCCCCATGAGCCACGTGTCCAGCAAGCCTCGGGGCTGGCCCATGCTGCATTCACCACATTGCAGGGGGCCAGTTATTTCACAGAGAGCCGCTTACTGAGTTTTGCCAAGCCAACAAGGGCCACATGACAGGCAGCGGGGGTAGATAAATATTAATTTTCTAAATTTTTAGAGGCCCCAAGGGCCAGATAGAATGGACTGGCAGGTTGCATCCAGCCTGTGGGCCACATTTTGCCCACCTCTGCACCACACGGTCTGGAGTTGGCTTGGTCACTGCACAGGGAGTCAGTCCCAGTTCAAGCCAGGGACTGGCCTGGTGACCCTCATCTAGCCTTGGGGGCTGGATGAGTTTGACACCCCTGCCATATACACACATACTATAGATGCATAAGCAACTGTCTGCTCCACACTGACCCAACTGCAAACACAGCAACACAGATGAACATAGACAGAGCACAGTGACTTACGGTACTTGTCACACTGACATCATTAGACATATCCTAAAAAGCAAACAATATAATATTTCAGTAGTCATCCTGACACCATTACACACAAACATGCACAAGCACACACATCTATACACACATGTACACATACAGGCAGGTTTACATAAAATATTTTGTACCTTATTGGCACATGTGAATATTAGCTGGTGTATTTCAGCGTGCACTTGGTACATGTACTAGTGTATGTATGTGTTGTAGGTGCTGTTGCTGCACGGTCTCTGTGGCACTGTGTGATGCTGGGTGCAAATGTGTTGTGTGGATGGGGCTTACTCTCTATGGTACTTTTGCCTTGTGTGTCAGTGGATGTAGTTGTCCCATGTGGCTGAACATAGGTGCATGTAACCATCCCCCATGATTTGGTGTATATAGGTGTAATAAAGAACCCCTGCCCCTTTTACTAAAAGGGCTTGATTAGGTAAGGAACCAGGGGTCAGACTGATCACCTGCCCCCAGGGAAGAGAGGTAGAAGGGCCAATCATGTGGCTGGAAGAAAGCTGGGCTGGGGAATGTAAACTCAGTCCCTGAGCAATCAAGGGGTAGTCTGGCCCTGCTTGCAGCAGGCAGAGGAGCCTGAGGGAAAGGAGCTGCTGGGGGAAGACATAAACCCTCACAAGTTGCCCTAGGAAGCTGCAGATGTGAGGGCTTCAATGAAAGGTAGGACCTGTGGGCAACAATTTGCCCCAAATGAGGAAGACTATCTGTTGTGAAGCAGTTGGCTTGAGTTTTGTTTTTTCATTTTGGACTTGTAACCAAAGTACCAGGTTGTGGCTATAAGGGCAGAGGAGACCATGAGCAGGGATGCCTGAGTGCACTCCCCTGCAATAGGTACCAGAAGTCAACCTGAAGGCAGAAGGGGTAGAGATTACCAAGGTGAAAGTGGACCCCTAGGAAAAGGGGGGCTGCCCCCAGGGCAAGGCCGATTCCTGGAGGCTGAGGTCTTGAAGAGCTGGCCAAGGTAAAGGGTTCAGTCAGAGAGAAAAAGGGACTAAGGCTGCCACAGCTGAAACTCTGACAAGTGCCCAGAATCCTACATGAACACCCCCATAAAAGGGAAGCACCAGAAAGAAAGCAAAAGCCCTAAGGTGGGGCCAGCCTGACCGGGCAAACCAGGTCCCACGGGGTTATGCCCAGCCCCAGGGACTGCCTCCCCACAATAACCAACAGAGAAACACCAAAGTCATGCAAGCAAGAAACTGGAGATGAGGATGCCTTCAGTCTGAAAGGGTTGAGAACCACTGGTATAGGCATTTCACATGGCTGTGTTGTTGCAAGTAGCCATCCCAAGTGGCAGTATGTCAGCACATGTAGCTGTCCCGAGCAGCTGTATCAGCATGTAGCTGTCCCATATGCCTACTGGAACATGGAACTGTCCCATGTGTACCATTGTTTCAAAGATATTCCCTACACAGTGCAGTGGGGACTACAGAGGCCATGCTTGGCCTAACTGAACTACTAACTCTCCCCAGTACAGGCCATGGGAGCAGTCACATAATGCCAAGGCGGGTGAATGGGGCACCAGCTTTGGATCATAAACCAAGTGTGGGGGTGGAGGGAGAGAGGGAGGGAGAGAAGTGGAAAGGGAAGAAGAGCAGGAGCTACGTGGTCATCACTGCAGCCACCACAATGCCAGCAGCAGAGGCACTAACACACATGGCTGCCACCCAGGGCATCTAAGCACCCAGTTATGCCTCTGCTGGGAGCATCACAAATAGGCAGGAACTCCCAGCATCCTCAGGCCCTCTGCAGTCTGAATTACTCTCCGTCCTATCCCTTTAGCTGCTTTCCAGGACACTGGAGTATCTTACTCCCAGCAGAAAGCTGAGTTCTGAAGGAAATACAGCAAGTGCAGAAGGCCCTAAAAAAATCTCTTGGTCCAACAGTGCCATCTAGTAGCGTTTCCCAAGCCCAGTAACTGATACTCTATCCTGAAGACTGGTAGTTCCCTCAGGGCACAACAGAAAACAACATCGGACACTTAAAATCCCTGGACTTAGCAGTCAGATAGCAAAGGGGCTTGGTGCACAGTTAACCCACTGTGGTGGATGTGGACCTGTTCTGTAATACATAAGGATGCTGCATGCAACTTGCTTGAAATGGCAAGAACTAGCTCAAAGTCCACCAATGTTGGAGATGGACAGAACTAGGGAGAGGGCCCAGCTAGAGAGCTCTCTGCCACAACAAGTCATTGTCACTGTCTTGACATACATTACAGGAATGTTTTGAGGCTGCAAACAGTCCCTGTCCCAGGGAGTTTGTCACTGACATAACCTAGCAGGCCCAGGGTAGGATTGGCAGGCTTGTACTCCTCATTTTTGTAGATGTGGAACTGAGGCCTGGAGTGGTAATAACATTTGCATAAAGTTCAGACCTACTATAGACACAGCTAGCCTAGTGTAATGTATGACATATTCCCTCAAATTTATAAGAGGAAGCTACCCCAGGAGAAGCAGTAGCATCCACAAAAGTGGCTGTGCCACTTTAGCTTTACTTGTCCTAAAACATCCTAATTAAAGAAGCACAATACCCATACACATGACAGCCCAGGGAGCACCATGTTCTGCTCTCTTGATAGCAACAGTCTTTTCTCAACAAAGGGGGCAAAACTATAGCTGGCAAAGCCTGTCTTCCAGGAAACTAAGGCAACCTGAAGACTGGTAGTTCCCTCAGGGCACAACAGAAAACAACATCGGACACTTAAAATCCCTGGACTTAGCAGTCAGATAGCAAAGGGGCTTGGTGCACAGTTAACCCACTGTGGTGGATGTGGACCTGTTCTGTAATACATAAGGATGCTGCATGCAACTTGCTTGGTTACAGAGTTCTTACTGAATGGGATAATTTAACAGAGGCTGTTAAGAGAAACAAGCAGAAAGGGAAAGAACAGAAATTTTGACAGCATGAGAAAAGGCCCAGTGACACATGGTTTAAAGAAAGAGAGGCAGAAATTGTTCAGGCATGCAGACAGGGACACAGGATCTCATATGTGTGTCTGGAGAAGCTAGGTCTGCCTGGGCTACTGTCGTGAGTAGGTGCAGTTGGACCTGGGCCCCCTCAGCCTGATGTCTTTTTTCCAAGTGATGACAGGGTGGAGGAGCTATGCTTTCACTCAGGTGCTCTCAAATGTTTCTCTCTCTCCTGTCAAGACTTTGGTGTTACAACTGTTGGGGAGCTAGTTCTGCCAGGTGACACCTTTGACCCATTGAAGGAGTCTCTTCATGGGGCTCCACCTCCCCTGCACTCCACCCCTACCACTTCCTCAGTGTTGCCTAGTCTTCTGATCTTGATTTTAGAAAGAGGAGGGGAAACAGCAAAACCCCTGCCTCTGCTGGCAGACAGTGTGCCGGAACTGGAAACCAAATCCGAATCTCACCAGTCCCGTGGATAACAAAATGTACAAACCAAGAGTCCAAATTCCAGCAAAAGAAGAAAAATAAGAATGCTCCATAAGGTTCCCCTCATGCATCAATTCTCAGTCTTTATAATGTATGAAAAGCCTCTCCAGGATGCTTCCCTTATGAATTAATTATCAGTCTTTAGTGTGGCAAACAGCCCTCTGGGCTGCTTCCCACTCTGGGCAGCCCCCACCCCATCCTGTTCCTAGCTTGCCCCTGCCACTCCTAACGTGACTCTTGATCAAAGGTGCCTACCCCTCGGAGTCAAGTCAGCCACCTCGGTGTCCTGTTCCTCAGTCGTTGTCTTGACTGGCAATCTTCTGATCATCTGCACATGGAGTCTACATCCCTCAGCTGATGTTGGCTGTACATTGAAGCTGGTGGGAGATGCTGCAGGCTCCCCCCAGCAGCCCCTCTCCAGAGCAGAAGTACTTCCTTGGGCCCAGCCACCTCCTATCCAGAGGAAGCAATGGCTTCTAAACCACTGCGTGAAGTTCCATTCCCTGCCAGTATTCTCTATTCTGTCTAAGGTAAGTGACAGGGATGGATCGTTCCCGGGGTTTTTCCCTTCTCCTTGATCTCTCCTTCCACTGCTACTATCACGCATGGTTGGGCTTTAGGAAATACAGACATGCATGGTTATGGCAGCAGCAATCCCTCATGGTTGAGGATGATCACTCCCACAGGTCAAGAAAGGGGTTCTAGATGAGTCCATTGATGGCTAAAGTCACTGTTCAGGTCATCTAGTCGGGTTGTGAGGTTATGGGTATTGGTGATTTGTTATTGTGGTAGATGTTGGATCCAGTGGGGGAAGCCTGTACGTGACTTGTACTCCTATTAGGGTGGCCCATGGTGGTAAGTTCAAAGGTGAGGTATCAGATGAAGATCAGTCCAACGCAACATAAGGACCCCAATGTTGGAGCAGGTGGATGGAGAAGGCATACTTCTCAATGGCTGCAAAGGTGGATGAAGGCTGCAGTGGAAGAGGAACCCCAGTCGACTTGGATCTCCTTGCCACTGGACACAGATTTCTTTTCTGCCAAGATCCCTGCAGTTGCTGTTGCACAATGGCCTCCTCACACAAAACAAGATTCCCGATGGTATTGCTCTTAGGGTCATCACAAGCCTCTCCACCCCATCAAGGTGGCAGTCCTTGAAGAGGATACATGCATGTAGTTCAGGAAAGTCAAAGATACACCTCATGGGCCAGATCTGGTCCACAGGGCCCTATCATCTGGCCTGTAGTGCTGCTTGTGGGACTTAAGCTGCCCCCATGCACCTCATGCAGCATGTGCTGGCCCCAGCCCCATGTGCTACATGCAGTGCATGGAGCTTGTCTGGCACATGATACATGAGGTGCAGGGCTGGAGCTGGCATGTGTACTGCATCCAGAACATGGGGCCAGTCTGGGATGTGTGCTGTACAAGGCACACAGAACCAGTTCAGGCCAGTGGCAATGCATAAGGCGTGCACAGGTGCACCCCCTGACAGCCAGCATTCCCCGCTTAGGCAATGGGCAGGGGTGGGCAGACGGGTATGACTTACACTCTGAGAGCACCAGCCAGAGAGCTGGGGCACCAAAAGAAGCACTACTGGCACTTCCAGGTGCACCCCTGGCACTTCTGTGTCGGCACGGTAGGCTGCGGGGCGGCACCCCCTGTGCCGCCCCCCCGACCCCCCCATCGGCCCAATCGGCATTCCCCTGGTTGCTGACTGGCTGCTTGGGGAGCAAGTGCCCCACCTGACGAAGGAAGCGCCAGTTGCCCATGAGTCTAGGGAATGTACTGCATGCAGTGCCCACACCAAACTGGGCCTGCATGCTGGATCTGGGGCTGGTCCAGATTAGGGCCATAGACCAGCCATGCATGCTGGATCTAGTACACAGGGTTGGCCTGGCACAGGCACCACATGCAGTATGTGCCCCCAACTGGACCCATGCACCATGTGCCATGTGGTGCTTTGGCCAGCATATGAAGCTAGTTTGGCACAGACTCCAAACAGAACTTAGCATTGGTCTGAGGCATGTGCTGCACACGGCACCCAGTCTAGACCAGCCCTACAGCATTGTGCACCATGTACATACACCGTGTGACCCAGACCGGATGTAGGTGGTGCATGGAGTTGAGCAGGCATACACACAGCATGCAGGGCCCGTCCAGCAGTTAGACTGCATGAGGTGTTCTGCTGGACGGGCCCTGCTTGCTGGATCTGGCACATGGGGCCAGTCCAATCCACAAATCAGCATCACACCACTTACCTATCCCAGCCTGTTAAACCAGGAGAGTTTGACATCCCTAATGTTAACTGTTTAAAATTGTTTTACTCTAACACTTTTTTACTACTTCTGAATACCCTCTACTTTGTCAGAAGACCGCTGTCTGAGCTCTGTATACCACGGGTCAGAGTGCCCCAAAAGGAAGTGTGATCATACAGCTGCAGTGGCAGCCATTTTTTTTTCTGTGGCCCCCAAGCTGATGCCCAGGGTGGCTTGCCTGTTTGCCCCTCCCTAATTATTCCACTGAGAGGCAGCAAGCCCCATGACCAAGACTCATGTCTTTCTTCTCCTGGCCTACACAGGCTCCATGAGGCCATGAAGGCCTACAAACCACTTGATATTCAGCAAGTATCTTGTGCCATGTGACTGATGCTCACACATCTCTGCCAGGATGGGAACAGTGAGATGTATTCACAGAGCACTGCAGAACTACACTGTCAGCCTCCCAGCAGCATTTGTGAGTAAATGTGAGCTCCCAATGTGGGTACTGTGTCTCTGATATGTGGTGGCCCATTCAGCACCCCCACGCTGGGGACTTCCCTAGGGGATGGATTTTCGTTCAGTGCAGTCTAATTATCTATATTAATACAGAAGGACAAATGCTCTCCTCACAGGAAATACGTTACTACTTGCTTGAAGAAGCCAATCTGAAGGAAATCCCTTCCAGGTATCAAATGGTGTTGGGCCTGCTGAGGACACCCGGTCAGTAAAGAGAGAGCTGCAGTCTTGTGACCCAATCTTTTGGGTCAGAGGATTGTGGGACTCTGCTCCAGAGATGAGATGACTCACCTGGAGAAGCTGCATTCAGAGGACTTGAGCGAAACCAAAGGGGCAGCTAGTCCAGAACTGCAACACTCTTGCTCTGAATCAGTGGGAAGAATGAAAGGACCAAGGAGCCAGGCACCCTACTGATTCCTTGCAGAGGCTGGGAAGGGACAGTAGCAAGCACCCCCAGTGGACTCAGTCTGCCATAAGTTCCAAGCCAGGCGCAAATGTAGCCTCCACATGTGCTATTCCAGGGAATGTCCAGTTACTCTGCTACTTGATGGTTTTTGCACCTTTCAGTAGGATCAGAAGAGTCACACATTTGGTTATGGCAAATCAACGCTGAGATGTTTTTGTAGGAGCATGTTTCCATTATCGCTGCTATCTTAATATTATGGTAATAGTCATTCTACATAGATGTGTATAGCATGTTTCAAAAGTGCTGCACAGGATAATTATTAGTTGTCTCAGTGCTAATTGCTTAGAGAAAATCTTTAATTGTATGTTCACTCAATCCAATACATTTTTCATTTCGCATGCTCCATATGTTTCCTCTCCTCCTGTAATTGCGGTAGTATAGGCAGGCAAGTGTCAGCTTCCTAGGACTTGTCCAGACAGTGTAGGTGACAGTTGGAAGTCAGAGCCTCATTTGTTTGTGTCTAATAGATGTAGGTGGTACAAGAGATATGATTGCTGTGAAGGCAAGGTGTGCAGAAACAGAGACAGAGGAGAGTCCTGAGAAAGGAACTGGAAATAATGCCAGTATAAATGCTGCAGAGTATTGAGTTCTCTCCTCAGTCCCTTGGGATAGTTACTGATAAAATGGAGTATTTTTGGATAAGGTTTCTGAGTGGTCAGCAAGGTTGCCCTCCACTGTAGTTGGGGGCAAAGAGGCAAGCAGATAGATGAGCTGGTGAGCCATAATGTAGCATGGACCAGTGCCTGCTTTGGTGGCCAACATTCTTGTAAATTTCCATAGCCGGTAGCTGGAAAGCTGGACACAGAATACCAGACAGGCTACATCATGGATCGGCAGTGGGAGATGGGATGGCCTTAGCCAGAGCTCCCCCATTCTGAGCTACAGGAAAAACAACCTTCTCAAGCCTCATAGTCCAAAGGGGCTTATTTCCATTGGACTTTCCTGGCCAGTCTGCAAGCTGATGCTGTGGCAGACACCCACTGCTCACAGTCCCAGTCACTGGGACAGTAAGGCAGGGAGCTGTAGCAGGACCAAGACCCAGGAGTGAACATGCTGCCACCTGGTGGCCTAATGTTCACTGCCTCATCCTGATTCTAGGTACCCCCCCCCCTCCACTCCCGCCTGCCACTTCTTGATGTAATTGTTAAATTATGAAAGGGAAGTGGTTTTTTTGTCCTAGAACCAGTCCTTGTTTTTTCTTCGCCAATAGATCCCCTCCTGGGCCCCAGTAACCCAAACCCAGACTGTCCATAGTTGGGCCCTCCTGGCCTGTGTGTGCCTCGAGGCACCCATTGCCTGAGGGGCTTATTACATGGCTCCAAACCACTCCTTACACAAAGCCCGCACCTCACAGATGTTGCCTGTCCCTTTGTCTGGACCTCAGCCTGCTCAGTCTCCACCCCTTTGCTCTAGTTATGTCTTCTAGCCTGAGCCACTGTACAGGACCTGGCTTCTAGGCACTAGCTCTGTCACTCCAGGCTCTTGGGATCTCTGCCCCTTCCCTCTCACTCTGGGTCCCTGGACCCAGCATCAGTGACCACAATAGCAATGACCACAATAGCTCACTGTGTTGCAGCAAGGCCTCCCCTTACCTGGGTTGCATTCCTTCATAAGGGACAAATATTCTGCTGGCAGTCTTTAGAGCAGCCCTGAAGTAAGCCCAGCATCCCCCTGCATTTTTCCTGGCCAGAAGCTGCTCATCCCCTGGCTTGCAGTGTGAGACTGCCTAGCTTGGCTGAGCTTGTGTTTCATAGATTTCATAGACATTAGGGCTGGAAGGGACCTCGGGAGATCATCGAGTCCAGCCCCCTGCCCAAAGGGCAGGAAGTCAGCTGGGGTCATAGGATCCCAGCAAGATAAGCATCAAATTTACTCTTGAAGGTGTTCAATGGAGGTGCTTGAACCACCTCCGCTGGCAAACTGTTCCAGACCTTGGGGGCTCGGACAGTAAAGAAATTCTTCCTTATGTCCAGCCTGAAACGGTCTTGCAGGAGTTTGTGACCATTCGACCTTGTCATCCCTTGGGGCGCTCTGGTGAACAAACGTTCTCCCAGATCCTGGTGGTCACCCCTGATAAACTTATAGGTGGCCATCAGATCACCCCTGAGCCTACGCTTTTCCAGGCTAAAGAGTCCCATGGCTCTCAGCCTGTCATCATAAGATCTGTTTTCCTGACCTCTGATCATGCGTGTGGCTCTCCTCTGGATGCTCTCAAGCTTCTCCACATCCTTTTTGAATTGTGGAACCCAAAACTGGACGCAGTACTCCAGCTGCGGCCTCACCAAGGCCAAGTACAAGGAGAGAATGACGTCCCGGGATTTGCTCGAGAAGCATCTATGGATGCAAGCCAGCGTTTTGGTTGCTTTACTAGCCGCAGCATCGCATTGGAGGCTCATGTTCATCTTGTGGTCAATGATGACCCCCAAGTCTCTTTCTTCTGTAGTGCTATCCAACGTGTTAATATACCGCTCAAGCTCTGCCCACCTTTGATCAGGATTGGATTCCCCGTTACAATGACAAATATGTAGTTAGCTTCTGTGCTTGCCCCAGAGTCAGCAAATACTTTAATGGAAACTACTGAACCAAGGCACTTACCCATGTCTCTCAAGGCTAAGTCATTCTGGACATAGTTTCTTACTGATAAACTATTGGACAAGTCCAGTAGTTCAGTGGAAACCTGATTAGGAAAATGGAGAGGAGCAGATTCAGGGCACCTTCTTTCCCTGTTCATTAATTGAGCTGGGTAAATCTTTGCTTCCAGTCCTCAGACATGATCCAGTCAGCTCCAGCATGAAGCCAGGTGTGGGGAAGGACTGGCCTACCAGTCAAATCTGTGCCTAGCCCCCTGAATTTCAGCATGGGCATGTCTGGATATTGGCCTGGGCCATGAACTACACCTGCCACCTTCCAGTGGCCTGTACTTTAAGCCTAGCTGAACTCCCATCTGCCTAGTCTGTAATGATGGCCTTGTCATGATGTTAAACTGGAAGACAGCTACCCCAGGGCTGGATCCTTCTGCCTGCACAGGAGTCACACTCCCAATGCCAACACTCTATTCCATGCATCACTACCATGTGTCCAGCCTTAGAAAGGAGAGTCAAACTAGGAGCCTAGCCCTCCCCACATTTTGGCCTGACAATCCCTAAGTAGAGGTCTCTGAGTTAGGAGCCTCTGACACTATCCTGCAGAGCCATGATGGGATAATGGCAGTGAAAGGACCCTCTGAACACATACACACATGGATTCTGGATCTCATGTGCATGAACCTCTGGGTAGGTGATGGAGTTACTGATGGTCTCGGTCCCCAAGGTGGGCAGTGGTGTCAGTGTTCTCTCACTGCTGCCATCTTCATATGTGTGGAAAAAACAGTGGCTAATATTCCAGTTTCCTGCTCCAAATACTCTCCCTCAGGGTTGCCAACTCAGAAATCAGGACTAAGGCCAAAACTCAGCTGAAGAAATATGAGATTTTTTAAAAATAGATTGACTCTGTTCCTTTGCCTTCTGGTTTCTAAGCTTGGAGGTCACATTCAGTCCCACTCAGACCGTTCTCTGAAACCATGAATGTTAGCTCTATTTTTCTTGATGAAAGCTGAAATTACATGACTCCTAAAGCTAGAACTTTAAGGCAGACACCAAAAATCATGAATCTCATGATAAAATCATCAGTGCCTGGTTTACACTCCTTATCTTTAGTACTGCTTCACTGGCTCCTTCTGGAGAGTGCCTGTGCACTGTTATACAGGTGACCTGGGTGTAAGTCATACTCATCTGCAAACTCAACTCCCTTCGTGACTGGCTGAGTCTTTCTTTTTCCCTGGGTCTGTGCTTTCCCTAGTAACACAAAAAATGAGTCCTAATCATAGTTCTGTATCCCTAGGTTCCAGAACTTATTTAAGTTTCTGAATCTTATTTTTGACCTTTTCCAAGACATCACTGAATTTACTGTTTTACTGCACCAGATGCCCAGTGTGATGGTTCCTATCTCCCCGTCAGGTCAGGTACTGCCTGCGACTGCCTCCCCTCTGCACTTTGCCCCACAGCATCATTAACTGGATGACAGCCCATGCTCTCTGCACTGCTCTACGGATCCAGGCAGGATGGGAACCAAAGGTAGAGTTCAGTTTGCAACCAAAAAGCAGTAGAAGCCAGACATAAAGGCTGTCCAACTGGGCTGCAGAGTAAGGCTGTGTAAAATGGCACCATTCTGTTTTGACTTGAGTTTTGAGGGTTCCACGGAACAGTGTTTCATTTCAAATTTCATTTTGATTCAAAGTAGCTGTTCTGTTTTGCTTAGTCAAAACAATGAGCCTGTTTAGACGCTATAATGGGGAAGCTTGAAACAACCTCTCTCATCTGGCAGGCAGATCAGGGTTGCAGGCCCCTGCCAGATGAAGGAGGGAAGCTGGCGCTGCCACCTGGGACTGTGGAAAGGAATTGAACCCAATCGCTCAGTTCACCTCCCCAGCGCTAGATCAGGCTGGGGATGAGAAGTCAGCCCAGCTGAGCTGAGCTCCCATCCCCCACGCTAGATCGGGCTGGGCCTGATCGTAGGGCTGGGGAGGGAAACTGAGTGATCAGGCTCAGCTCCTTTCACCAGCCCGATTGCAGCACTTGGGAGGGGAACTCAGGCTCAATTCCCTTCCCCTGTCCTGTGATTGGCTTCTCTCAGCCTGGCAGCGGGAGACAGGGAAAGCCAGAGCTGCGCTGGCTACTTCGAAACTCGTAGTTTCATAGTTTCATAGTTAGTAGGGTCAGAAGGGACCTGAGCAGATCATCCAGTCCAACCCCCTGCCATGGCAGGAAAGAGTAATGGGGTCAAACGACCCCAGCAAGGTGTACATCTAGCCTCCTAGGGTAGGAGCCAGCGCCTCTTCGCTTGGAAGTTGGTTCCAGATCCTAGCTGCCCTGACGGTGAAGTAGCGCCTCCTAATGTCTAGTCTGAATCTACCCTCTGCCAGCTTATGACCATTATTTCTGGTCACTCCTGGCAGTGCTCGGGGAAACAGGGACTCCCCCAATGCCTGCTGGTCCCCTCTGACTAGTTTGTAACAGGCCACTAGATCCCCCCTCAGCCTTCTCTTGTGGAGGCTGAACAGGTTCAGGTCCTGTAGCCTCTCCTCATAGGGTCTGCCCTGCTGCCCCCTGATCATGTGAGTGGCCTCCTCTGGACCCTCTCCATGTTGTCCACATCCCTCTTGAAGTGCGGCGCCCAGAACTGGATGCAGTCACCTCCTTGGACCTGCTTGAGATGCATCTATGGATGCATGATAAGGTGTGGTTGGCCTTCCTGACTGCATCCCCATGCTGCCAGCCCATATTCATCTTGACATCAGTGATGACTCCAAGATCTTTTTCTGCCTCTGCTCTGATGAGAAGGGAGTTCCCTAGCCTGTAGGTATGCTGCTGTTTCTTCCTCCCCAGGTGCATCACTTTGCACTTGTCAGTGTTGAATCCCATCCTATTCTCATCTGCCCACCCCTATAACCTGTCTAGGTATGATTGTAGCCTATTGCTTCCTTCTAGCATGCCCACTTCTCCCCACATCTTAGTGTCATCAGCAAATTTGAACAGGGTGCTTTTTACCCCCTCGTCCAAGTCATTGATGAAGATGTTGAACAGTGCGGGCCTGAGGACCGAGCCCTGGGGGACCCCACTGCCCACATCCCTCCAGGGTGAAAATGACCCATCCACTACCACGCTTCAGCCAGTTGGTGACCCATTTGACTGTGTAGGCGTCAACACCACAGTCCCCGTTTCTTAATGAGAACGGGGTGGGAGACAGTGTTGAAGGCCTTCCGAAAGTCCAGAAAGACTATGTCCACTGCTACCCCTGCATCTAAGGATTTGGTGACCTGGTCATAGAAGGCCACCAGGTTGGTCTGACAGGAAACATTTCAACTTCAAACTCAAAACATTTCAACTAGCCTTGTTTTGTTTCAAGGCTGTTTCGAAGCCCTTTGTGTCAATTCAATTTCACTGTTTCAAGCTTGAAATGAGTTCAAATAGTGTTGAATCGAAACAGCCGGTAAAATTTCGCACAGCCCTACTGCAAAGGCATAACTAAAATATTTTGTGACCTAGAGAGCACAAAGGAGCAGGGGTGCTGAATACTAGCCCTGTTACATTCTTGCTGGGCTACCTAAGGGGCACATCTACATGTTCACTTTAATGCAAAGTAGCCTATTTTATTGCACATTAAAGCGTTGTGTAAAAAGCTGTGTTCATATGCGAATGCGAAGTAGAATAGGCTACTGTGCATTAAGCGTCACCTAAAAAGTGTGCACTTGCACTACTGTGCATTAGCACAGCCTAATATGCATTTATTTAGTACCACGTATTGGAGGTACTAAATTTAATGTGCAGAAGGAAAAATGTATTAATGCATGTGTAGATGCCCCCAGGGAATAGGGAAGCAGATGAGACTCAGGATCTGGGAAGATGAGACATAACTGGTAGACAATTTACCTAGCATACAAAGGGCATGTCTATATATGCAAATGCTCTGGGGTGGGTTAACTCTTGAATAATTTACTTTATGAAGTAAATCCACCCCGAGCAGAGGTCTACACATGCAGGGAAGGGAGAGAAGATTTGCTGTTCATGGCAGCAGTCTGCTCCTGCTCCCACTAGCCCTGCATTGGCCCCCTGCAGCATCCAGATGGAGCTCCAGGCATCCCTGGGATGCTAGCCCAGGGACTGGCAGGGAGCCTGGGGCTAGCACCTGGCTGCCTGCTGCCATGGCAGGCTCTACCACCAAAGCCCAGGCTATTGTGGAGTAGGGGCTAGGCAATTCTTATAAGATCAGAGTAAATTACTTGAGATTAGAGCAAATTACTGCACAGTAAGCATCACCATCTACACATGGAGACACTTATTGTGCAGTAATTTGCTCTAATCATAATTTAGGTACCTGTAAATACACCAAGCAAATTTACTTGGGAGTAAGGAGAATAGACGGGGAAGCACTGAGGTCCCAGAGGGGAAGGGAGCCAGGTGTCCAAGAAGAGTGGTCGCTCCTTAGGGAGACGATCCTCCAAGCCCAAAGGGAGGTAATCCCAACACGGATCAAAGGGGGCAGGAGGGCGCAAAAGCCCCCATGGCTCACCAAAAGTATCCAGGAATGTCTCCTAGCTAAAAGGGAGGCGTACATCCAATGGAAGGGGTGGCTATCACCAGGGAGGGCTATACTGTGGTTGCTCGGGGATGCAGGGGGGCAGTCAGGAAGGCCAAGGTAGAGATGGAACTGGGACTAGCTACCCCAATCAAGGACAACAAGAAGTCCTTTTTTAAATACAATGGGAGCAAAAAGAAGATTCCGGGTAATGTGGGGCCCCTGCAGGACAAGCTAGGAAATTTGGCCGTCACACCAGATGACAAAGCCAACATATTTAACGATTTCTTTGCCTCCATTTTCCTGAGCAGGGACCAGAACAGTCACCTCCCCTCTGGGTCCCCCTCAAGCCCCAGGGGAGGCACACCTAGGCCCAGGGTTAGTGAGGAACTAGTTAAGGAACTTCTGGAGGGACTGGATGTATTCAGGTCAGCTGGTCCAGATGATCTCCACCCTAGAGTACTGAGGGAATTGGCTGAGGTCATTACGGGACCCCTGGCACGGCTCTACGAGCACTCGTGGTGCTCTGGTGTGATGCCAGAGGACTGGAAGAGAGCCAATGTGGTTCCTGTCTTCAAAAAGGGGAGGAAGGAGGACCCGGGAAACTATAGGCCTGTTAGTCTTACCTCAATTCGGGTAAGCTTTTTGCGAAAATTATTCTGGCGCATATCTACGAGGGGCCAGCAGGGGAGATCATGCTTAGGAGCAACCAACATGGGTTCATTAGTGGCAGGTCCTGTCAGACCAACCTGGTGACCTTCTATGACCAGATCACCAAATCCTTAGATGCAGGGGTAGCATTGGACATAATCTTTCTAGACTTTCGGAAGGCCTTCGACACTGTCTCTCACCCTGTTCTCATTAAGAAACTGGGGGACTGTGGTGTCGACACCCACACAGTCAAATGGGTCGCCAACCGGCTGGAGGGCCACACCCAGAGAGTGGTGGTGGATGGGTCATTTTCGACTTGGAGGGATGTGGGCAGTGGGGTCCCCCAGGACTCGGTCCTCAGGCCTGCACTGTTCAACATCTTCATCAGTGACTCGGATGAGGGGGTAAATAGCACTCTGTTCAAATTTGCTGATGACACTAAGATATGGGGGGATGTGGGCATGCTAGAAGGGAGGAATAGGCTGCAATCAGATCTAGACAGGTTACAGGGGTGGGCGGACGAGAATAGGATGGGATTCAACACCAACAAGTACAAGGTGGTGCACCTGGGGAGGGACAACCAGCACCATACCTACAGGCTGGGGAACTCCCCTCTTGTCAGCACGGAGGCAGAAAAGGATCTTGGAGCCATCATTGATGCCAAGATGAACATGGGCTGGCAGTGTGGGGATATGGTCAAGAAGGCCAGCCATACCTTGTCATGCATCCACAGATGCATCTCGAGCAGGTCCAAGGAGGTGATCCTCCCCCTCAATGCGGCACTGGTCAGGCCCCAGCTGGAGTACTGCATCCAGTTCTGGGTGCCGCACTTCAGGAGGGATGTGGACAACATGGAGAGGGTCCAGAGGAGGGCCACTCGCATGATCAGGGGGCAGCAGGGCAGACCCTACGAGGAGAAGCTACCGGACCTGAACCTGTTCAGCCTCCACAAGAGAAGGCTGAGGGGGGATCTAGTGGCCTGTTACAAACTAATCAGGGGGAACCAGCAGGCACTGGGGAAGTCCCTGTTCCCCCGAGCAGTACCAGGAGTGACCAGGAATAACGGTCACAAACTGACAGAGGGGAGATTCAGGCTAGACATCAAGAGGCGCTACTTCATGGTCAGGGCAGCTAGGATCTGGAACCAACTTCCAAGAGAAGTGGTGCTGACTCCTACCCTGGGGGTCTTTAAGAGGAGGCTAGATGTACACCTTGCTGAGGTCATTTGACCCCAGTACTCTCTCCTGCCATGGCAGGGGGTCGGACTGGATGATCTGCTCGGGTCCCTTCTGACCCTAGAAACTATGAAACTATGAACAATAATTACTGCACAGTACAGCAAGTGTAGGTGGCCGACTGGGAGTGAAAGTGCCCCTGGTCAGCCAAGTAGCAGGGGGCCAGGAAATTGTTCCCTGCCCCCAGGAGATTCTTATAAAACCCTTCCAGCCTCGACTCCCCAGTTGCAGAGCCGAGGTTAGGAGATGAGAATCTCCCATCCCTGACTCTGGGATCGAGGAGTGGGGGCTAGGAGCTCTCTGCTGCTGGGAAGTGGGACCAGTTACAGGGTGCCATCCCCAGGGTGCTCATGAACCCCTGGAGGGCACCCTAGCATCCCCTTTATTTCAGTCCATTTCTGGAAACAGTCTCCCCTTCACTTTCCTGCCATGTCTTGACATTTCTTTTGGTTCTCAAAGGGGAGGTTGCACCAGAGCTTCCCAGATTGGGTGTTCACTCCAGAGAACACCTGGAGGTGAGGAACTCCACTACACCATGCCCCATGCCTCGCAGGTGTTATGCGACTGTTGTCACCTCTGTTGGGGCCTCAGCCTATTCAGCCATTGCCCCTTTAAAGTGGCTAGGCCTTCTAGCCTAGGCCCACTGTGTTGATTTGAGGCATTAGCTCAGCTCCCTCCTTTCCCGTCACTGGGCCCCTGGCCCCTGTCTCTCTGTGCTTCTCTGGCACCAGGCTCTCTAGCCCCTGTCTCTTTGTGCTTTGCACTGTTTGCCCAACTCCACTACAGCTCAATACTTGCTAGAGCCTTGAGCCTTCCCCTGACAGGGCTCAAGGCACCTATGTGCCTTTGGGCACTTATGAGGCCTCCAATCTTCCCCTTTAAGCCTCATCCCAAACCTCCGGTTTAAACTACACATAAACACTAAGCCTCTGGGCTATAACAAAGGAAAAATAAAGGAGGCAGCATGCTGCTTACCCTGCAGCTCCTTCTCTCTGGGTTGCTCTGTCCTGTACCCCAGCCAGCAAAACTGTTTCGTCTTGGTCTCCTGGGCATTCAGGAGCCCCCACTCTGCCTCATCCTGGGCTGACCAGCTCCCACTGTCTCGACCCAAGGCTTATATAGCTCTGACCAGAGTTCTCTCTCAGTAACTGATGCACACACATAGACAGTGACACTTTACTGCATATAAGATTAGTCTAATGCTCAGTAAAGCATCTCATGTAGACACACCCTCTGAGTATTTGCAATGAAAGGCTGTAGTCCTGGTCCAGGAGAGGCAGAGTAACGGATGAAATACAATGAATTATTATTGCAGCAGGGTACAGGGGCTATAGCTGCTGAATTTCCTACTGAACACTTGGCCTTTATGAACACTTATTTACATCCCAAGCATTGTGGCCAAGTGGGTGGAGCACTAACCTAGGACTCTTGAAATCTGGGTTTTATTCCCAACTCTGATGCTGACCTGTTGTGTGGCCTTGAACAATTCATTTCACCACCTGGTACCTCAGTTCCCCATCTGTAGATAATAATGCTGATGGATCCACTTTGTGACATACTAATGGATAGCATTGTATCAGTAGGATAATATGTACAGGCTCATGCTTGCAGAAACTCATTATACCAGGTGCTGGACCAACAGACTGAAAGACAGTTCTTATACCAAATACCTTGCTATTGACAGCAATAAATCTGGTGCAGAGTAGAGGAATATCCCACAAGTCTCTCATTTCAAGGTAATTCCTGTGGGGGAAGAGCCAAGAACATGAGTGGGCCAGACATCCTAGGGCCAGATGCTTTGCTGATATAAATCAGCATAGCTCCATCATTAGCCCCAGAGCAATTACATGGCTGTACACAAACTGGAGCCATATTTTCTTGGCAGAGTTTGGGTGCCATCAAGTGGTCAAAAATGAGATAGCAAAAGCTGCACCCTTTGGAAAAACAGTGCCCCCCAGCAACCTCCCAAAAAAGAATTGGAGTGTTGTCGAAGCGTCCAGTATGGCTTCACCAGAGGGCTAGCACTGCTTTTTAGTCAGCGTTCTGGGCAAGAGATGGCAGCTGCTGTATGTTTGTTACTGCAAATCATCAGCAGAGTGAGACAAATATTAAGAAACTACTCAAAATTTGTCCAAACACACAGACGAACAACCTGACTTTGAAAACGGATGAAATGTTTATATTTGAGCCAGAATGGCATGTCAATGCTGTTGAAGTTGAATTTTAAAGTGACTAGACTGGAGTCAACATGGGCTCTGCCTGGGGAGATCTCTGCACATGGGCTCTGCAATTTTTGTCACATGGACACAGGAAAAGTGTAACATGGAAACAGGAGAGG
This sequence comes from Crocodylus siamensis, assembly GCF_052110815.1. Classification (NCBI taxonomy): domain Eukaryota; kingdom Metazoa; phylum Chordata; order Crocodylia; family Crocodylidae; genus Crocodylus; species Crocodylus siamensis. The sequence continues at coordinate 38,665,645 of NC_143404.1, read as the reverse complement.
GGGAACATAAACAAGCACCCTCAGCTAGGGATTGGGAGCTAGGGATTTCATCAGAAAAATTTGTGTGTGTACTTCTGACCCTACACCAATGTCTTTGTGGAGTCAGTACCCAGGGGAGGTGGATCAAAGATGAGACTTTAGGGACACAAAACAACTCCTGTCAACTCTTCTTCAGACTCCAGAACCTTTCAACCCTCTCCCATATGGTCTCCAAACCTCAATACTGACCAAGTTGTAGAAGGCTTAAGGACAAAGAGATGTGGGGAGTCCTGCTGAGGGATGAAAGAACCAGAATGAGGATTGATGACAGATAGCTAACATTGTCATCAATGTGAACCAAAGACAGAGGCAGCTACCTGGCCCCATGCCAAGGTGGCCTCTGGAAAGTAAATGTAATAGAAGAGAGGTGGGCTGACAACGTGGAGGTTCCTGGATTGCAGTGGCATGAGATCAAAAAAAGCAGCATTTTAGGGGGAGGCTTTTGTGCATCATGGAGATGTGAAGTGCTCCCAAAGCATTTCAGCTGACCATCAAGTGAAATGTGCCACTGTACAAATAAATGATCATTTTAGTAGAAGAACCAACAAAGATATGTAAAAGAAATCCACTCCAAGTGGGCATGGCCTCATGAGAGCTTTACTGTGTAGTGGACCAAATTACTGCACAGTAATCGTTACCATCTACACATGCAGATGCTTACTGCACCATAATTTGTAGGGCTGTGCAGAGTAGGTACTATTCGATTCAACAGCCATGTCGAATATTAAACCAGGTCCTGCTTCAATTTGCTGCCCGCTGTGAGTTGAGGCAGGTCTGCTTCTACTCGAGGTCGAAGCTCAGCCGAATATTCAAGCTGCTTCGACTTCCCCATAGGCCATAATGGGGAAGGTCAAAGCAGGCTATAACTTTGGTATTTCATGTCTGATCACGATGAAAATTGCAGCAATGGTAGCTTCTGAGGAGCCCACAAAGCCTGCCAACTTTCAACAAGATAGGTTAAGGGGGTTCAGAGAAACAGCACCCCAAATTCTTGTGAGAAAACCTCCTGTGACTTCTGTGTGGAAAGCCACAGGGAGCTCAAAACTGCAGGCTTGCTAGCCCCTGAGGAGCCCACAAAGCCTGCCAACTTTCACAGTGATGGGTGCAGGGGTTTGGGGAAACTGCACCTTAGGCTGCTGACAGACAAAACTCATGATCCAAATGAAGCGAGGAGGGTGGCGTTTGCGCCGCCTGCACCTGGCGCTTGAGAACCCCGGCAGCGGGAGGTTCACCTTGAGGAACATCAGCTGCTCCCCCAAACCAGGATCCAAGCAGATGCAGTGAGGTGTCACAACATCTGCAGCCATGTTGAACACCCTCTCGCTTGGCACACTGGTCGGTGGACAGGACAGGTATTCCCAGGCAACTGTGGCCAGAGCCAGCCACATCGGGCTGCAGGTTGCCCAGTAGGCCAAGGGGTCGCAGTCCAGGGGCTCCACAGGCTCAGCAAGATAGGCAGACACCACGGTGTGAGGGCTGTCTGCCTGATCCTGGGGTCTGGTGGGTCTGGACCCCCTAATGTTCGCCATGGCCTTAGCCCATATTGGTAGCACCTGTGGTGGAGGGGAAGACTGGCTCGTGGATGGGGGGCTGGGTTCAGGCAGTGGATCCCCCTGTCCCACTTCCCCCCACCTCCGCCCTTCCACCTCCTTCACTTTCTTAATAAGTACCTCCCCTCAGTGTCTCGCTGCCACATATGGTGCCCTTCACCCTTGGGTCACAGATGGCGGCCAGCATATGCACTGTGTTGGACCCCAAGGGTTCAAGCCTTTTCCTAAGGCCCTCCTTCAGCCGTCTCACCAGTGCCTGCACATCTGGTGACAGCGGCCTGCCCCAGCCAGGAACATCAGCCCCCAGGAAGCTCTCTGTTTGGCTGTGGAGCTCCTTTACTATGCAGACCACCTGGCTGAGGAAGGCATCAGCAGCACTGAGGGTCTCAGTGGCCTCAAGGAAGGGCTTGAGGACCAGCAAGATCTGGGAAATGGCATCCCACTCAGCTTTGGTCAGGGGGCTGCTGATCCCAATCTCCACAAGCAAGGCCAGCTCATGGATGGCCTTCTGTTGCTCCACCAGCCTCTCGAGCATGAGGTATGTGGAGATCCACCAAGCCTCCACATCCTGGATGATTCTGTGCTGCGGGACATTTAGCTCTGCTTGTTTGTCCTGCAATATCTTGCCCCCCTTGATGCTCCAGTGGAAGTAGCCTGCCACCTTCCTGCATCTGGAAATGAGCCTGCTGGTGTTGCTGGCACCATCACCGGCAGCCCTGTCCCCCTCCAAGGCATCCCTCACAATCAGATGTAAATTGTGTGCCACACAGCGAATACAAGCAAAGCTGGCATCACGGACTGCCCTGACCATATTGGCCCCATTGTCAGTGACCATGAAGCCGCGGATGAGCTCAGCCTGCCCAACGCCCAGCCACCCCTGCACCATGTGGTTCATGGCCCCCCTTATCTCTGCTGCTGTGTGGGACTCATCCGTCACCTTGGCGTGAAGGAGAGCCAACCTACAGCCTGACTGACCACACCAGTGCCCTGTGAGGGAGAGGTACCCATGATCTCCACCCCGGCTGCTCCAGATGTCCAAGGTGAAGTGTACAGTCACCTGTGAACCTGTCTTGTGCAGCTCCTCCCTCAAGTGCTCCCTGCAAGCTTCGTATAGGGAGGGCACCACCGTCCTGCTGAAGGTGGTCTGTGCGGGCACCTGGTAGGATGAAGCCAGCAGTGCCAGGAGCCGCCTGAACCCTGGCCGCTCAGCAAAGATGAAGGGCTGGCCATCCAGAGCAAGCATCTCCCCAGTGGTCTGGGTGACCTTGCTCGCATTTGCAACTGGTCCCTTTTGCCCCTCATGTTGCAGGGTGCCCTACCTCTGCTGTGGGGGGACGGGCTGTGGAGCGAGTGGGGGCCATTCCTGTGGCAAAGGGGTGGTACCTGCGGAGATGATTCAGCATCCCCAAGGTGGTCATGTGCTTTGTTCCCTTGCTCTGGCTGATTTTGGCTCGGCAGTGCACGCAGATAGCAAACGCAGGATCATCTGCCAGCTCATAATGATCCCAGACCATGCTAGTACTAGGCCTTTCCCTCTGGTGTGCAGGTGCATCTGTGGATGCTGCTGAACTCTCCCCCTCTTCAGCAGTCAGAGGCACAGCAAGAGAAAGAGCAGACTCAGCTGAGCCACTTGCCTTCACCTGTACAGAGGCACTTTCTGAAGTGCCTTCTGGGAAAGACCTCGTGGCTTGAAAGGAAAAAACCTGAGGGGTGTCGAGCACAAACTTAACTGATTCCCCCTCCTTCCCCAGAGCTTCCCTTGCCAGGGCACTGAGATCCAGATCCAGCGCCAGCTTTTCTTCTGGCGCGGGAAGGCTCAGCATCGACAGTGACACAGGGGAGGAGCACGCTGCTGTGCTGGTTGCAGTTATGGTAGGAGAGGTTGTGGCTGCTGTGTCTGGACATGCGAGAGTCTCAGGCACAAGCAGTGGCTCTGGTGGCACTGCTGCTCCCCTCACTTTACTGCTTGTAGCAACCTCATCCCTTGTAGCGGGAGGAAAGAGGTTGTGTCTGAGTTTGGTGGGGGGAGAAACTGCAGCTCTCCCGCTTGCAACCCCCCTTGCTGCCCTTCATGCAGGCTGGCCACCTGCCTTTCCACCCCACTTCATAATGTGTTCCTTCGTATGTGAACTGGAACCTCTAAGCATGCTGTGCACCGCGGATTAGATTTCTGGATGTTGTGTAAATGTATTTGTGTGTGTAGATAATATATTGAGAAGTGTTGGTGTGGTGGAAAGAATGAATGATGTATTAAAAAAAATATATATATAAACTAAATTCCTATATATAGAATAGATCCTAGGCTACTACTAACCCTATCCAATATAACCGTAAACTAATATGAAAAGTAGTTTTAAAATAAAAGCACCAAGTTCTCAGAAATCCCTGTTGCTAGCGTTGCAAGCTTGGAATCTGTTGAAGATCAGGGCCTTCAGCCTCGTGGTCTGAGGCAGAAGTGCTGGAGAACACCAGCAGCTCAGAAACTGACCCCAAGGCAGAAAGCAGAGAGCTGAAAAACTGCTGCCTTTTATGCATTTTCTCTGGCCCCCCCCCAGAGCACTGGGATTGGAAGGGACCTCAGAGAATGCTGACAGGTCACTGGCCAGCCACACGTCAGTCATGAAAGCACTCCTTCCCCCTCCCTCCCCTTACTTTCCTTTTTTTCCACCCCCACAGGGAATCCAGTATAGGCAAGCCAAATATTCTACCCTTGTCAGATATTCAACCCGCGCTGTTAATATTCGACTCACACTGTTAATATTCGACTTCTGTTATTCAATTCGACAGCTATTCGACCAGCTGCTATTCGACTCGACTTTCACTTTTCAAGGTTTAACATGTTGAATATTTGTTGAATCGAATATGAAGCTTTGCACAGCCCTAATAATTTGCTGTAATCACATGCAAATATAAGTAGCGGATTTACTCCCAAGTAGTTACTTCCCAAGTAGACGCTGACTGGGGGCAAATTTGGTCCCAGTCAGCCCCACCACCAGGGGCCACCTGCAGCTTAGCCCCCGGGCCCTGGGGCCAGGAATGTGTCCAGTTGTAGGGCTGGGGTGGCTATATGCTTGCCCCAGCTCTAGGCCCTTAAAAGCCTGTGCGGACACCAGGACCCTGGACCACCTGCAGCCACTGCATTGCACAGAAGAGGTCCCAGGACAGCTGCAGTAGCCTGCCCACAGTCTGGTATTGGTCCCTGGCACTGTATTTTTATGTGGTTGCCAGGCCTGCGCCGTTGCACTGTTCTGGGTGCTGCAGGCACCTGCCAGGCCAAGCAGGACCCTACGACATCTGCAGCCAGCCTCTGGTCACTGGGTCCCATTTCAGCTGGTTCCAGACCACCTGCAGCAACCTGCCCAGACCCTGCTACTGGCATCTGGTACCACATTGCTGTGTGCCAGCCTGTCCCATGCTGGGACCCTGCACTGGCCACTGCATGCTCCTGCCCAGGCCTGCCCACCAGCACTGGGACTGCCACATGGAGGCCGACCAAGCCATCAAGGGAGCCACACTGGCATCCTCACCAACACCACACGTTGACTCTTGGGGCTGCAGCTGGTACCAGGAAGAAACTGTGGACCCCATCTGTACTGCACTGTAGGGAGAGGCCAAGGTCCTCTGCCAGTTTGCACAGAGTGGACGCTCCAACATGCACATTTATTAGGGCCTGTTAGGCATGTGGGAGCATGGGCATGAGTAAAACAGATAATCTTACTGTTCTTTATTCCTTTTATATTTTATTTTTTATGGTCCAGTACATACAGTGTTGTGCCTTATCCCCTGATAAGATTCCTGCTTGTTTTTAATTCACACTGTATGCTTTGTGCATACAACACAAGCAGCCAGGCTGGTCCTAGCACCACTTCCCCCCAGCAGCTCCAGCTCCTCCCTGGGCAGCCAGACACTGCATTCCTGTGCCCCGGGACACCACCAGGAGCCACACTTCCTTGCTGCGAGCAGAGTTGACTTGAGCCACTGGGCATGCCTGCCACACCCATGTGGTAAGCCCCACACTGGAGGGAGGGCCCTCCCTGCCCCAGCCCCTGCCCCTGGTCCCCTCTCCACCTGGCCTGCTCATGCTCCCCCTGACCCCCAGAGTTTCACCCCACCCCCACACAGCATGGAAAGAGGCAGGAGACCATGCAAAACTTTACTGAGCAGCCTTTGCCTCTGCAGTTAGACGGGCACAGGCCTCTCATATGCCAAGGAACATGTCAATGCCAGTGGTGATATCCTTCTCAGCTGTGGGGGACATGTAGCACAGCCATAGGTAGCACTCCAGGTGGTGATGGAAATTGTGGGGCAGGGCAGCCTTGCCTTCCTCATTGTTGAAGCCCAGGGTCCCATGCCAGGTTCACAGCTGTGACCAGGCCACCATGGTGATCAGCAGCAGAGGGACGTAGTTGTCCAGGCACTCCTTGGTCTGCTCAAACAGCTCTTCACAGCATACCCTGGACACTCACAGCAGGGGCATGCTCACAGTGCAGTGCTGACACAGTGGAGGGAGAGGGGGCTGGCCCCAAGGAGTCTCTCTGGAGAAGCCCCCTGGGTAGAGGACAGGGGCTTCAACAGGTCCTCATCCCAGTCAGCTGGGAGCCCCTCACCCCCAAGCCTGGGTGCTGTGGGTTTGGTGGAACCACAGACGATAGGCTGGCCTGCAAGAGAAGAAGCAGGGAGAGTGGCTCTGAAGCAGCAGCAGCAGGTGCTGCCAAGAGCCAGGCCTGTCCCAGCCTGGGAAGGTAGCAGAGGAGGCAGGGTGCCTGTGGCCAGCATCCAGAGCGGGGACAGGGGGCTTGGCCAGCGGCCACCTGAGCCAGAGCCTGCCCAGCCAACTTACCACGGTCTGTGGGCACCTGTGCACACATGATCCTCAATCTGAGACCAGGCAGTGCACAGCCTCCTGGTACAGAGCATGGTATCTCAGAAATGTTGCAAACTCTTACAAACAAGCTTTTTCTCCTGGTTCTGTAAGACCTGAAGCTACATGCAGGGGAGAAGCACCAGTTGGCAGACAAGATGCACCATCAGGGTCACCACCAGCCTTGGCTGGGGCCATCCATATGCACTGGCTCTGGCAGTACAGAACACAGGAATGGACCCAGCTGCTGGACTAGCTGCTCACCATGGCCGAGAAGCATCTGGCAGACTCGTGGGCCTGGCTCATAGAGGGCACTGCCCATAAGGAGGCAAGGAACCTGTGTGAGGGGGATACTGGATGAACCAGAAGTTCTGGGACAGGCTCCTGGACCTGGAGGAGAGGTACCTGGAGGCCCAGGAGTGGCAGGCTGCCCTGGTGGCCAGGCCAGTGGAGATGATGGAGGAGGACTGACAGGTGCTGGTTACCATCCTGGCGCTGGCAGTCACCTTTGTGTTGTCCATTGCCCTGCCCCTTCCTTGCCACAGCCCCACTGTTGCAGGGCACTAAGGTGCCTGCTCCTTTAAGAGCAGAAACTACCTAGGGAGAGGGCCCTAAGAGTCAGACAGAAACCCCACAAGTGCAGGTTACTATGGCAGCAGGCTGATAAGGGAATTAGCCTGCACCTGCACCTGGTTAGCTGACGGGAAGAAGGCAGGGCCCTGGGCACATATATACCCCAGGGCTGAGCCCGGTAGGAGTCAGTTCTCTGTCAGAAGCCAAGGGGGAAGGAGCTCTTACAGAGGATGCTAGTTAGAGATACTTCCCTGCCTGTTCTACTTCTGGTAGGAGTAAGGGGCTCCAGGAGCTCACCAGGTACCCTGGCCTATATGATACTTGGTGCTGGGGGGGGGGCGGGGGGTGTTTCACTCTTTAAAAGGGACAGAGCACACCCTGAACTGCTTGTATTATGTTTTAGCCCAGGGGCTCATATTCTGATTTCTGTTTATAAACTGGTGGATCAGGCTGAGGCTATTGGGGAAGGAGGTGGCCTCACTGGGGAGACCTACAGTGTGGAGACCCTGGTGCCAGGGGGCACGTTGACAAAGGTGGTGAGCAGACCTCAGCACCAGGGGGTGCAGAGATAGGGCTGCAGAGAGCCCAGCGGCAGGGGGTGCAGAGAGAGACAAGGTGTGAATGCCATCTGCAAGGCTTGGGGTGTGGTAAAGGGGCAGTTTTGGAGCCATGCAGCTACCCATAAAGCTGAGGGTGTTCTGTGAGGCATCCATTTTTGAGTGGGACCCAAAAGGGGTCCAAGAACCCACAGGGTTCAGCAGGGGGTCCATCAGGACTGTGTCCAATGTAAACTCCAGGGCAGCCTTCCTACTTATTATAATTACATCAAGACGCGGCAGGAGAGGAAAAGGGTTCCTGTTGGGCAAGATTGGCATGGTCACGGAGCCTATGGGGCATCACGGCCATCCCTGGGGACCCCATCCTATGACACCCACCTGCCCCTGGCAGCCACCCACTGGCCAGCAGCAGGCCCCCCTGTTCAGGAGCCCCTCCCCTGGCCCCTGCCCCCTGCCCCCCCCAACCTGGGCCCAGCCCCACTGCTCACCCCAGCTCCATGTGGCCCGGAGCAGAAGCTGCCCAACTCAATGGCTGCAGTATTTCTTAACTTGTGGGTTGTGACCCAAAAGTAGGTCATGAAAATATATGAAAGGGTTGCAAACAAACTTTAAAAATGGATCAACAAACTTTAAAAATGGATTTTCCTTTTAAAGGAAAAAAATGTGGCTTCTCCCTTGCAGGTTGGCAGAGTTCCAGCCTACAAGGGGCTGTTTGGGGCCTCCCATGCCCCCCTGACACCACCCCCCATACAACCACCCCCTGGCCCACACAATGGTGGTGGGAGGCAGCGGGTCAGCAGTGAGGGGCAATTGGTCAGGACTGGTCATCGATGTTTACAAATGGGTCCTGGTACAGAAAAGGTTGAGAACCACTCGTCAGGATGATGTACAGAAACCAGTCCTGGCTGGCCCAGTGGGCCCACAGGCAGCAGAGATGAAGGTCCAGGAGTGCATGGATGGCCCCAGTGGTGGCATCCAGGAGCTTGCTGGGCATCAGTGTGCTTGCTGGGTCCCCTGGGAGAGCAGCACGGGGTCCAGGTGGCAACAGCGTGGGGACAGGGGGCCTGGAAAGGCACAGTGAGCCAGGCCAGGTGGCTGCACCATGCAAGGATTTAAGTTTATCAGGGGTGTTCACCAGGATCTGGGGGAACAACTTTTCGGCACTGTGAGCACCATGGTCGGCAAGACCCTGGGGCAGTGGACAATGCTCCCAGGGCCTGGGGGTGGAGCAGCCATGGCACAGTGGGCATGCTGCTTCAGGCTAGGAAAGGTGGCCAGGGAGCAGTGCACTGGGCTGCCTTTTAAAAAAGGGCTGCTGGCTGCCAGTAGCTGTAGCCAGAGCCTCCAGCTCCCCCTGGTGCAAGGCCAGAGGGGGCAGGAGCAGTGTGCTGCCAGGAGCAGCAAATCTGTTCCTGCATCTCACACACATGTTGATGCCTGTCTGGGGTGGGTTTTCTCTAGAGTAAATTACTCTAAAACAAGCCCACCCTGCGGTATTTGTATGTGTAGATGTACCCAGTATGGTAGAGCTGCAGGAAGAGGGAGTTTCATAGTCCCCTCTGTAGATGGGAATGGGAAAAATGGTGGTTCTAAAGAAAGCTAAGCACTGGCAGATGGGCAGGATCTCGGCTATATATGGAATGCCCTTGGCTTGGCTAAAGCTGGCATTGTGCCTGGACCAGCCCTGCACAAAGGAATGTTCAGTCCGGTGAAAAAGATGTACTGGGACTTCACAAACTCCAGATTAGACAAATAACATGGCGTGTAGCCAGTTCTCACACCTCACTGAGAGCCCATCTGCTGGCAATTAGGTAAGTGTCATTAGATGATGTGCCTCTGCACACAAACCTGCCCCTTGGCCCTGGGAGTACAGCACTGATATGGGGAGGGCAAGGTCAAGTGCTGTTATGAAGCATCGTGCAAGGCACTGGAGCCATGTCAGCATGAGCACCAGCAAGGGAGCTCTGTTCTGCAGCTCACACCTTGCCCTCCAGGTACAAACTGGGCCTGGGTAGCATCTGCTCTCAATTTAATTGGAGGTTCTCCATCAGGAAAGGTGCTGGAGGGATAGAAAGCAGTGTTCTGTAATGTAGTTTTTCTGAAGTTTATCGAGTTTCAGCAGTTACCTGAAGTCAACAGCTGTGGACTTTAATAATCATTAGATAGTGGCTCAGATTCAGATATGCCAGCTGGGACTTTCAAAAGGCACACTAACTGTTTGTACTAACTCACATCAGCCCTTGTGAAAAACCCAGTCCACAGGCTTCCCCAGGTGGTTAGGATGTTTTGGGTGTGAAGATGAAGGGTCTTGGGAAGCTGCTGTCAGAGGAGGGGCAGAGATCACACTAGTTTAGGTGCTTTTCTGTACTTACAAATGTTCTGGTGGGTTTTAAAGTTTCTGTCCTGTAACGCCCAGGTCATTTGTGACTGTTGCTGCTGAACTTCCACAGTTCTGGCATGATGAGTCAGGCTGCCAGAACTACAGATTGGCTTTGAAAAAAGAATTTTTTTTAAAAAGATGTATATTGGACTCCAGGCTTTTGAACACTTTGGATTAACCAGGATCTCATTTCTAAGCCATCCTCTGCAAACAGGAGAGCAAGAAACAGATTTGTCTACAAAATGAAAGATGAGATTCCTTAATTGCTGCAGGACCTGAAGCTATATGAAAATATCAGTTATCATGAGACGTGATAAATTCATGGGATGGTAACACTGGAAACAATGGTGATGACAGTGGGGAAAAAAACAGTGACACCAACCTGCCCTTAAAAAGTAACTCCGTAGCATCTAAGCTCTCTGAATTACCTTTGCTTTTTTGACATGCTGAGACATTCCTGAAGTGTACTGATAGTAAAAAGGAGCAGGAAACTCTTCAGAGGTAAGTGCAAAGCAAAAATAGGTTGGGGGGAGGCAGAGAGCTGGGCATAACTGTGAGGAATAGGGATGCTCAGTACAGCTCTGCCTTCTAAGCAGTGAAGCCAGTCAGCCTCCTGGGGGTGCAGCAGGGCTTAGTTAAAGGGATAGGATTCATATAATATTATTACACCAGCTACAACAATCTAGAACAGTGGTGTTTAAACTTTCTAAACTCATGGACCCACTTCATATCATTTCTGCTCTAGAGGAACCTCCACCTCTATCCTAAAGATTGACACAGAGCCAGGCAACCCAGCACCACAATGACAGTGCACTGCCTCCTGGCCATTCTGTAGTCACCTTGTCTCTGCAAAACCCCTGATGACCTATCATGGAACCACAAGGTTCCATGAAACCAGTTTGAAAATCACTGATCTAGAGAAACACAGAGCAGTAAGTTGAATTCATACCAAGTCAGACATGGCACCCTGCTACAGTGGTCACCTATGGGTCTTATCAGGCCCTGGGGACACCATGATATGAGGACACAAGCAACATACACGTAAGTATTAGAAAAGTATGAATTCCTAATAAAAAAAGGAAGCACAATAAACTGAAACCTTGGTAGGCAATGAATTATGACTATTTTTGTCTTTGGCTTGTGTCTGGGAAGTTTTGCCAGTGTTTGGAAAAGATTCATTTAAACTGAAACAGGTTTGAGAGAGGTCCTGCAGGATGGCTAAGAGAGTAGAGAACTTCTCTTATGCAAGAAGATTAAGGGAGCTCAGCTTGATTAGCTTATTAAAATGGATCCTGAGAAGGAATATGATCTCTCTTTACAAGTACATTCTTGGGGTGAACATTAGGAGAAGAAAACAAATTCAGGCTGAAAAATAATATAGGTACACGGTCAAATGGCTACAAACTGGTGACAAATTTAGATGGGAATTTAAAAGATTTCCAACAATCAAAGGATTGAAGTTTTAGAACTATCTTATGAGCCAAGTAGTGTAGGTATGAGTGGCCTGGGATCAGGGGGTCAACTCATCCCTTCAGCTGTGCAATGCATGCACAACAAGTTCAGCAACAGACAGTGGTGACATGTAGGCACACCCTGAGAGTGCCGGTGCACCCCATGATGGTGACTCTTGTTGCTTAGGTGATGGACAGGGGTGGCAGGCAGGAATGCTGGTGCCCCCCCTACAAGCACCGGCCGATCGCTGTGCTCACTGCAGCTGCTTTGAGGAATGGCTGTGGCCAGCTCTGGGAGTGGCTGCAGCGATCGACCGGCACTTGCTCCCGGAAGTGGCTGCAGTGAGCACAGCGATCGGTTGCAGCAATTGGCTGTTGTGGGATCACCTGGGACACCCCCTCTTCCCCCCCCCCCACGTTCACAGGATTGTTCGTGGGGGATACCCCCTGCTCTGGACCACAGGATCATCTGTGGGGGATGTTTCCTAGTCACAGGAGGAGCACGTGCCCCCCTAAGGCAACACCAGCTGCCCATGGCAACAGAGGAAAAGCGGGGGAGGAGGGGCCAATTGGCAACAGTATTCATCTCTTGGGTTTTGGAGCTGCACCAAAGCAGTGGCTCGCAGCAGCTGTACTGACAAGCCAGTGAGCTTAGAGAGGTCACTGCACATGCACCTTGCATCTGAAAGAGGGGGGAGGGAGTGCAACTACATCTTCCCTCTCTGTACTCTTCTCTGGATCCACCCCAAGTGTGGGCAAAGACCCCAGATTGCTTTAAGATTGAACTGGGTCAATTTACAGAAGGCCTAGTGTGATAGGACAGGGAGTTCTGGCTCCACAGTCAGTGGGGGTGACATGCGACTGCATGTTTGGAATTCCACGTAAGGGTATAGAGTTGGCTGTCTTGTAGCATGATAAGGGTCTGGTCATTCCACGCTTAACAGGAGTTTTTTTGTTTGTTTTCCCCTTCATGAGTGCTACTGGCTTCTGTGTGTAATTTGAGGGAGAGTTAAGTTAGGCAAGGGCATTCATCTTTCTCCAAAGCTTTCCGATGTTGGCCACAACTGAAACCGGTCATTTTTTTTGACTGAAGTGTGCTGATGCTCCTGCTACCACTAGAAAACCCAGTCCTGCTCTTCCACTCACTGTCTCACTGACTGTCAAATCTTGGTTCAAGAAAGAATTCTTCTACAAAATCAGATTGGCATGGATTGTGGCAGCGTTTGCCTTCCTCTGTAGTGTAAGGCATTGTCCTTTCCTGTGATCTCCTGAGCACAAATTAACCAACTACTTCTCTATTGGCAGCAGCAAAGCATTGACAGTTTCCTCAATTTTCCTGCTTTGTTTTATAGAACGTTATATGGGGACCTCTTGGTGCTTCAGGTATTGTACCTTCTACTTGTATGTGACAGTTTGAAAAGAGGTAAATGATTGTCTGCAAATGCAGGGGGCTGGTCTGGATAGCCCAGGAGGTTCTTTCCAGTCCGGTATTGGTTTAATCGTATATTTTTAGACAAATGTGCAGGTATGATACAGATATTGAATAATACCAGTAGGAGAAGTTATGACAAAGCTGTTACAATTGCATGTTTCTTTAGCACTGAACCCTATTTTACTCAAGGTCAAGTTAGGGTGATTTAGCTTAGTTACATCACTACAGGATCCCACAGATGTAAGAGTTAAAGGATGCTATAAGGAAATGAGAAAAAGCCTGTCAGAGTTTGCAGGGAGGAGAGGCGTGCCAATGGAACCAGAGCTGGCTGTGGGGAGCGACTAGGAACTGAGCTGGTCCAGGAGCAGCTGTTCAATCAGGCTCGGCCTTGCCCGTGACAGTGCGGGGAGTTCTGGCCAGCTTCTAGGAGGAAGAGAATTGGGAAGCCACAGCTGAGTGAAAAGATTGGGATAAGCCTGTGTCTGTACAGCGCAGTCTCATTGGACGCAGGGCAGGCGGGCCCCATGACCCTACCCTACACTGCGCAGACAGGTGCATCTACAAAAGATACTTTACTGCACAGTAGACTAATCTACTTCACAGTAAAGCATCTATACATGTAGGCATTTAAATATTGACACTGTAAGGAAGCTGCATCTCAGCTGTGCTGCAGTATAGGGAAGTAGTGTGCAAAGAGAATGGTGTTGTAAGGAAAAACCATTCTTGAGGCATAATGCTCTTAGTGACTGGAAGGGATCATACCCAAAGGGAACTGGAGGCTGGACTTGATGATCTTTGAGGTCCCTTCCAGCCCTAATGTCTGTCTGTCTGTCTGTCTGTCACATGGTTGGCTACTACCTTTAGATATGTGAAGCAGCTTAACCGAGTAGTAGCTACTATGCAGTAGCGCACATGTAGATAATGACTTGGGTGAAAATCTGCACCTAGTCAGCCAGATGAGCAGGGGGCTAGCCTCCTGCCTGGGGCAGAGCCACGTAGCTGGGAGTTTCTCTAACCATGTGGCAGAGATGACTTCTTGCCTGTCCCAAACTGATCTTTAGACCCCTGGCCTAACCCCCAGGGCCTGTTCCACCAACTGCCTGCTTCCTGGACGCTATGCCCCTCCACTGTGAACATATGCCAAGCCCCACCTGCACTCAGAGTCTCTGCCTGAGCCTCCAAGGTCCCTAGAAGCACCCATGCTGGCAGCCTCCCTGATGCCACAGACAGAATCCTGGGGTCCCAACTGGTCAGAGGGAAAGCAGTATGGGGTGATGCCAAAGTGCAGAGGCAGTTTGCTTGGGGCAGCTAGTCAAATGCCCACATCTTTGAGGGCATGGCAGCCCACGTGCAGAAGCATGGCCACTAGTGGTCTGGGTGTGATTGCCACATAAAGGTGAAGGCCCTGCAGGTCCAGTAGGTCCACATCATGGACCACAGCTGCTGGTTCAGGGATGCCTGTAGGACCAGGCCCCTCATGTAGCAGTTACCACATCCTGACTACAAGGAGCCCTGGACACTGATTCTATGTCTACTTCAGTGCAAGCAGCCTGCCAGAGCCTCTGCCATGGCCCAGCTGTGATGAGCAATCTCTGGGGGAGGGCTCCCTGGGGCACCAGCCACAGGTCCCAGTGCACTTCCTGCCCCCAGCTTCATTTAGCAATTCAGGGACCCTGGACCAGCTTCTCCCACCAAGTCCTCTCTGCTGGGGCACATATCCCCAGCAGAGAGGACAGGCCAGCAGTGGCTCCAGCTCCTCCCCAGAGCAGTCCATTGCACAGGCAGCCAGGCACTGTGCCTCCACACCCTGGGACACTGCAAGAAGCCACACGACCTTGCCACTGGCAGGGACAGACATGGATGGCCAGGACCACCTGCCACACCTGTCCAGTGAACACCCACACAGGAAGGAGGGCTGGGGGAGGAAGACGGTGCCATGGCCACCCATGCCCACACCAGCTCACCCACCTGCCCAAGCTGCATGCCTAGAGCCAGTGGCCATGCATGGGGTTGGGCGGGAGTGCCCCCTCATCCCCTCCTCTCACTTCCCCACCCTGCTTGGGCAAGCTCTCTTCCTGCCCCCTGGAGTTTCCTGCTCCCCCCCCCCCCAACATTCAGGGAGGCAGGGACAGTGCAGAACTCTACTGAGTGGCCAGCGCCCTCCCAGCTAGCCAGCCAGGGATGTGTCACATGCAAACTCATTGAATGGCAGTGGCAACCTCCTCCTTGGCCACAGGGGTCAGGCACTCATAGTAAGGCAGAGATGCCCCACTAGTTGGTGGTGCACATTGTAGGGAAGCAGAGGCTTGCCTGGAGCACTGTCGAAACTCAGGACCCCATACCACATGCTCAGCTGTGCCCAGGGCACCATGGCAATCAGTAGCAGCAGGACATAGTGATTTGGGCATCCCTTGGTGTGCTCAAACAGCTTGTTGTGGTGTTCCTGGAGGATTCTTAGCAGGGGCACATTTGGGCTGCAGGCTACGTGTGGTGGGGGCCCTGGCCCGGGCCACTCTCCAGATTTGTGTCCCAGCTGGGTAGGACCCCACACCCCCCAACCCTTAGCAGCATGGGCCTGGCACCATTGGAGAAAACTGCCCAGCTTGCAAGAGGAGAAGCAGGGAAGTTGGTCCAGAGCTGCCTGCAGCAAACACTAAGCAAGTCACCTGCCCCCATGGAGGGAGCAGGAGACAGAGGGCTCAGCCAGTGGGGACAACTTACTGTAGTCCCTGGGCACCTCTGCATGCACAACCCCCAATCTGAGGCTGGGAAGCACACAGCCGCTTGGTACAGTGCATGTTATCTTTGACATAAACTTGAGATAGACATGCTGCTTTTGAAGCCCAGGATGTTTAGTCTATTGCATCAATGCAGTAAGGGCTACCATGGTGTTCCTTCCTGCCCTGCTGTGGCCCCAGTACCTGGACAGTTTCCCCCAGTGTCAGCAGGTACCTGCCCCCCTACACACCCATCCTCTCCACACCACACATCCCTGCCACTGACACACACACGCAGCACCCCCAGACAGTCTCCAAGACCTAGCCTTCCACCCTCTGCCCCCCAGAGACTTACCTGCTTCCAGCTGCCAGGGCTGCTCCCATCAACCCTGCCTGGATTCATGTTGGCCACGTGAGAGTGCACTCACAGACACACATGGTGCCCTCTGCCTCCAATCGCTCTTCCCTTGCTCCCCTAGCCCCAAGCAGCTCTTTGCTAGGGAAAGCCAGGAAGTTCCAGGAAAAGCTTTCATGCTGAGCAGAGCAAAATCTGGGACATTTGTTGATATTTTTAAAAAAACACTTGGACCAAGATGGGAGGACCCAAAAAGAGGACCAGGAAAACCTGGATGTATGGTAACCACAAATGTTTCAGGAAATCATTTGATAAAAAGAGCAGCAACTGTTACAAAGTCATCCACCACCCTTAAAGGAACAGGCCTGAGGTAGGCAAAGAGTGAAAATTAAGAAATGTAATTGAAATGAAATCCCGCTGTCACTGGGGCTGTGTCTGCATGAGCCAGTGACTGCACGGTAGCCCAATTCTACTGTGCAGTAGTGTTGTATGGCAACAACTGTGACCCAACACTACTGTCCAGTATCATTAGGCTAATGCACAGTAGTGTAATGAAAAAGACGTTCATCGATGCTACTGTGCAGTAACGTGGGTTACTTTGCAGTCATTTAGTATTTTTTTATACACATACTAAATGACTGCGCTGTAATAACTGTGCAGTTAGCATCTTGTATAGACACGGCCTGTAGGAAAAAACCAGTTGAGTCTGCTTTGTGGGTGTCCAGTCACCACTTACTTGGTCCTGTTGCAGTCACTGAGAGTTTGGCCACTGGTATCAGTGAACAGGAGTTCATATTATTAGGTAGGAGAACTACTTACTGTAGCATTTCAGTATCCCAGTCACAGTTTGTTATTGAGATGATTTGAATCTAACCCCTTGGAATGCTCCATTTCATGTCAGAGCTGTCAGTGGCAGAAGCAATGCTGGTCTGCAATATTCTTCCTCTTGGTACCACATCATGACTGTCTTTGTCCTCCACTCTTCACTATCTTGTTGCTGTTGCTGTCAGGTTGCTTGTTTATGCCTGACAGGATGGAATGCGCAAGAGTGAGTGATCACTCACTGCCAAGGTTTTAATTCTTTACTTTGCATAGTCTCCCTGCAGCTAGAAGGCATACCTCTTTCAGGGTTAGACTGCATCCAAACCGTTGTCACTTTTCATTGGTTCAGAACCTTCATGGGCTGCACTTAGAACCATCCTCAGCCTGCTGGTATCATGCAGTAGCATTGCAATCTATCTTTAGTGTTATGGCTATTGCTTTTTTTCCCTGCCAGGAAATTCCCAACATATCTTTAAGGAAACTGAAATCCTGCTTAAGATACATTCAAAAAACACCCACTTCCTATATAAAATATTTCCTTTAAGTTTAAATTTCTCTTAAAAGCTGAATCTTAAAGATAGTCATTAAAATGGGCATCAGAGAGGGATTGTCTTTGGAAATGTTCTAGCCTTTTGGAATTTGATAAAGTTTATTCAGGCACCGTTAATCAGCTCGTTAATATAGCTATGTATATACAGAGCCACTTGGAAATTGGTAGTTAATTATGGTAAGAATTTGATTTCCTATTTGTAAATGAAACAGCTCACTAATCAGGATATCAGTGCCTTAGCATGAGGGATTGGCATAACCATCTACAAATGAACAATCCACAAGAAACTCCAACTATTTTAAACAACTGAAGACCAAACCGAAGTGTTTACCTTTAAGCATGAGCATAATTAGGAGAAACCAATAATTTATATAAAAAATTACCTCAGCCAATCCCTTCAGTACTTTAAGTACACAACAGAGGCAGGTTTTAAGGGCATTACATATGCCCTTTCCCAATGATCTCCACCTAACCTCTATGAGCTCTCAAATGGCTCTGAAATTCCCTCAGATAATTCCTGTAGTCACTCTTAACTGGTATAAGGTCATCTCTACCCTTATCATTAGTGCCCACATGAATAAGCAACATGGGATAACAGAGGGCTGGATGAGTTTTAAAAACCTTTCCATGACATCTTGGATGCAGGTGTAGCAGCCCTAGGTCCCAGGATGGCTGTGACACCCCCTGGGGCCAAGCAGTTCCTGCCCCTCTGGTTCTTGGGTTTTTCCTTTCCTTTCCTGCCATGCCTTTGATATTGTTTTGAACAAAATTAGTTGAGAGGGAATCTGGCCCCATAGGCAGATTAATGGGGGGGGGTACAAGCCCAGGGACCCCTACCAACTAGGGCCCTGGGATCCTCATCAGCAGGGAAGTCAAAGCAGGCTTTTAAACTGGGTGTCTTTGTGTCCAGTTTAAAACCCCAGCTTCCCCATTTATTTTCCTGCTGTAGCTGGAAGTGGGGCTCAGGTGTGGGGGCAGCCTGGGGCCACACTGGCCAGGAGTGCTGCGTAGTGCTGCACCTGGGGTGGAGAGGGACCAGGCTGGGAGTGCAGCGCAACACAACCCCTCTGCAGAACTACAGCCCCTCAAAGTTCACCTTAGCCCCCTCCCAGTGCTGCGACCCACCTGCAGAGGCTTGTCCGGCCTCATGCATGTGCGCAGCTGCATGGACAAAGCCAGGCAGCAGCTCCCTGCCGGTCAGTGCAACAGGGCAGGTGGGGAGTGAGACACAGCCACAGGCAGCTCATGGGTGAGGGGGCTGCCTGAGAGTGAGCAGCTGTGTCTGCTTGTGTCCGTGTCTGCTTGTGTCTGTGTGCACCTGTGTGTGTGCATCTGTTTGTGTGTGCATGCATCTGTGTGTCTGTGCACACATCTGTATGCATCTGTTTCTCTGTGTGTGCATCTGTGTATGTGTGTGCATGCATGTGTATGCATGTGCACATATCTGTTTATTGCAGGGAGAGTGTGTTTGTGTCCGTATGTCCATGTGCAGAGAGTGAATAGAGTGTGAGCCTGTCTGCATCTGTGCTTGTATTCATGGCAGGGAGAGTGTGTTTGTTAGGGCTGTGCTAAACGGCACCATTTTGTTTCGACTTCTGTTTTGCTGTTTCAATGGAACAGTGTTCCATTTTAAGTTTCGTTTCATTTCATTTCGAAAGCACTGTTTCAGTTTGTTGAAACTTTCGCTGTTTTGACATTTCACCCATAGGCTATAATGGGGAAGCACAAAACTGCCTATAACTTTGTCATTTCTTGGCAGATTTGGATGAAAACAGTAGGGATGGTAGCCCCTTCTGAGGGCATAAGGCCTGCCGAGGTTCAAGGAGATAGATACAGGGGTTTCTGGGAAACTGTACCTCAAAGTCTTGAAAGCAAAACTCGCGTCACTTGTAAGTGTGAAGGCACAGGGGGATGAAACTGCAGGGTTGGTAGCCCCTGCTGAGGTCATGAAGCCTGCCAGCTTTCAAAGAGGTAGGGGTGCCGGAGTTTCTGTGAAACTGCACCTCAAACTTTTGACAAGCTAAACTTGTGGCATGTTACAAGCCTTCAGTTCCTTATTCACATGCCTCATGTCAGGCAGATCCCAGTTAATCATTCAGCCTCAGCCCTCTTGGTGCAGAGTTCCTTCCCTGGCAGCTTTCAGGCCAGACTGACCCCCTAGTTCATGGGTCAGCAATTATTTTGGTTGGAGGCCTCTTAACAAGGTTTGGTGAACTACTGAGGGCCACAAGGGTAGCCCTGCCCCTCAACAGGTGGTCTGCCCCCTGGTCACCATCTTGAGACTGGAAGTCCTACCCCTAGCCCCTGACCTTTTCCACTGGAAGTCCCTCCCCTTGCCCCAGAGCGGGGTGCCAGGCCATCAAAGAGCCGAAGGCGCCACTGGAGAGAGGCTCTCATAGAATCCAGCGTCCAGGGGATGAGCCTTGGCTGCTTCAGAGAGGAAGAGTGAGTTGCTGGAGAAGTGGGTCCCACAGGAGAGGTGTGTACAGGACAGAAGGGTCTGCAGTCTCCACCCTCCATTGCGAAAGGGGGCATGTCCACATCCCAGGGCCCTAAAGAGGAGGGGCTCCAAGGAAACCCCTTGGGGAGGTACTGTGTGCACTCCCTATTCTGGGTGATTATTGTTGTGTCATGGTCTATATAGCTATGAGTATTCTTTAAGGAAGTTTATATGGTTTATATGTTCTTAATGTGTTAATATGTGTATTTGTATTGTTACTTCGTAGGTCTAAGAAATATTATTAACTTATTTGGGTTATATAAGTTGAGTCCCAATATGTGTTTATCGTGTTTTAACCTTAACTATCTTGGTCAATGTATTAATTATTATATATGTTGTAAGTTATATAGTTTATGTGAGTTGTGGGATATTATATGTAGTGAGATATGCTAAGCTTTATTGTAAATATTTCATGATTTTTCTTACAATTTATTACTATAATAAATACTTAAATATGCGAGAGGGGAGGCAGGAGGCCCCCCCACACAGTGTGGCCCAGACCCTGATCCATGTGCCCCAACACTTACCACAGGAGCAGAGACAGGTGGCAGTTGGGAAGAGATCTGAACATGGATGCCAGCACAGGCTCAGCAGTTTCACAGCTGCCTGAGCCTGCATATTGGTGAGAGCTGGGGGCAAGGCTCCCAAGCAGCGTGGGCTGCTCAACAGGCAGCTGGGGAACCAGCTGGCAGTGAGCCAGGGAGAGAGAAGACAAACACCAGCTGGGAGATGCCAGCTCCAGAGCCGGGAGACTTCAGCTCTAGCCCCAGATACCCGGGGAAGAAGCCAGCCATCCACTGGGGGACCCTGGCCTGGGAGGCCGAATGCAGACTCAGGGGTCAGCAAGGGCAAAGGAGCCCTGTTGAGGGGCAGCAACCAGGAGGGCTGGGGAGCGGCCCGACTCTGATTGGGAGCACAGGTACTGTTATTGAGGGTGGATCCTCAAGCCCGCAACCACCCTCAGACAGTCTCAGAGGAAGCAAAGCACGGAGGACTGAGAGGCCCCTGAAAGGGGAGAGGGGTGATGCCGGTGAGAAGGACCAGGAAGACGGGACCTCAGGTCAGTCGGGCTCCAGGGCAGGGACGTCAAAAGAACCAGTAGGAAAGTGGCATAGGGTCCTCCTCAGGACCACCACATGTGAGAGGGAAGGAGGCAACTAAGTGCCCTGAAGGGAGAGAAAAGGGGCCAAGAGAAAGAGAGGGAGGGAGACGATCTCAGGAGTTCCACTGGCAGATGCCGGCATTTTCAGTTAAGTTACAGTTGAGCCCAGCTGTGGCAAGTTTATTTTCTAGAAGAGGGGAAACCAGCCCTGAAAACAAGGGGTGGACCCCCGAAGGTTAATGGCCAGGAAGACCTATCTCTTTCAAGGTGGGCAGTGGGGAACACATGCGGGAAGCAGCATCTACCCAGGCCGAGGACGTGGTAAGGGTTGGGTAAAGGGGAGGTTTGGAGCCCCCCGAAGACACCCCTAGGGTCAAGACCCCTTCAGGCCCTCAACAGGGAACTGCCTCCCCAACAATAATACTGAAGACATGGCAGGAGAGAAAAGGGGCAACACCCAGAATATCTAGGTGGCACTGGAACAGGGTTTCACCCTTACGTCACTGGGGGGCAAGGTGCTGATGAAGAGGTCCCCAAAGCCTTACAACACCTACCAGTGACAATATAGTTAAGCACTTGGTCTCAGCCTGACTCTGTAGAGAGGAGAGGGAACTGCTCTAGTAGCCGTCCCCTCCATCAGCACCCTGCCTGACCCCCACCACGGTCATTGGAGGATAGGGTACACCCCTCTGGGTGTACCTGCGCTACACTAGGACCACAGAATTCTAATGGCTCCTGCTGTCACCAGCCCTGGCCCTGGGGCCCTGTACTCCTGCCTGCTGCCACTTTCCCCACACCGCCTGATGCCGTTGTCTTTCCCCTGTCACTTCCCTTCCTTTCCTGCCCACCACTACGGCTGTCCCCACCCTGCCTGCCGCTTCCCCCCCTGCCCACCCACCGGTGGCTCCCCACTGGCTGCCCTCTGCCCGCCCACCCACCACTTGGGCACCACAGGAGCCAGCTGGGAACCACATGGTGCTGGATGGTCCAGGTTGGCTCCTGCTGTGCCAGCAATCCTCCCCCTGCCCCACCTTCGCCAACTGTTGTATGAGCTTCCACTCAGGTGGAGGGAGGGCAGGAGAACAACCCCAGGGTCACCATGCCTGGAGTCTCTGTTAGGTATAAGCTTCCAGTTGGAAGCTGGGGGTGGGGATGGCTTGGGGTGGAGCAGAGCTAGGCAGGCCTTGCTGCTGCTGTGGGCTCCTCCTGGGTCAGGCTGCCACTGGCACCTTGTCATCTTTGACAGGCAGCCACAGGAAGATAAGTAATTTTCTCATTTTTAGGGGCCCTGTGGGTAAGATAGAATGGCCTGGCAGGCCAAATTTAGCCCATGGGCCATATTTTACTGACGCCTACCCTGGCTCCAGTCCTGGGCTTATATGCCGCTGAAGCCCTGCCTCTTTTGCTCTCATGGCTTCCCAGCTACCCATAGCTGTTTCTACTTAGGCTGACTGCCCTCCAGAAGGGTTTACAGATTCTAGGCAAGGAGCTATTGCTATGCCCCAGCTATCCCAGCCTGGCTCTATTCCATGATACTATTTCATAGATTTCATAGACATTTGGGCTGGAAGGGACCCCGGAGGATCATCGAGTCCAGCCCCCCGCCCCAGGGGCAGGAAGTCACCAGGGATCATAGGATCCCAGCAACATAAGCATCCAAATGTGTCTTGAAGGTGTTCAAACTGGGTGATTGAACCGCCTCCGGGGCCGGCTATTCCAAACCTTGGGAATTCAGACAGTGAAGAAGTTCTTTCTTATGTCCAGCCTGAATAGGTCACAGTGGAGTTTGTGATCGTTGAATCTTGTCATCCCTTGGGAGGCTCTGGTGAACAGATGTTCCCCCACTTCCTGATGAGTGCCCCGATAAACTTATAGGTGGCCACCAGATCACCCCTGAGCCTGCACTTTTCCAGGCTGAATAGCCCCATTGCTCTCAGCCTCTCATCATAAAGTCTGTTTTCCTGACCTCTGATCATGCGTGTGGCTCTCCTCTGCACCCTCTCAAGCTTCTCCACATCCTTTTTGAATTATGGAGCCTGAAACTGGACACAGTACTTCAACTGCAACCTCACCAAGGCCGAGTACAGCAGGAGAATGACGTACCGAGATCTGCTTGAGAAGCATCTATGGATGCAAGTCAGCGTTTTGCTCGCTTTACTAGCTGCAGTATCACACTGAAGGCTCATGTTCATCTTGTGGTCAACCATGACCCCCAAGTCCCTTTCATCTGTAGTGCTAACCAGCATAGCACTACCAAGCCTATAAGCATGGTGCAGGTTTTTCCTCCCAAGGTACAGAACCTTGCATTTTTCAGTGTTAAACACCATCAGGTTCTCGTCCGCCCATTTCATGAGTCTGTCCAGATCTGCCTGGATCACCCTCCTGTCCTCAGGTGTGGATGCTTTACCCCAGAGTTTGGTGTTGTCGACGAACTTGGCCAGTCCACTTCTGACACCAACGTCCACATCATTGATGAAGATGTTAACAGTATAGGCCCTAGGACAGAGCCTTGTGGGACCCCACTGGTCACAGTGCACGAAGACAATTGGCTCCCATCGACCACCACCCTCTGGGTCCTACCGCGGAGCCAGTTCCCCAGCCAGCGGATCGTGGTGACGTCAAAGCCGCAGTTAGCCAGTTTAGCCAAGAGGTGATCGTGGGATACCAGATCGAAGACTTATTTAAAGTCAAGGTATAAAACGTCGATCTCTTCCTCTTTGTCCAGGTGATATGTCACCTGGTCATAAAAGGAAATGAGGTTGGTCAAGCAAGACCTACCCTCAACAAACCTGTGCTGGGTGTCCCTCAGGATATTGCCTTCAGCTAATCTGTTAAAGATGGCCTCCTTGATAATCTTTTCCAAGACCTTCCCCAGGATAGAGGTCAGGCTGATGGGCCTGTAGTTTGCTGGATCTACTTTCTTCCCTTTCTTGAAGATAGGCATGACATTGGCCTTCTTCCAATCATCAGGCACTTCACCAGAGCGCCAAGAACTCTCAAAGATCCATGCCAGGGGCTGAGCTATGATGCTCGCCAGCTCCTTGTGTACCCTTGGGTGTAACCCATCAGGGCCAGCTGACTTGAAGGTATCCAGCCTGTCAAGGTGTTCCTTTATGAGGTCAGCTTTGATGGAGGGCAAGGACTCTCCCTCAGTGGGGCCTCCCTGACCCATAGTAGGCAGGGCCATCCCATGGAACTGGTGAAAAACTGATGCAAAGTACCCATTTAGCAAGTTCACTTTTTCCTGGGCATCAGTTGTCAGTTGCCCCATCTGGTTTAGCAGGAGTCCAATGTTGCCCTTGCTTTTCTTCCGACTCCCCACATATAAAAAAAAAGGACTTTTTATTTTCCTTGATATTTGTAGCTAGCTGGAGTTCCATCACAGCCTTGGCTTTCCTGATTTGCTCTCTGCAAGTCCGGACTAAAGCAGAGTATTCCTCCTTGGTGGCAGTTCCAGTCCTTCATCCTTTGCAGGTCTTCCGTTTAAGATGCAGGAGGTCCACTAGTTCCCTGGAGAGCCAAGGGGGCTGCTGTGCCCTTTTGCTGCCTTTCCTCCAAGACAGGATGGACTTTGCATGTGCATCCAGGATTGCTCCCTTAAGCAGCAACCACTAGTCCTGAACTCCCTTCTCCATTAGGTTGTGGCCTTTTAGGGCTTCTCTGATGAGTCTCCTTAGCTTGTCAAAGTCAGCTTTCCTGAAGTCAAGGACTTCTGTATTACTGAATGACTTGATAGCTTTACTGCAGATGGTGAAGGTGATCAGCTCATCACCCAGCTTCCCTTCTATTGTTAAGTTGCTGATTAGATCATCCCTGGTTGCCAGTACGAGCAGCACTTTACCTCTTGTCCACCCGTAGACTTCCTGTGTCAGATAGAGGTTGTCCACACATGAGAGAGAGCTTTGTGACCACTCAGATTTGGCCGAGCACTCCTCCCACGAGACGTCTGGGTAGTTAAAGTCTCCCATGACAACCATTTCACAGCAGTTAGCTCTACAATAGTCACTTCATGGCCCCAAGCCGGCTCAGCCCTAACGTGCTACTGCAGAGCAGCTCATTCTGCAATTGACATTCACAGCCTCTAAGACCCTGGCATCCTACCCTCCTGTAGCTCATAATGAACTAACTAGCCCACCTGGTGCTCTCCCAACTTCTGATTCTCCTTTAAAAGTAACAGGGAGTCTATGCCTCTCTGTTACAGCAGGCTACTGACAGGCAGCAGAGCTCCTGAGCCAACAGGGTGCAATGTGATCCTTCTCTTGCTGCATCAGATAGTCAGTAATTATGATGTTTCTTTAATATTTCAGGGACTTGCATGGAATTTACACAGCTTTCTGGGTAAAATGGGAAAGTGTTAGTGGCTAGAAATAGCAATGTGAGTTGATCAGGGAGGAATAAGATCTAAAATGCATGTAAGTGGTCCTAAATGACAATTACAGGCTAATTTTTGTCCCTAAAGTGCTATTTAGCTGCCTAAAAAGGATCTGAATTTAGACAGAAAGCATGGACAGCTGTGTTTTTCATCCACATAAGATTGACATAAGATTGATGCATAACACAAAGTTTTAGACAGACATTAAATCTGTTTTTCGGAGAACAAAGCGGTGTGCTTCTCTAAACACTCTTTGAATAAGCAGAGCAGTTTAGAGCTAAGGCACCTCTGTGCCTCATCCATGTTGTCTGCTCAGCCCAGGCTCATAGTTTCATAGTTGGTAGGGTTGGAAGAGACCTGAGCAGATCATCAAGTCCAACCCCCTGCCATGGCAGGAAAGAGTACTGGGGTCAAACGACCCCAGCAAGGCAATTGTCTAGCCTTGTCTTAAAGACCCCCAAGGTAGGAGCCAGCACCACTTCGCTTGGAAGTTGGTTCCAGATCCTAGCTGCCCTGACAGTGAAGTAGCGCCTCCTGATGTCTAGTCTGAATCTATCCTCTGCCAGCTTGTGACCGTTATTTCTCATCACTCCTGGTAGCTCTTGGGGAAACAGAGACTCCCCCAGTGCCTGCTGGTCCCCTCTGACTAGTTTGTAACAGGCCACTAGATCCCCCCTCAGCCTTCTCTTGTGGAGGCTGAACAGGTTCAGGTCCCGTAGCCTGTCCTCATAGGGCCTGCCCTGCTGCCCCCTGATTGCTTGAGAGAGTCCAGAGGAGAGCCACGCGCATGATCAGAGGTCAGGAAAACAGATCTTACGATGACAGGCTGAGAGCCATGGGACTCTTTAGCCTGGAAAAGCGTAGGCTCAGGGGTGATCTGATGGCCACCTATAAGTTTATCAGGGGTGACCACCAGGATCTGGGGGAACATTTGTCCACCAGAGCGCCCCAAGGGATGACGAGGTCGAACGGTCACAAACTCCTGCAAGACCGTTTCAGGCTGGACATAAGGAAGAATTTCTTTACTGTCCGAGCCCCCAAGGTCTGGAACAGTCTGCCAGCAGAGGTGGTTCAAGCACCTACATTGAACACCTTCAAGAGTAAATTGGATGCTTATCTTGCTGGGATCCTATGACCCCAGCTGACTTCCTGCCCTTTGGGCAGGGGGCTGGACTCGATGATCTCCCGAGGTCCCTTCCAGCCCTGATGTCTATGAAATAAATCATGCGTGTGGCCCTCCTCTGGACCATCTCCATGTTGTCTACATCCCTCTTGAAGTGCGGCACCCAGAACTGGATGCAGTACTCCAGCTGCGGCCTGACCAGTGCCACATAGAGGGGGAGGATCACCTCCTTGGACCTGCTCGAGATGCATCTGTGGATGCATGACAAGGTATGGTTGGCTTTCCTAAATGAAAGATACTTCAAACAGAGAGAAGTTAAAGGAATGTATATGCATCTCTGTCTATATCTTGAGTTTCTTAAACCTGAATAATGCCTATTTATAAATATCATTCCTCCTTGCTGATCATTCTACCTTCCCACACAATAATTTTTTTACATCCTTTTATAATGTCAGACTTCTTTCTAGGGACATATATCTCAGGATGTTTGTTCTGTAAAGTTATGGATCATGTCTAGAGCACATGGTGTCTCAATCGCAAGAGGAGGGAAAGTATTCTTTAAGACACTTCTGCTGATTCTTGATTCTGGGTCAGACAGTTCTCTCATATTATTTATTCCTTGACATTTGCAATCCAGTTATGATCTGTAGCCAAAGACTCCTGTCAAGTATGGCATGCAAGGAATAGGTCAAAATTGCTAGCATTTATATAAATAATGTAGGATTTTAAAGCAAAATCATTGAGGGAGCTACGTTCTGGCATTTGTATAAACAAACTTGGAGGTGATAAGTATGGTTTATAGCTATCGGGGTAGATGTTACTTTCTTTAGCACCCTGAGTGCCTGTCACTGCTTAAAAGAACACTTTGCACAAGAATTCCTGTCCTTAGCCCACATAACCAATGCACCCAAAGCAAAAGCAAGTGAATTTCTCTCCGCCTATCCTGTGTATAAAGGTGATTATGAGTGTTCCTACAATTCAGTAAGGCAAGATTATAATGACTTCAATTGCATTTTTGGCCATTCTGCATTAATACTGAGATCTTTTTGCCCAAAAAACCTGCTCCCAGTCCAATGACAGAACTACCAGGACTCTGTATATTTTGTCTCTGTCCCTTGTTTGCAGTGAACAGTGCTTAAATGTTTCAGAATTTCCAAGCCTTTATAAAGGCTCCTGCAGTCTGCATTTATCATTGAGCATGATAGCCTATGTGTCAGAAAGGGGAAAAATCAGCTGAGATCTAGTCTGTCATAGAGCAGATATTTCATGGACCACATTTCCCAGGGTTATGCTCATGTTCTTAGCCTCATATACTGGGGCTACACTATGTACAGAAATACTGAACGCTAGTACAGTGTGTGTGGGAAGGGACAGCTCATGCCCAGGTGACAAGAATTGATAAAATATAAGAACCCAAATACCATGCTGGCCCCTCCAACTGCCCCCTCTTCCCACAAAATATGCAATCTCAAATCTCTCAGATAGGTAGGGAGACACATTGCCACACATATACCAATGACAGCTGTGATGCCTCTCCCAAATGATGGCAATTTTAGGATTCTCTCCAGGCCTCTTCTTGTTTAGGGAGGAGATAGTTTTACAGCATCACAATATTGTCAACACATTGTTTTAGCAAGTCTTGTGATATCTGTGGATTTTCTTCAGACTCCTTGTAAACTCTCTGGGATAGAGAGTTACACTTGTAAAGCTACTAGAACCGTAGAGTCTAAGAATGAGGTTCCTAGCTATAACTGCAATGAAGAATTAATGACAGGTAACTCAACCAGTCACCACCCTCAATTTACAATTAACTGAGCTACAAAAATAATAAGGGGCTATAATAATAACGCTTTTTTCATAACCATAGCTTATGAAAAAAAAGACTGAAAGAGTTAGCTCGTGTTATTTAGTCTGGAAAAGAGAAGACTGAGAGGAGATTTAAAACCAAATCTTCAAGTACCAGAAGGGTGGTTATATTGGGATAAGCTCTCAACAACTCCTTCCCACCCCCAATCCCTTGCAATGTTTTGTGTAGACGGCCAGTCACAAAGCCTTAGAGTTTTTGAAGCTTTCTGGTTGATGTAATGACAACAAAAAGGCAGTCGAGGCTAGGGATGTGTAGAGAGTATTCAGAAAGAGTCTCAAGAGGATGCTTCATGAGGCCTGTAAGGACAATGCTGAAGGAGGTTCCTTAAGTGGTGGCAAACCTGTGTTAGAAATGGAGTAGTGTTAGAAATGCACAGTTTGCATCTCATACCTGATAAGAAAAACACTGCCAAGGACTTTTCTTTCTTAGCTAGCTTTGCTACAGTTTTTCTTATGCTAAATCACTCTCCCTCCCCCACACTCCCCCTGGTTTTCCCATGCAGATTACAGAAGCTGGAATTCAACTGACTGTGTCCTTGAAAGGGGGGCGGATTTCAACTCTTGGTGACTTAAAGAACATTCTGAGCATGCGCAATTAGCTGATGCATATTCACCTATCCGCCCTGCATACTTAAGTAGTTAATTATAATATACATGCGATGGATGAAGTGACGTAGTCACATACATGTTTGTATGAAACGGAAATGAGCTGTAAGAGTTCCTGTTTCTGCACACGTGCCCAGGAGGGAAGGGATAAAACCCAGCTGAAAAAGTTCCTCAGGGGTTAGGAGTAATCTGAGTCCTTTGGCTCTGCTCCAACCCTATTTGCAAATACACCTTTTGTGCTGCTAATAAGTGTGTCTGGGATTCTTTTCGCGTGCCTCCAGAGAAACGAACCGCAAATTTTTGCAACACCTGGACAAGTGGTATAAAGATGAGTATGATAAGAAGAGGCCAAGGTCAAGAGTAGAAACATAGACCCTTTCCTTTGGAGAAAGGAAATATTAAGAGTCTTCTCCCCTGAAAGATACCTCCTTTATAGCTCCAATGTCAAGTAGGGAAGCTCACTTCTAGTTGGTTTTCCTGAAGAGGAGCATAAAAGAGAAGGGAAGGGAGGATAAGGAATGGAAGTAGATGAAATATCCATGGGGGTGGGGGGAGGGGGAAGTTTCAGGGTGGCTCTTGTTGGGTTTGAACATGGTTTTAGACCCTTGTATTAAACCTAATGCCTGAAAAAGAGGTGTAGGCTGCCTAATGCCTGAGGAGAGGAAGAATTTACTTTTTGTTGGTAAAATACTCAGAAGAATCACTGGTGTGAGTAGCTAGATGCCAAGGAAAAGCTAGATAGAATTTTTCTCAAGAGAGTTCATCTGAGGAGGGAACCAGGGGCAAGCAGGATGTTGTGTGAATGTGTGTTTCTGTATGCATGCATGCGCATGCTTTCCTTTTATCAACTTAGTAGTTGTCCAGGGAATAGGAGGACAAAAACAAAGGCTAGATCAGGAGTCATCACCTGTATGGGATATTCCATGTTTGTGTTCCTTCCTGAGGGTTTCAGTAATTTCTTCTGCAACAAGTGAAAGCTGGTGTCCATTTTAGAAGAAAAGGTTCAAAAACTGAATGCATAAATTTCAACATTGCACAGAGTCTGAAAGAACAAAGACTTCCTGAATTAGAATAATGAGAAGCCAGTTGCAGAAGATGCTAAAGGAGAGTCTTCACAATCCATTAAATATAGGTGAGTAACTACTTTCAGGCACTCTGCATCAGAACACTGAAGAGAAGGCAGGTAAGGAGACAATCACTGGCTAGAACCAAACATGGACCCCACAGACCAGAAGGAAAAAAGCACATGGCCTTGGGGTTGGGGGTTTCATGACCACCAAGGAGAAGAGTGATGGTGGATGATATGATAAAGGTCCCTATATCCCTGTTACTTTGTACAGGCTGTAGGGAGGTGGACTGCAGAGAAGTAAGCCTGCTAATGGCTAATGAAGAGCACCTGTGCCCTGTTAAGGAAGGGGACAGAGCCAAGTTTCTGTATGCCTGGTTTCTAGCCTGAAAACTGTCATACAGGTGGTGGTGGTTGAAGACTCCCTTCTGCAGGGGAGGAGGTATCTGTCTTCTGGCCCGACCTATTGTCTCTGGAGGTTTGCTGCTTGCCTGTAGCCTGGATCCAATATGTCATGAAAAGATTACCAAGACCTGTCTGGCCCTCTGGCTACTACTCGTCCATGTGGACACCAAATACTGCTAGGGGTGACCCTGAGCATATCAAAAGTGACTACAGGGCTCTCTGTGCAAGGCTGAAGGAGACGGGGGCTCAGGAGGTGTTCTCCTTGATCCTTCCAGTCAAGGGGAAAGGCACAGGCAGAAATAGATACATCATGAATATCAAAGCATAGCTGCATGTATGGTGTCACCAGCACGGCTTTGGCTTCTTCAACCATGGGATGTTGTTCCAAGAAGGAGGATTGTTAAGAAGAGATGGGTTCCACCTGATGAAGAGGGGGGAGAACATCTTTACAAACAAACTTGCTAACCTAGGCTCACTGAGGGATGGAGACCAAAGCCCTGAGATAAGTGGGGAAGTGGGTGACCTGGAAGAAGCACAAGGAGGAAGGGGCAACAGGGGAGGCCTCCTCATTCTTCCTAAAAAGTAGGTCAATCGACTAGTTACCCTAGGTATCTGTACATGAATGCATGGAGCCTGGGAAACAAGCAGGAAGAACTGGAAATCCTCTGACTGTCACGTAATTATGATGCGACTGGAATAACAGAGACTTAGTGGGATAGCTTGCATGAGTGGCGTACTGTTATGGGTGGGTATAACCTGTTCAGGAAGCATAGGCAGGGGGAAGAAGAGAGTTGCACTTTATGTAAGAGAGCTGTATGATTGCTTAGAGCTCCAGTATGAAACTGGAGACAGGCCTGTTGAAAGTCTCTGGGGTAGGGTGAGAGTGGACAGCAACAAGAGTTATGTGATGGTGGGTGTCTGCTATAGACCACTAGACCAGAAGGATTAGGTACATGAGGCTTTCTTCAAACAGCTAGTGGAAGTTTCCAGAGCACAGGCCCTGGTTCTCATAGGGGACTTCAACCACCATGACGTCTGTTGGGACAGCAATACAGCAGTGCACCGGCAATCCAGGAAGTTTTTGGAGAGTGCTGGGGACAGCTTGCTGGTGCATGTGCTGGAGCGGCCAGCTAGGGGCCATGCTCTTCTTGACCTGCTGTTCACAAACCAGGAAGAATTGTCAGGGAATGTAGAAGTGGATAGCAATTTGGGCAGCAGTGACCATGAGAAGATTGAGTTCAAGATCCTAAGGAAAGGAAGGAAGGCAACCAGAATAAGAACCCTGGACTTCAGAAAAGCAGACTTTGACTCATTCAAAAAACTCAAGGGCTAGAGCCATCCTGATGCACAGAAAGACTAGCAACTATAGCAGAAGACCAGGTTGGCTTAGCAGGGAACTCTTCAATGAGCTCAAACACAAAAAGGAAGCTTACAAGAAGTTGAAATGTGGACAAACTACTAGGGAGGAGTATAAGAGTGTAGCTTGGTCATGCAGGAATGAAGTTAGAAAAGCCAAAATGCAATTGGAACTGCAGCTAGCAAGGGATGTGAAGGATAACAAGAAGGGTTTCTACAAGTATGTCAGCAACAAGGGGAAGATGAGGGAAAGTGCGTGTCCTTTACTAGGTTGCCTCCCACATTCAGTAGCAAATGATACAGAAAAGGCTGAAGTAGTCAATGCCTTTTTTCATAAAATTATAATCATAGAAAATTAGGGTTGGAAGGGACTTCAGGAGGTTATCAAGTCCAACCCCCTGATCAAAGCAGGAGCATTCCCAACTAGATCATCCTAGCCAAGGCTTTGTCTAGCCATACCCTAAAAAGCTCCAAGGCTGGAGATTCCATGACCTATTTGGGTAGCCTACTCCAGTGCTTTACTACTCCTCCTTGTGAGAAAATTCTTCCTAATACTAGCCTAAACTTCCCTTGCTACAACTTGAAACCACTGCTCCTTGTTCTGTAATCTGCCACCACTGAGAACAGTTTAGTTCCATCCTCTTTGGAACCACCCTTCAGGGGATGTGTCTACAGGTGCCCCTGAATGTGCAGTTAGTACTGTGCAGTCAATTAGTACTTGCTAAAGTACCAGTTGGTACAGCACACTCCCAGTGACACATGGGTCATTTCCTACCCAACATCACTTATCACTACAGTGACATAGCAGTAGTGTCATGTTTAGGGTCTGCCAATGCTACATCACCATAGGGTTTCATGTAGATTTGCCCAAGCAGTTGAAGGCTGCTATTAGACCCCTCTCGGTCTTCTCTTCTCCAGACTAAATAAGGCCAGTTCCCTCAGCCTCTCCTCAGAAGTCATGTGCCCTAGCCCCCTCACCATTTTTATTGCTTTCTGCTGGACTCTCTCCAATCTTTCTACATCCTTTGTGTAGTGGGGGGATCAAAACCAGACATAGTACTCCAGATGAAAGAGTACTCAGTAAGTTTTTACTTCAGTCTTCACAGGCAAAGTCAGATCCCAAACTATTCCCACCTTCCCTCCTGGGACCTCCTATTCTTTAGATAGCCTTGGCTTGGCCATCTTCACTCTGGGCTGCAGGCCTCTGATCCCCCTTCCTCCCTGGCAGTGGTGTTTCCTGACCATGGCTTCTCCTAGGCCCTGGGCCTACTTCAGACCAGTTGAGAACTCCGGGCCCCTCTCTGGCTCTGGCAGTCTCCCACTGCGGCCACCTCCAGCCTTTGGCTCCTCTGGACCCTGGCCAATGAGATTCTACTGGGGTCAGTTATCCAGCCTACCAGCCTACACTCACCTTCAGGCTCCTTAACAAGTCTTTTGCACTGACCCCATCTGCCTGGGCTTCACATGGATGCCACAATAAGTCCGCTGCACTGAGCCCTTTGTTCTGCACTCACCAAGGCCACACTATAGATCTTATGATGAGCCCCTTGCTCTGGGCTCACCCTTCCTACCCAAACCTCCAGAGTGCTTCAGCTGTCCGCTCTGTGGTGGTGCTCCAGCAGAGCAGTCTTCCATGGTAGGGTTGTTTTCTCTCAGCAGGCTCCAGATGTGACTGTGAAGCTTCTCTCAGGGTCTGGGTTTATACCTGCTCTATGCCCAGTCCTCCTCCTGAGTCAGGTGACTCCCTCTATCAGGCTCAGCCTCACCTGCCAGCTCTCTTGGTCAGATGATTCCCAATTAGCCCTGGCCCACACCTGCAGGCAGCTTCACAGGCTGTCAACCTCTAAAGTGGCAGAAACCCCAAGTGCCCTGCCATAAGCCTCACAACAGAAAGGATGTGGACAAACTGGAGAGTTCGGCAGAGGGCAACAAAATGGCTAGAGGGCTGGGGAACATGCCTTGTGATGAGGGAACTGGGTTTATTTAATCTGGAGAAGAGAAGACTGAGAGGGGATTTAATTTGCCTTCAGCTACCTGCAGGGAGGTTCCAAAGAGGACAGAACTAAATTTTGTCAGTGGTGTCAGACGACAGAAGAAGGAGCAATAGTTTCAATTTGCAGCAAGGGAAATTGGTAGATTAAAAATAATAATAAATAAATGCAGTAATAAGACTGAATTATGGACACTTGCCGCTACAAAACTGGTACACTCAGCAAATCCTGTGAGCAGAAAAGAATTGTTCAGTTCAAGATGCACAAGAATGGGTGCCTGGCCAAGGGGGTAGCAGGCCCTGATTGGCTGTAAAGAAGTGCAATCCTGATGCAAAAAGTGGCTGAAAAATGTTCCCCTCCCCGCCCCCCCCCATTCAACTCACAGCCAAATCTTATTGCAGCTGTCACTTTAGGTGACAGTTGACTGACCATTCCCCAGGGCTTAACATACCGTGTGTAGAGGTAGAGGTCCTTGGTCTTTCCTGCTCTAAAGAACTGGCTAGTGAGATGGCCAGGCCCCTTGCACTTTCCTCTGTACTTGCGTGGTGGGATTGCCCATGAGTGGCAGCCGTGATTGGCAAAGTGACCACAGGCAAGGACACCCAAGTAGCCTCTGTCGCTCGCTGTTCACGATGATCCACTACCTCCATTAGCAGCTGGAGGTGCCAGTAGTAAAGCATGTGACCCACTGGGGTGACATCTCTGCAGAATTTTGCCCACAGCATGTTAGCCTTGACCTGGCACTGTAGTGCAGTCCTGTTGTGACCCTATTCTGACATTCTCCAGGTGACATCAAGGTAGATGTGTCAGTTGGCCTATGGGCTAACAACAGATGGGTGCATGACCTCACGTCCCCCAGCACACACACCAGGCTCTTATCTTCAGTGAAGGTCCAAGCAGTCTGAGACCTATGCGCTGCTGGCTTCTCACTTCTGCCATGAATGTCAGCCATGTCAGATCAATAAGGGGTACCCTCCCCCCACAGTGTGCTGTGCGCTCTTTTTATAGGTCTTGAGGTAACCTGTCCAAGGAAAGTCAACCCCTGCCCTCCCCTGACCATGTAGTGCCAATGCAAAGTTTGAAGAGCGGACATGTTCTGCAACTGTTGCAGTTTTTGGCACCAGACTGAGGGGTTCATCTAGATTCATAGATATAGACTGTAAGGCTGGAAGGGACCTTGGACGATCATTGGGTCCAGCCCCCTGCACCAAGCAAGGAAGACAGCTGGGGTCAGGCAACCCCAGCAAGGTGATCGTCCAGTCTCCTCTTGAAAATTTCCAAGATGGGCAATTGCACCACGTCTGGAGGGAGCTTTCTCCACAGTCTGGACACTCAAACTGTGAAGAAGTTTTTCCTAATGTTGAGCCTGAAATGGTCTTCCAGGAGTTTGTGGCCATTGCTCCTGGTTTTCCCCAAGGGTGCCCTGGTGAACAGTTGTTCACCGAGCCCTTGATGTACTCCCCTGATGTAGCTACCAAGCCCCTCTTAGCCTTCTTTTTTTCCCTCAGCCTTTCCTTGTATGGCTGGCCATGCAAGTCTCTGATCATACGGTTGGCCCTTCTCAGGACTCCTGCAAGCTTTACCTGTGTCATTTTGGGGGCAGGCTGGGTCGAGCCAGGCTGGGGGATTTTGCTCTTGTGTTCTGGCACCTAGCCGTGGCTATGATAATAGGACCAATTAAGAAATGGGGCACATGGAACCTGATACCCACAGTAGCCACCCAATCCTGAAGTCAGGGTGTGAAAGAGCCCCAGCCCCGAGCAGCCTCGGGAGAAGCGAGGCGGGTCCTGCTGCACCGGTAAATTGGCGGCGGCAGCGGGGCGTGGGGCACGCGATTGGCGGTGCAGCCGTGGTTGGGGCGAGATCGCCTGCAGGCCACCGAGCAGGCCTGACTCCGAAGGCGAGCTTCCCGCAGGGCCCCAAGGCACGAGGCTCAATTACCTCCCCCAGGTGTGCGGCGGTGCCGGCGGGCACAAAAGCAGCACCGGCACGGAGAAGCGGCGGACCGGAAGGGCCGGGAGAGGAGCGGATTCCCGGCGGAGGCTTGTTGACACGCGCCCGGCACACGTGTTTTGGGGAAAGGGTAAGGCCCTGCAGGGACAAGGCACTAGGGGTGACAAGTCCCGAAGCCAGTTGAGGCGGTTGTGAAGGCTGGGGGGAGAGGGGCACCCCGCCCCAGCTGAAGGCTGTTTGGCCGGCAGCCGGAAGAAGCAGGCTACGGAACTCGGCCACAGTGCATTGGGGGCAGGAGGCAGAGCCACCCAGGCGGGGCAGGGATGCTCCGGTGACAGACGGCAGACCCCAATAGAGAGATGAAAGCCTCCCAAAAGAGGCGAGCGGGACTTGCGGGGACCCGGAGGCAGACACCCGTACGGGAACTGACTGTTGGCTTACGGGTTACTAACTTTGCGTTTGACATTTGAGGCGTTGTCCCACCCCCCCCCACCAGATGGGAGGCTAGGTGGGCAACCCGGACTTGGTCACAGAGGCCTGGGCGAGGGTGTAAGGGAGGAAGGAGCCCTCAAGGATCTTGGACCTGGATCGACGGGGGGTCCCACTTCTGGACGTGCACGCGCCACCATATACACACTGAACCAAGGGAACATCGAAGTTGTGGCAGGCGGACCTGGCGTGAGCATCCCCGGAGCAGGGGCCACAACCAGAGATTAGTGAACAATCATTCATAGGCGCCCTAGCGAGCGTACTCGTCAACAGATGCGTGGACACAGGGTTCAGGGGTTGAAGTGTTCTGCTGAGCCTCCACAAGTTTTTACCACTGAGGGTGTTGCATATTAAAAGGGGGTTCTGGGAGACCTTGCAAAAGTAGGAGTGTGATTTTGCTCTTGTGGTCTGGCACCTAGATGTGGTGTAATAAAGGGACTGATTAAGAAATGGGGCGCAGGAACCTGCAGTAGCCACCTGATCCTACATTTAGGGTTCAGGCATTGAAGTGTTCTGCTGAGTTTCACAATTTTTTTTACTGCTGAGGGCATCTCTTATAAAAGTGGGTGCTGGTAGATGTGGTAAAACTGGGAGTGGGATTTTATTCTTGTGTTCTGGCACCTAGCTGTGGCTGTGATAATGGGACCTATAAAGAAATGGGGGGCACACCTGGCATCCAAGCGGACCGAGACCTACATGCTGCTGGTCTCACTTCTGCCATTCACTTCAGACATAGATTCACAAGGGATAACCCTCTGGGGAACTATGCACTCAATTAATAGGTCTTGAGGTGACCTGTCTAAGGAAAGTTCAGTACCCTTCCCCCCCCACTAAATCCTATAGAGCAAAGTTTGAAGACCAGACATGCTCTACAACTGTTGCAATTTTTGGCACCAGATCAATGGATTCACTTGGGTCATTTTGGAGCTAGGCTGGGTCAAGCCACAGTGGGGGGCTCTGTCTGAGCCTGAAGCCTCTCCGTGCATCAAGGACATGCTGGTTATGGAAGATGGAACAGTGAGCACACACTATTCATAAGGCAGCTCCACTTTTAGACTTTGAAGGGGTCATTTGGGATAGAGGAGTGGGTATACAGAAGTGATTCAGTCATTTTTCACTGTTTGTTGCCTTAGTTCATTAGCTATATTTGAATTAAAGTTTTATTCATGTAGGTTTCTGTGTTTTCAATCAATTTATGCACTGTATGGTGTCAATCTTGCGGCTAGTGGCAGCTGTTGGTGATGTAAGTCTCCCTTGAGGAGGGGTGCTGGTTTCATTGTGGTGTGGAGGATGCTTTCAGCCCTGAGGGGTGTCCCATGGCATCCATAACCATAAGGGGGCAAGGACATGACACCTGCGGTAGTCACCTGAGCCTGAATTCTGGGTTTGAGTGTTGAAGTATTCTGCTGAGTGCCCACAAATTTTTTATCACTGAGGGCACCTCATGTGAAAAGGACTGTGCTGAGAGATGTGGAAAGACTGGGAGTGGGATTTTACTCTTGGGTTCTGGTGCTTAGCTGTGGTTGTGATAATGGTACCTATTAAGAAATGGGACATGGACCTGACACCTGCAGTAGCCACCAAAGCCTGAATTCGGAGTTTGGGGCTTAAAGTGTTCTGCTGAGCGCACACACTTTTACCACTGAAGGCATCTCTTGTGAAAAGTGGGGAAAGAGCTTGTAACACAGTTTTACTAAATGCTACTCTGCTCCTGTGCTCCTTGATGCCTGGCATAGTTCAACCACCCTGATCTTCGGCCCCCCTTCCCCACAACACACCTTAACTGTCAGTACAGTGACACTGGAAATGACTAACACAAAGCAGTTTATTTGAAATAATTATTTTATTTATTTAATGAACTTAAAAAAGAGGTCAGCAGAAGACTGATCCACGTTGGGCTCTGCAGCTACACTTGGTATGCTAAAATATTCATTACACAGAATACCTGAAAATTACACTGCAAATTACCTACAAGTACCTGCAAGTTGTAGTAGCACCTAGTTGGGAAGGGGGTTCAGGACATGTAATTCAGTGAGTTGCCATGTACATGTGACACCATTTTGGCCACAAAGGCACAATTTGTTATGTGTCAAACTAAACTACATTGGGATGTTGTTTATTTTGTCACAATGTGGGACAATTTGAGACACCCAAACCTTATGCACATGTATAGTTCAATGCCATTAATGACAATTTTCATCACATGTACATGGCAAGATTGTCATGTGTACAAGTGCCCACATTGGCCAGAAAAGAATGATGCAGGAGCTCTGCATCTGCTGTTAAATAGTTAGGGTGAACTATTACCAGAAAACACAAAGAACACAGCTGCTTAATGGCTACTTTGCCTGTATTTTCACAAAACAAATTAAGCTGCAACCACAAAGCTAACAAAAATTATATAGACAAAGAAAGGGAAAGGCTTAGGGCAATATTAACCTAAAAACAGCATCAGAGAGCTTTTGATTAGTTTGAATGCATCTAAGTCAGCAGGGCCTGAACTTCATCCTAAGGTGAAGCATCCCTGCACTCTTATAAATAGCGGTGGGGGCACTTGAACTAAAGCTCATCTGAACTTTAGTTCAAGCACTCCCACCACCATTTTTAAGCACAGGGACACTGAGACAAGAGACACAGAAAGCTGCTGGAGTGTGGTAATTGCCACGCTCCAGCAGATTCAGTTAATTGTAGCATTTCGGAGCAGCCTCTATGCTCGTGTATAGGTGCCTTTAGAGTCAAGTAGTCACATTGTAGGGTCATATAGGTGTGACCTCCCCTCTTCCATAATAGCATTTCTTCTTTGTTCCCATTACTAAAGCCTTCAAAAACTAGCTTTCAGTCAGACTTACTAAATGAATATAGCCATTAAAAGGGCAGGAAAAAAATACCAATAAAGAAAATGTCAAGGCCACTACAGAAGACCTGACCTTGTTTCACCACCAGCAGTTTAAGGAGAACTGAATGGTGTAGTGCAGTGGTTCTCAACATTTTTAGAGTCAAGGCACCCCTCAGAAAATATCAGCTCATATGTTTCACTCATTTGACTATGGAAAAATAATAGAAAAATACTTATATTGCAAAGAATTCAGAAAGACCACAGCAGGGCAGAATGTGTTTGACACAATGGATTTCTATTTGAAATCTCTGGGTTTATCCTGTGAACCATATGTTTGCAGACCTAACAGTGCTAATATTGTGTGACACCTTTAAAAGGATCTCATGGCACCCCAGGGTACCATGGCGCACCGGCTGAGAATCACTGGTATAATGATGTGAAACTCTAAGAGGTGATCTCTCATAACATATAGTGTTGTAAGTATTGGAATGAGCCCTAGATTCAATTAAAACTGAAGGTTCCCATTTGTAGTGGATGTCCCTGATGGTTAAAACGGTTTTGTTTCTTTCTCATTTAGGTGCTTTTGTTGTCTCATGAACCCTAAGGAACATCCCATGGTGTCAGAAGTGTCTGAAGAAGCTGTAGGAGTTTTACTGTTCATCCCAGTCCTGTAAGCAGTATACAGGAGAAAAGACAGGCGCCTGCCCAACAGCACAGGACAACACAGAGAGTGTGTCTACATGAAATGCTTTACTGAGCAGTAAAGCAAATTACTGCACAGTAAGTGTCAGCACCTACATGTGCAGACACTTACTGCACAGTACATTGCTCTGCTGGGGAGTTAATTTGCTACCTGTAAATACAAGTAGCAAATTAACTTCTGAGTAGTTAGTGTGCAGTAGTACATGTGTAGATGCCGGCTGAGAACAAATTTGCTCCCACCCTCAGCCTAGCCCCAGGGCCACAGGGCTCAGAGCTTCTCCAGGCTCAGGGTTGGAGTGGCTCTTTGCCTGCCCCAGCCCCAGGTCCTTAAAAGCCTGTGGAGACACTGGGTCCCTAGGCCACCTGTAACCAACCTCTGACCATTGTGTTTAAAAGCAGAGGCCCCATGCCATCTATGGCAGCCTGAGAACAAGTGCTGCTCCCTGGTACTGCCACACCGTACGGATGCTGGTGCCTGGCACTGCGTCACTGTGCAGCTGCCAGGCCTGTGCTGTGGCCCTGTGCTGGGCACTGCATGCATCTGCCCAGGCCCACCAGCACCAGAGCTGTTGTGTGCAGTTCTCCCTCGTGGGACACACTGCCTCCCGGGGCCACAATTTGGTTCCAGGAAGAGACCATAGACCTGGTGGCACTGTGTGGTGAGGCCAAGGTCCTCATACAGTTTGTGGTGAGTAGGCACTCCAACGTGCAGATCTGTGAGGGACTGTCAGGACACAAGAGGGAGTTCTAGTACAACCGGTTGGAGTGCCAGTGCCACATAAAGGTCAAAGCCTTGCAGGCACAGTGGGTCACTGTCACTGATCACAACTGCTGGCCAAGGACTGTCCACAAGTCCATGTCCTTTATGCAGCAGTTTGAGCAGATCCTGCTGCCCCAGGACCCTGACCACAGCCCTGCCGTGTACTCAAGAATGGGTGGCCTGACCTAGCCTCTGCTGTGGCCTGGTACCCACAGCAATTCAGCACCAAAGGAGGGCCCCTCAAAGCACCAGGAGCCTTCCCCACCCTGCTGCCCACCCCCTGCCTTGTCAGCAGCTCCAGGTGTAAAGTCCCACCCAAGAAGCCAGCCCAGGCATGGCACCACCAGCCCTGAGCAGCTTCAGCTAGGAGGGTAGTAAAACACTGAAACAGATTACCCAGAGAGGTGGTAGAAACTCCATCCTTGGAGGTTTTCAAAAAATGGCTGGACAAAGCTTTGGCTGGAAAGATGTAGTTGGGGATGGTCCTGCTTTGAGCAGGGGTTTGGAGCAGACGACCTCCTGAGGTCCCTTCCAAACCTAACTTTCTATGATTCTACTTGGGGAACAGAAACCTGACAGTGGAGAGTTCATCAGCTCAGGGCTGTATTACATGTTCAATGCAACACTTACTAATTGCAGTTAAAACACACATATGCACATTTATATATTCATAGAAGTTAGGAGCTGGAAGGGACCTCATGAGATCATCAGGTCCAGCCCCCTGCTCTTAGGCAGGAAAAACTGCTGGGGTCAGATGACTCCAGCAAGGTGTACGTCCAGTCATCTTTTGAAGATCTCCAGAGTAGGTGACTGTACTACCTCTGGAGGGTATCTGTTCCAGATTCCGGACACTTGAACCGTAAAGAAGTTTTTCCTTATATCCAATCTGAAGCAACCTTCTAGCAGTTTATGTCCATTATTCCTTGTCTTCCCCTGGGGTACCTTGGTGAACAGATGCTCTCCCAGCCCCTGATGTTTGCCCCTTATATACTTATAGGCTGCCACCAAGTCCCACCTAAGTCTTTTCTTCTCTGGGCTGAACAGTTTCATACCCTTCAGCATCTCCTCATATGGCCTGTTTTCCAGACCTCTAATAATTCATGTAGCCCTCCTTTGGACTCTTTCAAGCTTCTCCACATCCTTTTGGAACTGGATGCCCAGAACTGGATGTAGTACTCCAGCTGTGGCATCACCAAAGCTGAGAAGAGAGGGAGGATGACATCCTTAGTCTTGCTTGAAATGCATCAGTTGATGCATGCCAGTGTATTGTTCACTCTGCAGGCTATACCATCACACTGGTAGCTCATGTTCATTCTCTGGTCAATCATGATCCATAGGTCTCTTTTAGTCATGGTGCTAGCTAGTGTAGCACTGCTGAGCCTGTAGGTATGATGCAGATTATTTCTCCCCAGATGGAGTACTTTACATTTTTTGGTGTTAAACATCATCACACAGGACACTTAATGTGTGCTAAATCTTTGGAATATTTGGAATCTGAGAAGCCGAATGGTAAAGTTTAATACTACCTTATATGCACAGCCCACTTTCTACTACAAGAGGGCTAGCAAGACCTATTGGCATGCAATCATAGAATCATAGAATCATAGAAGTCGGGTCGGAAGGAACCTTATAGATCTTCAAGTCCGACCCCCTGCCAGGGCAGGAGAAAAAACTGGGCTGAAATGATCCCAGCTAGATACGCATCAAGCCTCCTCTTAAAGACCCCAGGGTAGGAGCCAGCACCACTTCCCTTGGAAGTTGGTTCCAGATCCTAGCCACCCTAACTGTGACATAGTTCTTATGGATGTCTAATCTAAACCTACTCGCCAATAACTTGTGGCCGTTATTCCTTGTTATGCCAGGAGGCGCTAGGGGAAACAAGGTCTCTCCCAAACCCTTCTGGTTCCCCCTAGTGAGTTATAGACTGTCACCAGGTCCCCCCTCAGCCTGCTCTTGTGAAGGCTGAACAGGTTCAGGTCCCTCAGTCTATCATTGTAGGGTCTGCCCTGTAGTCCCCTGGTCATGCGGGTGGCCCTCCTCTGGACCCTTTCAATGTTGTCTACATCCCTCCTGAAGTGGGGCGCCCAGAACTGGACACAGTACTCCAGCTGTGGCCTGACCAGTGTTGTATAGAGGGG
This sequence comes from Crocodylus siamensis, assembly GCF_052110815.1. Lineage (NCBI taxonomy): Eukaryota > Metazoa > Chordata > Crocodylia > Crocodylidae > Crocodylus > Crocodylus siamensis. The sequence continues at coordinate 38,623,093 of NC_143404.1, read as the reverse complement.
GAGGATCATCTCCTTGTCCCTGCTAGAGATGCACCTGTAGATGCACGACAAGGTCCGGTTAGCCCTGCCAACCGTGACCTCGCATTGTCGGCCCATGTTCATCTTGGAGTCAGTAATGACTCCAAGATCCCTTTCTGCCTCCGTGCTCTCAAGAAGGGAGTTTCCCATCTTACAAGTGTGCTGCTGGTTACTACAGCCCACGTGCAGCACCTGCACTTGTCAGTGTTGAAGTGCATCCTGATTTTGTTAGCCCACCCCTGTAACTTATCCAGGTCTTGCTGCAGTCTTTCCCTCCCTACTAGTGTGCTCACCTCACCCCAAATTTTGGTATCATCAGCGAATTTAAACAGGGTGCTTTTCACCCCGTCATCCAAATTGCAGATAAAGAGATTGAACAGCACGGGGCCAAGGACCGAGCCCTGGGGGACTCCGCTGCCCAGCTTCTCCCCAGGTTGAATATGACCCGTCCACCACCACCCTCTGAGTGTGACCCTTCAGTCAATCTGCAATCCATCTGACTGTGTAGGCATCAATGCCACAGTCACCCAATTTCTTAATGAGGATGGGGTTGGAGACGGTGTCAAAGGCCTTGCTGAAGTCCAGAAAGACGACGTGCATGGCAACACCTGCATCCAAGGCTTTTGTGACCTGATCATAAAAGGCAATCAGGTTGGTCTGACATGACCTGCCCCTAATGAAACTGTGCTGGTTGCCCTTGAGCAGCATCTCTGAGGCTGGCCCATCACAGATGTGCTCCATGATGATCTTCTCAAAGAGTTTCCCTAGGATTGAGGTAAGACTGACGGGTCTATAGTTGCCTGGGTCCTCCCTCCTCCCTTTTTTAAAGATGGGGACCACATTGGCTATCTTCCAATCATCCGGCACCTGGCCCGAGCACCATGAGTGCTCGTAAAGCCGTGCCAAGGGCCCTGCAATAACCCCTGCTAGCTCCCTCAACACCCTGGGGTGGAGAGCATCTGGACCCGCTGATTTGAATATGTCCAACCCCTCCAGAAGCTCTGTAACCCGGTCCTCCCCAACCTGAGGTCTGGAGGCGTTCCCCTCGAGTCCGTCTTGCATCAGTGGGGAAGTCCCGGTCCCTGCCCAAGAAAATGGAGGTAAAGAATTGGTTAAAGCGGTCTGCTTTCTCCTCTGGCGGAACCACCAGATTGCCCAGAGGATCTTGCAGGGGTCCCACATAAATAAAAAGGACTTTTTATTATCCTTGATCTTGGATGCTAGTCCTAGCGCTATGTCCGCCTTAGCTTTCCTGACAGCCCCCCTACAGGCCTGAGCAGAGGAGGTATACTCCTCTTTGGAGATAGCACCCCCCTTCCACCAGGTGTACTCTGTTCCACCACTCAACCACCAGTCAGGGCTTAGCCACAGGTCCATGCCCTTTATGCGGTAGCTGGATGACATCCTCATGGCTCCGGACTCTTGCCTGAGCTGTGCTCTTTATTTGAACATGATCAGCCTGCCTGAACCTCTGCTGTAGCCTGGCACCTGTTGTGATGCAAGAAAAGGGGAAGGTCCCTCAGCCTGCCAGAAGCTCATCCTGCCACACTCCCCAGCCCTGGTCTCATCCGGGAGCCCAGGCCAGTGCCTGCCCCACTAGTTCTGTGTGCTCAACCCCACCCAGGAGGCCAGGCTGGTCATGGCACTGTTGACTGCCAAAAGCTCCAGCTCCTTCCCAGAACATTTCCAGAAAGCACTTGGAGATCCGATCCAAAGTGGGAAAGTCAGTCAAGGAGAAATTGAAAATATTCCTCTGCAGTGGTAGCCACACTGTCCAGGAAGGATTTGCACAACTCTGCAGCAGATCAAAGAATCTGAAGGCTCCCAGGGCTCCAGGGCTGGGAGCCTTTCCTACCCCAGGGCTGGGCTGGTTTTATGCCGCCCCAGCCTACGGCCTTTAAACGTCTGAAGGCATTTAGAGCCCCTAAGGCACAAGCAGGTAGCCTGAGGCCATCCAGGCTCCTGTGTTCCCTTGTGCAGGCCGCAGGCTAGCTGCCCCAGCTTGCCTGCACCCCAGTACCTCTGCCTGGCAATGCAGTACCACACAGCTTCCAGACCTGCACCATCCAGGTCCACAGGCTGCTCCAGGCTTCTGCCAGGCCTGTCAGTACCCATTGTTGCCTATGCCACTCCCCATCACCTGGGGCCCCAACTAGTTGCAAGAGGAGACTGGTGACCTTGTGGCACTGGAGGGCAAGGTGGAGATGAAGTGGCAGTTAACGCAGGGCAGGTGCTCCAATGCCCATGTCTACAAGGGACTGCCAGGCAGGATGTAGGAGTGCAGGCACGACTGGGTGGCATGGCAGTGCTGCATAACGTTCAAGGCTTATTGGGCACAGTGGGTTTCCATCTCCAACCACAATTATTGGTCAGGGAGTGCCTGCAAGGCCGTGCCCTTTATGCACCAGCTGACAGAGATCCTTGTGCCCTGGGACCCAGGCTGCAGCCATGTTGCATACAGCAGCATGGGCGGCCTGCCCAAGCCCCCGCCCCAGCCTCAACACGTGGTGATTTGTCATCAGGGGAGGGCCCCTTGGGGTGCCAACAGCTCGTCCCTGCCTTGTGACTGGGGCTGAGGCTATGCAGCTGTCAGGGCAGGCTCTGAACCAAGCTCCCTAAGCTGCCCTGCAGGTGGGGAGCTTAGTAGGAGTGTCCTGCACTGTGGGCACCAGCTGCTAGAGGAGGAGCGACCTACACTGGGGGGGCCACTGGCTGCTGTCGTCCCTGGGTAAGCCCCCTCACCATGGCATGCACTCTTACAAGAGAATGGCCAGAAGCTGGGGTGCTGGCTGCCTATCCCTGGGCTCTGCCCACTTGGTGCCCCCACCCCACAGCTCCCCACACTGGGAGGGCACACACACAACCACAGTACATCACTTGTAAATAGTATGCATGGGGAAGAGGGTGTTTTATTGATGGTGAGTGGTGTAGCTAGTGGAGGAGAGGCAGGGTCTGCTTGTTGGGGGGGGTCTGTTTGATGTGAGGGAAATAAAAACTATTGTTCTCAGATGCAGCTCGTGAGCATGGTGCTGGAGATGGGTGGCGGGGTCTGTGGGCAGCTGTCCAGATGGGCTACAGTAGGAAGTGCAAGAGGAGGTGGTCAGCCAACACCTCTTGCACCTGGTGCCCTGGCCCCTGCCGGCAGGTATGCAGCTCACCTGGGGCCTTGGGGGGGTGGGGCGGTGCTGCTGCTGTTGCTGCCACCACAACTGATGATTCCACTGCCAGGCATCCTCGGTACCTCCTCTGCCCAGGCCTCACAAAACAGATCCCCCTGGTCCTCACAGATGTTATGCAGCACACAGGCTATGACAACAACCCAGGGGATGTTATGCTCAGCAAACTCAAGGCAGGTGCACCAGCGTCCCTTGAGGCAGCTGAATGCATATTCCACCAGGGCATGGGTCCGGTTTATGCACCAGTTAAAGTGGGCCTGGCAGGGGTCCAGTGGGACAGTGCAAGGCCACATGTGCCAGAACAGGAGCAGGTAGGTGGGATCCCCAAGGAGAAGGGGCAGGAGCACCACAGCACCCATCTGCAGGTCTGGTACCCCCAGCACAAAGTGCCTGCCCTGCACTAGGCCTGGCAGGGCAGAGTTGTGAAACACACAGGAGTCATGGGCACTTCCTGCCCATCCAGCGCTCATTTGTGAAGGTTCTGGGGTGGACTGGAGCATGATCGAGTGAAACCCCTCTAGCTATTGTAGGGGCAGTTGCCATTGGGTGGACAGGCCAAGAGGCAGCAGGGCTGGAGGCTCAGGAGGACAAGGACAGCTCTGGCTGTGGTATCCAACAGCCCATTATCAGCGCCCCTGCCGGTGTCCAGTCAGCAGGACAGGAACCAGAGGGCAGCAGCATGGTGGCAGTGGACCTAGGACAGTGTGGTGTGGCCAGGCAGGTAGTTGCTGCATGTGGAGGAGCTGGTGGGAACCAGATGGCCGTGGGCCAGCCAGTGGTCAGCATGGTGGGCCAGCAGGGGCCAGTGGAAGGTAAGGCAGATTTCACCTCCTGTACTACGTGGCAGGTTGCATGCATTGTGGGTAGACCCATGTGTTGGGCCAGTGCAGCAGTGTCCACCTATGACTGCCTACCGTAGTCCAGGAGGTCTCCAATATGGGTGACACCAGTCAGGATAAACCTCTGTCACAACTGGGGCACCTCTGCCATCACTACCTCCAGCTGGGGGTTCCAGACGAGGGGCTCAACAAGAAGGTCGGCGCCCTGGGTGAGTGTTGCAGGGGACCTGGAGGTGGAGACAAGCCTCCAGGCCCAGAGAAGGTCCTGGAAAAACTCTGGCAGCCCTTGCACGTCCTGAAGGGAGAAGCCCTGCAGGCCGAGGACCTGCCAATCATACCAGAGCCCCCAGAAGTGGCAGAGGAAGGCACACCCCAGGTGGCTCCATGCTGTGCGGCTACTGACACCGTATAGCAGTTGTGGCAGGGCCTGAACGCAGAATGTCAGGACCTGGCTACCCTCCCACAAAGGGAGGCTCAGGAACTCCACAGCAACCCAGTCCTGTCTTGGCCAGAAAAACTCCAGCGCCCATCTTTGGAGCCCGTCCAGGACCTTGGGGGGCACTGGCATAGTATTTAAGTGGTTCCAGAGCATGGACAGGACCCAGGACCAGCTGGTTCAGTATTCTCTCATGCAGTGAGAGATACTGCAGCAGTCTTGCCATGCCCACAGCCACTCCATCACCCTTGCCTCCAGCTGGTGCCAGTTCTCCAGCAGGGAGGTGTTCATGGGGGACAGGTGGATGCTGAGGTAGAGCAGTGAGCCAGCGTTCCAGTGGATCTCACAAGGTACAGTGGGGAGTGAGCCTACCTGCCACCCATCACTCACTGTCAGGCCAAAACTCTTGACCTAACTGACTCAGACAGGAGGCCTCCAAGTACAATGCCTGGCAGGCCTCCACCTGCACTAGGTTGCCCAGGTCCTGGACCACAAGGAGCATGTCGTTGGCATACACTGACAGGTTCTGCACTGACAGGTCCTGGAACACCAACCCTGCCGCCTGCCTGCACAGGAGGATGAGGAAAGGCTTCAGGGCCAAGGCTGGTTTTGTAGGTGTTAATTCTCACTCATTAACTTGTTAGCCTAGCTAGCTACTGTGTTACACAATCAATCATGATTCACTCAGGGACCAGCTCAATACACAGTATCTAGCTAGATTAATGAGTTAATGAGCAAGGATTAACACCTACAAAACCACAGACTAAGGAGAGGAAAGAATCAATACGCGCTACTTCACCGTCAGGGTCTGCAACCAGCTTCCAAGAGAAGTGGTGCAGGCTCCTACCCTGGGATTATTTAAGAGGAGGTTAGATGAACACCTTGCTGGGGTCATTTGACCCCCGTATTCTTTCCTGCCATGGCAGGGGGTCGGACTTGATGATCTGCTCAGGTCCCTTCCGACCCTAGAAACTATAAATACAGAGCCAGAAACTGCTTCTGCCTCAAGACAGACACAGTTGCACAAGCACCCATGACATGAGTTTTGCCTGTCAGCAGCTAGAGGTGCAGGGCCCTAGAACCCGTACACTTATCTCCTTGTAAGCTGGCAGGCTTCATGGCCTCATCAGGGGCTAGCAGGCCTGAAGCTTTCACCCTGCTGTGCTTTAACACACAGTATCACCCATGTCAAAAGTTTTGCTTGTCCGCACCTTGAGGTAGTTTTCCCCAAACCGCTGCACCTATCTCCTTGAAACTTGGCAGCATTCATGCCTTGAGAAGGGGATACCATTCCTGCAAGATTCATGCAAATCAATCCAGAAATGACAAAGTTATAGGCTGTTTTGTCCTTCCCCATTATATCCTATGTGTGAAACGGCAAAACAGTTTTACCATTTCGACCCTGTTTCAAAGGAACAAAATGGAACAGCTGTTTCAAATTGAAACAAAATTCAAAATGAAATGCTGTTCCATTGAAATGTCTTAACACTGGTCGAAGAAGAACACTGCCATTTTGCACAGCCCTAGAAGCTGCCCGTTGCTCCCATCAGGCCAGCCAGAACTCCCGGAAGGCCTCCCTGAAGCCCACATCTTCCAGCAGACTTGAGTGCCTCCCTAGCATGGCATGGGCCCAGACAAGGTAGTGATCGCTGAAAGGGGTCAGCTGGATGCCAGAGGAGTGGGCCCTGGCAAAGTGTGGCAAAGAGATATAAACCCAGGCCAACCAGGAATGGCATCCCTGCTCCTCTCCCACCCTCACATAGGTGAAGGCAGGGAGGCCGGTAGGATGACAGGCATGACAGATGCCCACTAGGGAGTAGTCCATCAGGATCTCCCTGAGGATGCCCACGGCAGCCTGGTTCCACTCCCTGCCCGACCAGTCTTATACGTCTAGGGTGACGTTAAAGTCCCTGCCAAGGACCAGGCACTCATGAGGGTTGAGGATGCCAATTTAAGTGGCTGCCTGGAGGAAAAAAATCCACAAACTCCAGGTCCTTCACAGGGGTGTACATGTTCAAAAGGTTCAGGACCAGCCCCTGCACTTGGACCCAGAGATGCAGCAGGCAGCCTGGCACCACCTCAATGTCCTGGAGAACCTCTGGCTGCAGGCCTGGGGAGAACAGGTGGCCAGCCTGAAAGAGATGGCCGAGAGGTGACTAAAAAAGACCCTGCCTCCCCACTCCAGTCACCGAATAGGTTTGTTGGCTGGAGTCGTCAGGGTCTCCTGCAAAAACTGGTTGGTGGCTTCCTCTCATCTGAGGATGGGGCCCCGCACTTACTGATTTGCCCCGGGCCCCGCACCCTGCTCGAGTCATCTCTGGATGTAGGGTAGGGGTCAGGGTCAGGGCTGGGCACAGTCAAGGAGGCCCCTACCTCCAGTGCAGGGCTTACCATGTGGGCATGACAGGCATACCTGGTCACCCAAGTTGGTCCCTGCTGGCAGCAAAGACGTGGTTCCTGGCAGTGTCCTGGGCTGTACTGTCCACCTGCCCAAGCAGAGGCGCCCTCTGGGTGGTTGTGGTCAGTGATGTTGACCCACTATACCCGCAAGGCCTTGACTTTATGTGGCACTGGCACGCCAACAAGTTGCGTCTGCTCTCCCGCATATGACCTGATAGGCTGTCATGGGTGTGCGCATTGGAGCACCTGACCTGTACAAACTAGCTAATGACTTCAGCCTCTTCCCACAGCACAATGATGTTCACAGTCTCCTCCTGGGACCAGCTGGGGCCCTGGGAGGTGGCATGTGGCATTGGGGAGGATGCTAATATGGCTTGCTCAGTGGCTTGCTGGGCCCCCACATGACAGTCTCAGTGCTGGTGGGACTGGGCAAGTGCATGCTGCATCCAATGCAGGGCCACAGCATGAGCCTGGCAGCTGCATGGCAATGTAGTACCAGGCACCAGTGGCAGGGCCCAGCAGGCTGCTGCAGGTGTCCTGGAGTCAGCTGAAGTTGGACACAGTGACTGGAGTCTGGCTGCACATGGCCCAGGGTGCTGGCAGGCCTGGCAGGCACCTTCAGCACCGAGCATAGGGGCACAGCATAGGCCTGGCATCCACATGGTGAAGCAGTGCCAGAGAGCAGTGCCATGGTATAGGCACGCTGCTGTGGCTGTCCTGGGGCCTCTGTGGGGACATGCAGTGGCCAGAGACAGGCTGCAGGTGGCCTACTGCCCCAGCATCCCCACAGTCTTTTAAGGGCCTGGGGCTGGAGAAGGCAAAGAGCCACCCCAGCCCCTTGGTGGCAGGTCTGACTGGGAACAAATTTGCTCCTGGTCAGTGTCTACACATGTGCTACTGTGCAGTAACTAATCATGAGTAAATTTACTACTTGTATTTACAGGTAGCAAATTTAATCATGTCAGAGGGCTCCAGCTGTGCCCAGGCCTTCCTCTTGCCTTTGTAACATCAAACAGGTGATCTCCATGGAGGAGATTTCAGGGCTGCTAGATAGTCCCAAACTAGAGTCCATGGGGGAAGCCCTTCATTCTGCTGACCAAGGCCAACCCCCTGAAACCACGGGCACCGAGGCTGAGGCCTGCCCAAAGGAAGGCCTGGTGGCAGAGCCTCCTCGCTCTGATCTAGGGGATACAGAGGCCCTGGGGCTCACCCTTGTGAGTTCTGAGGGAGGAGGTCTCCTTTCCCAGGAATTCGAGGCAGATGCCAGAGCCACCCTGGTGTCTAGTGGGTCTCTTCCCTCCCCCTCCCAGGAAAACCTCACCTGCAGCCTGCCCCATAGTCCCACACCAAGAGGGGGTCATGGTAGGATCCCCTAATCAATGGGATGATCCCACAGGGCTCCAGCTCTACCCCATCATTTTGTGATGGAGGGCTCCAGCTCTACCCCACCCTTACCCCCACTCCTGTCCCAGGGGGTTGCAGAGCTCTCCCAATCCCAACCAGTGTCCGGGGTCTTAGCAGACTGGGGGGTTCAGATGGTGCTGGAAGAGCCCTCTGAGCTCCAGGACCAGGAGGAGGACACCCAAGAACAAGCAGGCTCCATCCCAGTGGCCCCCCGTGACTACACCCACTGGTCCATCAGCAAGGTACAGCTAGCCTTGGACCGCTGGGGAGATTTTGACAGTGTCCTCGCTGCTGTGAGGGCGCTGACAGGGGAAGGCAATGGACCCGAAAGCTGCAACGCCTGGATCTATAGGCATGTCCGCAGTTTCATAGATGCCCTCTATGCATACGGGAGGGCGCTACACACACTGGTGGGCCCCACACCAGGCGTCGAGATGTGTGAGGCCCCTGCTGAACCATCTATTCCACACACGCACCCCAGACACATGGTCATTTAAGATCGCGGCCCTCAATGTCCACGGCTGTAGGAAGGGCCTCCGGAGGTGCCAGGTGCTCTCCTTCCTTCAGGAGGGGGGTACCCCATAGTATACTTGCAGAAGACCCTGATGACTACAGCCAACAAACCAAATTGGTAGCTGGAGTGGGGAGGCAGGGTCTTTTCTAGTCACCTCTCAGCCACCTCATCTGGGGTAGCCACCCTGTTCCCCCCAGGCCTGCAGCTGGTGGTTCTCCAGGATGTTGAGGTGGTGCCAGGCCACCTGCTGCACCTCTGGGCCCAGGTGCGGGGCCTGGTCCTGAACCTTCTGAACATGTACGCCCCTGCAAAGTTAGCTGCTTTCTTCCACCAGGCGACCACATGCATTGCACCCTCAACCTTCACGAGTTCCTGGTCCTTGGCGGGGACTTTAACGTCACCCTAGATGCGGTCAGGGAAAGAACCGAACCAGCCACCATGGGTGTCCTTGGAGAGATCCTGATGGACTACTCCCTGGTGGACGTCTAGCATGCCTTTCACCCCACTGAACCCCCTGCCTTCACTTATATGAGGGTGGGGGAAGAGCAGGCATGCCACTCCTGGTTAGACCGGGTTTATATCTCTTGGCCACACTTTGCCTGGGTCCAGTCCTCTGGCATCTGGCTGATCTCGTTCAGTGATCACCACATTGTCTGGGCCCAGGCCACACTGGGGCCTGGACGTCCAGTGTTGGCTACTGGAATTTTAATGCCAGCCTGCTGGAGGATGTGGGCTTCAGGGAGGCTTTTTAGGAGTTCTGGTTGGCCTGGTGGGAGCAATGGGTAGCTTTCCACTTGGCTCAGAGATGGTGGGATGTGGGGAAGGTGTACATCCAGCTTTTTTGCCGCAGCTATACTCAGGTGGGGAGGGGGGGCACACCTGTCAGAGGGAGGCGGTCTGGGAGCAGCTCAAGTGGGAAGTGATAGAGCTGGAGAGGTGCCTGGCCACTGACCCAACCAGCCCGTCCCTCTGCGGAGAGTGTTGGGAGAGGCAGAAAGAGCTTCGTGCTCTGGATGACCACTGCACCCACAGTGGTCCACTCGCACATCCAACTCCTTTGGTAGATGGACCACCACTCCCACTTCTTCTACACCCTGGAGAGGAGGGAGGGGGACCAAGAAGTACATCACCCGCCTTATGGCATGTGACAGCATCCCCCTCACAAATCCAGGTGAGATGCACCAGCATGTACGGGCCTTCTACAAAGAGCTCTTCTCCTTGGATCCAACTGATGCCGAACCTTGTTGGACCCTGTGGGAGGGGTTCCCACAGGTTGGTGTGGACGACCAGGACTGGCTGAGGGCTCTTCTCACTCTCGCTGAGTTTTTGGCCGCCCTTTGCCTAATGCCTGGCAATAAGGTGCCAGGCATTGACGGGCTGACCATGGAGTTATACCGGGCCTTCTGGAATATCCTCAGCCTAGGCTTTGCTGCAGTCTGGGCCAAATCTGAGGGAACTGGGGAACTCCCCCTGTCATGCCAGAGGGCCATGCTGACCCTCCTGCCGAAGAAGGGGGAACTTCACGACCTAAGGAATTGGCGTCCTGTGTCCTTCATCTGCACAGACTACAAGGTGGTAGCAAAGGCCATCTCACTGCACCTGCAGTCTGTGCTGACGGATATGATCCATCCTGACCAGACGTACATGGTGCCCGCATGTTCCATCTTCAACAGCCTATACCTGTTTTGGGACCTCCTGGAGCTAGTGTTCCAGGAGGGCCTGTCTTTCACCCTCCTGTCCCTGGACTTAAAGAGGGTGTTTAACAGAGTGGATCATGGGTACCTCCTATACATGCTGTGGGCCTTTGACTTTGGGTCCTGCTTCATACAGGCTCTCCAGGTGCTGTACACCTCTGCAGAGTGTTTGGTCAAGTTCAACGGGACCCTGACAGAGGCCATCCTGTTCAGGAGAGGGGTGCATCAAGGCTGCCTGCTGTCTGGCCAGCTATACTCCTTGGCCCTGAAGCCCTTCCTTGTTCTCCTGTGGAAGCAGGTGGCAGGGTTAATGCTGCAGGACCTGGAAGTGCAGCTGGCCCTGTCAGCATATGCTGATGATGTACTCCTCATGGTCCAGGACTCAGGCAACCTGGCATGGGTGGAGGCCTGCCAGGCATTGTACTCGGCAGCCTCCTCTGCCCAGGTCAACTGGGTCAAGAGCTTTGGCCTGGTGGTGGGTGACAGGTGGCAGGTGAGCTCACTTCCACTCATACTCCACGGGATCCACTGGAGTGCAGGTTCTCTGGTCCACCTGGGGGGTCTACCTGTTCCCCATGTACCCATCCCCGCCAAAGAACTGGCACCAGCTGGCGGCAAGCATGGTGGAGTGGATGTGAGCATGAGTAGGACTTCTGAGGTGTCCCTCCCTGCATAGGAGAGCACTTGTGTTGAACCAACTGGTCCTGTCCATGCTCTGGCACCACTTACACACCTTATCTGTGCCCCCCAAGATCCTGGCTAGGCTCCAGAGATGGATGCTGGAGTTTTTCTGGCCAGGATGACAATGGGTCAGTGCAGAGCTCCTGAGCCTCCCCTTGTGGGAGGGCAGCCAGGGCCTGGTTTGCCTGTCCAGCCAGGTCCTGACGTTCTGCCTTCAGGCCCTGCAGTGACTGCTATACGGTGTTGGTAGCCACACAGCATGGGACCTCCTGAAGGGTGCCTTCCTCCGCCACTTCTGGGGGCTCTGGTATGACTGGCAGGTCCTCGGCCTGTGGAGTTTCTCCCTGCAGGACTTGTGAGGGCTTCCAGAGTTCTACCAGGACCTCCTCTGGGCCTGGAGGCTGATCTCTGCCTCCAGGTCCCCTGTGGCACTCGCCCAGGGCACCAACCTGCTCATCACGCCCCTCCTCTGGAACTCCCTGCTGGAGGTACTGACCGCAGAGGCACCCCGGTTGTGACAGAGGTTGATCTGTATCAGAGACCTCCTGGACTACAACAGGGGGCATGGGTGGACCCCGCTGCACTAGCCCTCTGCATGGGTCTACCCACAACATTAGCAACCTCCCACCTGGTCCAGGACATGAAATCTGCCTTACCTTCTGACGCCCTTGCCTTTGTCGATCAGGTCCTGCACGATGGCGGTCCCCTCTCCATGTCCTCCAGCCCACCAGAGTTTGTCATGAGGCCTGCGCATCACCCAGCCTCACGTTACTCCCTTCTCCACCATCTGAGCTGGAGCTGGAGATCCTCCTGGCCACCGACCCAACCACTCCATGGGGAGTGTCAGGAGAGGCAGAAAGAGCTTCGTGCTCTAGACAACCACCATTCCTGCAGTGCGTTTGTCTGCTCGCTCATCCAGCTCCTTCAGGAGATGGACCGCGGCACCCTCTTCTACATACTGGAGAGGAGGCAGGGGGCCAAGAAGTACATCACCTGCCTTATGGCAGGTGACAGCACCCCCTTCATGGATCTAAGTGAGAAGCACCAGCTCACACAAGCCTTCTACAAGGACCCTGTGGAAGGGACTCCCGCAGGCTGCTCTCACTCTGGCCGATTTTTCGGCCCCCCTCCACCTGATGCCTATCAACAAGGGACTGGGCATTGATGGGCTGACCGCAGAGTTCAATTGGGCCTTTTGGGATGTCCTCGGCCTCAACTTTGCTGCAACGAGCCACTGGGGACCTCAGTTGGTGTCTCCTCCATGGAGCCATCACCACACGCATGTATGTGGTGAGCTGCACAGACACCCCAGTCTCCTGCCTCTTCTGCGGGCAGAGGGAGACCCTGGTGCACATGATGCTCAAGTATGCCAGGCTGCAGCCCCTCCACCTCCACCTCCAGAACCTCCTCCTGAGGTTCTGGATGAACTTCACCCCCCACATTTTTGTTCTGGGGCTCCTCATCTGCGGCCCCACCAAGTCCTGGGACTGCCTGGTCAACCTCCTTCTGGCCCTGGCCAAATGGGCCCTGTACATAACCAGGAAGGAGACTCTGGCTGGGAAGATGCCTGGGGACTGCAGGTGGGGCTGCATTCCTCTTACTTTGTCTGTGCACGTTTCCAGGCAGAGTACCAATGGGCAGCATCCACCAGCTCTTCTACCCACTGCAGCAGTCTGGCAGTAGGGACTGCTGCTTGGCTGTGGCCTGCTGCCACCTGCAACAGCATCCACCCCCTTGGACCTTTGGCTCCATGGCTGTGTGCCTGCCAGACCCAGACGGAGTGCTCCTGCTCTGCTATCTAGGCAGCTATAGCCCAGAAGATGTGCTCCTTGTGGTGGCCCACTCTGAACTGTCAAAGCATGTGTTCTTGACCCCAAATGGCCAAGAGGTCATCCACCTCATCTACCCTCCAGCTGAGCCCCCAGTGCTGGCCCTAGACAGGCTCCTCTACCCGAGTCTCGCCACTTGTCTCACCAGCAGAGATTCTAGTGTTCCCCATTTAAAAACTGCAAAATCTTTGATAATAAACACAAATTCTCTCATTAAAATATCCAAAATAGTGTTCTTTCCCTATTAAAATGAAATGCCACTATATAAAGAGAGATCGGTTGGGTGCTTTATTGATATATTTACAAGTTTAAAGCAATGTGGAAGTGCCTACCATTGCCTCTATCATCATAATAAAATGGATTCTAAATATCTATACACTTTGGCATTTACTTTTGGTTTTTTTGTCATAGAAAAATCAGAGCTGTCCTTACCCCCTTCACTCACCAGGATGTGCAGCGCTGAGCAGCACATGGGAGGTGTGGGGAGAGGTGGGGGTTTGTGCCCTGTCCCTATGCTTGCCCCTCACAAACTACCCACAGCCCCTCCCTCCCCTCCCCAGTCCCCTCACTCTTGTCCCACAGTCCCTGACTGCCCCCACTAGTCCCCTCCCAGTGCAACTTTCAAACACCCTGGGGCATTGAAAACATGGTTTTTGCTGCCAGGCAGCTCCACGAAAAATGTCAGGAGCAAAATCAAGACCTGTTCCTTGCCTTCGTTGCCCTGATCAAGGTGTTTGATTCCTTAAATCGTGAAGCTCTGTGGACCATCTTCCACAGGATGGCTGAGAACTGCCTCCCTCACCAGATTCTCTTCTCCTAGCTCTCCATTGGCCAACGCTCAAAGGGCGGCCAAAGAAAATGGTACAAAGACACGTTCAAGGTCGCCCTCAAGCACGGAGACATTGACACCTACAACTGGAAGGAGCAAGCTGTTGACTGTTCAGTGTGGCACCACCTGGTCCATCAAAGCATGCACCACTTCAAGGCCCAAACACTTGACAGTGAGGCAGAACAGCGGTAGCAGAGGAAGGAGGAGGAGACCAACCCAGGGCTGTGAATCTCATTCCCCCACACAACAACAAGCCTCTATTGCCAGAGAATGTGTGCATCCAGAATTGGACTCCTCAGTCACCTAAGGACCCATCAAGCCTGATGGATATCATCCTCGACTTCAAGGGACCACCAATGACCAACTAGCTCCCTCCCAGCTGCAGCTCTGTTCCAGAACAAGGGCATGAGTCCAGCTGCAGCTGTCCCACCCACTGCTTTGTGGCTCTGAGAAGTGCCAGCCCTTGCTGTTCTGCTCTCTGCTACACATGTCCCTGGGAAGCCCTTTACTGGGATCAGAGACTGAGCTTGGCCCTTTCTCCAGGCCAGCTTCCTCCTGCACAGGCTTCTCTAGGGAGAAAGGGGCTCTAAGCCTGGTTCTGGTTGCCTTTCCTACCCAGAGCACTCCCCCACCCCAACCCCCATCTCTCTCTCACACACCCCTCCCCCCACCCCTTAAGTGATTCCTGGGATCAGGAGCCCTCCCAGGCATGGGCCACATGTCCCAACACTGGTGTAGGCACAGGGCAGGGCTGCAGTGTGGCAGTTGCCCTTGGAGCTGCTGCTTCTGCCAGCAGGTTTCATCCCATCGTATGTGACCAGCTGGGCATGCAAGGTGAGATTTGTGGGAGGCAGGTCGGGGTTTGTGGCTGGGTATGTGAGTCCGGAGGTGGCTGCTCAGGAGGGCTGGGTTCCTAACTCTGCCAAAAGCCACAGACACACCCCTGCACGGTGTACAGCACACAGCTCCCCCCCCCCCCACAGGGCACACATGCACCCCCAAGAACAGCAGTAGCCTTCGGGGTGCACAGGGCTCTCCTGGCACAGCCCTCCCCCCCACACAGTGCACAGGGCAGCATGGAGTGGCTCAGGCTGCCTGCCACCCAGCGCTGCCTGTGCCACATTGCATGGGCCTGGCCAAGCCCGGTGTGAGGCCATGCACCTTCACACAGGACCGGGCTGCTTGGGCTATCACTCAAGGCCTTGCACCACTCGCAGGGACTCTTTCAGCTCCTATAGCCATGCCTAGGGCTCACAGGTGTTACTTTAAGTTGGCCACTGGGCCTGGTGGCCTTGTCTGTTGATCCACTAATCCACCTAGACTGTCAGACCCCTGGTCTGGCTTCTGCCTGTCCTTGGCTTATGCCCCTTTCTAGGCTTTATCCCCCCTTGGCTTAAGCCTACTTGGCTTCAGCTCCCCTTATTGTAGCCTTAACTGTCTGTTCTCTGGACACCTGACCCCTTGCATGGATGCCATGACCCTATCCCAGCCCTTAGCCTTCTGAGTCCCTGAACCCAGGCTGGACTGCTTTGGTTCACATTCCAATAAGCCTGCTGAGCCCCTGGCCCTGGCAAAGGTTTCCCTTTTCTCTGGGCCCCTGGCCCTAAACCCTCTACAGGTTTTGGCACTCTGGCCTAAGGCTGCACTTAACCTCAGGCCTCCATTCTCTGGGCCCCCAGCCATTGCATGGTGGCTGTAGCCCTCTCTCAGCCCTCAGATTTCTCAGCTGCTGACCCCAGGCCAGGCTATGGACCTTGGGTCCTTGACCCCAAGCTGGACTGCTCCATCTGGCCTTGGTCCTACTAGCTTCAGCCTGCTCGAGCCCAAAGCCCTCTGGGTCTCTGACCCCAGGCTAGACTGCCAGCCACTGAGTGCCTGCCAGGCACCTCTCTGTGGCCTCCAGACCTCCCCCAATAGCTATATCTGGTCCACCGGTAAGAATTACAACATAAATACAAGCCCACTGGCTATATAACAAAACTCTATGCCCACTTGCTGTCCAACAAATCCCTCTCCATACTTGCTTCTCTGAAAGCTATCATCACCTTACTTGCAGTTCCCGAGGCAGCTCAGGTATCAACTAGTCACTCCCCTGTAGCCTCTTTTCCTATTGCACGCAGGGCCAGACTGACTCTCTTTGCTTCTAGTTCTGGGTTTGTGTGCCCTGGAGCACTGCCCCTTCCCATCAGATGACCCAAATTAAGCACAAGGGTTTCCCTTTGGGCATAATGGTCAGCCTGCTTGCTGTGACACAGCTACCCCCTGCTCAGCTGCCTGCTGCAAATTTTCCTCAAAGTAATAGGAGACCCCTGGGTCCCTGAAACATTTGAAATCAAACTACCTATGTTTCTAAAAGATCCACTCTAGTTCAAACAGGAATTAATTCAGGAAAGTCCTCTGGGCTATTGTGATGGTTTTGATGATTTGTCTATGTACACCCTGTTTCATACACAGAGTTCTGTGCAATAATAAAGGGACTTCCATTCCAACATGTGGGGTGTTACATCTTTCCGTGTAACAAACAAGCAAACAAATCCACAAATTAAACACACAAAAAAGAGAAACGTGTATTTGTGTAAAAAGGTATGTTTATTTGTCAGTTTGATGCCAGAGGTTGCTGGCACATAGTCCACAATAAGGACATAACCTTCACCACCAGTCCAATATGTAGCCTCCTACATTTCACGGCTGTGACCAGTTAGCTGGTAGTGACCTAGCCCAAGGGTTTTGAAAGGGCAAAAGGTGATTGTAGGACTTGGGATTCCCTTTCCTCACCAATCAGGCCCCAGAGACTCACCCTCCATGTCCCCTGATTGCCCCCTTGGGTCACCTGGAGGGGGATAATAGGGGCAGCGTGGCTGAGTCAGGGGAGACTAGGGAGGGACCACAAGGAAGGAGCTTCAAAGAGCTGGCAAGAGCTGGGCCAGTGGGGCGGAAGCAGTTGCCCCAGAAGGCCCTGAAAGAGCAGGACCTGCAGGCAGCAGTGGGACCCTCAGCAGCGCTGTGTGCGGCTGGGAGGAGGGGCTTCCCGCTGGGCTCCAGGATCCCCTACGAGAGGCTGCAGCCAGCAGGAGAGGCTCCCCAGCTCCAGGAAGGATCTGAGCAGCACCTGAGAGGTTCCCAGCTCTGCTTCCAGCTCTTCCAATCAGAGGCCAGGCAGCACCATGTGAGGCCGGCTCCGGGAAGGTCAAGACCCCTGGCAGGCAGGGGTAGTGCTACCACTGGTGGTTGTGTGGCAGTGTTCTTGCCTATCACATGGGTGAGCTGGGTTCATAGTCCCAGGTGAGGTGAGTTTGGGTGAGTGAAATAACAAAAAGCAAAACCTTTTGCAGGGGAAAGGGGCCATTGTGTTTTCCGCCCTTTCTCCCTGTCCAGGTACCTAGGCCCTATATTTTCTTGTCATGTGACATTTTGTAGTTTGTACCTTTTTATATTTCACCAACCCGTATTGTTTGCTTTGCTGTTTGTATTTTATATTTTGTTAACCCTGTTTTTTGTCAATGATTGCAAGTGTCTAACCTTTGTTGAATCCTGCCCCCTTGGAGCACTGTAGTGTCCACTATACCCTCTGATTTATGCCTGTTATGTTCCCAGTATTGTTCCCTCATTAAGTCCCCATTGGTGGGCTGGCTCTGCTCCATAGGGGGAGGAGAGTCCCTATACCTCCCACAGCGCTTGTGCACCTGCTTTGATCCCTTCAATTGGAGCAGGGGTACCTCTTAGAGTACCGCCCGGGTTACATAGCCATTCAAGTGTGGTCACCAAATCAGCCTCCTACTCTGTGTTCTTCTCCTGGAAAGTGAGGTCAAACAAAAACAGATCTGTCCCAGCCTTAACCCAAGCTTGTGTTGGGACCCCTCTGAAGCTGCAGTATCTCTTTCTGATGTCTGCAAATGTCACACTGCTCCATGAATGTTTCCGTCTGGGAATCCATGCCTGGCCAGTAGACATACTCTTGAGCTCACCATAAGTATGCCTCTATTCCCTGGTATGAAGCAAGGATTCTTTTCATGATACCCTGTCTTGAATTGGCAGGGTTACTACTCTGTCACCTTTAAACAAGATCCCACCTTGTAAACATCCAGGAGGGGCCAGCAGGAGACTGCATGCTTAGGGGCAACCAACATGGGTTCATTAGTGGCAGGTCCTGTCAGACCAACCTGGTGGCCTTTTACGATCAGATCACCAGATCGTTAGATGCAGGGGTAGCAGTGGATATAATCTTCCTGGACTTCTGGAAGGCTTTTGACACTGTCTCTCACCCTGTTCTCATTAAGTAACTGGGGGGCTGTGGTGTAGACACCCACACAGTCAAATGGGTCGCCAACTGGCTGGAGGGCCGCACCCAGAGGGTGGTAGTGGATGGGTCCTTCTCAACCTGGAGGGACGTGGGCAGTGGGGTCCCCCAGGGCTCGGTCCTCGGGCCCGCGCTGTTCAACATCTTCATCAGCGATTTGGATGAGGGGGTAAAAAGCACCCTGTTCAAATTTGCTGATGATACTAAGATGTGGGGAGACGTGGGCACACTGGAAAGATGCAACAGGCTACAATCAGACCTCGACAGGTTACAAGGGTGGGCGGACGAGAATAGGATGGGTTTCAACACAGACAAGTGCAAGGTGATGCACCTCGGGAGGAACAACCCGCACCATACCTACAGCTTGGGGAACTCCCCTCTTATCAGCACAGAGGCGGAAAGGGATCTGGGGGTCATCATTGACTCCAAGATGAACATGGGCCGGCAGTGTGGAGAGGCAGTCAGGAAGGCCAACCACACCTTGTCATGCATCCACAGATGCATCTCGAGCAGGTCCAAGGAGGTGATCCTCCCCCTCTATGCAGCACTGGTCAGGCCGCAGTTGGAGTACTGCGTCCAATTCTGGGCACCACACTTCAAGAGGGATGTGGACAGCATGGAGAGGGTCCAGAGGAGGGCCACTCGTATGATCAGGGGACAACAGGGCAGGCCCTATGAGGACAGGCTGCAGGACCTGAACCTGTTCAGCCTCCAAAAGAGAAGGCTGAGGGGGGATCTTGTGGCCTGTTATAAACTAGTCAGAGGGGATCAGAAGGCATTGGGGAAGTGACTGTTTCCCCGAGCACCGCCAGGAGTGACCAGGAATAACGGTCACAAGCTGGCAGAGGGTAGATTTAGGTTAGATATCAGGAGGCGCTACTTCACAGTCAGGGCAGCTAGGGTCTGGAACCAGCTTCCAAGAGAAGTGGTGCGGGCTCCTACCCTGGGGGTGTTTAAGAGGAGGATAGATGAACATCTTGCTGGGGTCATTTGACCCCAGTATTCTTTCCTGCCATGGCAGGGGGTCGGACTAGATGATCTGCTCAGGTCCCTTCCGACCCTACAAACTATGAAACTATGAAACTATGAAACACAGTTCATCCCTAACCTGCCGGTAGAGAATGACATCCAGGAGCACTTGATCTTTCAATCTGGCCAGCCCTGGAATACAATTTGTATCATAGTCCCTAGCCAGTTATCTAATTCTGTTCTCTCTCATATTGCCTGGAGATGCCCTTTGGAGCTAGGGAGTTATCGTACTACAATGATAGATTTGATCTCCTGTTTCATGGAGCAACATGTAGTGTACTTTGGAAGGTAGGTCTACTCAGAATACTACCATTAGTTTTGACTTACCTGGACATGACTTGATGCTCACATCATAGCACTGAAGTCTCAATAACATACATTATAGTTGCTTTTGAACACTCAGGAGTGGCTTCTTCATAATACTTTTCAGTGGCCTGTGATCAGATGTGCACATCTACCATCTGCCTGAAGGTGAACTAGTAAAATCATTCCCTTCCAAAAGCACAGCCAGGAGTTGCTTTTCTGTTTGAGTTTACCTATGTGTCTATGTGTGTCAGGCAAGCAAATGTTCCTAGTTCTGCATTAACTGATACTCCTTGGCCACATTCTGAGGTGTTACATTGTATTTTTAGTTGCTTCATTGGGTTCAATACTTCAAGACTGGAACCTTGCTTATGAGTTCCTTTATTCTTTCAAATGCCTACTCCTGGGCTTCTGCCCAGTGCCAGGCTGCCTCCTTATGCATTAGCAATCCCAAAGGTTTGCAAGCCTTTAAAAGTTGTGCACATAATTTTGAAAGATAATTATCTCGGCCTATAAATCACTGGACTCCCTTCATATCTTTTGGTCTGGTCATTTCGTTTTCAAATGATTGGTTTTCAAATAGTTTTAAATTGCTCAGGGTCAAGCCAGGTCCTGGTGAGATCGGATGGAGTCCAGTGTAGGGAACCTCAGGTCTCCTCACTTGCAGCTTATGTGAATTCAACCTAATATTCTGCTCACTATACCTGTTTACAAGCCATTGCAGCTTAGCATCATAGTCCTGGTCTGCCTTCTCTTTGCTATTCATCCTCCAAAATAAGGATGTCATCTGCTACAATCTTTCCTGAAAGTCCCTCTAATGCCTGTATCAGTTTGCACTGAAGCATCTCTGAGGCAAGATTGATTCCCATGGACATTCATATCCAGTGGTATGCGTCAAAGCCATTGCAAATGTTGTCAGATGGCTTGAAGGCTCATGTAACTCAATCTGCCAGAATTTACTTTTTACATCACAAACTGGGAACACTTTTGTCTTAGATCAGGCATGTCAAAGATACAGCGCACATGCCAGATATGGATCTCAGACCAACCCCGTGTATTATATGCAGTATGCAACAGCCCTGGCCCTGCACACAGCACACAGTGCACAGAACCAGTCGGGCACATACTGACTATGGTGTCTGAGGATGGACCCAGAGCCGCAGGCACTACATGCAACACAGAGGGCCAGGCCAGGGTATACCATGCATGTGGTACTCATGCTGGACCAGTCCTGTGCACTGGCTTGAGGCCCAATCCAGATGAAGTCCGCAGACTGCCCCTGGTCACCTAAACCAGCAGTCAATGCCAGTCTGGTGTAGCTATTGGGTGCAGTATGCACCCTGTGCTGGCCCAGGTGCCACATGCAGCACAAGCTCCAGACCAGGACAGGCATATTCTGCATGTGGTGCATGGAGCTGGATCAGGATCATACACTGCATGTAGGACAGGGAACTGGTCAGGGGCATGAGCTGCATGCAGTGTAGCACTGGACCTGTCCTGCACCCTGAATTAAATCAAGTCCACAAACTGGCCCCACACACTAAAGCCAGCACTCAGGACCAATCTGGCATGTGTACCTCATGCAGTCTGCACCCTGTGTTGGCTCTGCACGTGAGTCCCAAGCTGGGCAGGGCTAGTCCAGTAAATGTACTGCATGAGATCCCCACACGGGACCAGCCCTGTGTGCTGGCTCCAGTGCCTAAGGCCAGTCTGGGTCCCAAGATGATCTGCAAATGAGCCCTGCACTCCTCATCTGGCCCAAGGGGCTGAATGATTTTGACTCCCATGCCTTAGTTCCAGTAGTATGTCCTCAATAGTGGACAATGGATAATGACTTCTTTCCAAAGCCTTGTCAAGAAGTTTGAGATCTATACAGATCCTCAGTTTGTGAAATGGTTTTCTTACCACTACTAGGCTGTTGATCCATTTAGCACTAATTTCCACTGGTTTAATAATATCACTTCCTGTTAGGCTTGTTAATTTCTCTTTGAGTGACTCCACCAGGGCTAGTGGTACTCTGTGATTCAGTCATCGTACAGGCTGTACTTGTGAGTCTGTTTTTAACTTCAGTTTGCCCTCTAGGTGCCCATCTTCCTCAGATACACCTTTGTACTCTGTTAAAATATCTAAGAAGGACCATGCTGTGACTCGTTCCTCCTGTCTCATGTGGAGGATATGATAGTGTTGGATTAAGATCAGATCCATGACGTCTATTGGTCAGCTGTGTAACAGGGAGTGGCACTCTTCAGTGTTGACTGCTATGAATTCCATGCCATATTATTTTCTATTCCATGGATTTTTTTATTGATAGCCTGTATTTACCTACTGGCTGTACAGCTGGTTTTTGTACATCACCAATGCCCACTCATATTCCTCTAATATTACTGATGAACAGTTTTTAATTAATTACATTGCAGCTGGCTCCTCAACCAAGCTGGAATCTGACTGATCACTCATCCATCAACATAGTTGCAAATATGACATACAGCTGCATAACACCTTTCTTCTATAGTGCACTGCTTATACATTTCAGAGTATTTGGATCTACTAAAATCACTGAAAAGCTCTCATCTTCCTTATCAAAAATGTCAGCCTCCTACCCTATTACATGTACTGTTGCTTTATTTCTCCTGTTATTGTTTCAGTGCTGGGACACAAAAAGGTTCTGTTTCCCACAGCCCTGGTATCTTTTCCCATAAGTTGGACATTTATTTCTCCTTGCATGCTGCCTTCCGCATCTAGGGGGCTTCATTCTCAGTTGCTCTATTTTTATTCAGGCTCCTATGTTCCTTCAAATTGTGTACATGTTCTGCATCATCTATGCTTTTGATCCTTTTGTTAGATAATTCAGCTGTTCTTGATATTTGGAGGTACTAGTCCAAAATCGGATCAACCTCTCTCAATAATCCTTTCCTTACTTTAGATCAGATGTCTCACAAATAATTCTATTTCTAATAAGGGAGTATGTTATGTTCTCAAAGGTATGTGTTGATGACAATGTTTTCATCTCTGTAACAACTATCTATTTCTTTTTTTAGATCCTGATTCTGGGTAAAAAAAGTTCTATCTGTCCACAGTGTCATTTTTTCTGGGGTCAGTATTTTTCAAAACCTTCATGAGCTGCTCTGATGTAACTGAGCCTTTCAGAGAAGTTGCACTCACTTCTTTGCCCTTTATCCCAGTGAGGTAATAGAAAAAGTAATGGAAAAGTTTTTACCTTAATTTTTTCATCCTTGTCTGCTATGGTCAACTGTGTATGTAAAGTCATTTCTTCTTTCCACTGCTTCCACACAGGGCCAGGTTCTTTGGTAATCCCTCCAATGCTGCTTGCTGTCTTTGCTATGTAGCTGATGCTTTAAATCACACAATCTCTGCTGTGGTTCTCAACTACTGTCACCATGTTTCATGCACAGAGCTCTGTACAGTAATAAAGAGACACTATTTGGACTGTAGTAATTGGATCTTTATTAAAAGTACTGCTTGTAGCTATGTTGTCTACTTGCGCTCAGAACTATTGATCTCTGTCTGAGCACATGGTGCTTCCTGGAAGCTTACTGGTGTCACCCTTCAAATCGCCCCTCCCACAGCCCCTGTCCCAAGCAGCACATTCCCTGACGGTTGTTACACATGGATTTGGGTTGACTGTATAAATGGTATATTTAACTCTGACCCTCACCAAATCAGCCAGGGGCTGATAAGGATCTTGTAATATATCACACACCCTGTCTGGAGCAGAGGCTTAACAAAGTATGGGCACTTGGGGTAGCTGGATACATGGGGGCAGTCATGATTTCTAGTTGCACCATACTGCCAATGTGTGGCAAGGCAGCAGCTGGTATTTTCTGCCCCATCCCCTGCATCAAGTTGGTGCCAGGGGCAGCTTCCCTGCCCTGGTTGCACTACTGATCTAAAGTAAGGTACACAATAAGCAGAAGAAACTATTAACAGGAAGCTTTTCTCTGGCAGGACAATGGGTATGCTACCAAGGAGGGGACCTGAATTTATCTGTATTTCCAGGCAGGTTTCAGATAGGGGATTAAGGGGGAAGTGGATCTCCACAGGGGAAAATGAGGTATAAGTGCAAGTATTCAAAAACACAGAGCTGAGAAGTTCAATTGATAAGAAAAGGGGCAGACAGTTCGAGGGAGAAGGGACCTTTCTAACTCTCTGATTAGCTGGAGATGAAGGACACTGACTGCAGGGCTTGGAAAGGACATAGCAGGTTTTGGAAAAGAAACCTGTGCTGGAAGAGTGAAATCCCAGAGAGGGGCCCTACAGCTCTGACATTTTAGGACACTGACCACAATACTGAAGAGTACTCAGGAGTGGTAAAGCTGTGGGGCTGGAAATTTCGCACAACTGCTTATTGTTTTACCCAGATCTTTAGCTCTCTAGTGCTGTTCAAAGTAAATGATGATTGATCTTAGAAATCCTACAGCAAAGTGTGTGTCTGTTAAGTTCAATTACTGCATGTCAGTGAAGGAGTAAACTGTATTAATATGGTCAAAGCACCATGGAAGGACATGCTGCACTAGTGAGGAAGCATAGTGGAGGGGAGTGCTGATATTGTCTGCTTTGGGCAGGTGGGCTGAAAGTCTAGGCTGAGAGTGTGTGTACCCCAAGAAGGGTGCCAGTGAGGCCAGATGAACATGGGGGCCAAGCACAGCAACCTGCTGAGTGTCCTGAAGGGAGAGCTTAACCAGGACAGCTCCAGACAGGGAATTTTGGCTAGTCCTTAGGCTGATGAGGCTGATGAAGCTTCATGAGGCCAGAAAAAGCACTGGAACAGGACTAAGCACTTAGAGTTTATTTTACTACATGGTGAGGTCCATCTCTGAAGAGTTCACTTCCAAGGGAAAGCTTGGAGAGTCTGAATACAGCATAGGGCTTGGAGGGATCAGAGCCAGGACTCATTTTTGAGCCATCCTTTCCTGCAAAAATTAACTCAGAAGCAGGCCACACTAGATGTGAGAAATAAGCTGTATCTTTTGGACCACAAATAATTCTCTGATTAGTCTTTGTATTAATGGTTCAGACTCTCAGGACTCAGCTCTGTCACCCAGTGCATGATTGTGTCCCTGGCAGCAGGAGCCTCATTAGACAATGCTCCTTTGGCAACTGAACTTTTTCCCTAATAAAAGCATTTGTGGTAGATGTCATGGCTTCATGCTCCCCAAATGTGTTGTGGGGCCCAGTACCCCAGGCACTTTCAGTTTTCTTCAGAACATTACCTGCTTGGAGGACAGTTTGGAAGTGCTGCCACCAGGCTCTTGTCAAGTTCAGGGGGCTCCTCTTATTGAGTTTTGTCTGAGTTTAGGGTTAATGCTGGTCACATCTAATCCCTGTACTACACTTAGGAGAGCTGAGGAGACGCTGGTCCTTGTGCTGTGGCCCTGAAGCCCCAACCTCTCAGGAGATGTTCTGACATATAGCACCCCCAGACTTGGGCAGGATGTTTGGACCCACAGCCTGGGCAGGGTGCCCTAGTGCTTCCTGGCTGCAGTTCCAGCCGCTCCTCCTGACACCCTGAAGAACTCTCACAGAGCACCATCCTGGTAGCAGAAAGCCTGGGCCTTGACCCCATTGCCTGACCCTGCCAACTATCCCTGGACAGATGTGATCCTGCAGTGTGCTGAGGCACACCAGGCACCACTTTGATATCAGTGGCTTGGGTCCTGCAGCAACAGAGGCCCATTCTATTAGGTATCCTGGCGGCTGCTCTTGGCAAGTGATCAGCTGACTCTGTAACTCAGTGCTGCAAAGTCAAACACAGAGATTGCCAGACAGAAGCCAGGGAGTGAGGGGAGCACACAGACACAGGAGAGGCAGGGGCCGGTGGTTGGAGAGGCAACTTGGCCAGAAAGCTGAGACACTGTGCAATGTTACCTGCTAAATAATAGAGGAGCAGAGATCCTGCTGGCCAGGGAATGTGATCCTGGTAGGCAGAGCTGATAAGACATCTGAGCTCCCAGCAGCTGCATTAACAACTGCAGAGAAGGAGCCTTCCTGATAATTACTCGGCACACTGCAGGCTATTGAAGGCAGAGTCAGAGCAGCAGCAGCTCTCCAAACCCAAAAGCTGCCTGAGTAGGGTCTCCTGGGCGTGGAAAAAAGGGATCCGTGGACAGCACCTACCAAAAGGAGAGGGGAGGAATGGCTTTAGAGCTCTGGGAATGAGGGGGACAGTGTGAACTAGGTCAGGGACACAGCACCAGAGAGCAGCCAGCTCAAGGGCAAAGCTGGGCAGAGCCAAGAGAGCAGTCCGAAGTTTCCAAAGTGACCAAGCAGATAGATCCTTCCTTTGACTGGTGCTGCAGAACCCCTTCTCCACTCTGGTGGCTGGTACCTGCTGGCCTTGTCACTGAAGGTCCCACAAAGGTCATCTCCATGTCCAGAGGAGGGGAGATAGTATATATCCCGGATGACTCTGACTTCAGCTCATTCAGGGACCAGTGTGAGAAATCTGAGGGCTGGCACTGCCAGTACAACAGAGGCAGCGTGACAGTTTGGAGTCATGGACAGCAGGAGAGCAGGACGGTGCAGAAGATCAAGGTAAGACCCTGGGGCAGATCCTGCCAGAGCACAGTGACAGGGGAGTGAGTCTGTGTCCAGCCTGAGGGACCTGCACATGCTCGCTCTTATGCTTTATTCCCTTTGTTTTCAAGGCCTGATTTTTGCTTATCACTCTGGGGTGAGGTCTGTGTGTCAAATGCTGCCTGCTGCAGACTTCCAGCCACTTGCCTCCCATCCATGTCTGCATAAAACAGGAGTTTCAGCCTAGTTGCAGGGGGCAGAATGGGTCACCCACTCTCAGATGTTCAGCCAGGGGGGGCTCCAGCTTCTCCCTACAGAGAAGTCTTGTGTACACATGGCAACCCCAAATCCTGGACTTCACCACCTCATTCCAGTCTCTTCCGGTGTTTCTTGTGTACAAATCTTCCTTGAATTGTTTCACTATGCCGGCTCAGTACTCACTTTCTATGATTTTATGTACTATTTGTTTCTGCAAACACATATACACACACACGACTGTGCTCTCTGTTTGTGTTCTGGACACAGAGAAGGGGAAGCCCCATGATCACTTGCTCTACCAGAGCTGCTTCTGTTATGAAACCTCAGAATCCCCAAAGGAGCCTGGCAGAGGGGCTGTACTAAGAAAGTAGTTTGATCCCACTTTCTAATCACAGGTAGTTTGAGCTTTTGTTGTTCTGGACACACCTGATCCCATGTTAGAACTAGAGACATGGTAGCCTGTGCCCAATCAGTAATACCAATCTGTACAAGTACCAATAAGCAAATATAGGTCTTCTTCCACTCAAGGTCCTACTGATTTCCAAGGTGCTACATGAAGGAGTGCCAGGCTCTGGTGAATAAACAGTTAAGACATCTTAGGGTAACTGGACATTGAGGAGAGTCAAAGGTGGCCAGATGGGATGCTAGCTACATTGTTCCCTTGTGTGCTACTGGCAATGGGGACGGGTATGCATTATGCTAGTCCTACGGGCTCTTTGGTTTGGTAGAAATTTAACTTGACTCAGGTGAGCAAATTCTACTTGCCAGTAGGGCTGGAAATTTGGCCCCTTAATGAGCCCACAGGAGTGAAACATAACAGCTGCATTGCAAACAGGACTCAGCTCATCTATGCTGACACCTGTAATGTAGTTTTAAAGCTGGTGCGAATGCCTACACCTGTGGCTTTACCTCCTCCTCCCACCTCCCCCACCAGCACTATGGCTTGTTCAGACAGAAAGCCTGGTTGAACTCCAGGTATCTGCTGTTTGGTTACCTTTCTCCTTTCTCTAATTTGGAATGAAAAACCTTAGTGGATTTGGCTGCCTCATCACTTTTCCCCTCTGTGTTTCCCAGGGCTGTGATATCTGTGTAGTGCAAAGAGTAGCAGGTAATTATAGGGTTAAAATTTTCTCTCTATTAGAATAACAAAGGATCCTATCCCATGGGCCTGAGACCATCTATACTGCATCCTGGGTCTGAGCCCAAGGCTCCCATGCCTCAATTTCCAGCTCTAGGGCCACATCAGGAGTGTAAAAATGGGCAGGTATCTCCAAGCCTCTACAAACACCAGGTACTTGGGTGAGGTGTGGCTTGTAACTAGAGGCACCCCCCACTTAGCGCTCTTAATTGGTTCCTGAAAAACCCAGTGTTAAGCAAAACCAGCATTAAGTGAAACCAAAAGTGTCTGATGACCCAAGATGGTGACTGCAAGTGTTTTGAATGACCCAAGATGGTGACTGCGAGCATTATAACAAAACTTGCTAAGTGTGAAATGAAATCAGGTACCAATTTAACATGAGGGTTATAGCGAAATAGCACTAAGCAAAACAGTGTTGAGCCGGGGGTTGCCTGTATCCAGGTTATACTAGAGCATGGATCTTTCTTCAGGGCTATTTAGTAGGGCTATGTGAAACAGCTATGTTTTATTTCAGGTTCAGATTCGGCTGTTTTGGAGGACAGTGATTTGTTTTGGTGTTTCGGATCACCGTTCCATTTTGATTCAGTCGAATCTGTTTCGGCGCTGAATGGGAGATTTGGATCAGCCGGGGAGAGGCAGGCACAGCTGTGCAGCTGCAGGTTCTTTCTCAGCTCCTCCAGCTGTGCCTGCCTCTGCCCCAGCAGGGGTAGGTGCAGGAGAAGCCCCCATGGCTGCCCTGCCTGGCCCCATCCCCAGCCTCCTGGCACTTTAAAAACAAAAAGAAGCCCTGCACTCTTTAGCTGCAGCAGCAGCAGCAGCAATTGGGACTTTTGGGGGGTCATAGTAGAGCCCCCCCTGTGCAGTGTGGGGCAGTGGGAAGCAGCAGGAATCTCCCCCTCCCCCCCCACTTGGCACCCACGCAGCAACTGTCACATCGCATGGGTGCAGCCTGGCTTGGTAGGGCGCTGTGTGCTGTCTGGGTTCTGGGGTGGCTTAAGCAGTCAGCTGTAGCCTGGCACTGCTCAGCCCCAGCGGCCCCAGCACCCAGACAACCCCACAGCACCTGGCTGAGCCACACTGCACCTGCGCCATGGGGCAGCTGCCGCACAGGTGCCAGGCTGGGAGGGGGATGATTCCCACCACCCCACACTGCATGGGGGTGCCCCCATGGCTGCCCTGCCTGGCCCCACTCCCTGCCAAGCCCCAGAACTTTAAAAGGAGGGAGGGCTGTGGGGCTGTGCCAAACTATGCCCGGGCACCTCCGAAACATTTCCAAAATGTTTTGGATGGTTTTGTTTCGTTTCGGAGATGTTTTGGAGCCTTCTGTTTAGTTTCGGATTCAGTGTTTCAGGTGCCAAAACAGGCTGAAATACCTCTGAAATGAAATGGCTGCCAAAATTTCACACTGCCCTACTCTTTAGCTCTGAGAAAATGTCCCCACAATATGCAGGGGGACTGCTGCGAGCATGCCCTGGCAGGCACGGCTGGCACTGCTTCATACCCCTGTTGCCTCCATCATCTTCCCTAACATCCAGGTGTTGGCACAGGGATGCAGAGTTTAAAACCAGATGCACAGGGGTTTATTCACACTGGGCCCTAAGCCTGTAGGAGCCACATTCCCCAGCCTCCTCTGCCTAGAAATAGGAGGCCTAGAAATGTTTATCTGGGAATTTGCCCGTTGAGTTACTGCTGAAAAAGGTGCATTTGGAAAAGAGGAAACAGAAATACTGGCTTTGGAGCAAAAATGGAAGTTCTAGGAGGTCTGGGGGTATGTCCACCCATTCTAAGGAGCCAACAAACCAGAGACAAAGCAGAGAGAAATGGGGACCTGGCCAAGCTAGGAATTGAACCCCAGTGTTTGTTAAGTGATGCAGCTACTCAGTCCATAAATTGCTCCACAATGAACCCAAGGCTGCATTGTGTATAACCAGGCACCTCTCCCAACACATATACTATCCTCTCCATACAAACACTATTCCCCTTCTCTGTACAAGCCCAAGAGCTCCCTCCACACAGACACCATCTTCATGGCCACATGCACTCTGGGTGTGATACTACCCAGAGAAGGATATACAGCAGCTGTTTTCTTCATTCCCTAGCACTCTGAGCCAGAGCTGGCCTGTGATTTGGGATTGCTCATCCCCCTACTGGAGTCAGCCCATGTACATTGCAGACCTATGGTTCCCCATGCCATCTCAACATCAGTTCAGATCAGGGTCATACAGAGCTCTTGGGTCTAACAGTACTTGTTTCAGGCCAGTTTTCCAAAGTGCATTAGTTAACTTGACTTTTCTGCACCCAGTACAAATTTAATCCATGCCCAGGCCTGCTTCACAGCAGAGACACTCATGCAATTAAGCACTTGCCATCCTGAACATTTGGCGTTTATGCTCGCTGTAAGTCTGCAAAAAGGGCTTCCCACCTGCTGCCTATGCAATGTGCTGCCTCATCTTTTCAGCCAGGCTCCCCTTTGGCCCTTTACCCTACAGTCACCATGAGTGCCTCTGGCTCCCCACCCAAACACTATTAGAACCTAGGACTTAAAGGTGTGCCATGTGCTGGCTGCAGCAAGGGGTCATAAGAGATGGAGTCTTGGAGAGGATAAGCCATGACTCAAGAGGTGGGTAGCAGAAAGCAGGATAACAACAATTAACCAGGGGCAGTACAACCTAGCTGGCCTGATCTGTGCTTTGCTTAGCACAGCACAGATTATTTAGCATTTGAGAGCCAAATCTTGATCTCTAGGACTGAGACATCTGCTGTACTGTACATTGCTGAAGCAATGTCTAAGCACAGCCCAAGCAGCACAGAAGAGGCACAGGATATAAAGAAAAAGGTGTCTGTTTCTGTAGCAACACATGGAGCAAATTTATGGGGACAGGGCAGAAGAAGATCACACTGCCTCTGCTCTCCTGCAGGTCACATGAGTTGCCAGGCAGGGCATGAGCCTGGGTGAATGTCGCAGAGCTCGCTGGCTGGTGCCTCCTTCCCAGGACATGAGCAGCAATCCCAGAGGTGCTACATTATCTGGAGTAACCAGATGTGGGGTGCTCTGAGTGCTAGACCTTGCGGATATATTTCAGAGGTCTCTGTTAACCATGTGCATGTGAAAAGCCTGTCCAAGGAGAGATGAGGGGCAGTCGTGGGGCCCTGCTGAGAACTGTAGAGTCTTGCTCTTACCATCATTATTGCAGTAACCAAAGCCCCTTACCTGATTCAGCATTCTGCTCTCTTCCCAGCTCCTGTAACTGCAGTGAACACTGGCTGTGTTCTCAAAGGCTGAAGCTCAATCATTAATGAATTATGTGTTAGGAAGAATGAGCTACTGTCCTGTAGGAACAGAGTGCTTTGTCAAGGCCTATGAAGAGCAGACCCTGGGGAGCTGCTGTGAGTCAGTCACTGATGTTCCGCACCCTGTGGGGGAGAAGTCCCTGGAAACTGCTGCCTCTTAGTGGGAGGCTTCATTCTCTAGGAGGGCCAGAATATTCCTGGGGGGGTGGTGTTGGCCCTGAGCCCTGGGGAGCTTGCAGCTGCTCAGCTCCTGCTCATTTGGGCAGCTTGAGCTCCATCCTGTGAGTGAGGGGTTGGGTAGGATTCTGGGGAGGCTCCCAGGAGCTCACATGCAAAGCCTGGTAATTCACTGTTTAATAAAAATTATTAACATCCTTAAGTTCCTTAAGAAGTACGCTGCACAGCTGCTCTTTCAGTTGAGGCAGGACACTACCAGTGGTGAGGATACCTGGACAGAGCTGGCACCATGGCATGGCACTGGATGGTCCAAGGTAGCCAGATGCTTGGCTTATGAGATTGACCCTGGCAGGATGCTGAAGCCATTGCAACAAAAACAACAGATGGGTAACAAGCTGGCAGCTCTGGGCAGTTCCTGAGCAAGGGTTTTTCTCTCAGGAACTATTCCTCAGACCTGATGAAGAATGTCTTGCATTCGAAAGCTTGTCTAACTCTATCCCAACTATGAAGTTTGTCCAATTAAAGATATCACCCTAAGAAATCCTTGCTTCAGGAACAGAGCACATTTACAAAATGTTATTAATGATGCAAACCCAACCCTTAATATCCTGCTGCTCACTCTGTGTCAGGGGAGAAAGGGAGCACAAATGCAGAGATTCCTGTCCCCCAGGAGGCATTTTAACCCTGCAGACTTTGATCCCTATATATACAAAGGAGCTAAAAGCATGTCCCTCCCACAGCATGGTTAAAGACTGTGAGGTTATCATCAGATACCCTAGCAACTGGGGCCACATAAGTACCCTAGATTGTGAAGTCATAACTATTGTTGCTGCTCTGGAAGATGCACAGAACACCGGATGCACGGCAGTCGGGCATCCCACAGCCCCAGTGGCTCCATGAGACTGAGGCAGCACCTCTCTGCTCTCACATCTCATTGCAATCCTCCCCAAAACTTGCTTGGACTGCTGCCTCCCAATCACAATGGTCCTGGATGTTTTGTAGCTGGAGGAGCTAGGGGCCTGGTAGTCCAGTAACCTCTAGAGAAGTAGATCCTAAGTCCCAATCTGTGCATGTTCTACAAAGGGAAGGAGCGTCCACAGGCAACACTGAGGGCCTGATTTGGCCTCCAGACTGTGGTGCGCTTAGAGGAAAGAGCCACTGACTGTCAGAGCTCGGGAGGAAGTTGATGCAGTGGCCACTGAAAAAGTCC
Source organism: Crocodylus siamensis (assembly GCF_052110815.1). Classification (NCBI taxonomy): domain Eukaryota; kingdom Metazoa; phylum Chordata; order Crocodylia; family Crocodylidae; genus Crocodylus; species Crocodylus siamensis. Next base: position 38,591,036 of record NC_143404.1, on the reverse strand, counting down.
TGCAAACTTGCATACTGAGCGTGCCTGATCTGCAGTCTCTGGGTGTGGTGAATAGGGAGCCCATGTAGCCATCCATGTACACTGATTTAAAAAAAAAACATCACTGTAGCACCAGGTTGCTGGAATATGGAACTAATAAACCCCCAAGCCCAAGATCCAGGAGATTCGCCAGACACCTGGATCCTGACACTTGTATTGCTGCTCAGCCACCTCCTCAGGCAAGGTAAAGAGCTCTCCACTTCTCTGATCCAGTAACAGCCCCCACTGTCCTGACCGTAGTCTCATTGCATCTCAGGGTCTGGGGACTCTGCCACATGCATCAATGATGGGGATAATTCTGCAGATGGATTCTACAGTCATTTGGGAATAGTGAGAGTGGCCCAGTAGGATACCTACTCTGTGCACAGACCAGGAGGCAGAAAATACCCTGAGGTTGCTGGCTTCAGCAAGATGGTAGCTGGGGCGGGTATTCCTGTGCAGCGTGTAAGAGCAGGGAGGCTGATATACTTTGCTGTTGGGGGTTCAGGCGATCTGCTGGAGAGCAGCAATTCACAGGAGGGGACTGGGCAGCAACTTACCATAGGTGACTGGACACACCGTTAGATCTTCATGGACGGACTTATGGCTATCAGCTGGAGACCAAGGCATTTCTCTTGGACAGGGAGTTGGGGGTATTATGGGTGGGAGCTGCTGAAACTCCAAACATCCCTTACAGGTTTCCAGCTCTTTAATCCATGTCCTAGAAGCACTTTTAGTTTGTGGGGGTGGGTATTTGTTTTATACCTGGAGCCTATCTGAGCTCTACTAAGGCCAAAACTCAAGTCAGGCAGTTACCTAACACTTACAGGTGCTGAGCTGAGGACTGGAAGCCCCACCTTCCCTCTCTTGCTTTGGGGTAGATGTATCCCTTTCCGGTAGTGCTGACCAAATACTCTTCAGTCACATAGACGGTCAGGTGAATTATGGAAATTTCCACTGGAGCATCTAGCACTGGCCTCTTCCACAACCAAAACGCCAGAGGAGGGAGATCAGGGGACAGGTCCTCCATTGTAGATGTGCCTTTACCCTGTACCCTGCAGTGCTTTTGGGGTGCACAGTAAATGGCATGCCACTGGGGTAGTCAGCAGTCTGCACAGTCATCCCATCACCTGGAAGAGTCTGAGCAGAAGGCATAAGGAAAGAGAAAAAAGGATAATATTTCACTAGTGTTGTCTTTGGGCATCTGATCTTCAAGCAATCAGGGCCACATTGGTGTTGTTGACATGGCTGCTGGGGCAATCTGGGACAGCCTGTCAGAGATTAACAGGGGGAGGGAAAATGAGCATAAAAAGGAAAAATGCAGAATAAAAAGAGCAGTCTCTAATTACTTAGCATCTGCTGAGCACCTCATCAAAAATGCAAGGCCTCTAATGAGGAATGGATGACTTCTTCCTGCCAGCTTGCTGCAGCCAGCCAGTACTGAGAGGAGCTGGGGCTGAGTAAAAGTTCATCAATAATATACTTTCTTCCTTGAGGACTTGATACTAGGTTGTGGCTTGGGTTACCAGGTTAATGGCTTTGGTTACTAAGGATCTCACAGGGTCCAGCTAATCTTACCACAAACACAGTCTGTGGCATGGAGAGAGAAACCCAACCCTGCCCTAGCCTGCTTGCTCTGGGGTGTGATTTGGACAGAACAATGAGAGAACCAGCTTGCTCATTTTGCAGACACAAATAGTTGATTGGTGTGGGCAAAGTAAAGGGAAATGGTGCGTAAAAGAGCCAGTGCCAGCAGCATCTGCATCCTTAGTGCCCCTACCTCTTACACCCTACTCATTGCCCCTTGTTCTGAGGTGTGATAGATAGCCCTTTGCACGGGGCAGAACAAGATATTCCCAGGCAAGTGGTCTGGCAGCCCCAGGCAGCCTAGAGAGACACCCCACCAGCACAGCCAACGTGCTAGTTGTATAAAGGACCTGATGGGGGTGCTCACTTTCCATGCCTTCCTGAGACAGAGTAAGCCCATGTCCCCAGATTCCCTCTCCCTACATTAGCTCAGGGGCCAGCTCCCCAGGCAGTGGGAAGGGGCAGAATGGAACCACGGTTCCCACTGTGAGCTCTCTGCACCACAGCTGGAACTGCACCAGCTTCCTGCCTTCCCAGCTACTTGTAGCAGAGAGGGTTGAAAAATGCCTGTGCAACCGCATTCCTGTGTGGGTCAGGAACCATGGTGCCCGAGACCAGGTCCTCCATGCCTGGTACATCCAGTACTGCCTGAGATACAGGATGACTCTTTCAACTCAGACCCAGTAGTGGGGTGCCCTAAGTACTCCAGCTACCAAGATCCATCTTCAGGAACCCTGGGACACCTGCTCCAGCCTGCTGGTCAGCAGCACAAGGTCAGAGAACTCAAGGAAACAGCAGAAAATCAGACTCTTCAGGTAAAAGGCAGAGCTTCATGAAGACTCAGTCCCTCACACACTGTTTTGCCAGTACACGTGTCTCTTGTCCACCCAGCCACCAATAGTGAAACACATCACAAAAAGCAATTACAGGCTCTGGGGACACAGCCTTTCAGCAGCTGAGCAGGTGATGGTAGCAGGAATTGCTTGAAGGACAAGTGCTGGCCACATGATCAGGGCCACAGAGGGTCAGAGATGCTCTGTGACAGATGCCACAGTGTCCAGACGGAATGGCCAGATGTCCAGTGAAAGGCAGACTAGTCCTCACAAGGGGCCCTTTCCCTAGAGTGTGCTTTGCAGTGCTGCTCTGGCTGTGCTCAACATAGACATTTAGCTGGAGCTGGCATTTTTAATACACATTTAATTCCAGCTTCTGCTATGTGACCCTGGGATTCCTGACCCAAGTAATGTCACTGGAGCTATGTAACAAAGCCAACACTCCATTTGTCCCCTACTACTCTACCTACCAAACACTTACACACACACACGCATATATGCTTCTATGAAGCAAGTACAAATGAACAGTCACTCATACCGATGACACAGATACACAACAGCCTGTTTGACATGCACATGCTCAGTCATATATATCCATAATAAGGCAGTTACACAGACCTGACACCTGCACTTGCCAGTCATGCACACACTCAGACCACTTGCATTTCCACCTGTAGCACACTCTCCAGGAGTTCCTGGAGGCATCCGGGGTGCTTCTTGGTGTGTCTCTCCTACAGCTCAGAAGTCTGACTTGCAGCCTTCCCCCTGCAGATGCGGATCTCCTGCAAAGATGTTTCTGCAGAAACGCTTTATGATGTGCTGCATGACATCCACTACCGCAAAAAATGGGACTCCAACATGATCGAGACCTACGACATTGGGCGCCTGACAGTCAATGCCGACGTGGGATACTACTCCTGTGAGCAGCCCCCTGCTGGGGGGGAGCAGTTCATTGACACCTGCAACATCCCTCCCTTCCCCCAGGCTCCATCCTCATGCCCACCTCTCCTTTATCTGTCAGGCAAATGGCCTGGCCCCAGCTGTGTCAGTGAACACAGATCTGGGTCCCTGGATGGGATTGTTAAGGGAAGGTATAGAGGTGATAGCTAGTGTCTCCTGGGTAGCATGACCCTTGAGGAACTCTGTGAGACATCCCAGGCGGACCTGGTTAGTAACAGCCTCTCTTCATTGCAGGGAAATGTCCAAGCCCCCTGAAGAACAGGGACTTTGTCACCCTGCGCTCCTGGCTGCCCCTTGGCAATGACTACATGATCATCAACTACAGTGTCAAGCATCCGGTGAGCCACACTGAACATCCCTGCCTCCCACTCAGGGAAGCACTATGACCACTAAGGCAGTTTTTCTAGTCACTGGGGATAACTGCTTTTCTGGCAAGAAGTACCTGGGCAGAGGTAATGTATAGTTAACCTCGCCCTTCCATTTCCAGTGGGAAGGTCTTGGTTTTATGCCCACTTTATGGAAAAGAAGATTCCTCCCTAGCTTGCTCCTGTGGCCGTATGGCCGAAGGCGAGTGAAACTCGGGGGCCTCTGAACCCCAAGCCTCCAGGCTTGGTCCTGCACATAGGATACCCACAAAATGATTTGGAATCATCTGAAGCCCCAGGTGGTGGTGGAGGATGTTTGCCAGTAGCAGGGCCATATGTGGCTCTTGAATGACTCACAGATTTGGAATTGATTTGGCTGATTTGACTTGGAATATGAAAAATTTTCCTTAAACCCCACCCCCCAAAACTCAGCAGGTTTCCAAGGCCTGATTTGGGGCACTGGCCTCCTGGCTTTGGGAAGGGTGCTGGGCAACACTGGCTAGAAATGACCCGTGTGTGGTAGGTGATGTGAGGTTATGAGGTCTACCTTTCAAGCACAAGGGGTACAGCACATATCAAAGCACAGGGCGGATGTGTGCCGGCATGGTGGGGCTGGCCCAGGGCTCTGTCTGGTGGCAGGTTCTGAGGTGTGTGGTGTCTCTCCACAGAAGTACCCACCCCGGAAGGACTTTGTGAGAGCCGTGTCCCTGCAGACAGGCTACCTGATCAAGTCAAATGGAGCCAACAGCTGCATCCTCTACTACCTCACCCAGGTGGACCCCCGAGGTAAGTGCCACATGCAGGCCCAGCTTGGCAAGTCCAGAGCCCAAGAAAGCTCAGCAGATACTGGCCCTCAGGTCTGGGCACATTTGAACTGCCTGCCATCCTTAGAGCTCGATTGTGCCCCATGGAGCTGGCCATGAACCATGTGGTTTACGTAGAGTAACCCAGTGGGTATCTGCTGCTTCTGGCTACGTGCCCTGTCTATACAACAGCTCCTAATATTGCTGCACAAGGGAAACTTGCACCAATGGAAGATTAGGAGAGAAAAGGAGTGCTGGCAATACCTTAGAGACCTAATGTGATGGGACCAGCCACCTGAGGGAATGGAGAAATGGGACTCCACTGCCTGGGACAGTGGGGCCCCCTGAGTTGTAACTATCTGCTAATCCAGGGGTGGGCAAAATACAGCCCATGGGCTGGATACAGCCTGTCAAGGGATTTTATCTGGCCCACAATGGGTTCCTCAGCCCTGCCCAGGCCAGAAATAGGTTGCAGCCCAAGATAGGTGCGCATGGACAGTCTTGCTGACCCCAGCAGGGCAGGGGTGGTGAGGTGAGTGACTGCTCCTAGCATATTTGCCACCAGTTTCCAGGGTGCACTGCCTGGGCACCCTGGCCCATCCACCCTACACCCATTGCCACAGGGACACTGCATGGAGTGGGTGGGATCTCCATGGATTCCAGCCTGTGATCCCCGCAGGCAGGGAGCACTCAGCTGGGCAGATGGGATGGGGCTGCAGGGCCCGGCATCTGGGAGCAGGATGGGCAGGTGGGTGGCCAGGGCCGGGACTGGGGCCAGGTTCACAGGGCAGTGACAGCATGGGGCCGGGGGCTGGGATCCATGGCTGGGGCCCAGAACAGAGCCACAATCCACTCCCAGCCCCACATTGTCACCTCCCCACCTGCCTGTCCCACTCTTGGATACTGCCACGGCCGCATCCCATCCCATTCCATTTTCCTGACTGACCATGCCTTGCTCATGGGGGTCTCAAGCCAGTCTCCATGGAGACCCTGCCCACCCACTCCATCTGGCACCCCCGATGGTGGGTGCAGGGCACATGGGCACAGGGCTGGATAGAATTAATTGCCCTGCAGGACCAGGTCTGCATCCCTTCCCCTGGCCCACAACAGCTCACCAAAACTCCTTAAGTAGCCCTCTAGCCCAAATAATTACCCATCCCTATGCTAGTCCATATTCGCCTATCCCGTACTGATGGATTGGTAGATGGAGGTATACCCAAGGGTCTCAGGAGATAGGCAGCCCCTGCCGATGCCCATGAAGAAAATCTGGATGACCCAAGGGAGGCTGCCTTTCCTTCAAAGCATTGTCACTGGCCAGGTGAGTAACTGGTGCTTCTGCTTTCTCTCTAGGCTCATTACCAAAGTGGGTGGTGAACAAAGTTTCCCAGTTTGTGGCACCAAAGGTAAGTAGGGGTGTGGACAGCACCCAGGCGTGGATCCAGAAGGTGTGCAGTGGCACAGCTGCACCCCACTTTCAGACCGGACAGTGCTGCTGCAGCCTCTGGGAAGAATCCTCTCCTTCCTCTCCAGGCCCAGATGCGCATCTCCTCCTCTCCCCTTCCTCCATTCCGCAACTGCCGTGGCTGCTGTGCCCATTGTCCCACGAGTTGGGGAATCTTCAGAGCTGCTCCTGCCCTTTCCATCTAGGCTGCACAGGGGCTGGGCTCGCCTTGGGTAGGGACAGCATCAGCAGCTTGCTCCTGGGGGGACCGAGCAGTGCAAAAGAACCCACTCCTTCTCACTGCAGCTGCTGCTATTCCCAACTAAGCCCAGCTCCCATGCAGCCCTGCTGAAGCAGGCAGAAGCAGCTCTAAAGATTTTCCCACCCCCAGGACAGTGAAGAAGCAGCAACAACTGGAGGAGGAGGGGATGGAACGGGAAGGGAGGAGAAGTATCTCTGAGCGTGGCAGGGAAGGTGGAGATGCTTACCTGCTTTGGAACTTTAAAAAGTTCCCAGAGACTTCCTCACTGCAGCCTGCCCACACCGGTGGGTTGGGGATGAGGAGGCTGGGTGCCAGAGTGCAGTCACCCCTGCAGTATGGGTGGCTGGTCCTGTACCCGCTTTGCCAAATCCTGGATCCACCCCTGGCAGCAACTATCACAATAAAGGTGGGTAGCACTGGGAGGCATGGGTACAGGTCTGGCTGAAAGCAGTGTGCAGGCTGAGTTAAGGCCAGGGGCATGGTCAGCTGATTGCCCTGAGGTGATGGCTGATGCATGCCCAGATGAGTACTCCCCTTTCCCCAGGATGCACTCACTGTAGCTTTGGCCTGCACTAGGAAGGACTTGCCAGCAGAGGCTGGTGAGCTTTCCACCTTGCTTCCATCCCTCTCCCTTCCTCTGTCCTGGAGGGTGTGTGGGTTCAGCTGGCCCTGGTCTGGGAGGAAGGGACTCAGTCTCTTTACTCATCCCTCTGTTGGAGCATAAGTCAGCTGGGATGATCTGATCAGCAGTATGAGAGCAAAAGCAAAATTCCACAGTATACATGGACCCAGGATATGATCCCTCATCTGTTTCCCCAGTCCAGAAATCTTCAAGCAGATGAAGCCAGCACTCTGCACCTAAATGTGGATGTTTTAGGCCAGCGGTTCCCAAACTCTGGCAGATTGCACACCACCAATTTAAAATAATACAACCTAAAGTACCACCAGCAGATTTCTTTATATATAAAGTAATTATAATAAATCTGTTAATGCGTACCACTGACAGGTTGTCTGCATACCACTGGTACACATACCACAGATTGGGAACCATTGTTTCAGCGCAAAGCTGAGAAAGAGCTCCCAGTGCCCCTTTCCCTAATGCCTCTCCTAGACTTGGGATTGCAGGGGAGGCTCAGGAGAACCCTCATCAAAGTCATTGCCTAGTCCAGAAAGCCCGATCTCCCTGAGGGGTGATGGAGATCCATTACTGGGGCCCTGTGTACACAAACTACACAAAGCCCTTGAAAGAAAAGTGTATGGCAAACTTCTCTCAGGACCCTGTTAGGGTTGGACAAGATGGGACACACTAGGCTTCTCCGATCTCTCCCATCTATGCTAATGAGAAGGGTCTGTGACAGACTAAGTCTTCTCTGACCTTTTAGGCCATGAAAAGGATCTACAAGGCAGGGTTGAAGTACCCAGAGTGGAAACGGAAGCACAACCCCAGCTTCAAGCCCTGGGTGTACCCAGAGCAAAACACACTGCCCAGTGTCAGTCTGGATGAGCTGTCCCTGCAGCATGCCGATTCCCTGGAGAACATTGACGAAAGCAACCTATCTGAGGAGAGGATGCACATCAGTGATGATGAAGCCTGAGCAAGCCTCCTGCTGCCACGTGCCTACCAGCAGGACTGGAGATGGCTATGTCCTTTCCCCCCTTTCCCTTACATCTCTCACTGGGGTAGGACTGGGTACCCATCACCCTCCATCCACAAGAGCCTACCAATGCTCACAGGCATACTTGCAGTTGTGTCTTCAGTGCTCTTAGTAGAAGTGTTTTCTTCAGGATCTGTCCCTAGTGTTCTCTTGTACGTGGAGCAGGAAATTGTTCAAGCACCTGCTATGCACACAACCCTGTGCCAGGGCAGAAAGAACTGCCCTGAGCTACTGCCACATGCACAGAGCCCTGCTTTGGAAGGGAGAGAATTGCCCTTCCTCCACCACTCCCCAGCTGCTCCTGTTTTCCCCCATCCATACTCAAGTCCTCTGCTAAGGAGTGAAAGAACTGCCCTCACCTGTCCTGGACATGGACTTCGTGCTGAGGAGGGGAGAACTGAATAAGCTTTGTCTGGGCAGAGATGGCCATGTGGAGCACCCCCAAACCAGGAGGCACAGAGGTGGCTGTGACAGCACATCACCCCAAGAGTCTCAGGGTTTGGCAAAGCAGGGAGGAGGTACAAATGGGGTGCTCCTAGCTTTTGGCCATTCCTTTGCTGCCACTGGTCCTAAAGTGACCCTGGGAAACTGAAGGCACAGTAAGAGTTACTCTAACTAGCATGGCCCAGAGTTGGGAAGACACAAACAGAATCCCTCTATCCATCCCCAGCATCTGCAGTGGTGGAGGAATGGCTTAGCATCCTTAATTCCCCTATCTGATTCTCAGCCTCTCTCTCCAGCCAGATGCACAACCAAGAGAGTCCCATTCCAGGACATGGCAGGCATGTTCACTCAGCCGTGATTAGCATTCAGTTCTGGAATGCACCTGAAGCCCAACTTCCTGGTATCTGGCTTAGTCTAGTAGGGGTGCTGCAGTCCAGCTACAGCTATGGGGCTTTTCCAGCAGCATGGTGGGGGTGAGGCTGGGATTCTCTCTGAGAATGGGATCCTGAGCCAGTGCAGAGGCCATTCAAATTACATTTACTCTGGACCTGTGTTGACATTTCTCTTGTAGGTTGTTCAGCATTTGCTGCTGTTGCTGTGATTGCTACCAGAACAATAAAGGAATTGATGTGTGAGTGTGCTTCCTGGGAGTGCACAAACAGGGCACTGGATGAGCCAACAGCAACTCCAAGATGCTACTGTAAGATGAGGCATTTAAATGCATACATTGTTGGGGAGGTTTTTTGCCTGAGGCTGAACTTGGCTTTGGCCAAAGGGAACCAGGTCCCTGGTCCAGCATATTAATATGTCATGGGAGATTATCCACTCTGCACCCAGTAAAGGGTGGCACAGAAAATAGAGTGGGACCAAAGTAGAGCCAGGCAAAGGGCCCAGAGGGACAGTCAAGAGGAGTACAGTGGCCTGCTGAGGTGTCAGAAAGAAATAGCATGTGATCAGAAAGAAAGCTACAAATGCCTGCAGACTGCTGTGGGATAGAGAGAGCTGCATGGTGAAGTCTATGTGCGGACAGCCCTGGGTCAGGCACCAGCACATGATGGTACTAGCATCCTGCTCAGGGACTGGCATAGGGCACTTGGTATTTGGGGAGGTCAAAGAGAGCAATGTCTAAGAAAGCAGAACAGGAAGCTTCAGTGACTACTGTAGAAAACAACCACTTGTCCCTGCAGACAAAGGTGATGAACGAAGTACCTTCTTGACACCTTAAATGATTGTATCCTGGAAATGCTAATTCTGGGACACACCAGATAAGAGGCTACTCTTAACTCAATCCTGTGCTGCATGCATAAATCAATTAAAGAAGTAATTAAAATTGACCCACCAGGTGATAGTGATCACATGATGATTCATAATAAATGTCCCCAGGGAAGGATTGTTCATAAGCTGGCATGAAAATACTGCATTTTAAAACAGGGGATTTCAAGAAATAGACGTTTTTCTAAAATACTCTAGAGTAAAAAATGAGGAAAAGAAAATCCTTAAACTTAGCCTAGAGGTTACTTAAACTTCCACAAGAGTGTCCCAGAAGGCACTGCAGGGTTTTCACCATGCAGGAAGCTAAAGGTAGGTTATCTGAGCCAAACAGACAACCCTGCCAAAGGGAAGCCAATGGAAAGGAGAAAATATGGTGGCAGGGGAAATGTAAGAAGAAATTTGGGAGGAAAAGAGGGAATTTGAAGAATGAATAGCTTTCAAAACAAATAATAAAACCTGTTTTCAGGATCTCAGAAGCAGGTAATCTATGAAAGAATTTCTGGGTTCACTGGAAACAAAGCAGTAAGTGGAATAAGGACATTCCAGAGAACCTAAACTGGGTTTTCTTACTAGTGTTTATCATAAAAAGTAATAGAGAGAAAACAGTCCTGGGCCTAGTCTTTTCAGTGAATATGAATGAGGCACTATCTGACATCAAAATAGGAAAGCCCATAACAGGCAGATCTAGGATTTTGAAAACAGAGGTACAGGAGTTGCAACTGACATGCAGCCACTGCAAACCCCCTGGTTCCCAGCACTCCTACTATGGGCAAACCATGTCGCTGCAGCAGCAGTCAGGGACTTTTTGAGCCCCAATGCAGGTAAAAATTCCCTTTGGTCTCAGCATTCCCTCCTTTCTAGCACTCAGTGGAACCTTCCCTCCCCTTCCATTCCCATGCTCCATCACAGTTTACCCAGAGCACAAACCCTGCTAATGATGCCTCTGGACATAAGGAAGATGTCACACAAACTACATTACAAAGGCACCTTGGTGACCTAGACAAAGAACTGGGACGGAATGGAACAAAAGAAGATGCTAAACTACTCACAAAACAAACATTTTGCATTAAAATTGGTCACTATTCTGAGGAGGAAAAAATGTTTGACCTATGTGTTAAAAAGGTTTGTTGGATGATCCAGGGCATTATAAAACAAAAATCCTTTCTTCAGTACTGGGTAAATGAAATGAAATAATACTAGAGTTACAGCCCTTATAATATCTTTAAATGGGAGGGAGGAACCAACATGACTTCTGCAAAGAAAAAACATGCTTTTCCCCTCTACTAGATTTCTTTGACATGTGAGCTAAATAATGCATAACAGAGAACCATCTGACTTCTATTTGAACTTGAAAATGGCTTTGCTACAGTCCTGCACAAAAAGCTACTAAGTGTCAGGGGCCTAAGCAAGCTGCCCAGCCTGAACTCATTTCCCATTTGGCCAAACCTGCCCCCAAACTGGCAGCCCCGCTCCAGCTGATGAACCAGTTGGCTAATGTTGGGGCAGGGGCGAGCAAAATATGTCCTGAAGACCAGACCCAGTCCACCAAGAGATTTTATCTGGCACATGGCAAGGCTCTCGACCCCACCCAGCCCAGGCACAGAGTGCAGCCCAGGCTGTGGTTTGTGTGGCTGGGGCGGCATGGCAGCTTGTCTCTGCTTCCTGGAAGCCCTGGCAATGGTGGCTTCTTCCTGATGCTGCTGACTATGTCACCACTACTGCCAAACCTGGACCCAATGCCCAGGCACCCTGGCCTGTCCACCCTGCACTCACTGCAAGGAGTGCCAGATGGAGCAGGTGGGTGGGGTCTCCATGGAGACCAACCCAGGATCCCCACAGGCAGGACATACTTGGCCAGGATGGTGCTGCTGGTCAGTGGGGAGCGGCATCCAGGAGCAGGATGGGTAGGCAGAGCTGGGATTGTGGGGTGGTGACAATGCAGAGCTGGGGCCCAAGGCAGAGCCCTGCATGTCCCTGCAGCAAGCACCAGTTGCATGGTCAGGGACATGTGAGGAGCAGATCGCGGCTCTGCCCCGGGCCCCGGCTCCATGCTGTCACTGCCCCGTGGTCCTGGCCCACCATCCTGTCCTGCTCCCAGACACCACCCCTCACCTCACCTGAGGGGGCCACAGGAAGATGAGGAGACACCACCTGAGCAAGACAGGTAACAAATGCTAGGAGTGCCCAGGTAAGAAACAGGGGTCCAAACAGTCTCTCAAATCGGGGGGTGGCACATGCAGCTAGGCAGGGCCTTAAGTGCCTATATACCAATGCTCGTAGTATGGTGAATAAGCAGGAGGAACTTGCCCTCAGAATAGTCAGTTCAGACCCAGACATAATAGGGTTAACAGAAACTTGGTGGGATTCATCCCACGACTGGGCAGTTAGCATTAGGGGCTATAGGCTTTACAGGTGGGATAGAGAAGGAAGGAAAGGCGGGGGTGTGGCACTCTATGTCAAGGAGCAATACATATCCTCTGGCAGCAAAATGGGGTCAGGGGAGGGGCAAGCTGAAGTGCTCTGGGTCAAGATACAAGGGGGCCATGGGGAGAGGGATCTAACAGTGGGGGTTTACTACAGACCCCCCAGCCAAGGGAAGGAGCTGGACTGGGAATTTTCGGGCCAGCTTGAAGAGGCACTTAAGGCAAGGGATGTAGTTGTCATGGGTGACTTCAATTGCCCTGACATCTGCTGGGAGGAACAGTCAGCCAGGTCGGACCATTCCAGGAGGTTCCTGGCTGAGATACAGGACCTCCGCTTAATTCAAGAGGTGCACAGTCCCACCAGAGGAAATGTCCTGGCCACAGGAGACGACTGGTAAGGGGCCTCCAGGTCCTTGACCACCTGGGTGATAGCGATCATCGCTTGCTGGAGTTTACCATCCAGCACAGGGTGTCAAGGGCCAGCAGCAAGGTGGTAGCCCTAGACTTCAAGAGGGCCAACTTCAACGAGTTGAGATTAGTGGGAGAAGCGCTGCAGTTCTGAAGGGCAGGGGAACTCAGTACCCAAGATGAGTGGTCATTCTTTAAGGAGATGATACCCAGGGCCCAAGGGGTGACCATCCCAACAAAAAGCAAGGGGGATAGGAGTGCCCAAAAGCCCCCCTGGCTCACCAAGGGCGTCCGGGAATGCCTGATTGCCAAAAAGGCAACGTACACCCAGTAGAAGCGGCGTGCTATCTCCAAAGAGGAGTATACCTCCTCTGCTCGGGCCTGTAGGGGGGCTGTCAGGAAAGCTAGTGGACATAGAGCTAGGATTTGCGTCCAAAATCAAAGATAACAAAAAGTCCTTTCTCAAATGTGTAGGGAGGATGAAGAAAGCACCAGGAAATGTGGGGCCCCTGCAAGATCCTCTGGGCAATCTGGTGGTTCCGCCAGAGGAGAAAGCAGACCTCTTTAACCAATTCTTCACCTCTGTTTTCTTGGGCAGGGACCAGGACTTCCCCACCATGATGCAAGACGGACTCGAGGGGAACGCCTCCAGACCTCAGGCTGGGGAGGACCGGGTTACAGAGCTTCTGGAGGGGCTGGACATGTTCAAATCAGCGGGTCGAGATGCTCTCCACCCCAGGGTGTTGAGGGAGCTAGCAGGGGTTATTGCAGGGCACAGCTTTACGAGTTCTTGTGGTGCTCGGGCCAGGTGCCGGATGATTGGAAGGTAGCAAACATGGTCCCCATCTTTAAAAAAGGGAGGAGGGAGGACCCAGGCAACTATAGGCCCTTCAGTCTTACCTCAATCCTAGGGAAACTCTTTGAGAAAATCATCATGGAGCACATCTGTGATGGGCCAGCCTCAGAGATGCTGCTCAAGGGCAACCAGCACGGTTTCATTAGGGGCAGGTCATGTCAGACCAACCTGATTGCCTTTTATGATCAGGTCACAAAAGCCTTGGATGCAGGTGTTGCTGTGGATGTAGTCTTTCTGGACTTCAGCAAGGCCTTTGACACCATCTCCCACCAAGAAATTGGGTGACTGTGGCATTGATGCCTACACAGTCAGATGGACTGCAGATTGACTGAATGCTTGCACTCAGAGGGTGGTGGTGGATGGGTCATATTCGCCCTGGGGAGAAGTGGGCAGCGGAGTCCCCCAGGGCTTGGTCCTTGGGCCCGCGCTGTTCAATCTCTTTATCAGCGATTTGGACAATGGGGTGAAACAGCAACCTGCTTAAATTCACTGATGATACCAAAATTTGGGGTGAGGTGAGCACACTAGTAGGGAGGGAAAGACTGTAGCAAGACTTGGATAGGTTACAAGGGTGGGCTAACAAAAACAGGATGCGCTTCAACACTGACAAGTGCAGGGTGCTACACTTGGGCTGTAGTAACCAGCAGTACACTTATAAGATGGGAAACTCCCTTCTTGAGAGCACAGAGGCAGAAAGGGATCTTGGAGTCATTATTGATATGATCCAAATGAACATGGGCCGACAATGCGAGGTCACGGTTGGCGGGGCTAACTGGACCTTGTCGTGCATCCACAGGTGCATCTCAAGATCTTCAAGTCCAACCCCCTGCCAGGGCAGGAGAAAAAACTGGGCTCAAATGATCCCAGCTAGGTAGACATCAAGCCTCCTCTTAAAGACCCCCAGGGTAGGAGCCAGCACCACTTCCCTTGGAAGTTGGTTCCAGATCCTAGCCGCCCTGACTGTGAAGTAGTTCTTACAGATGTCTAATCTAAACCTCCTCTCCAACAACTTGTGGCCATTATTCCTTGTTATGCCAGGGGGCGCTAGGGGAAACAAGGTCTCTCCCAAACCCTTCTGGTCCCCCCTAGTGAGTTTATAGACTGTCACCAGGTCAATCTGCAATCCATCTGACTGTGTCGGCATCAATGCCACAGTCACCCAATTTCTCTTGTGAAGGCTGAACAGGTTCAGGTCCCACAGTCTCTCATTGTAGGGTCTACCCTACTGTCCCTGGATCATGTGAGTGGCCCTCCTCTGGACCCTCTCAAGGCTGGCCACATCCTTCCTAAAGTGCAGCACCCAGAACTGGACACAGCATTCCAACTGTGGCCTGACCAGTGTCTCATAGAGGGGGAGGATCACATCCTTGGCCCTGCTCGTGATGCACCTGTGGATGCATGAAAAGGTGTGGTTAGCCTTACTGACCGTGTCCTCACATTGGCGGCCCATGTTCATTTTGGAATCAATAATGACTCCAAGATCCCTTTCTATCACTGTGCTTTCGAGAAGGGAGTTTCCCAGCCTATAGGTATACTGCTGGTTCCTACTGCCCAAGTGCAGTACCCTGCACTTGTCAGTATTGAATCCCATCCTATTCTCATTCTCCCACCCCTGTAACCTGTCTAGGTCCAGTTGTATCCTGTGTCTCCCTTCTAGCATGCCCACCTCACCCCAAAACTTCATGTTATCAGCGAATTTGAACAGGGTGCTTTTCACCCCCTCGTCCAAGTCACTGATAAAGAAATTGAACAGTACAAGCCCGAGGACCAAGCCCAGGGGGACTCCACTGCCCACATCCCTCCAGGTCAAACATGACCTGCCCACCACAACTCTCTGGGTGCGGCCCCACAGCTAATTTGCATCCCATCTGACTTGTAGGCATCAATGCCACAGTTGCCTAGATTTTTAATGAGAATGGGGTGGGAGACAGTGTCAAAGGCCTTCCTGCAGTCCAGAAAGACTACATCCACCGCGACACCTGCGTCCAAAGATTTTGTGACCTGATCGTAGAAGGCAATCAGGTTGGTCTGACAGGACCTGCCCCTAATGAAACCATGCTGGTTGCCCCTGAGCATCTTCTCCCCTGCTGGTCCTTCACAGATCTGCTCCTGGATAATTTTCTTAAAGAGGTTCCCCAGGATCGAAGTAAGACTGAAGGGCCTATAGTTGCCTGGGTCCTCCGTCCTCCCTTTTTTGAAAATGGGGACCACGCTGGCCTTCTTCCAGTGTTCTGGCACCTGGCCAAAGCACCACGAGTGCTTGTAAAGCCATGCCAAGGGGCCCATGATGACTCCTGCCAATTCCCTCAGCACCCTGGGGTGGAGAGCATCTGGACCTGATGATTTGAACACATCCAGCCCCTCCAGAAGTTCCCTAACTCTGTTTACCCTGACTCTAGGCCTGGCAGAGTCTCTCCTGAGTCCGTCTTGAATCCCGGTGGGGGGAGATGTCCTGGTCCCTGCACAAAAAAATGGAGGCAAAGAATTTGTTAACAAGGTCTGCCTTTTCCTCTGGTGCAACCACCAGATTGTCAAGCATATCCTGCAGGGGCCCCACATTACCCGGTGCCTTCTTCATACTCCCTATGTATTTAAAAAAGGACTTTTTGTTGTCCTTGATCCTTGATACAAGCCCTAGTTCCGTATCTGCCTTAGTTTTCCTTACAGCCCCCCTACAGACCCAAACAATGGAGGTATACTCCGCTTTGGTGATAGCTCCTCACTTCCACTGGGTGTATGTCTTCTTTTTGGCTTTCAGGCATTCCTGAATGCCTCTGGTGAGCCAGGGGAGCTTTTGAGTACTCTTGCCCCCTTTGATTCTTGTTGGGACTGTCACCCCTTGGCTCGGAGGATTATCTCCTTAAGGAATGACCACTCATCTTGGACACCCAGTTCCCCTACCTTCCAGGACCACAGTGCCCCTCCTACCAATCTCCTCAACTCATTAAAGCTGGCCTTGCTGCAGGCCCTTGACACCCTGTGCTGGATGGTGAATTCTAGTAGGCGATGATCACTGTCGCCCAGGTGGTCAAGAACCTGGAGTCCCCTCACCAGGTCATTGCTGTGGCCAGGACCGGGACTGTGCACCTCTTGGGTTAGGTGGAGGTCCTGTATCTTGGCTAGGAACCTTCATGAGCAGTCAGACCTGGCTGACTGTTCCTCCCAGCAGATGTCCAGGTAAATTAGCTCTCTCATGATTGACTTAACTGGCTCCGCAAGCTGACCCAAGAATTCACAGTCCAGCTCTTCCTCTTGGCTAGGTGGTCTGTAGCAGGCCCCTACCATTAAGTATCTTTCCCCACAACCCCCCTGTATTCTGACCCAGAGCACTTCAGTCTGCCCCTCCTCTGACCCCATCCTGCTAGCTGAGGATGTGTATTGCTCTTTGATGTAGAGCGCCACACCCCCGCCTTGCCTCCCCATTCTATCCCGCCATTAATTATACAGAATTAATGCACCTAACAATTTATAACAGCAACAATAACAATAGATACCAAATAAAAAAAGCATAATTAAACTAGATATTAGGTACATCCTATCTGGCTTCCAATCACTTGGTTCCTCAAATGGGATAGGGTCTTCTCCCCCTAGGCCCCCTGGATGTTTCACAGAACGCTTCCCAGAGTATATTTGGGGTCTCCTCCCCTCCGACCCTGGAGAGCAGAAAGTGTGTGAGGCCTTCCCCCCTGCCCACTCCTCCCAGGGTCCCTTGCCCGAGGGCGCCTCCTCTGCAGGACCCAGGTTCCTGGTAACTCATGGTCCTTCTTCTGGGGACTTTCGATCTGGCCTCTGGGTGGCCAAACTATCTCAGGCCTTGTGGAGCTGTTGGCCTCAAGTTGAGGGCCCTTCCCTCTGGACCCCATGCCCTGCACTGGGCACCCAAGGAGCTCCTATGGGACCTGAGCCTAACTGGCTCCAGTTCCCCAGCATCATACCGGGAGTCTTTCCCCTTCCTTGGCCCTGCTCTGGGCACCGGGGCTCTTTTAGTTTAATGTTGAGCCACTCTGCAGGGCTCTGGTTACCCAGCCTAGAACCAGGGCTAACTTGATCAGCCTTGAGCTGCTCCTAGGACCAGCTCTCTGTGTGCTGACCTGTGCACCCTGTGGGGCCGGAGCAGCCTTGAGCTGCTCCCAGGGCTGGCTCTCTGTGTGCCAATCCGCACACTATCAAGGGTCAGGCAGGGCCCAATGATGGTCTTCTCTGGAGCTCCTCTCTCCTCGCTGTCCCTCGCCACATCTGCCCAGCGTGCCAAGCACACTGGGCTTTTGTTTACACTGGAGGCCCTGCCCTGAAGTCCACCAGACTGGCAAAGCAGTCTTCAATCAAGTCTAGGGGCTGCTCGCCCCCGCCCCCCCCCCCCCCGCTCCAAGCAGGGACAGGGCAAGCGGGGCAGCTACTGGTGGAAATGTTCCAGCAATCCGAAGTGTCCTTCTGCAAGACAGCAGTCTCAGGCTACTGCACTGTCAGTGTCACAAAAGAGCTGATCCTCAACTCAACTGCGCAGTAACTCTGGCTGTGCAATACATAAGTACTAAATGGCTGCCAGCATCTTGTGTAGATGTGGCCCCTACCTCCTTCTTGTAAACATTGGGTCAGTCTGCTCCTGCCACATGCTCTCCCCTCCCTGCCCTCTCCCCTTCCTTCCTTTGGACACAGGTCTGTCTTCTCTCTCCCCCTTCCAAGATCAGTGAGTCAGTCCACTCCTCTTCCTTCACCACCAGCTCTGGGCAGAGGCTAGAGGGGGCTGAGGCTACCAGGCCAGGTGGGAAGTGGGGCCAGGCTTACAGGTGCAGGGCTGATACACCATAAAGAAGACAACTGCAGAGTTCTGGGTAGGGAGGGACAGTGGGAGTCAGTGGCTAGCTGGGGCATCAGGGGTAGAGGTGGATGCACAGAATGACTCAGACTCGCTGGGAGCTCTGTAGGACCAGCAGCTGCATGAGGACCAGACTGCCCTGTGCATATGGTGCATGTGGGGCAGGGTGCAGTGTCCTTCGTGGAACAAACAGGGGGAGGCATTCATCAGAGCTCAAAGATCAGACCATGCCATTGTGGCCACATCTGGCCAGTGGAGCCATGTCATCTGGTCCATAGGGCTCCTCACAGGTCTGAAAATTTGGCAGTGGGGGATCAGTGGCAGTTACTACTCCCCTGCTGCCAAATTTCCAGACCCATGGAGAGCCCCGCAGGGTGAACAGCATAGCCCTGCATGCTAGGCTGGGCATACAGGGCCCAGCAGAGGCAGCACGGGGCCTAGCAGCAGCAGTGAGAGGCCCAGCAGAGGCAACTTGCACATATTGAGATGACCCTTGCCCAGGGACCCCAGGACCCATCTCCAGGGGGAGCTGCATGGGTAGAATGCCCTTTTCTGTCTCCAGGGCTCTGTGCTCCCTCCCCTGAGTCCCTTTCTACCCAAATCCCTTTATCCTCTTGTTTGATGCTCCAACCTCCCTAAAACCCCATCAGCCTTTTCTGCCCAGTGGGTTGGAATCATCTTTGCCTGTTCAGGCCGGAAGCCCACCATGGCCCATTCTGTTGTTAGCTCACAGGTAGTTACAGAGCCAAATGTTAAAGATTTGTTTGCAGCTCAATGGCAAAAACAGTTTTCTATGAGCTGTTAGTCCAGGTGCTACGGTTCTGGGGTGTAGATCTACAGGTTGTGGGTTCTAGCCTGTCTGCCAGTTCATCTGTGGAAGGAAATACATACACAGGTGAGGATTCTGAAGAGCTGCCCCACAGCAAAACATTATAGTTAGAGGCAACCTTCAACATTATGCTAATCACTGTGTCTGTAGCATTTGCTTTCTTGCTCCCTTGAAAATTAGCTGGGCCCATATTACTGCATTTATTTTGGGAAGACTGAGTTTAGCATGTACCTGTGTCTAGTAAGGAGGCTGGGATGTGATTGAAGTTATTCTTCTTTCCAGAAATCTGCTGATTTATTCTCTGAGGTATAGCATCAAAGCTTGCTGAGGACTGGCTGCATCACAGAATCACAACTGGGCTGTGGGTCTTTCCATCTTCCAGTCACCACTGTGAATCCAGTTGAGTCCACAGTTTGTTAAAATCAGAATTTATGTTCACATGCAAATTGTATGCATGTATGCAAATTAAGTATTTATTTAATCCACATAAAATATTATTCAGAGCTGCACAGACCTTGGCAGCTATGAGCCAGGAGAAGGCAGGCAGGAGCCCAGCAAGGTGTCCCAAGGTCTGGAGAAACTATGGGTTGCTATGAGGTGTCCCACAGGGCACAGTCAGGAATCTGGTGTAGCTTTTTCTTAGTAACTGATGAGTCACGGCTGGGCTTCCTGTTTCACAAACAGGAAAGTGTGCTGCACCAGCCAAACAGCACCTGCGCAGTGAGCTACTGGATGTAAACATGGGGTGACTGTGGGTCATGTCAGGTGGACAGGACCACTGGAGGAGTTGAGGACCTAGGAAAATCAGATCCTGATTGAGAGGCAGCAGCTTGGGGGAGAGGGGCTCCTGCAAGGCACAATTGGACAGGTTTCCTGTTTGGCTTCAGAAGGAGGTAACCACCCTCCCAAGCAAAGCCTGGAAAGGAAACAGGAAGCTGATGCTGAGCCAGAGATTAGCTGAACAGCAATGACACAAGGCCAGTGGGGACAAGTGACGTCAGCTTGCCCCTCTATGCAGGGTACACTGGTCTGGACATGGGAGGGGAGAGGAGTGTCCTTCTCCAACTTGGACTCTACCATCCCACTGCCCCTGTAACCCTCAACAAACGGTTGTTTCTGCCTGCTCAGCTCCCTCCTAGCACTGCTGTGAGGCCTCCAGGGAGAGACCAAGCACAGTTTCTTTTTGTCCCCTGGGTTGGGGCTGTTAGAGAGCAAACTCTGGGGTCTTAAATTTCCTTACTCTGTGTAAGCTTTGGCAACACTTCCCTGAGCACCTACCAGCCCCAAGCTCCCTGGGCTAGAGCTTGTCTTGTGGGCTGCTACTTGTATGGTTAGATGGGCCCTAGCTTGCAGGTTAATATAGCACATGTTGTTGGTAAATCCCTCAGCTGAGGAAAGCTCAGGCTCCAGGTGCTTCCAGTCCTGAGCACTATAAATGGCCCACTATAACTAACATGAGCTATAGCTAATGTGTTTCCATGAATCCCAGTGCCCTCAGACACAAAAATCCAGAGACTGGCTTAAAAACCATGACACTTCTTCTTAAAAAATGTTAAGTCCATTTTCCTTCTGACCCTGTAAGTGTCAAATTTTTAGGTTCTACTCTGTAACTACGAGGAACAGATGCTTAGCACCCTTTCAAGTGCAAGCCGATCATCTCGCCAAACCCCAAGACTTTCAAAAGAGGTGCTTTGGAAGAGCCCTGGCTATTGTGAGACTCCTGGTATAATCACATGTCAGCACATCTGTACCAGGCAGTGGGCAGGCCAAATGCAGGGAAGGTTTGCCAGGTGAGTGCAGGGACAATAACTGTCTTCTTAATTTTAGAAAAACAAAGAAATAAAGTGAAAATTCTTTTGGCTTCTTTCTTTGCCATCAGCACATACCTCTCTCACCAAGTGTTTATTAAGTGCAGCAGGAAAAGAAGCTGTTCACAGTTCACAGCAGCTTGATATAACAATCCAGGAAGGGACTAGGGGTGAAAATACAGGCAAGATTGAAAAAAAGGTGACAAGAAATTGCCCAAGCTGGGTTCAACAGCTTGCTTCCCCTGTGACAAGGGGCTGTTACAGAGAGCAAGGGCTCCTGTTACATTAAGGAAAAGGAAGAGCAGCCCAGGGCCTGTTGCCGTGTACAAGCAGCAGAGCTCCAAGAAAATAAGCGGCAAGGGGGAGCTGGAAAGAGCCCCTGCAGGGCTACTAGTCACTACAGGAGAGCTAGCTGGACAGCATGGTAGGACAGAGCCCATAGCAACTAAGAGGGGAGCCAGGGCAGCCCAGTTAAGCAAGTGGCAGTACATGAAAACAGACTGCTCTGGGAGCACCTGAGACTGATCATCAGGAAGACACCTGGTTAGAAGGAGGTGGAGCTGATGGGTATAAATCCTGGTGTTCAGGCCAACAAGGGTAGAAAGGCCCAGGATGGATAGGAGTTTTGGTTGGTGGGCTATGGGGAGAAGAAGCTGCAGACTGAAAAAGGTACCCTAAAGACTGAGAGGGGTCTAGTGAAGTGGTACAGCTTTGGCAGCAACTAAAGCACCTAGACCAGAGATCTGAGCCTTTTTAGTTAACAGCAATTTGCTATTGTTTGTATTTAGTTTAACTAGAGGCCTGGGTTGTGGTTATGGGGGTGATTTAGAGGCCACACAGTAGGGTGCCCTGACACATTGTGTCTTGAGGCCTGCACTAGACAAGGATATGATGATCTGAGATTCAAGTGCTGAGGTTGGAGGTACCCTCAGCCTTGGCCACTATCAGCTAGAGGAAACGGGCCAAAGCTGGGAAGGCTGAAGCCTGAACAAGGGATTAAGGCCAGAGGGCCTGAGTTTATTAGCTGGACTGAGAGGTCCTGAGTGACACTTATGGGAGAGGCCATAATTAGGGCCTATGAGCTGCTATCTAGGCCACTGAGGTGCAGAACCCCCAGCAGCTGAACTAGCTACAGAGAGAAGGCAAGAGGGGCAGGGATGGCCAAATGAGCTGAATCTGGAACTGTGCTAAAGTCCAGAGGCACCAGATTCATGTCTCCCACCCAAAGGACTCAGAGGCAACCTCCTGTGACATTCAGATTCCAGCAAAGTGTGGCACATGAGTGAAAGGGAGAAGAAGCCTTAGGGTTGTAGAGGATGCAGAGACAACCCACTTCAAGGAGGTATGCTTGAGCCCCTTTCTGGGTTAGGCCTGTCACAGGGAAGAGCCAGGCTTTTCAGTGACTGCAGATGAATGCTCAGTGTGCTGGGTGACACCAGCTCTTTCCAAATGAATTGTAAAAATCTCAGCATACCAGGGGTGGTAGCACTGCCGGTTCTCTTAGTGCTACTATATCTCAAGATGCTTGGTCTTTGTTTTTTAAAGACCAAGCACCTAGAGTCATGAGAAGAAGTGAAAATCTTAGTTTAATATTAAATTTTTAGCTTTTTGTAGTTGAAGAAAAACACTGGATACTGCCCAAGTATACAAGCTTAGGAAACCAGAAGGCAAAGAAAGGACTCTGATATATTACTGCTCCTTGGCCCAAGTGGTTAGTCAGTGCATGTGGCCTTGCTGGACCACAAATCAGTGGGCTGCTTGGAGTTGATGCTTAAAGCAGTTTGTTTCTCTGGAGGCCACCAAAATCACAGACACACACTCATTAGCTGGCACAAAAGGTATATTTGCAAATAGGGTCAGAGCAGAGTCAAAAACTCAGATTACTCTGAACCCACCAAGGAATTTTGCAGGCTGTATTTATCTTTTTCCTCCTGGGCACGTGTGCAGAAACAGGAACTCTTACAGCTCACTTCCGTTTCATACAAGCATACATGTGGTTACATCACTACATACATCGCATGTATAGTATAATTAACTACTTAAGTATGCAGGGCGGAGAGGTAAATATGCATCATCTAATTAAGCATGCTCAGAGACTACTATAGGTCACCAAGAGTTCAAACCCCCCCACTTTCAAGGACACAGTCAGTTGAATTCCAGCTTCTGTAATCTGTATGAGAAAGGCTAGGGAGAAGCTGGGGGAGAGTCTGCGATTTAGTATAAGAAAAGCTGTGGCAAGGCTGGGCAAGGAAAAGTCCTTGGCAGTGTTTCTTTCTTATCAGGTGCAAGATGCAAGCTGTGCATTTCTAACAATACTCCATTTCTAACAGAGTGGTACCTCTGTCAGACTCCTATTCCCCCTCCTTCTCTTGCTGTCTGGATTTCTTTCGGCTGTGGTCACTTTCTGTCTCTGAGACAGACATTCACAGCTATACCCAAACTATACCCTGGTCCCCACATTTACAAACAGTGCCCAAGGAGGCCATGAGGCCTTGCCTTGCACTAGCTTATGCATTGTGCAGTGATTTTTGTGTTGACGTTATACACAAGGCGTTTCATTGCTCATAGCTAGCTGAATGAAGGCTGCTGACATGTGCCTCAGGTTTCTCCAGTTCTGCAGTGGAAGGCCACCACCAAAACCTTTCCCCTTGCTAGAGAAGCATTTTGAATCGCCTAGTTTTTGAAAGTCTGAATCATAATTTCAGAAAGGCATTTACAGCTAGGCATGCTGTAACAGGTAGTTTTATTGATCAGGGAAAGGGGAAATGGGAAAGGGGTACAAGACAGAGGAGTATTAAAGAAAGAGAAGAGCACCTACCAGGGTAGGTCTAATCTGAGCCTATTCCCAAGGACCCTCAGAGCTATGTTGTTAGGAGTCTTGTACTACTGGTACTGTCTCCCCTGGTGAACAGGTTAGAGGTGAGGTCCCAGACTGAGCATAATCCAAACTCCTGAAGACCCCAATGGCAGAACAGGTGTACCTGAGGACCTGCTGGCTCTCTGCAGCTGTGAAGTCAGACAAGGGCTGCAGCTGGATGGACATCTCCGGTTGTCTTGGACATCCTTGTCACTAGGTTCAGGGCTCCTTCCTGTCAAGTTTGTGTTACTGTAACTTGTGCACCAGCTTCCCCATATTAAAAGATGTCACATGCAGGCCTCTGCCAGGAATGTTAACATTTCCCACTAACCAAGTCCTTTGGCAGTGGGGGCAGGAACAGTGATTTCTGGAAGTCCCTAGTCACAGGTCTGTACACAGGTGGTGGTCATAGGATGGTCATTTTGTACTTACCAAGATAGAAGCACAATTTGGCAGCTGCAGCCATGACTGAGCACTCCTCTTTAGGATCCCCTCTGCTCACCCCGAATGGGGAAGAGACTAGAAAAGGTGCCCTAAAACACAGGCTGTCTCAAAGCCCCCTGGCTGGATTGCTGCATCCAGTGGGATCACTCTACCTGCAGCCAAAACCAATAAAATAAAGTACTGATATTCACCACATGGAATGTTTTCATTCTCATGGACTCTCCAAACAGTGAGTGTCCTGAAAGAAGAACCATCATGGTAGCTAGAGAACTTGCAAGAAATAACATCAATATTGCTGCTCTAAGTGAGACTCACTGGGCAGATGAAGGCCAGCTGAAAGGAAGTGGCTATACCATTTTTTTGGAAAAGAAAGTCACCTGAAGAAAGGCACATTCATAGGGTTTTCTTTGCCATCAAGAACAAGATTGTTAGTTAGCTTTCAGAAATTCCTGTGGGCATTAATGAACACCTCATGACTCTCTGCCTCAAGCTCAGTAACAACCAGTATGCTGTGGTCATCAATACATACACCCCTACACTTAATGATGAAGTCAACAAGGAACAGTTCTACTGTGCTCTTGACACAGTCCTGACTGCCACTGCCAAGGAAGACAAGCTCATCCACCTGGGTGACTTCGATGCAAGAGCTGGGTGACTCTCTGAACTCCGGAGTGGCACTATTGGGAAAGAAGGAGTGGGGAAAGTCAATTCCAATGGTATCCTCCTCAGCAAATGTGCAGAGCATGACTTGCTCATCACAAATACTATCTTCATACAGAGTGACAAATATAAGACCACTTGTAAACACCCACATTCCAATCACTGTCACCTTCTTGCCTATATTATTGTCAGAACCCATGATCATACTGACGTCTGTATCACCCAAGTCCTGAGAGGTGCAGATGACTATTGAGTGGACCATCATTTAGTCAGATCAATCATGGACATGCAGCTTGCACCACAACACTGTAAACAACTGAAAGGAATGCAGAAGAGATTTAACATCAAGGCACTCCAAGACCAAGACAGACGTGAGGCTCTTCAGCAATGCCTTATTGAGAGGTTCTCTGACCTATGTGATGACACCAAGGACATCCAGGCACATTGGGAGGAGCTTAAGAACATTATTCACAAGGCATGCACTGAATCAGTTGGATACTCCATTACAGTCACCAAGATTGGTTCAGCAAGAATAATGAGGAAATCCTAGCACTTATCTATCAGAAGAGAACCATGGTCTGCTGTTGGCAAAATGAACCCTCCAACCAGCAAAAAACAAGACGTTTATCACTGGCTTAAAGCTGCAGTTCAGAGGAGGCTGCTGGACATCAAGAGCCAGTGGTGGCAAGCGAAGGCCATGGAGATCTAGTGTTTCACTGATCAACACAAGAAACTTCTTTCAAGCAATAAAGGCCATCCATGGGCCCTGTTCCAGTGGCCCAACCCCTTATGATCCTAAGATGGCTCCATCCTTCTCACAGATAATGTATCCATCAAAGAGTACTGGAAAGAGCACTTCAAGATTCAACTCAGCCATGAATCTGAGGTCTTAGCTGCCACCATCGAGTCCATCCCTCAACACCCACTAATAGAATCTCTTGCCGATACCTCATCCTTCAAGGAAGTCTGGTGTGCCTTCACTCAGACCAAGAACAACAAGGTGCCAGGACCAGATGCCATCCCTGCAGAAGTTTTCAAAGCTGGTGGAACAGCACTAGCGTAAAAACTTCACCAACTTCTCATCAAAATATAGGTTAACAAGGAAGCTCCACCTGACTTAAAGAATTTCAGCATTGCGAACATCTGCAAGGGGACAAGTCAGTATGTGAGAACTACTGAGGCATTGCCCTTCTTTTTGTTGCTGGGAAGATTCTTACTCCTTCTGAATAGCCTCCTCCCCTATGCAAAAGATGTCTTTCCAGAATCCCAGTGTGGCTTTAAACCATCACGGGGTACCACTGACATGATTTTCATTGCACAACACATTCAGGAGAAGTGTAGAGAGCAACACCCAGAGCTGTTTATGGCAACGCTGTCCACTGAAGTTCATCAGTGTCCTCAGGCTACTCCATGATGGGATGACCACCACAGCCCTTTATAAGGTTGTCAGTGTGTGTGGAATACCTCCTCTATCCTCGTGTTTCCCGCCTGCCACAACTTGGATCTTAAAGAAGTTAAATTGGAAGGAAGTGATTATTACCAAAGGAAGTATCCGCTGGAAGTACCATGCTGAAATAACATGGTTTTCTCCTTTCTGCTTTTATTCAGTGGTTTGCAGGTTTTACAGGGAATTGCCCTCTTAGAGGAGAGGGGAATCACAGTCCTAAGGGTTAACCCTGGGTCACCCTCTGTATTCGGCAGAGGATCTCCAGCCCCTCGCTTGAGACCGCAAGTGAAGTAGCGTGCGTGCTTGTTTGGAGCGGCGGTGCGGAATCAATGCCCGCGGGGTCCTTCCGCGCCCCTGCCCTGCAGACGGAGTCTCCGGGCTTCTCAGTCGCCCGAGTCCTAGCCCGCTCCCCCCGTAATTGACAGAGAATAAAAAGAAAAAAAAAACAGAAATGTTTCCCTTTGTTCTATTAAGCCGGTAATTGACTAATTAGCGGCTTGTTACAACCGCCGCTTGTTTCCTTTTATCGCGCGGCTCCAGCGAGCAGGCTCCCCGGCGCTCCCGCTGTCGGGGCTTGCTTTCTCAGCCCTCGGTGTCCCTTTTCCTGGAGTCACCCAGACTCGTCAGGGACCTGGGCAGGGTCTTCCTCCCGCTGCCCCGCCGGCTCAGCCCAGCGTCCCCGAGTCTTAATGCGGAGCGCGGCTGCAGCCCGCGGCCGGCTCCGCTCCGGTACACTCAAGGTAAGATCAGATGAGATCTGGATCCTGAGATCCCTCTAATCCGGCGCCAGGATCGCCCCCGCTCCCCGTGGTGCCCGAAGGCCCCTTTCCTCCTCTTCCTCTCCTTTTTATCCTCCGGGGTTAGCTGCCATTGGCACCTCAGGGCCAGGGCCAGGGCCCACCCTCCTCATGGTGTCATTATTTCCTGCTGCCCCCTTTTCCTTAACAACAGGGTCTCAAGGAGAACCCTGTTACAAAGGGATCACAGACAGACCTATTTACTATACACAGTGGTGTCAAGCAGGGCTGCATCATCACCCCAACCCTTTTCTCCATCTGTCTTGCTGTGATTTTTATTCTCCTCTGGGATCGCCTTCCTCTCAGAATCAGGTTAAGCATCAAATGGACAGTCAGGTTTTTAACCTGCAGCACCTTCACAGCAAAATTAAAGCTACCAAGACTGGCATCACTGACCTTCAGTATGTTGATGACTGTGTTATCTTTGTGCAAACTGAGACCAATCTGCAGTCCACCCTTGACCTTTTTTCAGGTGCCAATCATAGCCTGGGATTCTCCCTTAATATTACAGGTGTGCAGAATAAGCCAGGTCCAGAGACTTCACCAGGGGAGAAAGGAGGACACTTCGCTCTACAATAATGGTGAGTACAGGTCGACTGCCAGGGCCCTGGCCTGGGTGGCGCTGCCTGCCCCGGGGCTCCTCTGCAGCTCCGGGCAGGCAGAGGAGCCTGGGGGTGGGGGGGGTGGAGCCACCCTCCCTGACTTCTTGTGGGAGCTGCCTGGCAGGGCCTCAGTGGCCTGGTGGGAAGGGGGCAGTGGGAGTTTCCTCTTCTGTCCCACATGTCTGCCTTCAGGCCTTGGAGGAGCAGGTGAGGGAGCTCCAGGCTGAGGTCAGCAGGCTGCAGGGGATTAGGGCAGCCGGGGACAAAATGGGTGGGTACTTTCATTCTCTGCAGGGTCAGGAACCTACAGGCAAAGCCACCTGGGAAGGACCCACCGCAGAAGTATGGCAGACTGTCACCTCCAGAGCCAGGGCTACTCATGCGACCTCAGTGTAAGCTCCCCAGGTACAGCTGGGGAACAGGCACGAGGCCTTGGCAGCCGTGGAGGAGGAGGTAGGAGAGGATGCCTCCAAGGGAACCGATGCCACTCCAAGCACGGCACAGGCCGAGAGCTACTGGAACACCAAGAGGAAGAGATGTCGGGTCCTCGTCATCGGCAATTCCATCCTGAGAGGAACGGAGGGGCCATCTGTCACTCTGACCCCATGGCACGTGAGGTTTGTTGCCTACCTGGAGCTCAGATTCAGGACATCACAGAGATGATCCTGGATCTTATCTGACCCCATAGTCCTCATCCACGTGGAAACGAATGACACGGTCAGGGGCAACCCGGACCGCATCGTGAGAGACTACAAAGCTCTAGGGGCAAAGCTCAAGGAGACAGGGGCACAGGTGTTGGGTTTTTTTTCTATCCTTCCAGTGAGCAGATGTGGATGGCACCATGAGACATGTATTGTTCTTTGATGCATGTCCTCAGTGATCAAGATGGGGTCAGAGGAGAGGAAAAATGAGACACTCTGGGTAAGAATGCAAGGGGGGGCATGGGGAAAGGGACTTGACAGTGGGCATCTACTCCAGACCACCTTGCCAGGGGGACAAGCTAGACCTGAAATTCTCAGGTCAGCTCATGGAGGCTGTAAAGTCAAAGGATGTGGTTGTCATGGGAGATCTAAACTACCCGGACATCTGCTGGGAGGAGTACTCAGCCAGGTCCAACTGCTCACATAGGTTCTTAGCCAGGATGTAGGACCTCCACCTAACCCAGGAGGTGCATAGTCCCACTAAGGGAAATATCTTGCTGGACTTGTTCCTTGCCACAGGTGATGACCTGGTGAGGGGCCTGCGGGTACTTGACTGCCTGGTCAACAGTGATCATCACCTGCTGGAATTTACTATCCAGTGCAGGGTGGTGAAAGCAAGCAGCAAGGCAGAGGTCCTCAGCTTCAGGATGGCCAACTTTTCTATAAGCTAAGAAGGTTAGTAGGAGAGGCATTGGGGTCTCGGAGTTTCAATGAGCTGGGAGTCCAAGACAGGTGGTTGTTCCTCAAGGAGACAATCCTCCAAGCTCAAAGGGAGTCAGTCCCAATGCATGCCAAGGGGGGCAGGAGTGCTAAGAAGCCCCCATGGCTTGGCAAAGGCATCCAGGGATGCCTGAGGGCAAAAAAGGAGGAAGCAAGGGGTTATTCAGGATTACACCTCTGTTGCTCAGGACTGTAGGGAGGCTGTTAAGAAGGCCAAGGCAGAGATGGAGCTAGGGATAGTGACCAGAATTAAGGATAATAAAAAGTCCTTTTTCAAATACATAGGAAGTAAGAAGGCGGCACTGGGAAACATGGGGCCCCTACAGCATAGGTTTGGCAATCTGGCAATTGAGGCAAATGAAAAAGCTGACCTCTTTAATGAATTCTTTGCCAACGTATTCCTGAACAGGGACTGGGACATGTGCTACCACTAGAATTGCAGATAGACCAAGGGAGGCACTGCTGTGCCTAGGGTCAGGGATGACAGAGTTAGGGAACTTTTTTTGAAGGGGCTGGACATATTTAACTCAATAGGTCCAGATGCTCTTCACCCAAGGGTGCTGAGGGAATTGACAGGGGTCATAGTGGGGCCCCTGGCACGGCTCTGAGTGCTCATGGGGCACTGGCTAGGTACCAGAGGATTGGAAAAAGTCCAATGTGGTCCCCATTTACAAGGGGAGAAAAGAGGACCACAGCAGTTATAGGCCAGTCAGTCTTACCTCAGTCCTTGGGAAGACCTTTGAGAGAATTATCAAGGAGCACATCTGCAAGGGCCCAGCAGGGGAGGTAATGCTCTGGGGCAACCAACATGGGTTTGCTGAGGGCAGATCCTGCCTGACTAACTTCGTTTTTTTTTATAATCAGGTCACAAAGTCCCTGGACAAGGATGTCGGGATGGATGTCATCTTCCTGGACTTTAAGAAGGCATTTGATACAGTTTCCCACCACATTCTCTTAAAAAAACTAGGTGACTGCAGCATTGCCTACACAGTCAGATGGGTGGCAAATTGGCTAGATGGTCACACCCAGAAAGTGGTGGTGGATGGTTCATATTCGACCTGGAGGGAGGTGGGCAGTGGAGTCCCCCAGGGCTCAGTCTTGGGGCCTCTACTGTTCAACATCTTTATTAGTGATCTGGATGTGGGCGTGGACTGCACGGTGTCCAAATTCGCTGATGACACCAAGTTGTGGGGCGAGGTGGGCACAGTGGAGGGGAGGGACAGAATTCAGCTAGATCTAGACAGGTTACAGAGGTGGGCAGATGAGAATAGGATGTGATTCAACACGGACAAGTGCAGGGTGCTGCATCTAAGGAGAAGTAACCAGCAATACCTATAGGCTGGGGAACACCCTTTTTCTCAACACAGTGGCAGAAAGGGATCTTGAAGTCATTGTTGACTTCAGGATGAACATGAGCCACCAATGCAAGGAAGTGGTCAGTAAGACTAACCGCACCTTGTCGTGTATCTATAGATGCATCACAAGCAGGTCCAGAGAGGTGATCCTTCCCCTCTGTGGCACTGGTCGGGACCGCAGTTGAAGTGCAGCACCCAGAACTAGATGCAGTACTCCAAGAGGGTCCAGAGGAGGGCCACTTGCATGGTCAAGGGGCAGCAGGGCAGGCCCTACAAGAAGAGGCTAAAGGGCCTGAACCTATTCAGCCTCCACAAGAGAAGGGTGAGAGGGGATCTGGTGGCCATTTACAAACTCACCAGGGGGGACAAGTGGGAATTGTGGGAGGCTCTGTTTCCCCCGGGCACCACCTGGGGTTACTAGGAATAATAGCCACAAATTGTTAGAGAGCAGGTTCAGGCTGGACATCAGGAGACATTACTTTACGGTTAAGGCTGCCAGGCTCTGGAATGGACTCCCAAGAAAGGTGGTGCTCTCTTCTACCTTGGGGGTCTTCAGGAGGAGGCTGGGCAGATATTTTGGCTGGGTGATATAACCCCAGCTCCCATTCCTGCCTGGGGCAGGGGGTCGGACCTGATGATCTGCTTAGGTCCCTTCAGACCCTAAGTATTATGATACTATGATTGGGAAGACCAGGGCACTCTCCATCAGCCTGCCCCTCCCCACACAAATTGTCATCAATGGACAACACCTGGAAAACACAGCAAACTGGAAGCTACCTCTCCCAATCAGTCAGTCTTGATGTAGAAGATGAACATTGTATTTGCTGTGCCAGCATATCCTTCAGAAAGCTGCTTTGCCCTGTCTTTACTGACTGAGATCTGCAGATGGAAACTAAGATCCTGGTCTACAATGCGGTGGTTATCCCCATGCTCCCCTACAGCTGTGAGACATGGGTGACACATCGAAGCCATCTTAGGTGCCTGGATCTTCCATCAGCATTGCATCAGGAAGATCCTTTGCATTAGATGGGAAGACTGCTGCACCAGTGCCAGTATCCTCTCTGCAGCTAACATAAGCAGTATTGTGGCAAAGATCATGAAACATCATGGGGCTGAACTCGATGACCTCCCGAGGTCCCTTCCAGCCCTAATGTCTATGAAATCAGCTCTGCTGGGCTGGCTGCTGTATGTGGCTGGCTGACACTAGTCTCCCAAAGCAAGTCCTCTTCTCTCAACTCACTCATGGTAAGAGGACCTGTGGAGAACAGAGGAAGCGCAGCAAGGACACCCTGAAAGCATACCTTAAGGGTGGCAGTAACCTTACAAACTGGGAAGTGCTGGCTTGTAACAGGTCTCAATGGCACTGCACCATATATCAAGCTACAGCCCACTTCAAAGAGAACCGTCTTGCTCAGGAAGCTGAGAAATGGCAAAGGAGGAAGGAAAGTGCACAACATCTTGGCCAACAGCTGTGCTGCATTCCCCACCCCCCCAGGTACCACCTGTCATATCTGTGGAAAAATTTGCAGAGCACAGATTGGACTCTTCATCCATCTTTAAAACTCACCAATAATCCCTACCATTCCTGCCCTCCCCCCCACCTCCCTGACATCCTTGTATCAAAAGATAACTGAAGAAGCTGAGCCTAGGAAGTGGGTTAGGGATCCCCCTTCTATCATGTCTGAGAAAGATTTATTACCTCTAAATAATCAGCGGTGGGCTCCACTTGAAGTATGTCTGTAATGAAAGATTTCCTAACCATCCCTAAAGGGACACATTCTCCTTGCTCAGGCAGCTCCTCATACATGCACATGGTTCCCGTGCTGACTGCCATGCTCTGTGCATGGACAACATCTGGTCCTTTCAAAAGATCAAACAGCATCAACAGGCTGCGCTACCTCCCCACCCCATTGCACAGATGTAAGGCCACATTGAATGAAACAGCTGCCACGGTGTATGGGGAGGGTACTGCAGCCCCAGGAGGAAGTTCCTGAGCTGCCTGTCTTGCCTCAAGGAACAGAAATTCCTAGTTCTTTAGTGGATCCTTCCCCAAGCTGTGTTGCTTGAGGAGGCCTCTCTTCTTGCCTCCCTGGCAGGACCTTGGCCCAGGCATGCCACTTGGCCCCTGAGAACAGGGTGGACTACCTCTTATACATGGAACAGATGCCCGCCTTCCCTTTCACCCCCCACCACAGCTGGACCAGAGCTGAGTGGGGCAGGGATTGATGCAGGCCGTGGACTGCCTGCCATGAATGACACATGCCCCTGGAGGCTGGGAGGGCACGGAGACCACTTGCAGGCAGTGGCAGTGGGGGTGTGGCAGCAGGGAGCTCCCACAGGCAGCCACAGCAGTGTTGGGGGTGGGGTGACCACCAATGGTCAGAGACCACCTGCAGACACTGCCAGCAGAGGTGGTGGCGGCCAGAGGCAATCAGCAACCACCCAGAGATGCCACTGACAGTGTCAATGGTGAGGGGGGGAGGGGTGGCATGCGGTGACCACCCTCAGGCACCACTGGCAGTGTCAGCGGTGCTTTTCTCAAGGGGTGCACCGCCAATCTCGGGCGGGTGCATGTGCACCCATGTGCATCCTCTACGCATCACCACTGCTGCTTGCTGTGGCCTCGGAGCTCCCTGCCCTGCTGCCTTTTCTCCAGGAACCCCACACCAGCTGCACCCCCCTACCCCCCTGGCAGCAGTAGGGGCACGATTCTATGTTGCTGCTGCTGGCTGGGCAGGGAGCATGTTGTTATGGCAGTGCAGGGTTCCTGAGGGAAAGGCAGCAGGTCGGGGGGCCCCAAGGCCACAGCAGGCAGCCTACATCCACCCTCAACCTGAGCACAAATCTGGGGTACATGCCCACTCTGCCCCACCAGGGGATGCACACAGCAGCAGGGAGCTGCCCTCCCCCACACCCCCTGAACAAGTTGCCCGTGGCTGTTCCACTCCCAGACCCAGGGCCATCCACTGCTCTGGCTGGGAAGCACCCCTCCATCACCGTGGAGGCCTTGATATGTCCCCCTTCTCCCCACCATAGACTTACCTGCAGGGAGCAGCTCTCCAGGTTACATAGCTCTTTCCTGACCACCTGCATGTATGCAGGCATGCATGTGCACACAGTGTCCCTGGCAGCCCCTTGTAGACTGGAATGCTGTCAGCCTGCACAGGGAAACCCAGATCCCTGCACAATGCTGCAGATCTGAGATAAATGCAGTCCTGGAGTTGTGCAGTCTGGGACCCGAACTTGATGATCCCATTCCAGAACTGTTCTGCCCAATTAGGGACAGGTGGTCAACCTACTTGAGAAGCCTATCCCATGCCTCTGCTCTGCATGGAGGGACAGGACCAGGGAAAGTGGATCAGCAGCCACCTGGGCTTCCAACGTTTCTGGTATTTAGTTATCTGAAGGATCCCTGGGGTCCCAACAACATTTACTTCTCTGTTACTCCCCCACTACTACCACCACCACCACCACCACTATCAATTCCTGCCTTTAAAAGCTTTATCTATTCTATAAAATCTCTTTCTAATGGCCATGCTGTCCCCAAACAGCCAAATTAGTCTGCCTTATCCCTATTGTGTCACAGCACTACATGTGTCAGCAGCAGCAGCTGGTTCCCCATAAAGGCCAGCAGGGACGTCACTGAAACTGAAGTGTGTTTAATGCTGGAGGTCTTCACTGAAACTTGAATGCTCCCATAGCATAAGAATTGTCACTGCCTGGGCATGGTTTGCAGCTCAGTACAGCATCTTGTCCACATTTCACTGCAGTATTCTTTACTGCAAGAGCTTCAAACTACTTCCTAGAAAAGCCCAAACACTTAGCTGTCTCTCCAGGAGCAGAATACATCAGGAAAGAAGCCCTCGTGGCACCACAGGCTTCTCAAGTCACTTGCTAATGGCCCCAGCATTCTGCTTTCCTTACTTATTGGTACCTGTTAGAGGCCACTTTAAGAGAGGAAATGGCCATCGTCCCCTCCTGTTCCCAGCTGCTTTTCCAAGCAGTGCACTGCCATCTCTAGCAGTAGGCTGTTTTCCCCAAGCCAGGAATCAGCCCATGTTGAGGGGAGGTAAAAGTAGTAATCCAGTACCTAGATAGTGGAGTAATGTTTGAGACAGAAGAGGTGGTGGGACAAGAGTTCCATTTCACAACAGCCTACAAACTTTCAATGTTTGTTTCCCTTTTTCCTTGAATGAAAGCAAAACCTTGCAAATATTTTTTTTAAAAACGGAGTAGTGTCAAAATGCCCATTTTTCAAATGGAAAAAGGTCAAGTTTCTTATTCTTCAGCCCCCTGTCACTCTGAAGTAACTACAGAATCCTCCCAGGACCTCTGAGGTGCTCCTATTGAAGACTGTTGGCCCTGAGCCCATGCTATGGAACATTTCTGCTTTGATGAAACATTGCTTTTCTGTGTAAGTACATTTTACATCAGTATTTTGACCATCTCCAATAGGTTGATAAATACCAAAGTGTTAGATAGGAGGCCTTGAGATAGAGCTTTAGAAATTATGTCAACAGGAGGTACACAGGAAATGCCCCAGTCATAATACCATCAAAAGTATATTTGTGAGACAGGTCACTTCACACACTGATTCCCTTCCTCAAATGCCATATCTCCGTAGCAGGCCAGAATGTAAACCTGCCCCACCCACCAGACCCTCTGAAACAGGCTGTTAAGGAGGCATCTTCCTAACAAAGTGACAAGAATCAGTAAGCAGCAAACAAGTTGCCAAGCCACTGGGAGAAACCAATATGGACCACAGCCTTATGCACGTCTATGAGAGCTGGAAAAACTTCTCCCCATTCCCACACCTGTAGCTAGACGGATCTCGACGGTGATAGTGACAACAAGAACTATACAACAGTCTCTGTACTGTACTGTACTCTATACTGCAATAAGATCTCTACATTAGGTGCAGGAGTGCGGAATGGATGCTCCCAGCTCCCTAAAATCAGACCGTCCTTCTACAGCCCATAAAAGAGCCATCAGTGAGGGCAGGTCAGGAGCTGGGCTTGGCAGGGGTCATCACAGTCTCTTCTCCTTACCCTTCAGCACACTGGGTTAGCCAAGGCTTTCACCTTTATATGATGGCTTTAAATGAAGCCAAGCTGGTATTTAGCCTCATTCTACAGCATTTTAGTGGCTATCCAAACTAAGTGAATGTTGGTGGGTATCCTTAACACTAGTGGCTTACTGGTGGGGATTCTAGTTTTCCCTGTTCAAAAATAGCAAATTCTCTGATTAAGACTCCCAAAATCTGTGTTTTGCTATGATTAAAGTGAAACGTCACTATATAAATAGGTATTAGTTAAACACAATGTTTTCTTGATAGATCTATAATTTTAAAGCAATTTGGAAGCCTACCAGCGTCAATCGCTGTTCTAATACAATAAAAGCCTGCATCTCTGTCTGTCCCGCCGTAGCGTTCTAGGTCACGTGCGCACGCGCCGCTAAGAGCGTGGGCGGCAATTGGCTGAGCCAGGCACAACTCCGCACCTCTGCGCGGCGGAGGCGAAAGCGGGCGGGGCCGGGGGGCTGCCGCGCCGACAGCAGGGGGAGGGACGGAGGGTGGCACCGCCGCCGGGGGAAGGCGGGGACTGAGGCTGAGGCTACTCCAGGCTGATGCCAGGAGGCTGGGCGTGCTGCGCGCGGGCTGGGTCGTGGGGCCGTGGGGCCCAGCGGATCCCTCAGGGGCATGGGTGGGCGGGTCCCGCCGCTGCGCACACTGCAGGGAAGCTGGGGGGGGCATGTGCCACCCCCTTGGCAGCCACGCACCGCTCCCTGGTTGAGCCGCTGGGCTCTAATTGCCCCGCGACCTGGCCCAGCTGGGGCCCCATTCACGGTGAATGGGGCCCAGCCAGGCTAGGTCATGGGACACTCAGAGCCCAGCAGCTCCTCCAGTGGCCCCCCCGGTCTGTGCACAGGGCAAGGGTAGGCTCCAGCCTCTGCTCCCTGCCTTGCTGCCACCGCTTTGAAAGCAGTGCGGCGCAGCACCATATCAATCCCACCACTGGGCAGGCAGGGCAGCGAGGCATATGTGGGGAGTGTGGCTGTGTGTGGCATCTGGCAGTGTGTGTGTGGCCTGTTTGTAGCATGTGCTGTATGTGCAGCATGTGACACTGCAGGTGTGTGGTGCTGTGTATGTGTGGCTATGGGTGGCACTGTGTGTGGCTGGGTGTGTGCGGCATGCAGCGTATGGTGTGTGTGTGTGTGTGGCGTGTAGCTGGCTGGGTGCATGTGGGGGGGTGCATAGGGCCAAACAGAGCTGGAGGGGAGGGTTGCATGTGGCTGGATGTGGAGTGGTGGCAGCCTGTGGTGGCAGAGCTCCATTCCCACTGCCCTCCTGTCATTCTTGACAGGCAATTGGCTAGTAATAAAATAAATTCTAAATACCTATAATTTTTGGCATTTGATTTGGGGTTTTTTATCATGGGAAAAATCAGAGCTCCCCCTACCTTCTTTGCTCACCACAGGTCCAGCTGTGGCTGTATTCCACCCCTGCATTGCTTTGTGGTGCTGAGCAGCCTGGTATGCTGGTTCCCTGCCTGTGCCAGTGCCCCTCACTCCCAACCCACAGGCCCCCACCTGTCCCAACCCTGCTGGAGGGGGCCCCCAGCTGCCAGAGCTATGGGGCCAGGGACCTCGGTCTGCAGCCCTCTGCCCACCCAAGCAGCATCCAAACCCTGGCTGCTGCCCATGGAAAGCAGCAGCTCCTACAGCCAGAGTGGAGCATGGAGCCCAGTTTCCCCTCTCCAGTGGGCAGCATGACTAGAGTGGAGCCTGGGGGGAATGGGGATGGATCCAGGTTGCCCACTGCCAGCTCAGGGCTCCCTGCCCTGCTGCCCTCCCCCTCCCCCTCCCCCGTGGCCTCCATGGCCCAGCAGGTGAGACCCAGTGCAGCAGGGCAGAGCAGGGGAGGGAGGCCCAGTGCCACTGCCAGAAGCCCTGCCTTGCTATGATGAGGGAGGTGCCCCCTGCCTACCTAGCAGCAATGAGGCAGGGAGCACAGCGCTGTGCTGCCATCCCACTGCTCTCAGGTGGGCAGAGTGCACCTCAACATGGTGTCACAGGGCTCTTGGCAATAGCACTGAACCTTCCTGCACTGATGAACTCTTCCATACCAGGTCCCGCCTGCTGGGCTACAGAGGCCCCGGGGGGAAGGCAGCAGGTCAGGGAACCCTGAGCCTGCTGAGGGCAGCCTGCATCTACCCCCACCCTGCACACAAATCTTGGGGGTCATGTGTCCCCCATCCCCCCCCCTAGTAACTCACACAGTGCCAGAGAGACAGCCTCCACCACCCCCTGGATGAGCCACGCATGACTCCATCCTGCTCCCCACTGGCAGCTCTGTCCTACTCCCTGCCTGAGTCCGGTGGCCATGCATTCCTGCCTCAGCCCTGGGCTCCAGGCCTCTCGCACCACCCCAGCTGAGCTGCACCCCCAGCCCAGCCCATCTCCCTCCCTTCCTATAGGGGCCTCAACCCCACCTCCTCCCAGACTTACCTGAGGGGAGCTGCAGGAGCTGCTCTCCAGGCTGCCTGACTGCCATATGCATGGGTGCACACACACACGTGCACCATGGCACCCCCTCCCTGATTGCCCTCCTCCTGCTTCCCCCAGCTTCTTGCAGGCTAGAACTCTGCCAGACTGCAAGGGCCGTGGTTTCCTGTGTTTTTCTCCTTTAAAGGAGAAAATCAGTATTTTACCATGTTTTTCTGTGGCAAATAAAAAACCTGGATCCCTGCTAATTGGGAGGGAACCAAGCCTGGGTTATGGGGAATGATCTCTCCTCTTGCCTGAAGATACAGGGGTTTGGGGGCAGACCTGAGGCCTGTCTCAACAGCAGGCACTTTGTGCACAGGAAAAGTTGCCCTTATGCAAGCTCACCTGTCCTAGAGGTGGAAAAAGAAAAAAAAAAAAAAAAAAGTCCTAGAGGTGGAGGATTCTACTGACTGTGCCCCAAAGCAACAGTCAGGTGCAGAGAATCCCCTGGTAAGGCCTTTCCTAGCTCCCTCCCACATCTCCCATCTGCCCACAGAATGAGGAGCCCCTCGGCCTCCACAGAGAGATAAAACAGTCTCTACCTTGTGAGCTCCATAATGGGGGGCGATGGCAACAATATGAACGCCCTAGGGAGAGGGAATCTCAGGACATAACAGTCAATGTGCACTGACAGATTGCAGGATACAGTCCTGGCCAGTTTCCTATGGTGATCACCCCACTGAGGTATCAGGAAGTGGACAAATGATAGAACAATGTTTTGTGCCTGCTATAATCTCAAAGCTGTTTCCAGAAGCATGTGCCTTTCAGAATCAGTACCTTGCACTCTGCTCCTTCCAGCTGGGACAGAGTGGCTCAGAGAGGATCTTTGCCTCTGCAGAGGCTATTTTTTCATTAGTAAACTGAGTAGTTTATATTTAGCCTGTAGCCAAATGGGTGCAGTTTCCTTAAAGAGACAGGGTGTCAACTGTTGAGCCTTATCAGATGCTAAGATCGTTGGGCAGAAATGTTGGGTTCCCTTATCTCTTGTGATGGGCTGTAACAGTCCCTGCTTGTCCTCCTCACTGGACGGATGTGATAGGGATTTGGTGCTTTCCCTGCTCAGGATTTGCTCCTCAGGGAGACTTGGTTACACCCAGGAGGAGTCCAACCCAAAGAGAAAGGGAAGAGAATGGGCTATACTTGTAACTCAGCCTGGAACCCTCACAGAGTTCTGCTTCTGCTTTGTCCAAAGTGGAAACAAGCCAGCAATAAGGAGAAGCTGTGCCTCTGCCACTGGCCACAAGATTCAGACTTCCACATGCCAGACCCCCTTCAACTCTCACACAAGTACTTCAGGCTGAGTCCACAAAGGCTGGTGGCAGGGTAGTGCAAACTGTGCAGTTGCACAAAGCTTTGAGCTGGCCTTGAGCTGGCAAGTTGCACTGGCAATAGCAGCAAAGTGACTAACAGCCATCAATTTCTAGTTTCCTATTAGCATAGTTGTTCAGTAAAGAGGGGACACCAGTACTGGGACCTTTGCAGCAGCCTTCCTGGAGCCCACTGCAAATGCCATTCTCTGGGGATCTATTCTGTGCCTGGCAGAGGTACCCTGGGCTACAGTGTATATGTCAGGGGAGGGTGCTAGGCATTTAGCAATACCCCAATGAGGTGCAGCACAGCTATCAGCCCTGAGATCAGCCAGTGGAGGACTGAAGGATATTGTGAGACTGGCCGGAAGCCCAAACCCCTCCCCTCCCAGCCTCAGAGCTCCACTGAATTTCTTTGCTCACCTTGCCCTGTGGCTGATAGTTGGGTAATAGGGCAGCACTGGTGCAATTGCCAGGCTGCACATGGCTCTTGCAAAAAAGGGTTGCACTTGAGCAGAGCAGGGTGGAGGGGCCACTCTTATCTTGTGTGCCAAGCACCAAAGCCACTTGCTGGCCCAGCTCCCCTGCAAGCAATCAGTTAATTCAGTTAATCAGTTCTTCAGCCGTGAGGGCAGAGAGGTCATCTGCCCATTTTCTCCTTCCCATGGAATCCAGGACTGTACAAAGAGCATGTAGATAGGTGTTGCTTGGACAGGCTCCCTGCTGGCCTCCTGGTGTCATATAAAAGGGTAGTCAAAAGTGCCAGTGTTTGCTCAGGGCCTGGCAGATGCAGCTTGGGGAAGTGCTGTAAGCATTGTACAGCATGAGCAAATTCCTCTGCCCCAGACAGCACTAAGGAAGCTTCCCTCCCCCCCTGCTCCAGAGACAGGGGGCTGGCTGCCCCAGTCCACTGTGGCACCAGGCCTGGGTGAAACCTGCAAGACATTCGCATTCAGCAGAACTCTCCACTTAGTAGGAACCCAGCCGGAGTCCCTGTCCCTATGTCCTGACCCTTCAGGGTGAAGCTACTAGCTTTGCCACTTGGTCTTGGTGGGAAAAGCACTCCTGGAGCAAAGGAGGAAGTTAGACCCGAAGAAGGGCTTTCTACGCCATTTATTCATCGACGGTTTCATTTGGGCTTGCCCTGCGCTCCTTCAAACGGTGCCCCTTCTGCGACTCCCAGGTTCTCTGGCTCCAGCCAAACCCCCTACTGGCCAGACCAAACCAGAGCGAAGTGCCCGTAGGCCCATTTCCTCTGTGCTCCCCGGCCAGCACTGCATCAGATCAGGGCCTGTGCAGTCAGATGTCCCCAGCAGCAGCAGCAGGGAGCCACAGTCGAGAGAGAAGGGCACGGGACATGCTAGAGCGCGGCGGAGGTGCAGCCGGCCGGGGAAGATCAGAGGACCGCAGGAACAGGAGCTGGGGCTGACGGAAGGCGCGGTGGGCTCACGGACGCCCTGCCTGGAGGAGGCAAAGGCCGGGGTAGGGCAGTGACACCGGACGGGCTGGAGGTGGCCGGCAACTGCCGAGCACCAGCTGCAGACGCGGCGGCGGGAGGGGCGGGGCCGGGGCGGGGCGGGGCCGCCAGGGGAGGCGCGGGGGCCGCCGCCGCGGGTGCACAGCGCTGGAGAGCGGCGGCGGAGCGCGCGGGCAGCTCGCGCCCACGGCACGGCCGGAGAGGGGCGGCCGCGATGCCGCTCCGCGGGAGCCGGGGGCCGGCCGCGGCGCTGCGGGGCGAGAGGTGAGGGGGTGCGGGGCGGCCCCGGCGCGGGAGTGCCAGCCCGCCCCGTGCCAGGCCGGGGGAGGACCGGCCCGTCGGGGCCCGGGCCGCACGCGACGCTGCTGTGCCTGCCCTGAGCCCGGGCGGGCATCGCTGGGCCCCGGGGCAGATGTGCAGCCCGCCCGGGTCCGGCCGCCCGCGCCGTGCCCGCTCCAGCGGCTGCAGCAGGGACTTCCTGCGTGTGTCCGACAGCGCAGGGCAGCGGCGGCTCGCCCGGCTCCCAGCCACGCGTCCGCCTCCCCCCCAAAGCCCCCAGCAGAGCCGCTCCGCACCCCCGGCCCGGCGGCTGGGGCCTCTGCCCTGCCCTGCCCCCCTAGCTGAGGGCTGCCTGCAGGCAGCTGGTGCCTTGGAGGCTCTTGGTCTTAACCTGAAAGGGAAGAGAGGAGCACTGCTAAGGCACCAAAGGTGTTACTGTAAAGCAGCTGTCACAGGGTGCCCTGGGATCCTGCTCCCCTGTGGCTGCCACATTTCATGGACCAGGTTTTGCACTGGGCTGGCAGTGAAGGTCCAGAAGGCTCAGTGCTGCTGCAGCCTGAGCCCTGGCTCAGAGTGACTCTTCCGAGGCTGAACAGCAACAGAAACAACTGTGGCTTTCAGGGCAGGCGCTTGGAACCAGATTCTGTTTCACGTGATAGGTTGTCTAAGCACGATCCTACTTCACCCTGAAAAACGCTAATGCACCTACTTTTGCAGCGCTCTATCATCTGAGCCTTATGATAAGGCAGAGGAAGCAGCAAGGAGGGTTAATGTTTTGAATTACCATTTTTTCCAAGAATTCACATTTAGATGGCTAATGGCTGGATTAGAAACTGGCCCTTGCTGCCTTCTGCTGTGATGTGGAGAAGTCTCCAAACTCATAGCAGGCTTTTTAGTCCATTGGTTCTGGAAAGGTTTATTTATCCTCCATGCTCAGCACACATGCCTCACACTCACACACACTTCTGCACTGACACAGGTACCAGTGCAACATGCATACACACACATACTCAGTAACCAACATGCAGTCTTGCATATCCTCTACAAGTGTACACACACACACACACACACACACACACACACAAACACACATCAGCAGTCTGGTACAGACAACAGTGTAACGTATTTAGAGATTCATACATGATATACCAGACACATCTCTACACAGTCAAACAGTCTCTACAGCATACATGGTGCATGCACACAACTATACACACACACAGTTTGCATGCTGTTTCAGCTGCCAGCATAATAAAATCACATTCACACATCATTTTCCAGTACCCATCCACACCCACCACGCACTGATACAGATAACCACAGAATATGAAAAACTCAACACTCATCAGTATGTGCATACACGATATCACAAACATTACAGATAGCAGTGTACTTTCATAGATACACACAAAATATAGATGAACACACACACAGGCACAGTGACACTGAGACACACACTTGTGCTCAATATACACAGACTTAGTGCCAGAGTCCTTCCTGTTCCCGTTTCAAGGCCGAGGTAGGTCCTGTTGGGAGGAGGGATAGGGCTGCGTGGGAGAATATGAGCAGCAGGAAGGAAGTCTGCACTGAACAATAGGGGGAAATGAAGGAACTGGAAAAAAGACCCAGTGGCAGTGGAGTTAGCACAGATGGTTTAGTGTGGAGAAGCATGATTCATGGGAAAAGGATCTCACAGCACCATGCACCAGGCTTCAGAGAGCAGAGCTCAGTCTTCGGCTGAAAGGGATAGGAGGGAGCGGGGGAAGCTGTGCAAACTGTTCTGAGACAGGAGAGGAGAGCAATTATTGGCATTGTGGTTTACATTACAGAGGTTCCAAGCAGAATCAGGACTCCAGCATGCTGCATGTTGCGAAGACCCAAAGGGAAAAACAGTCCCTGTCCTGAAGAGTCTGCAGTTCCAAGGTATCTGCCTCATACAAGTGCTAAGAAAACTTTGAAGCTGCCCCGCAGAAACAGAGTAATCATTCCCCACATGGGGGCAGCATAGCTGGGAGCCGTCAGGCCCAGATGGCATGTGGCCAGCTGGGCTGTGTGAAGCGGGCTGTCTCCCTGGACTTGCCTGTGAGTCATGTTGACCTCTCCCATGCCCTCACCAGCACTTAGGGAGATGATGGCGCACTCCTTCCGGTAGCAGAGCCCTCCCTGAGCTGGCCAACATCAGAGAACCATCCTGTGGGAGGGGCCCAGCTGCACCATGGCTATCTGCTTTCCCCAGCAGGTCCTCGTCCCTTCCTCCCCCCCACGCCCTCAGTGACCAGGACTGAGATTCTGGGCAGAGCAAACAGCTTGCTATTCTCTCTCACAGCAAATACAAATTGCAATAGGAGCCAGGGATCCTGCCTGAGAACCTGCCTACAGGGATGGAGCCTTCTGGCATGCACATATGTGTACAGGGCTGTCTTTTGTCCGGCTGGGAATGACCCAGTGTCTGACTTAATGGGCTGCCTCTCTGGGACTGGGAGGGCTATATGTTTGTGAGACCCTCCCAGCCCCTGAGGGAGGAATGGTTCCTGTCACAGCAGGGGTCATGACCTCCCAAATGAAAGTGGTTTCAGTATTTGAGGGCTTGGGGGAGGGTTTGGAGAAGTTTGGGTTTGAGAGCAAACAACTCTTGCTTAGAAAGCTCAAACCATCCTGCAAGGATGTGCCTGCAGGAGAAGTAAGCCAGGGCTTCCATGGCAGGGACTGACAGCAAGACAGACAGGGAGATCCAAGGCACATCCTCAGTTCAGCTCGAAGAGGGTGGGCCTCAGCAACTCTCTTTTCCAGTTGGTCTGGAAGTTAGGGGCCCTTTAGGTCTTGGGTTAGGACCTCAGAAGTGTTTGGTTTGCTGGTTCATTGGCTGTCAGTCCCCACTGAGGCTTTGCTGCCGTCTTCTACAGACTATAGATCATAGATGTTTGAGTCAGAAGGGAACT
Organism: Crocodylus siamensis; assembly: GCF_052110815.1. Lineage (NCBI taxonomy): Eukaryota > Metazoa > Chordata > Crocodylia > Crocodylidae > Crocodylus > Crocodylus siamensis. The sequence continues at coordinate 38,547,126 of NC_143404.1, read as the reverse complement.
TAGCAGATCATCAAGTCCAGCCTCCTGCCCTGGGCAGAAAAGAGTGCTGGGGTCAGGCAACACTGACCCCGGCCAGGTGTATGTCTAGTCTCTTCTTAAAGACCCCCAAGGTAGGGGAGAGCACCACCTCCCGTGGAAGCCCATTCCAGATTTTGGCAATCCTTACTGTAAAGAATTTCTTCCTGATGTCTAACCTCAATCTGCTCTGTCAGTATGTAACTGTTATTACTAGTTACTCCAAGGGGTGCCCTGGTAAACAGCATCTCCTATTCCTTGCTGTCTCCCCTGATGAATTTGTAGGCAGCCACAAGATCACATCTCAGCCTTCTCTTGCGGAGGCCAAAGAGATCCAGGGCCCTCAATCTCTCCTTGTAATGTGATGTTCTTTAAACTCTCTTCCCTTTCTTTAGATGATGGCTTGACTATTCTTCCAATCCTGGCTGAGGGTCCCTGGGGCCATGATCTCCCAGTACAGTGCTGATTCTGACATAGCTGACTGGCTGTCCATCATCCATCTGGAGAGATACCAGGATGTCTTTAAAAAACATGGATACTATGTGGCCAGAGATGCTGTCTTCCTGGACAATGAGAACTTGCAGCTGATTGGCATCACTGCCACTGGGCACCGCAAGAGGATCCTGAATCTGGTGCAGCAGACACAGGTGTTGGTGGAAGGCAAAGTTGGGCCCATGGCAGAAGATGCCCATGCCAAGCCTGATACATACACAGAGCCCCTGGATGCACCCAGAGTGTGCCAAATAGGTGAAGCCAAAAATGGTCCAAGTATTGCTAAAAGAGCTTCTGGAGCAGCTGTTGATAGGGTTGGAAATAAACAGCATTCCGCTGGTCTCAGCCAAGACCCAACTATGGAGAAGGAGCCTGTTCCACCCCTCACTAAACCAGTACCCAAGCCCAGGACTATCTTCTACTGCCCATCCCCAGGAGCAAAGTCAGAGCAGGACCCAGTGCCCAAGCCGCTGGCACGGTCAATAGTGCCAACACATAAACCTGGCTTTGATGGGAATCCTGGCTCTTTTGTCAGATTGGAAGGGTTTATGCCAGGGGAAACTTCCACAGATCTCAAAAATTCAGAGCTTACCCCAGAGCAACTGGGTCACACAGGAGAAAAAAGTTCAAAGGATGTGGTGGCACCCTCTATAGGGGTGAGGAAGAGTGCTTTGGAGCCTACCCCTGAAAACCAGACAGGGCTAAGTGAGATGGGTTTGGCTAATGAGGGTGAGCCTGAAAATCCTTCTCCTCCCATCCCCTCTGTCCCTCCGCGACTTGGCCATAAGGCACAGCTAATTGAGTCTAGCCCAGCAACCCTGACAGAGAGTTGTCCTGCAGGCAGCCCCTCTCTGACTGCTGCTGCCACCCTTGCTACCAGCACACAAGGAGATCCCTTGCTGTGTCTAAGTGCCTCCTCCCAACCAGCCCGTGTGCATAGCAGACTGGAAATGGTATCCAATGTCCTCTATGAAGGGCTAAATCCTTGGTTGGAGCCTGCTGGGTGTTCTGGAGGTGAAGAAGTCATGGAGAACCAAACTGCTACACAGCAACCAGGCCCAGCCACAGAGGAAGTGTCTCCATCATCTGAGAAGCCTGAGTAAGTGTCTACTTTCCCATAGTATCGCAGCCTCCCCTAGCCAGCCAATTCCCAGAAGACGTTGCTCAGGTCTTTTCAGAGGGTCTTGGCTCCAAAGGACAATGTCAGCCAGCAGTCCTCAATTGGACCTCCAGGTCTTTTCTCATTCTAGTCCCGAGATTCTTAGGACCTCCCCTCTGGGTTGGACAGACAGATGTGGAGATGGGTCAGACGTAGCCATTAGTCCTTTTCCTGGCACCCCATGGTCCTAGGGAAGTCAGAAATTATGACTACCCTGCAGCACAGCATGCAGCATGGAAGGGATAGGCTAGGAGCACTCTCACCTGATGGCTGAATGACAGGACAACCCTGATTCTCACATTGGGTTACTTGCTGGGGAGGGGATGTGCTGGAACTGCTCAGGGAGCACTGTCACCAAAACATGTGCAGAGGTCATTCTGGAACCTGACCAGGGGTTCCCGAGGGCCCTTCTGCCTGGGTTACACTATGAAGTTGGCAGTAGTTGAATTGTTCCAAGTTGCAGATTATGGAGATAAAACAAGAAAGGAATGGGACCTGGTCACAGAGTGTAGATTCAGTGTACCATGATGGGTAAAAGCTCTGGGTCCTATGGCTGAGCGGTGCAAAGAGGCTGCACATGGGTATGGGAGCTACGGGCTTCAAAACGGGGTCATACAGCACAGTGGGTATGGTCTGAAATAAGCAGGGATTCAGGCCTTTTGAGAGGATCACACAATGCAGAGGGGGGCTATATGGGAAAAGGGAGCTACAGGCCTGTGAACTGATCATACAGCCCAAAGGGTCTGTGTTAGGCTGGGGCGGTCACTAATCCTGTGGCTGGGACATGCAGCACAAAACCGTTAACCTTAGTTGGGGAAGCAGGGAGGGGGACTGTGTCTTGTGGCCAAGTCATGCATTGGAGGAGGGCATGCTGGAAGAGGGAGGGTACTGTGCCCCATGGTCAGTTTACACAATACAGTGGGCCTGGCTGGGATGAAGAGTTCCCATGGGCAGGTCACATAGCACAGAAGGGCTGTGTTGGAACAGGAAGGGTTTGCAGTCCTGTGGCCAGGTCACACAGGCCAGAGTGGTCATGGTTAGAAGGAGAAGCTCAAGGCCCTCTTGATTGTTGACAGATAAGACAGGGGCCATGCTGAGATGGGGAGGGTTACAGACCTCATGGTCAAGTTACACAGAACAGAATGGCCATCCTCAATTGAGAGGGCTCAGCATCCTGGGGGCCTTACTTAGACAGATGGGACATGTATAGATGAGGAGGGCTAAGAACCCTGTAGCTGGGTTGCAAAGAACAGTGGGACATACTGGGATGAAAAGGACTGCTGGCTCTGTGGAGGAGGAGCAAAGTTCAGATGGACTGTGCTGGGAAGAGGGATTGAGGACCTTCCATCTGGGTCAGAGAACATAAAGGTAACTACCCAGAACAGGCTGGCTCAGGACCCTTGCCCTGGGTCATCCAGTGTAGAAGACTGGTGGGATCATTTTCAGTACATCATGCCTGGTTTACACAGTGCATTTCACTTGTGCTGGGACAGAACAGGCTCCAGTCCACTTGGCTAAGCCACATGGTGCAGAGGAACTGTCCTGGGACAGGCTAGGCTCTAAGCCATAGTGTTTGTTTGGGGACACAAGTTAAGCTGTTATGCATTCACTTTGGAAATAGGGCAGATCAAGGGGCTGTTGCGGTGTGGACATTCTGGTAACCTTGGCTGAAACATCCATATGCTCTGGTAGTTTAATTTAATACAGCACTGAATGCCACCCAGGGGAGGACTCCCAATGGAGTCATTTGAAATTTTCTTTGATGTGCCTTTAAGTGAAGTGAGGTAGGGCATGTGAGTTTTCAGGGACCTAATGGTCCCCTGCCACATAAGCTGCTCCCCCTCCTCTCCTGCTTGCTAGGGAGCACTCCATACTGTGTATGCTTAATGCTTTTCTCTCTCCCCTTTGTTTCAAGCAGAGGTTACAGTGTCCCTTGGCATTTGCCCACTGCCTGCTCTCTGCCCTACTCTCTTGGATCCTTTCTGTTCTCCCATTTGCTGTGTTATGTCCCATATTTTAGCAGTGGCCCATCAGAAGAGGTTCTCAAAGACCTTATTGCCAAATTAGTACAGTGTCTGAGGCAAACTCAGCAGTAGAGCTCCAATCGAGCCCACCCTCACAGCCCAGGACTATCCTGACACCAAAGTAGCTGTGGCTGAGGAATGATGGGGAGTGGTGGGTATGGGAGATGTGGGCCAGGGCAGGTGGCCCTGGGATGCTTCTCTGCAAGATCTGGATGATGAGATGGGGGTGTTGGTTGTAGTCATGTTGGTCTAAGAACATACGCCAACAAGCTTCTTTGGGTAAACCTCTTATTAGACCAACTAAATAGTTGGAAAAATTGTTCTTTACAAGCTTTTGGGCACAAACACCCTTCTTCAGGCATAGGGATGGTGAGATGTTGATTCAGAAGTGCTGCCTGGTAATGAAGCAGCTAGAAGCAGACCTGGAGGGGGAATTGAGGGAAAATCCCAGCAGTGCTAGGAATCCAGGTAGACAGCAAAAAACCCAAGATCTAGGAAAGCCACACCTGGAAAGAGGTCTTTGTACAGGCCAAAGTGCCTGCCCATAGCACTAACCTTCTGCCTGCCACCCCTCCCATCTGGTTTCAGATGCCCTGTTGCAGTTGTGGGGAAGGAGCCCTCCTGCCTACCAGCTCACCCATCATCATGATGAAAAAGAGAGCACCTACCCACATCCCTCCCCAGGTGTCACAGAACTGGGGAGGGGAGCAGCCTTCCTACATGCAGCATACAGCATGCGCACGCACACACGCACGCGCACACACACGCGCACGCACACACACACACACACACACACACTGGCAGGAGGCTTCTCCCGGCCTAGTCTGCCTAGCTGGAGTTTGGGAGGGACAAGTAGTTCAAGGTGACAGTTTAGTCTTTCAAGAGTCCAGCTATACCACCCAAAACCAGAGACTCTGACCCACAAGCCAGGGCATTCCTACCTCCATGGGTAGAGCAGAGCACTCTGCTTCATGCTGCACAGCTTCCTATGCCCCACACTGAAACCATCTATTCCCATGGGTTTGTTACAGTCACTTCGCTGCTGTACCCCCTCTTAGAGGCAAGTTACCCTAGCTGGGTGTATAAACCCCTGATAAATCACCCTGGGGTGAGTGTCCCCTACAAGGAGAAGCTGCATAGTGCAACCCTGCTCCATCAGCCTGTATCCTGTCTGCTTGCTCCTGCAGGTCTCCCAGATGGCCATATCTGAGTCTGCCTCCCATCCCCCAGAGACCCATCAGCAGACCAGGTGAGTTCTGAGAGTTCCTGCCCACATGTGCAGCCCCTTTAACATAGGGCCCCACTCTTCCACCTGCACAAACGAAGGGAGTATAGACATTTCCAGGCAAGGGAGTTGGCATCACAGAGAGACAGAAGTCGAATACTGCTAGAGGAGGAGGGAAGAGGGCCCATACAGAGATAATGTGGGACGGGGTGGATTGGAGACCATAAGGGGATGAAGAATAGGGACAGTCTGGGATGGGTAGACTGAGGCCCATATGGGGATGGGGAATGGAAGCACTGTTGTTTGGAGTGGATCTGGACTTATGCAGGGGAGAGTGGCAGTGTCGGGCAGAGTGAATTCACACTCATACCCTCCCACAAATACGACAGCTGCCAGCCCCCCAGCTCCTTCTCTCTTTTTTTGGCACCTTCCATGGCTGCTGTCTATCCCCAGGTGATTTCTGGACTCATGACCTAGCCAGTCATCATTCCCATGCACATGCCCAGGCCAGCCTGGCAGTAGATTACTTCATGTGAGTGGTGCATCCATCCTGCTTAGTTTTGGGATCTGCCTTTCTGTGCTGGTCCATGGTCCTGGCTAGAGTGGGGGACTGTGAGATGAAACACACTTTCTTCCAGGTAAAAGTTGCTGCAGTCAGTGTCACTAAACCCTCTCTCCTGAGTATTGGCCTGTGCCCCTCCCAAAGTTACATCCACCCACTGAGGAGAGATCAAGAGGAGGTGGGTTCCTCCTCTCACAGCTCTGTGACTCTGGCTGGAAGTTGCTATTATCATGCTCAAGTGCAGATCTTGATCACTTTTCTTCCCATCTTTCTGCCCGCAGACTTGACTGAGGAGCCCATCAGTCCCTACTGTGAGTCTGTCTTTGTACGTAGTTTCCCTGCCCAGGAGCAGAAGGTGAGTGGGGGTCACACACAGGCTGTTGGGACTGGGGATGTTTTTGCCAGCTCCCACCTGGATCCTGGTGGATGTAGGAACAGGTCCACACTCAGGCGCCTCTGCCTGTTTCTAGAGGCTAGAGAGCTGCACTTGTGATAGCAGGGTGAAGCAGTGTACTTTTGGTAAGATCTTGGCCTCAGGCAGAATGTCATCACTGGAGTAGTGTGCTAGGCTGTGGCTTCTGACATACATCCAGTTGTGCTGGAGAATGCAAGCTAAGGAGACCTTGAAAATTAATGGGTGGGGAGGAGAGGGGAAAGAACTGAGATGCAGATTTCTCACCTAGGGTCTCTTTTCAGGGCACTGGGCTTTCCAATGAGCAGGGATATAAAGTGGTGCCACAGAAGTTCCCAGATCTGAAGCAAGAAGGGCCAAGGTAAGTACCACTGCTCACATCCTATGCTCCCATATATGCTTCTTAGAACTTCTTGTCACCCAGGGGTGCAGGAGAAGCAGATACAACTGTGGTTTCCAGGCTTTGGGGATTAGGCTAGAAGGGTTTGCCACTGGGCCAAGAAAGCAAGGCAAATTGGGTGTGAGGGAGCTGTGCTTGTGGAGTGCAGTGAGAACCCAGGCCTCAGCCTCAGGAAGAGCAGCTGGGACAGACACTGGGGAGTGCTCTGTGACACTCATAGCAGGATGCACTTCTGTCCTTGCATTTTGTTTGGGTCTAGAAGGTGGTGGTACGAAAGTCTGCTATGTCGCAGACACTTTCGTTCAGGAGAAGCATTCCCAACAAGGCAAGGTACTGATTTGAGATTGCTCAGAGATCAATGTCATTCAGTGCTCACAGAGGGTTCGGAAGGGCACACTGGCCTCCAGCTGGCCAGACACTCCAAGGTTTCATCAGACAACAAACACTTAGGCCTTGTACATGTCCTATTTGTGGAGGATCTGCCAGAGGAAGATGCCAGCTCTGTTGGCAGGAGGCTGACAGCAGATCAGCCTGCATTGTGGAGGTGGTGGCAGCAACTCCATAGTTACAGTTGAGTTCCACACTGTAGTCAGTGACTCGGACACTTATATATGGAAACTACAGCATATTCTTCTCCTGTTCTTTGAGTACAGAGTAGATTAGCTAAGAGTCTCCAAGTTAATCCTTCAATTAGCTAAGGAACTGAAATAGTTTAAAAATGGATCCTGGAGCATGCAGAAAAGTGTCAGATTTCATTTTTTGCCCAGAAGTTTCTGTACCACAGGGTGGCCACACAGTTAACACTTGTCACAATCTCATGTGTGGGCTAGACAAGAATAATGGCTTTTTGCATTTAATGGTAGTCTCCTGCCTCTTTCCAGTTATTAGAACTGAATTTCTTACCTTTCAACCTGCACAAAATGATAGAGTTGTAACAACTGACAACTGATGCCCAGGAAAAAGCCAACCTATTAAATGGGTACTTTGCATCTGTCTTTCATCAGTCCCATGGGACGCCCATACCCACTACAGGACAGGGAGATCCAGGTGAGGGAGATCCCCTGTCCTCCATCAATGCTGACCTCGTGAAGGAACACCTTGAGAGGATGGATACCTTCAAGTCAGCTGGCCTTGACAACCTACACCCCAGGGTACTCAAGGACCTGGCAAGCATCATAGCCCCGCCTCTGGCACTGATCTTTGAGAACTCCTGGTGCTCTGGTTAAACTATAGGCCCATCAGCCTGACCTCTATCCCGGGGAAGGTCTTAGAAAAGTTTATTAAAGAGGCCATCCTTAATGGACTGGCAGACACCAACATCCTGAAGGATAGCCAGCATGGGTTTGTTGCAGGTAAGTCTTGCTTGACCAATCTCATTTCCTTTTATGACCAGGTGACCTATCACCTGGACACAGAAGAGATTGATGTCATATATCTTGACTTCAAAAAAGCCTTCAATCTGGTATCCCATGATCACCTCTTGGCAAAACTGGCCAATTGTGGCCTTGGGTCCACCACGATCCCCTGGCTGGGAAATTGGCTCTGGGGTCGGACCCAGAGGGTAGTGGTTGATAGAAGTCAATCGTCATGGTGCCCTGTGGCCAGTGGGGTCCCCCAAGGCTTTGTCCTTGGACCCATATTGTTCAACATCTTCATTAATGATGTGGACATTGGAGTCAGAAGCGGACTGGCCAAGTTTGCCAATAACACCAAACTTTGGGGCAAAGCATCCACACCTGAAGACAGGAGGGCAATCCAGGCTGACCTGGACAGGCTCAGCAAATAGGTGGATGAGAATCTGATGGTGTTTAACACTGAAAAATGCAAGGTTCTTCACCTTGGGAAGAAAAACCTGCATCATCCTTATAGACTTGGCAGTGCTACACTGGCTAGCACTACGGAAGAAAGAGACTTGGGGGTCATCATTGACCACAAGATGAACATGAGCCTTCAGTGCGATGCTGTGGCTAGTAAAGTGACCAAAACACTTGCTTGCATCCATAGATGCTTCTCAACCAAATCCCAGAACGTCATTCTCCCCTTGTACTCAGCCTTGGTGAGGCCGCAGCTGGAGTACTGCATCCAGTTTTGGGCCCCACAATTCACAAAGGATATGGAGAAGCTTGAGAGAGTCCAAAGAAGAGCCACACGCATGATCAGAGGTCAGGAAAACAGACCTTATGATGACAGGCTGAGAGCCATGGGGCTCTTTAGCCTGGAAAAGCACAGGCTCAGGGGTGATCTGATGGCCACCTATAAGTTTATCAAGGGTGACCAGGATCCGAGGGAACGTTTGTTCACCAGAGCGCCCCAAGGGGTGACGGGGTTGAACGGTTATAAAGTACTGCAAGACCATTTCAGGCTGGACATAAGGAAGAATTTCTTTACTGTCTGAGCCCCCAAGGTCTGGAATAGGCTGCCATCAGAGGTGGTTCGAGCACCTACATTGAACACCTTCAAGAGAAAATTGGATGCTTATGTTGCTAGGATCTTATGACCCCAGCTGACTTCCTGCCCTTTGGATGTGGGGCTGGACTAGATGATCTTGTGAGGTCCCTTCCAGCCCTAGATTCATAGATTGTTAGGGGCTGGAAGGAACCTTGTAGATCATCAAGTCCAGTCCCCCTGCACTAGGCAGGAAAAGACAACTGGGGTCAAGTGACCCTAGCCAGATGACTGTCCAGTCTCCTTTTGAAGACTTTCAGGAGAGGTGACTGCACCACCACTGGAGGGAGTTTATTTCACAATCTGGACACCCTGACTGTGAAGGAGTTTCTCCTGCAATTGAGCCCAAAGCAGCCTTCCAGGAGTTTGTATCTCTTGCTCCTGGTCTTCCCCAGGGGTGCCCTGGGGAACAGTTGTTCACTGAGTTCTTGATGTACTCCCCTGATGTAGTGGTAATCCACTACTAAGTCCTCCCTCAGCTTTCTCTTCTGTAGGCTGAAGAGACCCAAGTCTCTCAGCCTGTCCTCGTATGGCTTGTCTTGCAAGTCCCTGATCATACAGGCTACCTCTGGTCCTGGCTTTCCTACCTCTGGGCTCGGCACTATCTTAGACTCTCCTCTACATCCAGTGGCCCTGTCCCAGCCATCCTTATTCTGGGCCTCAGTTTTTCTGACCCCTTGCTCTCTGGCTGTGGCCATACCCATACCTTCAGCCTCTTCTAGGCCCTGGCCCTGCCTCAGACCATTTCAGAACTCCAGGTCCCTCTCTGGCTCTGGAAGTCTCCCTCTGGGGCCACTTCCAGCCTTCAGTCCCCCTCTGGACCCTGGCCCTGTTAACAGGCCAGTGAGATTCTCTGAATCACTCTTTCCACCACCTTTCTCCTGGGTCCTCCTACTCTTCAGATAGCTCGGGCTTAGCCATCTTCATTCTGGGCTGCATGCCCTGGATCCCCGTCTTCTTTGGCAATGGTCCTTGCTGACCATGGCCTCTCCTAGGCCCTGGCTCCCTCTGCACCAGTTGAGAAATCCAGGCTCCTTTCTGGTCCCCTGAGTCTCCCACTGTGGCCACCTCCAGTCCCTCTCTGGCCCCTGGCCCCACTAACAGGCCAGCAAGCTTCTATCAGGGTTAGTTCTGCAGCCTACCAGCCCACACTCATTCCCAGGTCCTCTTTCAGGCTCTTTAGCAGGTCTCTTAGGCTCTCAGTCCCTGTCTCTGGGCTGACTTGGGCCCCACAATGGGTCTTATGCACAGTGCTCCTCTCTCTCTGGACCCCACAATAGGTCTTGTGTGCTGAGCCCCTTGCTCCAGGTTCACCCAGACCTCCACTCTGGGTCCCTAGGAACTTCCTCCAGGCCCTTAGTTCCTACCCAAACCTCCAGACTGCTTCAGCTGTCCTCTCTGTGGTGGTGCTCTAGAGCAGCAGTCTTTCTGCTAAGTGGTGTTCTCTCAGCAGGCTCCAGATCTTCCTGGCAGGCTTATACCTGCTCTAAGCCAGCCCTCCTCCTAAATCAAATGACTCCCTTCTGAGTCAGGTGACTCCTTCTCTCAGACTCAGCCTCACCTGCCAGCTCCCTGAGTCAGCTGATTCCCAACCAGTCCTGGCCCCCACCCACTGGCAGCTTCACAGGCTGCTGATCTCTTAAAGTGGAAGGCACCCCAAGTGCCCTGCCAAACCAGATATCTAGACTTTTGTAACAATTCATTTCTTGCGCTCTACCTTTGTAGCTCAGAACCTTTTACTTCCCTGAGCATAGTGCCAACCCAAAGTCTTGGTACCACTTCAGTTTCACATAAATCATCTTTGTGCTGGCTGTCTGCACAGGAGTGAAATTTTAATCTATCTACATTAGCACTGTCTGAGATGCTAGCATGACTAATAACAGCATTTGCAACGGACTTGGTCGGATCACTGTCTGGTGTGTAGCATCATTGGCAGATTCACGGTCACAACTGACACAGTCTGTCTTGGTGTCTGGATGGTTGTTTTGAAATGTGGAGAAATGGAGGAAAGTACCAAGATCAAAGAGCTCCATCAACTTAATCATAAGAGCAAAATGTAAATGCTTTGTCACATCTTCTGATACCAAAGTAGTCCCATCTTATGCATATTACATGTAAGCAATGACTGTATATATGACCACAAATGTTTGCTGGTAATGAACTGACTAGTGCTAGATGGAGTCAGTGACACTCGCTTGTGTGTCATCAGCTCTGTATAGCTAACCGCTAACTGGCAAAGACCTTCTGTCAGTTCAGGAAGTAGGAGCCTGCGCTTTGGAACCACAGGCTCTGAGCTGAACATAGTGTGTAACAAGGAAAACTTCAGAGTCTGCTCAGGAGTTCTTAGTGAACAGATTCTGTCAGGTCAGCAAGTTCATTAAGACATCAACAGTTTCACTTTCAGTAGAGGTGATATTGCCCATATGCTGAAATAGGAGCTAACCAAGCTTTAATAGATTCAGGAATGACTGTGGATCTACTCCCTCCTTTGGAAGATAAAATCTAACAAGACCATCAAGAACACCATATAGGAAGAAGCAGGGGGCACTCACCCATTTCAAACAAAGTGTTATTTTAATATTTGGAGAGAACAATTTCAGTATAGCTTCTAGGCAGCCTGTACCTGATAACAAACCAGAATGGGGTGGGAGCCTTCACTCAGCAGTAACTTAAGTCACAACCTGGGAAAGTTGCCCAGCCAGCGGTGCCCCCCAAATACCTGTACCAGCCTGGAACAGAGGGGTCCTGCTTCCAGTACTCCATCTCAGTTTGGTAAGGGGGGCTTGATCCCCTCATTGCTCTCTCTGGTCTGGTAGAAATGGTCTGCCCACTCCCTGATCTCCAGGTTCTAAGGGATTAGCACCCTGCCCAACCTCCCTCCCTGCCCTATGGTAATCCCATCTGTGCAATGTGCTGCTGGGTCTACAGTAGCTCCCTCTATACTGCTCTTACTTGGAGAGCACAGGCCCTGCTCTACAGTCTCTGGGTTCAGCAGTTTGGACTGGACTAGCCCAGATACAGCTAGCTGTTGCTGAAATTTTTAAACCAGTGCCTCTCCTTTCATCTTGTCTTGGGTTGGAATTCTCTGGGATTTTTGCCCTCCCTGTACCCATTCCCACATCCTCCTGAATCCAGCATAAGTGCTCCTTCCTGCTATACTAGAAAAGAATCAGTCTTCATTGAGGATTCCATAAAGCATGGGGTGCAGCCAGGGTCTGGCTGAGGAGGCTTACTCGAGGGGGGGCGGTGCTGATGGTTGTGTGGATGAAACTGAGAGATCACTATCTTGTTCCTGCTGGTTGAGGTCATGTCTCAGCTGCTGGGGAGGCTAGCCAGATCCCCAGTAGCATCAGCTATTTGGAGAGGAGCAGCAGCCAGGTCGTGTTCTCTAACCATGTCCCCATCTTCCACAGGAGAAACAGTGAGTACAGCAGTGAGGGGAGAAGTGAGGATGAGAAGAGCCGAGCCCAGCTGATTAATCGGATCATCCAGAATGACACAGAGGGCTACTCCACTGTGGAGGCTCCTCAGGCTGAGGGCTCCCAGTTCAGCCTCCCACTGCACCTGTACCCAGATGAGGTCTTGGATGATTTGACAATCTCCCCATATGCCAGCTACACCTCACTGTCTGAGAAACCACCTAACATGCTCAGTGGGTGGCTGGACAAGCTCTCCCCACAGGGGTAAGTGCCTGCCTGAAGGTAGGGTTTTATGCATGCCCATCTGGGTGGTAGTTAGAAGTATGGTTTTCTCTGTGGAGGTAAAGCCACGTACAGTAATGTCAGGTAAGCAGGTTTAGGTTGACACTGGTTTTGTCCATACTCCTGGGAGCATGGATGCCATTGTTCATTCCAGCATGGCCACCTGCAGGAGGCTTCTAGAAGACGCACTTGGTTTGCTGTTCAGCTGCAGTTGCATATCCTGGCATATATGTACCAGGAGTTGGCATATCCTGGCACATTTTGTACAGAGCAAGAAACTGCTGCCCTGTGTGAAATGTGGCAGCTATCCCAAATAAGATCTGCCACTGAGAGGCTTTGTGTTTTTGGGTGTCACCTACCCAGTCTGACCCTACTATTTGTTCTTACTTCCTTGTTCAGTTCCTTCCATTGAGAACCCTTAATCTGGCTCCCTGTCCCCCATTTTTGCGTTGGGCTCTAGCTGGTGTAGGGGTCACCACTGAGTCAGGACTGTCAGGTTTCTATTAACAACAGTTTCTCTTCTGCTGTCCTTTCCATAGGAATTATGTTTTCCAGAGGCGCTACGTCCGATTTGATGGGAAAAACCTCATGTATTTCAACAGTGAGAAGGTGAGTGCAGGAGCAAGCACGAGGCACAGTCTGGGCCCAATCAGCTACCGGCCACTGTACTGGAGGCTTAGGCAAAGATAGGGTGAGTAGGGACACATGGACAAAGAGAAAAGGTTGGGGGACAGGATGGAGTTGGTTCTTTCAGTGAAGGTTTTCACTTAACAGGAGCAAGAGCCCCTCCCCTTCCACCCCCAAGTGAGGGTGCACAAGGTTTTCCATTGTATCCTCTCATTTTTGTTGTCTGTTACCTGTCAAAATGCTGCCTCCCTTAGGCTGGAGTGACCAGATGTACTCTCTGCCCAAGAGGACTTTTAAAGGCATGAGCAAAACAGACTCAGCATTTTGAGTTTTAGGAGGTGAAAAAGAGATATTTCTTCCAGTAAAAAACTATCTTGGCAACCTTTTGAACAGCATCAGGGAGAAGGTTTAGTTGGATGGGCCTAGGAGCTTTCTTGGGGGGCTGGGTCTGATCTGCAGAAGTCGGGACCCCGATGTTGCATTCTCTGTGATATGCAGCACTGTTTGGAATATTCTGTGCCTCTGCAGCTCTGTCAGAGGAAAGGTAGGGCTGACATGAGGTCCTGCACACCTAGTGACACATGGAGGCTGTGAAAGACACAGCGTGTTAGAGGAGGGCTCCTCTCCTGGGCACCATAGGACTCTTCCCCCTTTCACAGACATAAGATAGTGTAGTTATCTATAGTTAAGTACCCAGCAGGCACACACCTCCTAACACTTAGGTGGCCTGAACCTGGGAAGGCAGCACCCCAGGCACGGCCAGAGCTGTCACATAGCCAGAGGCATCTTCACATGAGACTGTCAAAATACTGCTCCACCTTCAGGGTATTTTGTTTGAGAAGCAGTGTAAAAAGAAGCCAGGGACTCCTGTTCGGCAGCAGAAGCATGCTTGTCAGAACAGCTGATGTTTGAGTAAACAAGCCACAGAAATGAGAGCTGCCAGTTAGGGATTAGGCAGTCCCAAAAGGAAGAGGCAGTTGATCAATGCAAGCAAAAGAGCCTAACACCTGGGGCCAGTGAGTTACGTGATGCAGGTGATAAGAGGAATGCTAGATAAGGGCAGGCTTAGAAGCATAAGCAGGAATCAGAGTTTGAGGAAAGAAGCAGCAGCTGGAGGAAGCCTTTCGGTGAGCCAAGCACCCTTCCTCAAAAAAAGACTGATCATTAGGAAGTCCTGGAAGGGAAATTGGACCCTTGAAAGCCAGGCAGGGAAAGGCTCCCAGCAGGGCTGCCCAAAAGAAATTTTGTTTATCCAGATCCAAAGGGATTTAACCTGGTGAAAGATACAGCTCAGTTCTCTTCTGCTTTTTGTGCGTTTGAGCAGGCCTGTTCAGATTAAAGTGATATTTATACCTTTTATCCAGGGTGGGGTATGTTTAGTTGAGGTGCATGCCTGATTTTCTGTTTGGTGAAACCAGTGGTTTGGGTAGGACTGCTTGGGGTGGTATGAAGGTCCTGGCAGTGGCAGAAACTCCACCTGGAGTTGGGCAGAGACTGAGCCTGGGGCAGGATGATGCTGCATAGTGGGAGGCAGAAATTGAACCCAGAGCTAGGCAGAGAGGTAGCCCTGAACAAAATGGAAATGGATAGGGCAGAGAGCAAAGGAGGTGGAAGCCAAGAATATCTTGTCCCTAGATGAGGACACAGAATAATTGAACTATAATACCTGTTAGGCATGGGTGTGGCAGGGGGTGATTGGAGGCCGGGGATGTAGCCCTTAAGGTATCTAATGGGGATAGGTACTCAGAGAGAGTGATGGGGCCAAACAAGTGGTATCACTAGGATCCCGGACTATTTTCCAACATTTATTCCTCCAAACTTTTCATCAAAGTGCTGGCAGGTGACAGAAGAAAAGGTCTAAGAACTAGGCAGGAAGGGGTTTGATGTGTGTTTGGAGGTGCTACTTCCCCATGTGCCCTCATCCTGCAACAAGCAGTCTGTGACCACATTACTGAAGACTGCAGTGCAAAGAATATGCCAGAGTCTGAGCTCTGAAAGTAGTCAACAAACAGCTACCTTAGTCTTTTTGTCTCTTGATGAGCTGTGTGTATGTGCAAAGAGTTTTTCTCACTCTCGGTCTCAGTGCACTTTGTAGTGCGAGTCAAACTTTCCATTTACACATCCTCTCTTGTCAGGCCTAATAGTATAGGTAATACATTGAGGGTCCAGTGACCTGGCCGTCAGTCTTCACATTAAAGGGAGTCACACAGGTGGCACTGTATGCAGTTCACTATGATTTTTTAGTTTTATGCACAGCACATGATTGCCCCCCTAGCTGTGCTGGTTCAGAAATCAGCCCTGACATGCATAGTAAAGAGGAGCTGTATCTATATATCCAGCCACTGTTCAGAGTGCAGCAACACTTTGGATCCTATTCACCAGCCTCCCATGCCTTTTTACAAATGCGAAGTACCAAACAGTACCAAATGGGGCCTATTTGCACAGCACACAGAATGCTGAATTTGCCTTTTAACATGAGAGTTGCCCCTGTCAACTTTCCTGTGATTTTAATGCCAGTATAGTGGCATGGCTACATCTAATTTGGGTGTGAGACTGCAATTCAATCTCTAGTTTGGGTGTGAGACTTATGTTGATCAAAAAAAGGACAAAGGAAGCTGTGGGTCTATTGCTAAATAGCCAGGATGAGCTCCTAACATAAGACACAAAGACAGACCTACTCAACAGCTACTTTGCCTCAATCCTTATGAAACAATAAGCTGCAACCAGACAGCAAATAAAGATTATATAGCTAAGTAAAGGAAAAGTCTGACAGTCATGATAATGACAAAGACAGTCAGAGTGTTTGATTTTTTTTAAAATTAATTTAAGTAAGCAGGTTGCTGAAGGAGCTGACACAAAGGATCTTGGAGTCCTTAGCAATACTGTTTACCAAGGCATGGGAGACAGGTAAGGTTCCAAAGGACAGGAAAAGGGCCAGCATAGTGCCCCTCTTTAAAAAAGGCAAAAAGGAGGACCCAGAAAATTATGGGTTAGTCAGCGTGGCCTCAATACCCAGGAAGTTACTGAAGCAAATTATAAAGTCAGTCTGCGAACACCTGGAGGAGGAAAAGCTGCTCACAAGCAGCCACCATGGATTTGCTGAGAATAAATCATGGCAAACAGGTTTGGTCTCCTCTGAGAAAGGAACAAGCTGTCTGGATGACGGCACATGAAGTACAGTGTACTTGAATGAAATAGAGCACCACAACTATCTTGGTTATGAAAGATTAAAGGGAATGTTTATGGAGGGAATAGGATGATAGATAAGGAAGTTCTGGCAGTTTAGTAAGTGTGTGTGATGAGTAGAGTTGTGTTTGTGGCCTCCTGGTTGCAGTGCAAACTGGAGGGTGGGTAGTTATCCCATGCTTCTGGGGAGCAAGGAAGTATTTTTCCCCCTCCTGTTTGCTACTTGTGTCTGGGGAGGGAGAGGGGGCTCACCTTTCTCAGAATCATTAGGTGCTGGCCACCGCCAAAGCTAGGGATTTTGGCAGGTGTACTGATACTCCTGCTGGGACTTAAAACGCCCAGATTTTCCTGGATAGAAGGTCTTGTTCTGCTCAGGGTCAGACTGATTTGGGATCACAGAGGAACTTTACCCCACTGTCTGATCAATATGGACTGTGGCGGGATTTGCCTTCCTCTGTAGCAGGGGGCATAGTCCTCTTCCTTGGATCTCTGGAGTGTGTTTTAATAAACTATTTCCTGTCCTTGCAGTGGTAGAACATTGACAGTGCTCTCATTCGCCCTGCTTTGCCTGTGGCAAGTTAAAAGGTGTTTTTGCTGTTTGGGGCATTGTGCCTGGTAGCTGTGTATGAAAGTTGTTCACAAAGATTTTAAAAGCAAGTTAGACAAACACTTGTCTAGGATGGTTTAGATAGAGATGCTATGTCCTTGAACAGCTGTTTGGAGTAGATTTGACCTCCTGACGTCTATGAAACAAGCTGCTCTGAGCAGGGACTTTGAGCTAGGACATGGTCAAGCTCTCATCTCAGCCCTGCCACTCACTGCATGACCTTTGGCAGGTCTCTATCCATCTTTGCTTTAGTTTAGGCTTACCAGTAGCTTTTCCTGCTCCTGCCTTAAAAGGATGAGTTAGTGAAGAGTCAGATACAGGCAAGTGAATATTGATAAAATTCATTGTGGAAATTTGCTGAGCTAAATACCCAGTGCCCTCTCCGAAGGGGACACTCTACCAGTCAGAACAGTGGGACCCCATACAGGGAATCACAGAACAGGGTTCTGGTGTACAACCTCCCTCTTGGACCCATTCCAGGACCCATACCCTAAGGGGGTGATCCCACTCTCCGTCATCGAGATGGCACGCTCTACCAAGGAGAACAAGTTCCAAGTTGTCACCAGCCACAGGATCTTTGTCTTCAGAGCTGAGAATGAGGGTGAGAGAAACCCCCAACCATAACTCCCCCATTCACAGCCATCTCCTCCCCAGTCAGAACCCCCAGCCCCAGACCTCCCCTCCCAAGTCACTTTCTCTAGTCTCCAGCTCCTATTTCTTTCAGCTATAAACCACAGGCACAGCCCTCCCTTTTGCCTATCCTATCCAGAACCTACAAGCACAACCTCCCATTCCCTACCCCAGCCAGAAATTCCAGTCATAGCTTTTTCCTTTGCTGTCAAGCCCATGCCCCCCTTACCAGACCCCTGAACCAAGCTCCTCTAGAGTCCTCCCTCCATAACTTCCTCACCTCAGTCGTATCACTCCCTCTCTCCCGTGGGAACTTCCCTCAGTCACCACTTCTCCATGCACTCTATGGTCCAGTGATATTTCTCTTTGCTGGCCCACAGCCACTCCTGCATCCCCAGCACTGCAGTATGTCTCTTGCTGCAGTGACAGGCATCTCTTCCCCATGTATGTTGAGGAGAAGCTCTCTACAGCTCTGTCCCAGGTGCCGCTACCCTTTTGTTATGGCCCACTACACATGGGGCTGCCAGTCAGGTCTATGTTACACAGCTGGTTGAGATAGAAAGACCCTAACTTCTGGTTGAGTTCAACACATGAAGATCTGGCTTTTCCCAATGTGGGATAAATTGGCCTGTGCTGCAACACTCAGTGTCTCCAGTTCTCCCCAGTTCCACATTCACTTACCTCTTTCTTTTGGCTTCCCCTGCCCTGCTGCTTCCACAGCTCAGCGGAACAAGTGGTGCTCCACCATGCAGAAGAAAGTGGCAGAGCAGCGGCAGGTCAGCCCCCGGCCTCGTCACACCAGCAACAGTCACTGGCAGAAGTCCGGCTGTCTGGAGTTCAAGGGTCACAAGTCTAAGGTGTTTGCAGTTCTCAGCCTGGCTGAGATGTGGCTGTACAAGAGTGAACAAGTGAGTGCGGCAGCCCAAGTGCCTTGGGGAAGTGTGGGGTGTTTCTTGATGCAGGTGTCCTGGGGTCTACTTCACCTAAGGGTGAGTCTGAAGTCCTCCTTCTAGCTGTTCCTGGGCCTCACTCAGGAGTTAGCAAGAGGGACACTAAGCTGAGGCCTCTGTCTAGGAGTGGAGATATTTTTGGGAGCCTGTGTGCCTTGGCCCTTCATACCAGCTAGTGGAAGCAGGATCACCCAGGCTAGAGAGGCTAGAGACAATGAAAAGACTGCAGTGTGGACATGTGCAGGGCCTGGGAAACTAGAATTCCATTTCCATGCTTTGTCACTTCCATGAGGCCATTCATAAAATCATAGAGAAGTAAAGCTGGAGGGGACCTCCAGAGGTCATCTAGTCCAACCCCCTGCCTGAGGCAGGATCATCCTTATCCAAACCATCCCATACAAACCATAATCTAAACTCTACATAAAATTACTCTCAACCCTGACACAACACAGAGCTAAAACTCTAACCTGCCACAGGTAAAGCAGGGGAAACATGGCAGCCATCATCCTGCTTCTATTAAATGTTGTCAGTATATGCTCAAGAGATCCTCCTTGCCATGGTATACTGGTGGCTATTACCTGAACTCACAAATTGACTCCCCACTCTGTGAGAGGAGCCTGAGGTGGACATTGGGTCCAGAGAGAAGCAAGACACAGCATGGAGGCTGCCCTTGCAAGCCATGGGTGGTTCCTGGCATGGGTAGCCCATTTTTGACCTACCCCCAGGCACAAATATATGTGGTTCTAACAGTTCCATAAATGCTCTCCATGTAGAGAAGCACCTGCTTGTGGGCACTACCCTCTGCAGTTCCCTGCCTGCCACCCTGGGTTCACTGGTATCTGTCTTGGCCATTGGACTGCTCTGCAGAGAAATGTAAAGAGCTCTGTGCCTGCTGTGGACCTAGGCATAACTCTGCAAGACTATTGCTGACCACCACCCCCTCACTATATCCATCTCTGTTTGCAGTTCTTTAAAATGGGTATTGGCATCTGCTTGATTGAGCTGCGTGGTGCTACTATCCGTGAGGCCAAGCATCGTAGCTTTGAGCTCATCACCCCATTCAAGATATTCAGGTAACTAGGAGATGCAGTCCTGGGGTTTGGCTTGTTTCTAGAGCAGGAGTGGGTAATTATTTGGGCCTGCGGGCCTCTAGGGGCGTTTTAATGAGCTGTTGTGGACTGGATTAGCACTCCCTCCCCTCCCCACCTTTGCAACAGCTCATCGTAACTCCCTATGTGGGATGGGGCTGTGGGCAGGTGTGGAGCAGTGTTTGGGAGTAGGGTGGGCTGGCAAGGCTAGGATAATGGAGTGAAGTCACAGGGCAGAGACAATGCAGAGTTGTGGCTGGAGCAAAGCCATGATCTGCTGCCTGCATGCCCCTGCTGCAGGTAGGGTCATGTAGGGAACGGATCGCAGCTGTACCTTGGATCCTGGGCCTCAGGCCCCAGCCCTATGCTGTCACCACCCCAAGATGCCAGACCTGGCCCCGGATGCGTCTCCTTGCCCAGCCACGGCCCCATCTTGTCCGCTTGGCTTCACATCCTGCCCATGCAGCTCCTGGCTAGTTTCTATGGACAACCCAGGATCATGGGGGTGACAGCATGGGGCCAGGCAGAGCAACTGTTTGCTCCCTGTATGTCCCTACCCACAGAAGCAGGGCTCTGCCTCAGGCCTGGCCCTGTCCTATTACTACCCCCTGATCTAGAGGTCTCCATGGAGAAACAGCCGGGAGCCACACAGGCAGGGTGTGTAGCTGGATGGATGGGATGGGGTCATGGCCAGGCAGAAGCGGTGTCCAGGGTTGGGATCTTGGGGTGATCACAGCGTGGATCCGGGGCTGGGGCAGAGCCATGGTCTGCTCCACACACACTCATATCCATGGAACCCACGGCCATTGCAGGGCATGCAGGTGGCAGATCGTGGCTGGGCCCCAGCCCTGGCCCAAGCCCCACTGTCACTGCTCCAAGATCCGAGGGTCTCCCTGGCCTCTCCCACTCATCTCACTCCTGGGTGCTGCTCCCTGCCTGCCCACAGCCCCACCCCAGCTACCCAGCTGAGTGTCCTGCCTGTGTGTTCCTGCCCTCCCAGCAGTTGGTGCAGTGCAGATGGGCCCAGGTTCCTGGACAGCAGAGCCAGAATTGGCAATTGCAGCAGCGTTTCCACCAGGGCTACTGGAAAATGGAGTCTGGCTGCCATGTCACCCCAGCCCCACTTCATGCCTGGGGCAGTGGGCCCGATCGCACACACCATGGCTCAGGCTGCGCCCCCATGCCTGGGCCTGGCAGGACCAAGGGACCTGCTACAGACTAGACAAAATCCATTGGTGGGTTGAATCTGGCCCATGGGCTGTATTTTGTCCATCCCTGCTCTAGAGAAACCTGCTGTGTTTTGGGGGCACTGTGTGGGATCCTAGCACAACTCAGGGACTGGTACATTTGGGGTTCTGGGTAACTGAGGTGACTGGGGAAGAATCCAGGAAACTCAGTGTTTGCCAGATGTGCTTGTGCCCCCCAGTTTCACAGCTGAATCAGAGCGGGAGAAACGGGAGTGGATGGAAGCCCTGCAGGATGCCATTGCAGAGACACTCTATGACTATGAGGTGGCTGAAAAGATCTGGTCCAACAAAGCCAACAAGTTCTGTGCTGATTGCAGGGCCATGAGCCCTGACTGGGCATCCATCAACTTATGTGTGGTGATCTGCAAGCAGTGTGCAGGCCAGTATATTTCCTTCATTCCTGCAGGCAGGTAGACAGGAGAGGCTGGGGGACACTGTTCCTGAGTGGGGCAGTGGGTGGGATGGCTGGGTGACTAAATTAGCAGCTTGGCTACTTGGCTACAAGTCATTAAAATCATGTAGACCGAGGGAAGGGAAAGGAAAATGGCTGGGTTGGCTGATCAGCCAGTTGATGGCAGGTAGGTTGAGTTGTGGGTATCTGACTGGACAGACTGGGGAAAGTGGTCATGTATTCACACAGTCGTTGCTGCTCCCAACAGGTCAGCACCGGGGTCTGGGCTCCAACATTTCCAAAGTGCAGAGCCTGAAGCTTGACACCAGTGTCTGGAGCAATGAAATTGTTCAGGTACAGGAAGTGTCTTGCTCCCCAGTGCTGCCCATTTGGGCTGTATGAGATCTGAGGCCAGAGCGCTTGTGTCCAAAGGGACTGCTTCTAGTATCACAGAAACATAGTGCAGTCAGAGTGCCAGCTCAGGGGAATCAGTAGAGAACCAGAGGTCTGAGGGGCTTATCTCTCTGGGGATGCCATAACAAGAACCCAGAGTTTCACCTAGAGTCTTGGGTCCTCCTCCATTTCTGTCTGTTACCCCCATACCCTCTCTAGAAGCTTGAGGTGTCCTTCTGCTTTGCTAGCTCATGGATCACCCCCTCTTTTTGACAACAATGTTCTTGTAGCTCTTCATTGTGCTGGGGAATGAGCGAGCCAACCAATTCTGGAGCCCACACATCCCACCCTCTGAGGTCCTTTACTCAGATGCCAGTGCAGAGCAGAGACGGGAATTCATCACTTGTAAATATCGGGATGGGCGATATCGCCTCCAACACCCCAGCTACAGCACCCAGGAGGAGTTGCTGCAGGTGAGTGCTGGTCTGGGCTGGCACACAAAGGCAAACATGAACCCAGGTGAATGGGCACATGCAAGCTTTGGGGGCATTGGGCAAACCCTTCAGAGAGTACTGCAAGTCCTTCATTCTAACCCTGATTGTTCCTGTAAAAGCACTTGTATCTCAAGTACCTTTAACAGTGTAGAGGATAATGCATCCCATATATGCACACTCACTGGTCTCCTCCAGATAATCAGTGATGTACCAGGAAGCTGCATAGCAGGACAGACATGTGGCAAGTTGTTGTGCCTCCCTTTACAAGCCCCCAAGTTAGCACAGTTCAGTGGCTGCAGGGCCCAGGGACAATAAGTTCCCACATGGCTGAGAAACCACAGCTGCCTATGACATCTCTCACCCACAGGCACTTTGTGCTGCTGTGGCAGGACCCAACCTGCTGAAGACAGTCCTGCAGTTCTTCTCCACTGCTGAAGCTGAGGCAGCTTTTGATGTAGGAGGCTGTGAAGTGTCTCAAGGTGTTGAACTGTGGCAGATGTCTGAGAGCAGCTGCCATGGGAACAATTCAGGTAACAGGAGCCACCAGAGCCACTTTCCTCTACAGTGGGGCAGTTCCATGCTGGTGCAGCCCCTACACCCTCCACTACACCTCCCATTCTAGGCCATCTGGTTCCCTTCCCACCACCCCTAACTCTTCTGTGGAACGTCCTGGGCATCAGAACTAGAACCCTGAAGCTCAGGCTGTTGCCAGAACTGTGCACACCCAGCGACTAATCGTGCATAATGCCCAGTTCCCTGCAGGATCATGTGTCTCTCTCCCACATTTAAGGCAGGGTGACAGGTGCACCTATGAACCCCCTCTGCCTTGGGAGGGGAGGGTTTTTTTGAACCACAGCATTCCGTGTCTTCTCTTTCAATAGTAGGACCCCCCCCCTCCACCCAGGTTGTTGTATTTCTGCAAGGTCAGTGCTGCCCCATACCTTCTGTTCTGATTCTTCACAGTATGTTCAGCAGGGAGCCATAGTTCAGTGGAGCCAAGCCTAGACAGCATCTACAATGAGATCACCCAGCCAGTGATGCACAGTGGCTACCTCTATAAGGCAGCAGCCCTCCCCAGGTCTGGTGTCAGCAAGAAGAGCAGAGATGGTAGGTTTGGGGCCAGGCCAGGCCAGGCATTACAGTGAATGTGATAGGGAGAGGCTGTCCTGCCATTGCTAACTGAGTGCTCCCTGCAGAATTATATCGCGTGTGGTGCTCCCTGGAGAAGTCCCTTCTGTTCTATGAGACTGACAAATGCACCGAGCCACTAGGGAAGATTGAGATGTCTGATGTGGTTTCTGTGGGTGTAAGCAAGATGGAGGGCCCAACCAGTCCTGGGCCTACAGAGAGGTATGCATAAGCACAGTTTGCATCCAGGGGCATGCTCTGGGGTGACCAAGGGTGAGGCTTATGAACACATCCCGCCATACCTCCTCCCCTGTCATGGGTGCTCTGCATCTGCAAAACCAGTAGCTCAGAGGTAGTGAAGCCCACAAGCACTGGGTACAGGCAAGTTGCTCTGGGCCTCTTCCTGCCTACAGAAAGAGGCAGTAAGTTATCCCATGGTCAGAGAACTTTGTTAAAGGGAAGGGAAAGTAACTCACAGAAGAGTGGTGCTAGCAGTGAATGTGGGAGCCAGTGCTACAGGCAAGCCACTGTAGTAACAGTCTGGCCTGGAGTGAGCCTCCCCTATCCCTTCTTCCCATGACTGAGCCTGTGGGAAAGGGAACATGCTTGACAATTCCTTACAGGTAGTCCTCTGGCTCAGAAGGTTGCTGAATCCAAGTCCCTCTATTCAACCCTGTGGGCTGCCCAGCTCTGAATATGGGGATCTTCTGCTTGGTGTGGTGGATGCTCCAGAAAAAGCCACTCATGGCAGTTGATTGCCTAATGACCCTGAGCCATATACTCCTTGCTGTAGTCCCTGCTGTCCTAAGGAGCTGGGTCTGGCTCTCTGTATGGAGGAGGAACGTGTACTGACCAAGTCATGCGCCATTGTAAAGATCCCCTTGCATGTCTCCACAGCTGGAGAAGTCCAACTTTTTGCATTCTGCCCAGAACTCCAGCCAGTCCTGCAAGTGCATCATACTCAGTGTTAATCTTCGAGGGCATTTTCTTCCCTGGGCAGGAGTTCAAGGGCAGGCCTCAGGGTCAGGGCTGTAAGTTTATTGGGAAGACAAGGTGATCCCTGTGCCAAGCCCCCCAGTACCTGGTGGGGCCTCCCTAATCTGATGCCTTTGCCTTTGCAGGTTTCGCTTCACCTTGGACCTCTTCCTGGGCAGTGAGAAAGTACAGCAGCTGGGAGCTGATGGGCCTGACACCCTGCAGGCCTGGGCCAGTGCCATTGGCAAGGTAAGCAACACACCTGCAACAAGGTGTTCAGCCAGACCAGTCCCTCCAAGGGAACCTTGAGGAAAGCAGCTGCTGATAGGCCCTTGTCTGATTTATCTTATTTTAGACTAGATATCAGGAAAAACTTCTTCACTGTTAGACAGTCAGTTCCACTGACTCACTGCTCTAGGGAAGCGGTGGAATCTGCCTCATTGTTTAAGAACAGTTTGAACAAGCATTTGTCATTGATGAGCTAGGAGGAACTATGCCTATGCTCTACTGTAGGTCGTAGTTCCTGTGCTTCTGGACTTTGTTGGTGGCCACATGGAACTGGGAAGGATTTTTTTCTCTTTCAGTTGCTGCACATGTTGGGAGAGGGGTTGCTTTCCTCAAAAGCATTGAGTGTTCAAAGCTGGGAATTTTGCTGGGATGCACTAATGCTCCTGCTGGAACTAAAACCCAGAAATTCCTTGCTAGAGGGTCTTTCCCTCTGCTCCAGATCAGACTGGTAATCACATTAGGGATCAGGAAGGTATTTGACTTCATGGTCAAATTGGTAGCGACTGTGGGGGGTCTCTTCCTTCCTCTGTAGCGTGTGGGTGGCCCTCTTTCATGGATCTCACAAGCATATTTTAACAATCCCTGCAGCAGCGGCACACTGGCTGTGGTTGTCCCCCAGGTTTACCTGTGGCAGGTTAAGAATGCTGTGCCAGTAGTGGTGTGACAGGATAAACTATATTGTGCTAGTAATAGGTTAGACAAGGGTTTGTATGAATGAGTTTAGGTAGGAATGATTCTTGCTTTAGGCAGAGAGTTGGACTAAATGATCTCCAGAGGTCCCTTCCAGCCCTACCTTTCTATGATTCTTTGATCTCTGGTATGGTAAATTCCTCCCAAAACAGTCATGCCATGGATCCTATTCTCCTTCCCCTGCTGGGACCCTGGCCTCTGCACTGGGCCCCCATTCTCCTCCCTCACTCCACCTGGGCCATGGCCCTCTGTTGGGTTCCCGTTTCTCTCCCCTAACTTAGGCCCTGGCTCTCTGTGCCAGTCCAACCCTGTTCCCCTTCCCAAGCCAAGGTTTGGCCCCCCCATGCTTGCCCTAATCCCCTTCCCTTTATATGGGGTCTAGACCTGTACTCTAGTTCTTCTTTCCTTCCCCTGATGGGGTCTTGTCCTTCTGTACTCGTCCTCTGTTCCCCCTGCTGTCTGGTTTGGCCTTACATGGTGCTTATGCCCAGGTCTACCCAGCCTCTCCTTCTCTGTGCAGTGGTTCACCCCAGTCAGCTGTCACTGCCTGTTGGGCTATGAGTTCCAGAAAGTGGGCCAGCTGCGCTATAAATCCATGCTCAACCCTGATCAGTGGCTGCAGGGCTTCTTCATCCTGCAAAAAGCTCACCTGTTCATTTGCCCAGTGGAGGAGAAGGCAGTTGAGGACAGCATCAACCTCCGGAGGCTACAAGAGCTCAGTGAGTGTGGACCTTCTGCTTCTCAAATTAGAAACTACAGCCCTGCCCCTTCCCTGCCCCTGTAGAAGGCTGCATCTTAGTGCTAGATCAGTAAGGCCCATGGTATTATGGCTACATTTCAGTAATGGGTCAGTGAAGTCTATTCTGTGTGGCTGAGCACTGTTAACCATGAACCCTCCCCTATCTTGGAGCAGTGTTTCTCAACTTTTTCAGACTCAAAGGATCCTTGTAAGATTTAAAGTACCTGTCAGAAAATGCCAGCAATGAGTTTTCACTCATTTCTCAACTACAGAAAAATAACAGAGCAAGTCTTTTGTTGCAAAGAGTTCAGAAAGACCACAAAGGGCAGAATTTTTTTAACACAATGGATTCCTGATTGAAACACCTGGTTTATCTTGTGAATCATGTATGTGTTTGCACATCTTACAGTGCTAATATTGCACAGAACCCTATAGTACCCATAAAGAATCTTCTAATACCCCAGTGAGATACTATAATACCCAATGGCACCCCAGTTGAAAATTGCTGCCCTAGAGGAACTGGATTTCATGCTCAGTCAGCAAGGCCCAAGCTGCCCAGCTGAGTCTGCATATATGCTATGGGGAGCTGAGCCACCCTCTTAGGAGATGACTGCAATTCTGTGCTAGATCAGTGAGGCCCATGCTTTGTAGCTGTGTAGTGTTAACCATTAGCCCTGCCTCACCCTAGAGGGACTGCATTTTAGTGCTGACTCTGTGAGGCCTGTACTAATGTGGTTGAGCAGCATTAACCACTGGCTCTGTCTGCACCAGAACAAGCTGCAATTGACCAGTCTGCACTTGGTCAGTGAGGCCCATGGTACAAGGTTGAGCTCTGTCAGTGACTGGCCCTGTCCTGCCTGAAAGAGGCTGTGAATGCTGATGTGTTGCATGTAGTGCTGTGAAGATCCTTCTACCTGACTCCGGGGTTCACTGCACCCTAGTGTGAGATCTCTCCCTGATCTCAAGGCTCCATCTGATGCATACTTTTCCTTCCATGCAGGTGTGGTCCCCCTTAGTGAAACTTCTGAGAAGAAAGAGATGCTGATCCTAGTGGAGATGGGGAGGTAAGGTCTGCTGGAAGGGCTCTCAAGCCACTGTGCAGTGCAAGGTCCTGCTGCTCTCTCACAGCCATGCCCAAGGCAAAGTGCCCACAAAGTATTCCTGGATCATCACTGGGAGGAGTGGGGCTGGAGCAGCTTGCAGACCAGCTTGCTTCTCAGACTTCCTCAAGGAAAGTGCCAAGGGAACCTACTTGCCTGGAGGAGTGCCACTGAACCCTAGAGCCACAGCCAGAGTTAATTTGAAGGATTTTCACAGCATTGCATGCAACACACCAGCACTCACAGTCCCTTTCAGCTGGGACAGGGCCAGTCACTGATATAGAAGGTCTGCTCTTGGGACCAGGCAGGGGGGCAGAGCTCCAGCCCAACCCAGCTCAGCATGAACATCCCCTACAGTGGGTTCCCAGTATTCAGTCTGATTTAACTCCCCTGCATATTGACCCAGCCTTGGGGCCTCCCCTACCTCCTGAAGGTTAAACCCCTGTAGACAGGTTTATATCCAGCAAGATTTGGCTCCAGCAGGACCCAAGGCTGGCAGTGATGGACCTTCTGCTTCTCTAGGCCTTCACAGAGGGGTGGAGGGTGGGGGGGTAAGTCCCAGGGGTAAGGATGTTCATTCCCTGCATTTTGCCTCTTTTGTTCTCAGGACCTTTTACCTGCAAGGGGTGTCACGAGTGGACTTTGCAGCATGGTGCATGGACATTCAGGCCTCAGCAGGGGGCTGGGGTAATGCCCTGCGTGACCAGCAGCTCAGCCGGAGCAACATCCCTATCATCGTGGACAGCTGCATTGCCTTCATCACGCAGTATGGTGAGCACTGTCTCTGACCCCATAGTGTCTCCTGTCATTCACAACAGCACTCCACCCTCCAAAGAGGCAACATAGCAAAAGCCAGTAATTTGGGCATGAAGCAGAAGG
Organism: Crocodylus siamensis; assembly: GCF_052110815.1. NCBI lineage: Eukaryota > Metazoa > Chordata > Crocodylia > Crocodylidae > Crocodylus > Crocodylus siamensis. Next base: position 38,519,279 of record NC_143404.1, on the reverse strand, counting down.
TGTGGAACAGCAGGCACTGCATTTTGGAGGGCACACAGTAAAGCACCCATGCACAAAATAACCTGGGACGCACACACGCACACCCTGGACTTAGGAGGGCATGCTCAGGTCATATTAGCATCTTGGATACACCCCTGTGCTGATCCTGGCTCCCTTTGGGGACCCTGCCCTCCTACCCCCCAGGGCTGCGTCATGAAGGAATTTACCGGAAGAATGGGGCCAAGTCCCGCATCAAGGTGCTGATGGAAGAGTTCCGGCGGGATGCCCGTAATGTGAAGTTGCGCATCTGTGACAACTTCATTGAGGACGTGACTGATGTGCTGAAGAGATTTTTTCGGGAGCTCGAAGACCCAGTCTTTACCTCAGAACTGCACCCACAATGGAAGGAGGCTGCAGGTATCACCTTCTATCTCACCCTGCCCTCATGAAAGCTATGGCTCTTTTTCACCCAGACTCTCCTTGGCAGCAGTGCAGCGGTATGCCTGGGCCACTGAGAAAAAGCAGATTCAGTGACTTCTGGTTGCCACTGCATTCATAATTGCAAGCATGTGGCTACCAGCAGCAGTCGCTTTTTTTCGCCCCCAATCCCCTTCCCACAAATCAGTGCCTGGGGTAGTTGCACCTATTGCCGCTCCCTCTCTCTCCACCCCAGTTACACCGCTGTTCTTTAGCCTTCCATTGAGGTCTTTGTGATCGGGACAGGCTGGGCTGACCCCTCTGGGAATGTGGACTCTGAACCTAATTCTCTCCTGGTTTGTATCATGTGCCGGCTGGTACCCCAGTGCTTAGGGCATGTAAATTGTTACCACTTTAATCAGCAGCATGTTACACATATTTATTTTTTTAGATTTATAACCTGCCCTGTCCAAAAGTCCCAGAACAGCTTATGTGGGCTGTGCAGCAGCATAACCAATACCACAAGGGCAGTGAGTGCAAACTGGCCCGAGTGGGATCAGTCAGCAGTAGCTGATTGTGCTTATGCCCATCAGTGATAGGATGGCAACGGAAGCATTGCTGGGGCAGGTGCCGCATAAATAAGTTGTTGTGCTGGCATTTTGCTTTTGTGATTGTTTCCTCCTTCCAGAAATACACCAGAAAGCCCAGCGTCTGGAACGATACAAGGAGTTGATTAACCACCTGCCTCACCTAAACCGCAAGACCCTGGCTGCTCTGATTGGTCACCTCTACCGGTCAGTCTGTCCCTCGCTGGTCATTTCCTGCTTGTCTTGTAAGAAGCAATGTGATTCTGTCTGAGATGGAGATGTAGGGCAAGCCCTGGGCTGACCTCAGCCAACAGAGGTGGTTTAATCGGGACAGGCCGTATATCTGCTCTCTTCATGCCCCATGCTGTCTGGGACACCACTGGTCTCCAGCTTCTCTGGACAGGTGGTGGATGGCTAAAAATGCAAAACTATTTTCACAAAGTGAAGTTAGTTTCATTTCCCAGAAGCTAAGGCAGAACAACTTGGAGGTGTTTCATTAGTGACATTTTTCTCTGTTTCCTTTCTCCCTATTTTTGTTCTCTGTTTTCTTCTTGCAACCCAGGTTAATAAAATAATAGGTTTTCAGGACAAAGGGTTTTCACTTTGTTTTCTACTTCCCTTTGTTACTGTTCAACATTTTTCAAGCCCAGTTATGATGAAAAATTGGGAAATTTCAAAACCCTAAAAGATTATTGGATAACGGTTTCTGGTTTTGAAAAAACTCAGTAAAAAATTAGAATGATCAGTTCCCCAGGGTGTTGGGAGCAGGTCTGGAGGGTGCTGAAGGCTTCCTGTTTCTTATGCCATGGCACTGGTCACACATGGTGAATTCTCTCTTTCCTGGGCTACCAGGGTGCAGAAATGTGCTGACTTCAATCAGATGGGCACCAAGAACCTGTCACTGCTTTTTGCTCCCAGCCTCTTCCAGACAGATGGCAAAGGCGAGCATGAGGTTAAAGTCATGGAAGACCTGATAGACAACTATGTCTGCATTTTCAATGTAAGCTCCCTTCACTATGTTCCCCTTACCCTCTCCCTGTTCCCCTGCCTTCCCCAACCTGGCTCTACTCTGCCTCTCCCTCCTGCCCTGTCTCATTTCTTTTTCCTTCTTCTGACAGATTGATGAGGATCAGGTGTCACAGATGGACCTAGAAAACAGCTTAATTACCACCTGGAAGGATGTTCAGGTACTGGGGACACAGGTGCACTATGTGATGAATCACCTCCCTTGGCCATACTACGGTTTTGACCTCAGCCTCTGCTGAGGTCTGCAGGTTTGCAGAACCCTCAGCAATGAAGATGGCTGGCTGGGAACAGCTCAGTTCAGGCCACAGCTGTAAGTCCTCCCATTCCTGTAGGTATCTGTGTGGATCACTGTTCCAGCATGGGTCTGCCCAACCCCTTAGATGAGCCCCATGCTCTCTCAGCACTAATCATCTCTCGAATGAGGCTTATAGTAAGTTATTACTGCAGCTTACCCTAGAGCAGTAAACAGCATTGCTTCCCAACTTTCAGCACTCTAGTTTTTCAGTCTCCTGATCCTTTTCTCCCTGGTGTTGTTTCCCTATAGTGAATAGTTTTTTTGTGGGGGCCCAAAACCCCCTTCTCTTCCCTGACACATCACAGTTAGTTGAGTGCAGCTGTTGTGGATGCAAGAGAATAGAAAGCCTCTTTGCAGGAAATGCTGTACTATGCTACTGATTTGCCACACCTGTTCCAGCTTCTGGGGTTGGGTTTCCAGGATACTGTGTGCTCCCAGGGGCTTAACCTATCCTCCACTATCTCTTCTTTCACAGCTTTCACAGGCTGGGGATCTCATCATTGAGGTTTACCTGGAGCAGAAGCTGCTTGACTGCTGCGTCACCCTGAAGGTGAGGGAGCAAGCATGTGGCCTGGCTGTAGCCATTGGCACAAAGTGACGGAGATGTGCAGGTGCCTGACATGTCCGTGGCTCTTGGATGACTCCACTATCCATACAGAGTCACAGGGCTGAGAACTCCATTGTGGGCACACACTGGATGTGGAAGTGGCTGCTCAGAACATCAGAGTTGTCCCGTGGTGCCAGGAGATACTTAGTGAGGAAGAGGAAGCCATCTGTTGACTAATTCCCATCCTGCCATCAGTTTCCCATGTAGGCAATGGTGAAACTCACTGATGGCCACAGGGCTCAGACCAGTTTGGTCCTGGAGCTGAGCATTACTGAGCTGACACGTTATGTCCCCAGGTGTCACCCTCTATGACCGCTGAGGAGCTGACCAACCAAGTACTGGAGATGCGCAGTGTGGCTGCAAGCCTGGACATCTGGCTGACCTTTGAAGCTCTAGAGAATGGGGAGCTGGGTGAGTGTGAGGAGTGCCTTGCAATTGAGGTGAGGGCAGATTGAGGGGAAGAGGCAGTGGGTGAGTGGGGAAGGTGGTGCTGAGTTGGGGGGGCAGAATTAGGGAGAGAGGTGAAGCTGTATCGTTGTGGGGAAGGAAGGTGGCACTGTGCCATTAGGCATTGGTTGGGGAAAGCAGTGTTACACCTCTGAGGGACAAGGGAGAAGGCAGTGCTGCATTACTGGGAGGATGGGGAAGGGAGTACTTCAGCATTGAGGGGAGAGGAGGGGGCACTGTAACATTGGGTGAGGGAAAGGGCACCATGCTATCGGAGATCAGGGAAACTGCTTGGGTGGGATGATCTAGTTGGGGTGGTCCTGCTTTGACCAGGCGGTTGGACTAGATGACCTCCTGAGGTACCATCCAGCCCTAATTTTCTATGATTCTATGAAAGGCAGAGAGAAAAGTCGTAGTTCTGCTGAGTAAGGGGGGCATCCACATTTCATCTGTGAAATGTTCAGGCTTTGGAGCCCCTGTGCCTGTTGCCATGAGCCACCATGTAGAGGGGCACACCTGCCTTCTGAAACTTCCCAGGTGCAAGTGCAGCCTGGTAGTGTTGGCTTGCTGAGTGCTGTCATAGGCTCCTGCCTCACAGTGTGTTCTGGACTTCTGTCCCAAGTTAGTGATATGCTTGCCCCAAATCAGCTCCTCCCACTGCCCAGCAGCAGCATCTGAGTAGGCCTTGTCCCCTCCATTCTTAGAGCGACCCTTGCACCCCAAGGAGAAGGTCCTAGAGCAAGCTCTTCAGTGGTGCAAGCTGCCTGAACCAAGCTCTGCCTACCTGCTGGTGAGGAAGGTACCCATAGGAGAAGGTGGCTGTCTCTTTACAGGTGAATCCTCCTACCCCAGCAGCATGGTGCTAGGTCCTGTAAGGGACCATCAACTTATGGTCCCCATTCTCTTGGAGCAGATACAGTAAGGTCAACAGTCCTCTCTATGCCTGATCCTTCAGTTTCTGCCTTTGAGGCTGCCTACAGGGGCCAGAGCGGGCATAATGTGGCCGTGGGTGGCACTATCTGGCTGTGGGGCTAGACCTCACAGTCCTGCTGAGTGAGTTCCAGCAGAAAAGCCGCTGAAGGTTGAAAAGGCAGTGTCCTGTGAACAACACCTGAGCCTTAGGTCTGACAGGGCAGTAGCTCCATGACCAAGGGAGTGCAAGCCAGGTGAGGGGGGGCTCTGTCACCTACCCCTCTTCTCTTCCTGTTAGCCCCTAGGCTGCTCCCAGAATGCTCTTCCTTTTCCTTTGCCTGCTCACTCTAGGCTCCCATTGTTTCTCAGCAGTTTCCCACAGTTAATTTTGCTCCTCCCCCACTGCACAGGTGCCAAGAGGGAGAACCCTAAGTGTGGGCTACTGAAGTGCCGGGAGGAGCACCCCAAACTCCTGGGGAGCAAGTTTCAGGAGCGATACTTTGTCATCCGTGATCGAAAACTGCTGCTGCTGAAGGAGAAAAGGGTAAAGCTCAGCCCGGCAGCCCAAGCTTTGGCTAATGCCCATCCTGCTGCCAGTCTCCTACCTGGGCAGTGGTGAGACTCACCACTGGCCCTGAGGCTTAGCTCAGCTTGGCCCTGCGGTAGGTGTTAGGTATGGCTGAGCTGATGTAACATGCAGTCCTGGCTGAGGAGGGGGAGGCTTGCCTGGCCCCTGTGATTAGAGCCCTGCTGAGCACCCTGGCCCCAGGGCAGTGGTAAAGCCTGGGCTCCTCCCATGCATTCTTTGCTGTATGCAGAGTGATCTCTCACTGCAGGCAGGAAATTGGCCCTGGCCCCCACCCCCACACTTTCTAGACATCCAAGGTACCAGGGAATGGTGTGCACAGGGAAGGGCAGCCTCATGAGCTGTGGAGTAAAACTTTACCTGGCTTGACTGATTTGTGCCAAGAGCCAGTTCTGGAATCCTCTGCTGATTTCCCTACCCGTGTGGGGAGAAAGGCTTCTTCCCTCCCTGTGGAGCAGGAGACCACTAGGTCTTCCCCATGGTGGGAACCCAGAGGTCAAGTGGCTGCTCACTTATGGCTGTGGGAGGGGCATGCTGACAGGGTAAGCAGGGCTGAACTGGCCTAGGTGAGTGGAAGGGGTACTGATGGGGAGGGGTAGAGAGGGAAGGGAAGTAGGTGCCAGTTAGGATGACTGAACTAGGAGAAATCAGGGAATGCTGGTAGGGCAGGGGAGGGGAGGGAACCAGGTGCCAGCCACAACAGGGGAAAAGAGGGGAGGAATGACTGGCAGGGCTTGCCTTGGCTAAGTGTCTGTTCTCTTTCTCCAGAGTGCCAAGCCAGAACGGGAGTGGCCTCTTGATTCAGCCAGGGTTTACATGGGGATCCGCAAGAAGCTGAAGCCACCCTCTCAGTAAGTCAGGTCCAGCGGCTGAGCCAGATTAACAACTTCCTCTGATCACTAGCACCTCCTCTAACAGAAGCTCCACGCCTTGTCCTGGAGCCTGTAGCTCCATACTGGAGCAGCTCTGTCACAGTATCCTGCCTGGAACCCTCACCCCCGAGCCTCAGGGCCTGGCCTAAAAGGAACTTGCCAGAGCACAAAATATGCTTGGTGCTCCTCCCCAGAGCCCAGCCCTGTGCCACAGCCACAGCAAGGCAGGATCTTGATAGTGACCCCTTTGCAAGTGCTTGCTTGTAGCCCTGTAGTGTGACCTGTTTGTGGTCCTGTAGGCCTTGTGCCCTAGCTCCCATGTTAGCCTTGGTCCCAAATAACCAGCCTGACCCTAGCTTCAGTTCCTAATCCCTCGGCTCAACCTATTCCCCTAGCACTGGCTGTAGAGCTCATACGCTCCAACAACATCTGATGTGCTTCAGTTGCCCTGCCTCACTCTGCTGTTTTCCTTTCACTCCAGGTGGGGTTTCACACTGACTCTGGACAAGCAGCAACTGTGAGTATCTTGCGTCTCTTCCTCCTGTGGACAGGGACCTCCACTTCACAAGAGAGGCAGGCCATGGGAGCACCCATGTGCCTAACCTGCCCTTGGGTTTTCACAGATCTGATCAGACCATCTCAGGTCCTTTCTGACCCTTCCTCCTTAGCCTCCAAGCCCATTTTATTTCCCGCCCTCAACAATGATGAGGAGTAAGAGCCTAGCTGCACTGGGCACTGATGTGGTAGAAGCTGGAGAGGAAGTGGGCAGGAACACTGGGCCAAGCACACCTTTAATGCAGGCAGGCTAGTGCAGGACCCTCAGGGAATGCATGGAGAGAGAGTGGGCATGAGTGACTAATGAGAGAGTGAGTAGAGTAAGAATTGCAGGCTGGGCTTTTAAACTGGGAGGCTGATAGAGCAGAAGCTGAGGGGCTGTGGTCAGGCCGCAAAGATGGGAAGAGCAAACTGTCTCTGTGCTCCAGAACATGTGTGCATGTGTGTGTGCAGTATAGTTTAGGTGGAGGGGTGGGGTAGTCTGTGTGTGTGAATGTGCTTACGTGTTTACAGGGTGTAGCCTGTGTGTGTATATGTGCAAAGGGGTAGCTTGTGTGTGGGCGGTGGGGAGGGAGCCTGTGGAAACAGCACCCTAGAGCCACCTAGAGAACAGCCCTGTTGGCTGGGCTCTTGAAAAAGCTGGCGACGAGAGGCAGACCCCAGGGTCCCAGTAACCAGTCAGTGTCTCCTCTGACTGTTTTGTAGGTATCTGGCATGCACAGGGCAGGCTGAGTTGTGGGACTGGATCACCAGCATCCTGAAGGCTCAGGTGGGTGAGAACTGCCATGCCAAGCCCACAGAGAGCCTGGGCAGGGCTGGGGTTCAGCAATACTAACCACTAACATGTCTCTTGTGATGCCATGCAGCATGATGATCTGCGCTCAGTGATCCTGCGGCGGCGCTCCTCCTCTGACCTCTCCAAACAGAAGTTTGGCACCATGCCACTGGTACCTTTGCGGGGAGACAGCACTGACACTACCATGCTCTCTGCCAACCAGACCCTGGTAAGATAGCACCAAGGCTTAGCAGGGCCCTGCAACCCTGTGTTCCATGCCCACTGGGCCATCCCAACCTCAAGAGCACTTCCTGTCCAACTGTGGGCAGACACAGGCGAGAGCAAGTGAAATGTGCCTGTGAGCAGCTGTGGCAATGTGTGCAGCAGCACTGTGTCTCTGTGGCTGCTCTGTGCCTGTGTGTGAGCAGGCCATGCATGTGCTTGCAGGAGTACCACTCTGTGTAAAGTGTTCGCAACTTGTGTATAGCAGTGTGGTGCACTTTGCCCACGTGTTGAGTTTTGTTTTCCCCAGAGCTCTTTGCAGCCCTGACGCTGTTCTGTGTTGTTAGGTGCTTACTCTCTCCCCCATCTCCCTCTGTTTCCAGCGTCGCCTGCACAATCGAAGGACTTTGTCCATGTTCTTTGTAAGTATCTGCATGTCTGATGCATATTCATGCAGGGGTTTACAGCCTTTAAGGATCATCTACAACAGCAGGGACAACCTGGTGATTGGGGTTTTTGGAAATGGAGGCCTATTTGCAAAGCCCAGCCGTTATATTATGACTCAGTGACAGTGTTCATTTAAAGAGCAGTTTGGCCCACTGGTTGCAGGGTGGCCCCTCCAGTGTTGATCTGAGGGTGCTCATTGCAACACAATTGGCCAAAGCCTGGGCAGAGTTTGGGAAAATTGCCCTGAGCAAGACCATGAGACAATAGCTAATGATACTCCTCAAGGACTGAGGGACCATACTGGTACCCTGGCTAGGCTGTAGACTGTGGCACCCTGAATTCCTGGTCTCTTGCTTGAGCAGAGGGTTCCTCTTCGCCTGCTGCTCTTGCTTGCTGTGTGGTGTTCTGCATGCTGAGGAATTACTGTCCCACCCCACCCCAGCAGTAGGCAAGGAGATACCATCCAGGGAACACAAGGCAGAAGTCTGCTGCACTCTACACTATGAGACAGCTGCTCCTAACATTTCTGACAGTCTGTATTGGGGCTGAGATGCCATGTACTCAGTCTGCATTGATCAAAGGGGATATCTTTGGTGTGTGGTACAGAAGGAAAATCAGCTCTCAGCGAGGAAAACTCTCTTGCCTCTCTATTTACTCATCTCACTAGAGCCAGATAACCTTATCAAGCTCCCTACAGCTACATCTAGTGAGCATGTCCAATGACTAGAGCTATTGAGTTACCTCTGACCTTGTAAGTCCTGCTCTGTGTGGTTTCCGCTCTGCCCTGAATACATGCTCAGGTTTCCAGGGAAGCGCTGGGCAACTGAGGCTGTGCAGCAGAGCTGGGCTGGGAGAGGCAGAGGCGGAAGCATGCCCTATTGCTTGGCTTTGGTGCAAAATGCTGTCAGAACACAGCCACTGGCTGTGATGCAGCAGTTCTGCTGGGTGCCACTGCTACAAGAGGCAGGAACATGTCAAGCACTGGAGCTAAGCTTTGCTGTGGAATAGCCACAAGACTGAGACTGAAACACTGTGCAACGTCCAAACCACATGTGGCCCCAGGAGTGGGGAATTGCTATCCTTCACTGCCATATGTGACCCAGAGTGGTTGGGCTGATGCACCCCTGCCTCTTCTGCTCTCAGGTTTCCTGACCCAGTGGAATAGCTCCAGCTTCAATGTCTTCTCCTAGGGCCTATATATACTGCAGCAGTTGTATACTACAGCCACACCAGTGTTGAGTACACCTTACCCACCCATGCCTACAGGTGTAGCTGTTCTTGGATGGTCCCCTGTACCCACCCTCAAGCGCTCTACAGACTGAGGTCTTGGAAATCGCTACAGAGGGAGAGCCCTGATCAGCCTTACCAGCATATGCCTTGGTCTGGAGCATCTCAATAAGGGCAGGGGTAGGCATGCTTGAGAATGACCAGGCCAGGATATACCACCACCAAGGTGTTAAAAAGCCCTTACTGCTGCATGAATAGATGCTTTTGCCATAGTCTGTTCCCACAGCTGGTGAGCTGAGACTGGGCGGTATCTGGTGATTCAGAGACAGAGAGAGAGAGAGAAGGAAGACCATTTGACCCAGTCTAGCCTGGCCTTACCCCATGCTCTGTGTAAGGCTAAGAGCCTTCTGGGATGCAGCTGACTAGAGATTATGTTCTGAGTGCCGGCCCAGAACAGATCCATCACAGTTCTAGCCCTTGTCTGGGGAAGGTGCAGAGCTGGTGGCTGAAGAGACCAGGGAGTGATGCTGGGCTAAGAGAAGTCTCTTCCTGTCTGACTGTGATGTGGGGAAGAGAAGACTGTATCAATGGGGGGATTCCTACCAGTGCAAATCAGCCACAGGAATTGAGCAAGACTGGGAATCCCACTTAAGGCCAACGCCTGCTGGGCTTAGGGCAACAACATGGCCTTACGCTCCCTTCCCTAGCAGAGAAAGGTACAGAAGAAGGCACCTCTCACCACAAAGGGCCTGCCTCCTAGTGCTACAGCTGCCTCCTGCTCATTTGGTTCCCCTGCTGTTGTGCAGGTGTCTAGGAAGTTTGATCACCTAATGTCTGTACCTGCTCCCCACCTGCCAGGACCCATGGTGCGGGGGATCAGACCTGCACGGCATTCCCCAAAGTTCCAGGTTCTCTGCTGCTAGGGCACAAACAGGGCCTCCAGGCTCAAGGCAGGTGGGCTGGGGAAAGGCATGGCATCTAACCATGGAGGAAGAACTTGTATCCCAGAAAATGTTCTCTGAGTCTGGGGTTCTATCACACATCTAGCCCCTAATCTCTCTCCCTTGCAGCCCATGAAAATGCATCAGGACTCACTGGATGAGCAGCAGGAGAAGGAAGCAGCAGATGCAGAGCCTGTCTATGAGGAGGTGGGCAACTTCCCTACACTGTCCCCACTGGAGCTGGACAGAGGCTTCCTGGCTGAGCTGTCCCAGGTGCCTGCTGTGGACAGATCTGTGAAACCAACCCTGTTCTCAGAGCAGTCTCAGCACCCAGCACTTCGCTCCTCACTGCCTCCAAGCCCAGGCCAAAAGGTGTCCAGCATGCCCTTTACTAAGGCACTTTCCCTTGAAAGAGGCCTCAACCTGCAGTCTGAAAAGGCCCTGTACCATGCCAGATCATCTGGGGTCAGACCTACCAAAACAGCTTCCCTTGAGAGAAATCTAGAGCCATCCCAAGTACTACCTGCCTTGGCACAGGAGCAGGTGGCAGAGGAGAACCAGCGTCCAGTGTTAGAGCCCTTGTTTGGCAAGGCACCCCCTCCAGAGGCCTCCAAGAAGATCAGCCATCTGCCTTCACCCATCAATGATAAGCTGATGCAGGAGCTGAGCAGCGTCATCCTCAGGAAGAATGAGGGCCAGGCCCCTGAGCTTGGGCCAGTCCAGCAGATCACATGATATCCACTGCTGGACAGGAGGACATGTGACCTTGGGTGGCAGAGCAGAGGCAGCAGGTCATATGACTAGTAGCAGCAGCTGCAAGGTCTGGGGTAAATGGACCTGTCATGTGGCACCTGAGTGCTCCCATGTGGACCATTTCTGCCTCCTGCCACAAGTGCAGGAGCCAAATCAAGAGCGAGTATTTGAGACTAGAGGAGGCATCAGCTTCCCTGGCCTTTGGAGTGGAATTCCCAAGCCATGCTGTGTCAGATCAGATCTGCAGGGAAAGAGGGAGGATAACTGCCACTGTTAGCGGCTGTCAGTTGTGCCCCTCAAAGGTTTGCACCTGAGCAGTGTCTGTTAGTTATAACATTGTACCTGCAGAAGGCAGCCATGGTGGCTTGGTTATCCCTCAACCTCATAGTCCACGTAGGAGGATGTGTACACAAAGATGTATATCTTTATGATAAAGGTGCATATCTTTATCACAAGCATCACACAGGATAAGTGCAGAGCACCACAGCTACAATTGTGTAAGAGCCTGGAGTGTGGAAAGCATTGCAGAGCCAAACCCGGAAACAAAGGGAAGTTCCTGAAGGGAAGAAAAAAAACAGGAGCTAAATCACAAGTCTGCAGAAGAACTAGTATTACGTATGCAGAGGGAGCTGCATATGCATGGTCTCAATGTGTGGGTGCATGGCTCTAACATGCAGGATGCTTGTATGAGGAATGGGTGCATCTGTATACATGTGCATGTAATTCCATTGTATATGTTGCCTATGTGCCTCTCAGCCTTCCAGAGGGGCTTACTTTCTTCTAGACAGAGGTAGACAGGGCTGGTGGGAAAATGGAAGGGGCAACGCTGATAAAGCCCACCTTCTTAATTACTAACTATTACCCAGACCCCACAGGTGGTCTGTGGAGGCTGTGTCCAGAGGAAAGACTGCCTTATGGCATTAGTACTCATCCTAACCAGAGAGAAAAAGGAAAAAGTAGAATCAAGGTTGGAGAGCGTCCTGGCAATCAAGTACCCCTCTCTGCTGCCCTGCAATGCTCTGACCTGTGTCTTGTTGCCACTCCGTGTGTATTATAGTATCTGTATATACTTTATATATGCTGCCTGGAACAGGACCAGGGGATGTGTACTGTCCCTGGGCAGGAAAAGTGCCATCTGGAAGATGGGGACCTTTATAACAGAGGATGAAACTCGCTCTGTTCCAGAATATTTATATCTGTTTCCTCCACCTTCCATTTGAATAAAGTCTTTGTACCTCCAGACAATATGATTAGTGCACATTGGCTGGGTGGGGGGAGGGGAGGCAGGTAACAAATATGGCTGAAGCAAGAATGGAGAAGGGGTGATGAGGGCAGGGGCTGAGGCATGAAAATGATGGGCAGAACCAACAGGAAGGATGTAAATGGTGCATGGGAACCAGGCTGGTGTGTCAGCCCAGCATCATGGGCTGCTGGAGGGAACCAGAGGCCACTCTGGACAGCCTATGGGAGAAGTGATCATTTTAATTACTTGACTAAATATGAGGTGAGGTGCCTGAGTTGGGTTGTGAGCTTAAAATCAGCTTTATGATTCTGGGTGGTCCTACATAAGTTGACTCACCCTCTTGGGTGACCCATCTTTGCAATAGAGATAAGTAGCTCAGTAGGGACTGGAGTTACTCCCTTCCCAACTTCTGAAGGCACAGGGAACACAACTGCTTCAGTCTAAAGGGAGCACTGGGAATGCCTCTGTGTGCAGGGTCTCGGCAGCGCACACTGCTTTTTTTTGCCTCAAGCACTGTGGGATTTTCAACCTGCAGGCTATTCACTGCATCCAGAGTCTAGGCTGGCTATGTAGCAAGGGTAGGGAGTGGCCAGAACAGCAACCAGACTATGCTAACCTTCATGGTAATTCAGCTCTCCTGGGGTCTGGGCTGCAGTACACCAGGTGCATTTGGTGTTGCAAAGCCATTTGTTTCCATCTTTGAGAGACGTCACCCATATTCCTAAGGCCTCAGCCAGACTCCTAGCCTTCTGCTTGCCCAGCTTGGAGGGGACTGCCAACTCCTATGGCACCGAAATGTCACCAGGTATTTTCTTAGGCTGGTGGATCCATGCCATCTCACTGCCTATCCAGCTTGCTAGCTGCCCTGTATGTTGTTCCGTAAGTGCCTTGCCTCCATCTCAAGGCCAGATGTCGTGGGTTGCTACTGATAGGCAAGATGCCCAGGGAGCTGGTAGCTGCTGTGTTAGGAGAAATTGGGTCCAGGTGTACCTACAGACTAGAAAGCAAGGGGAGAGCTGTTTCTGGGAAATGCAGTGCCAAGCAAGGTGCCTGGGGCTTTTTTTGTCTGAGGAACTGATCCTCTTAGTGTCAACTGTGAAGGTTTTGTGCTCTGTGGTCAGACATGCCTCATAGTGTGCAACAAAGGAAGCCTGAGCTTCTCTAAGAAGTGTCCTTCTCTGTGGAAGCAGCCCTGTGAGAATTGAGTTGGATTTCATGCCTCATGCTCTGTGGCTTTTGTTTCTAGGAAAGGCAACAGCTGAGGAATCAGTTAAGATGAGGCAGGAGTTCATATAAAAAGCCTCAGCACTGAAATAGTGATTCCTGTATGAAGGGTAGTTGCCCATTCCTTCCCACAACACCTTGGGCTGATCAGGAGGGGAGGTTGCAGGTGTGCCATGGGAAGACAGTGGTATTGTGCATGTTCCATATTCCTGCTAGAGAGATGAGGGGCAAAGTGCAGGATGAAGATCACAGCAGCCTACATGCCACACCAGGGTCCCTGAGGAACAGCAGGGAACTGGAGGTCATGGAAGGAGCTACACAAGGCCTTAGCAGGGTAAGAGGAGGGGCAGGGGCAGTTTGTGCTCACAATGCTGGGTGATCACAGCTGAAACGGGTGAACTATGGCAGGGGTCAGCAACCTAGGAAGTGGGGGCTGGATCTGGCCTGGAGCCAGGGGCCTTTGATGACATTCAGCAGCAGGGGACTTTTCCCGTACCACACCATGGTGGGGCAGCAGGGAGTAGTGGTGATGGCCAGGTCCTGGTACTTGCACACCTTGAATCCAAGCTGGGTCATTCCAGCCTGCCACTGGAAAGCCATTGCTGACCCTTGCTATGCTCATGGAGTTAAGGGCCCAAGTGGGACCCAGGGACCATCCCCAAACTGAGTCCCTGGAGCAGTCACATAGTGACTGCAGCAGGGGGAGCAGGTGTAGCACGTAGTGCTCGAAGAACAGGTCTCCAGTGAACAGTTATGCCACGAGACTTCCTGGGGAGGAAAGGTTTCAGCTGTAAATCAGTCACTGGAGAGACAGAAACAGTAAAGGTAGAAATCACCTAGACTTTAGTTTTAAGAACCATGACTGATCAAACACTCCTGCTTTGCTTTGAGCTCTTTTATTGGTGAAATTACAGTAATTTCCAAACCATGCTCCAAGTGTCACTGCTGCACAATCTGCAGTCAGCCTGAAATGAGAGCTTGGAGGTGGTATGTGCTTCATCTGCCTCACAGAAACATAGCAATGCTGCAAACCACATCATGCTGTTCCATTACAAGATAAGCACAAAATATTGTTTTTTGTTCCCATGATTTCAAGCTGCTCTACAATGCAGGTGCAGATTGTCAGTACATGACACACTGAATCATGAATGTGGGCTGAGTGCAGGGTATGAACTGAAAACCAGAACAAGAGCCTGCAGCCCACTAAACAGGGCACTCTTTCTGTGTTCCTAAGTAACTCTGCAAACATCCATGTCTGAACATGCAGGAAGCAACACCAGCGCTGACCACAGAGCCTGTAAGGCAGGGGCAGAATCCAGCTGCATAGAGTCTGTGGTCTGGCAGTGACATGGAACTTGTGCCCAAGCAGCATGGAGTCCAGTCATTGTGTGCCAGATGGGGCAACTGATTATATAGGCAAAGCTGGGGAGGATTCAGTTACACTGGGATTACTGCTTACAGGCTCCTGTGCCGCATCTCTTGTTGCATGCTGCCCACCCCTTGCATGAAGCACGACTGACCACTGGGGCTAATTTGTCTGAGTCCTCCACACAAAAAGGTAAAGGAAGAACAAGGCAAGACCAACTATGATGGCTCTAGAGGACCACCTCTGCCCCAACCTAGGGCTGGCTCTGTTCACTGGACCTCAGAGGCAGCACTAGGTTCTCACAGGCCCTGGCCAAAGCCTTGTCTCGCTGTCTCCAGTGGCAACAAACTATGTACCTGAGTTGGGTCCGGAAATCCCGGGAGATGTAGAAGTAGATGAAGGGGTCAAAGCAGTTGTTGAAGGCACTGAGAGCCAATGCTAAAACATAATGGATGTAGGTGTCATTGCGGGACAAGGATATGCCCTGTAGGTAGTGGCAAAAGAGCAGCACATTGCTGGGGGTGAAACACAGGGCAAAAACCAGTAGCACGAGAACCAGAACTCGCACCACATGACCATAACGCCCCCTCGTGGCAAGCAGGTGTGCCAGCACACAGCCATAGGAGAAGACAATAATCACAAAGGGGAGTGCAAACCCCAGAACTACCAGCATAGGAAAGTAGTAGGCCAGGTACTTGGTTTCTGTGGACTGCTCCAAGAAGTCATGGCAGGTGGTGATGTTCAACTGCGGGATATGCTGTGAATGGCGGATGAGCAGCAGTGGACTCATACCCAGCCCTATGGCCAGCCACACCCCAATACAGATGCCTACTGTGCCACATACTCGTTCAGAGCCTCTCCAGATGAAGGGGTGCACCAGTGAGACATACCGATCCAGGCTGATGCAGGTGAGGAAGAGGATAGAGCTGTACATGTTTCCATAGAAGAGGGTGACGAGGGCCCGGCACGCATATTCCCCGAAGAGCCAATTGTTGCCCAGCAGGTGGTATGAGATCTTGAAGGGCAGTAGGAGGACAAAGAGCAGGTCAGCACCTGCCAGGTTCAGCAGGAAAAGGGTGGAGGCACACTTCTTGGTCTTGGTGGCCAGGACCCAAAAGGCCATGGCATTGGCTGGCAGCCCAACTAGAAGTACCAGAGTGTAGAGGATGGGGAGGAGGCACGTGGTCACTGTACCATTGAGATGGTCCTCTGGGGAGGCACAGCGGCATGTGAAATTCCTACCTGTTTCCTCGCAATTGGAGATACGGGTCAGGGCTCTGCCTTTTGTTACTCTTTTCTCTGTGGAGACATGATAGGAAAGTAGGTTAGGACACTCTGTGGATCTGCATTCTAGGAACACGACACTCTGCATATGGACTGCCTGCATGCCTCCCCAGGCATGGGCCTGGTGGGCACACCACCTACCTGCACTCTGCTAATCCCCAGCAGGGGTTGTGCACAAGTAGGAGGGCTTTTGGCCTTTCTGAGAGAGATTAAACAGAAAGAGATCTCTGAAAAATCCCCATTTTGCAGGGACATATCCAAGGTACAGAGAAAACAAGAGGCTTTCTGGAGCTGTAGATAGTGAGAAGGAAAAACAGGAATAGAACCCAGGGGTCCTAAACCACAAGACTGTCCTGTCCACCCCTGTATGGAGCCACTAGCTGGCCGTGGTCTTCTAGCACATCCCTGTTGGAGCTGAAGTTTTGTGGATCCAGTCAAGGACCACCTAGGTTATGCTCTGCCTGGCTAACGAACATTGTAATTCCAGTGTAGTCCCTTTTGGCAACAGTTGGAGCTGCCCTAGCCCCCTTCCACTGCCTAAAACACACTAAAGCAGCTGCCCCTGGGCAGAAGGATAGGAAAGGGAGGAAATATCAGTTCCTCCTCCAGCTCACCAAGCAAGAGCAGCTTCTGATAGGGCAGCTCTATGTTCATCATTTTGAGTTGGGGGAAGCAATGGATCTTCCTCCAGCTCAGTGTTTGGGGCACTTACACAGAAGTGATGCCCTGGGGTGCACAAGCCCTGCTAGAGACCCCACCTCCATCTTAATTATGAAGGCAAGCAGCCTGAATGCAAAGAATTGCCTGAGTCCCGGGACTGGACCATAAGCCCTGGCCTCATGTGCGGGTGAGATTGTCTTCCCAGACCAGACAAATAATAGAGCAGGGCTGAAGGGTGCTTCTTGTACAGTATGCATGCCGACAGCTGAGGGCTCCATAAGTTCTACACTGTGGATCAACCCAAACAATGCATGACAAGTGGAGTTGGTAAGTTACCTTGCTGACAGCCATCCATGTTAGTGACT
This sequence comes from Crocodylus siamensis, assembly GCF_052110815.1. NCBI lineage: Eukaryota > Metazoa > Chordata > Crocodylia > Crocodylidae > Crocodylus > Crocodylus siamensis. The sequence continues at coordinate 38,502,489 of NC_143404.1, read as the reverse complement.
AAGCTGCAGAGACATATCTACAAAACTCAAAAGCTGCAATTGTGGCCAAGCATATGCTTGGGAAACAGAGAGAATGTGCAAGGTTAAAAAAAAATACCTGGCAAGTTTTCTGTGTCAAACAAATGAGCTGCTTACAGCATGTGAAACAACAACCCCAGCAAAGTTTCATAGTTTCATAGTAGCTAGGGTCAGGAGGGACCTAAATAGATCATCTAGCTTGATCCCCTGCCACAGGCAGGAATGAATGCTGGGTTCACAAGACCCCAGACAGGTGATCATGCAATCTCCTCTTGAATTTGCCCAAAGTAGGGGCGAGGATCACTTCCCTGGGAAGTTGGTTCAAGATTCTGGCCACCCTAACCGTAAAATATTGCCTTCTGATCTCTAACCTAAATCTATTCTCCATCAGCTTATTACCATTGTTCCTTGTCACCCCAGGTGGTGCTGGGGGGAATAGGGCTCTTCCTATTTGCTGATAATCTCCCCTGATGAGTCTGTAGGCAGCCACCAGGTCCCCCCTCAGCCTCCTTTTGCCAAGGATAAAGAGGTTCAGGTCCCTTAGTCTCCTCATAGTCTCTCCTCATAGTCTCCCCTCAGTCTGTCCTGCTGCCCTCTCACCAAATGGGTGGCCCTCCTCTGAACTCGCTCCAGGCTGGCCGCATCCCTGTTAAAGTGCAGCACCCAGTACTGGATGCAGTACTCCAACTGTGGCCTGACCAGTGTCACATAGAGTGGGAGCATCACCCCTCTGGACTGGCTTGAGATGCATCTTTGGATGCGTGACAAGGTATGGCTGGCCTTGATGGCTGTGGTCTGGCATTGGCGGCTCATGTTCATCTTGGAGTCAATAATGACTCCAAGATCCCTTTCCGCCTCTGTGCTTTCAAGGAGGGAACTCCCCAGCCTGTATGTATGCTCTGGATTCCTTCTCCCAAGGTGCAGCACCCTGCATTTGTCTACATTGAACCTAATCCTGTTCTCATCTGCCCACTTTTGTAGTCTGTCTAAATCTAGTTGCAGCCTCTCTCTCCCTTCAAGTGTGCCCACCTTGCCCCACATCTTAGTGTCCTCAGCAAACTCGGACCATGTGCTTTCAACACCCTCGTCCAAGTTGCTGATGAAAATGTTAAACAGTGAGGGCCCAACGACCAAGCCCTGGGGGACCCCACTGCTCACATCTTGCCAGGTTGAGTACAACCCATCCACCACTACTCCCTGGGTGTGCTCCATCAGCCAGTTTTTTACTCATCCAGCTGTTTAGGCATCAATGCCACAGTCGCTTAATTTATTAATGAGGATGGGGTGAGAGACGGTGTCAAAGGCCTTCTTAAAGTCTAGAAAGACTACATCCACGGCAACACTATCATCCAAGGATTTAGTTACCTGGTCATAGAAGGCAATCAGGTTGGTTAGGCAGGACCTGCCTTTGATGAACCCATGCTGGTTGCCCCTGAGCATGATCTTCCCTGCTGGCTCCTCACAGATGTGCTCCTTGGTGATTTTCTCCAAGATCTTCCCGAGGACCAAGGTGAGGCTTACAGGCCTACAGTTACTTGGGTCCTCCTTCCTCCCTTTCTTAAAAACGGGGACCACGTTAGCTAGTTTACAATCCCCCGGCACCTAGCAAGATGACCACGAACGCTCATACAGCCAGGCCAAGGGCTCCGCGATGACCCCCGCCAGCTCCCTCAACACCCTTGGGTGGAGGGCATCTGGACCTGCAGATTTAAAATGTCCAGACCTTCCAGAAGATCCCTAACAACATCTGCACTGACCCAAGGCCTGACAGAGCTATCCCTGAGATTCCCTCCTGCCAGAGGTAGGGACATGTCTCGGTCCTTGTTCAAGAAAACAGAGGCAAAGAAACTGTTAAAAATATTGGCTTTCTGGCGTAGCGACAAGGTTACCATTTGAGTCTTAAAGGAGCCATACATTGCCTGGTGCCCTCTTCTTCCTCCCAAAGTGAGAAAGGACTTCTCACAGACAAGAGAGCCAACTACTTGGTAGGAACTAACTATTACCTGAGCAAGGCTATAGGTAGCTCAGGATGTGGGACCCTGCTCAGCAGTGAGCCTGTTCAGTAGTGAGCCTGTCTGGAAAGGAAGGGGGACTGGGCACATGACTTTGTTCACATGGCCTGGCAGTCTGGCAGAATGGCTGAGTCAGCAGCTGGACTAGCCACCAAGCTCAGAACAAAACTAGAGATCCAGAGCAGTGCCCCTGGGAAGCTAGGCTAGCTGGGTGGAATGTCCCAGCAGAAGGCAAGGCCACATAATGGGGAATGCTCTGGGCACACGCGGGGCTTGGTGCAGGAACATGCAGAGTTTAAAGTGCTAGGGTTTTTTTGTTTTCTTTTTGTTGTTGTTGTTTTTACGCCTGCAAGCACCCACCAGCAAAAATAAGCCAGCGCGTATGGATCAATGCACTGTTCAGCTGAAATATCAGGGTTGCTCCCTACGGACACAGATGGCACTAGGGGATGATCCTTACTACAGACCTTGACTCTACATTTATGCCCTGGGTTGGCCGAGAGCTACATCAGAATAAGATCCATAGAGAGGCTGAGGAATTAATTAGAGCAAAGAAAACAGCAATAGCCTCCTTCCTCCCCCCCACTCCATACGTAAGCCTAAGCCACATAGAAACCAGCCTGTGTGCAAAGCCAGGATGCCCTTGCAATTCTTTATATACACAGGAGTGTCATAGGACTAGCAGGACAGTAGTGGTGGATACAGATACCAGCCCAGCAGGCAACAACAGGGACTAATATTAGAATCCAAGTCCTTGTCCCTGTTGCTGCTTAAAACATTCAGTTAGATCAGGGCTGAGGCACTAAAGTTTACTTGATGTCTAGCAAAGGGCACTATGTGCCTGTTTAGTACATTAGGGCAAAGGGAATGTTATAAGAGAAGCATTAAGCTTGAATGTACAGAGCCAGCCAGAGGGCATTAAGGACTGCACTTATTAGCACTGTGCTCCATAAATATTGTTAAAGTTCTGCTGAAACAGCTCATCTACCCTCCATCCTCTACCAAAGTCCTTGACTTACATTTTATTGTTCTACAGCTCTCTAGTGGCCAAAGAGCTTCAGATACTGTAATGTCCATAAAGTATTCATGCACAGAATTCAGCCGTTGACCTTGCATTCTACGATGCCCACAAAGCTGTCGTAGCTATTATACCGGGTACCCAACCTACCAGCCTACTTTATGTTTCAGAAGAATTCTGTGGCATTTTACCATCCAGCCCAGCTGCTGCCCTAGGTAGGAAAAACTTTACTGCAATTGTTCTTAGTAATTTTGGACTTGACGCACCCCTTGTTAGTCTCAAGACACCCCTCAGAAAATGCCAGATCTTATTTTTTACTCTGTCTTTAACTAGTAAAAGTAATACAACAAATCTTCTGTTACAAAAAAATCAGAAAGACCACAATAGGTCAGGATATTTTAACACTATTGATTCCTATTTGAAATCTCTGGGTTTATCTTATGAATCATGTTTGTCACCTAACATTGTGAGGCACCAATGGCACCCTGTTTAAGAATCACTGCTTTATTGAATTCATGCAACAGAAGACAGAAATTTGGGCAAGAAAGGGAATGGCTGAATCCCAGGGAGATTGACTTGGGAACTCTCCTCTCCCTAACTGGAGACAAGCAAGCACAAGGCACCACAAAAAAATGAAAACATGCAGGCCAAATTTTTCAAACCTTAGGCCCACAGTCAGCTGTATACATCCATATATATAGGCAGATACCTGAATGGCCTCATTTTCAAAGTGCCAAGCTTCTAAGAGCCCAACGGCCTCCAAGTCAAGTGCGCTACCATTGCAAATCAGGCCATTCATCTGGGTGCTTAGGATTGGCAGAATTCAATTTTTTTTTTAATTCTGAAAGCTAAAATCAGTTTATTTTTCAGCATTTATTTCAATTTTTATCAACTGAAATTTTCATGATTACACAAAATTAAGGACGTTTTTCAATTTGGCATGTGCACACATACATGCACATGTGCACTGTGGCTGCTGCAGAATCTGGGGCCTATGCCAGTAAGGTTGTGCTGGGAGTGGGGGCTGGAGGGGCAGGGCTGGTAGAGCCCTGGAGCCCAGTGCTACTGGCCCCTCATTCTGCCCAGGGCCCAGCCAGGCCACCATGGGAGTTTGGTCCCTGCCCAGGCTGGAACCTAGGCACAGAGAGCAGCTGGCAGCACTGGGCTCCCCCATGCTACTAGCCCTGCCCTTGCAAACCCCACATCCCAGCACAGCCTTTCCTACTGGCATGGCCTTCAGCTCCTGCAGCAGCTGGGGGGGCAAGGATGGGTGTATGTATGCATACACATGCTACCCTACCCAGGATTCCCTTATCTCTGTCCTGGGTTTTGTTATTGGGTTTTTTTGTGTCTCCTTTATGTAAATTTCAGTGATGTCTGTGAGTGTCAGGTGAAACTGATGTTTATCAATGTCTATTGATAAAATCGAATCCTGCCAAGCCTAATCATTAGGAATCTAGAAATAGGCCCCTGTTTTAAAGCATAATCTTTTACAGGTCCTCAGCTGTGTTTCAGAAATAGTATGTGTGTACTGGAAATGGTACAAACTCCAACTCCTCCGCTCTCAGATTAGGCAGGGGAAGTTTAAAGCTACAAGGGACACTATTTTATTTTTGCAAAGACAAGAAGCTGGAAGAGGGTAAGCCCACCCCTAAACTCACATTAGACTCGCAACTAGAATGTCTTCAAGAGATGCATGCTTCAAAAGGGTGAGTACCCTCCATACTTAGCCCTATTGCTACAGAGCCAGGGTCAGTCCCAGCACAAACAACACATACAGCTGACTGCACCAACAGGATAAGCAGTAGCAAGAGGGCAGACCTAACAAGACCTAGTCCCAGCACCTCCTGCCTGGAGCTGGTGTGCGGGGCAGATCATTTGGGCTCCTTAATAAATGTATAACCAAACATCAGGAACATTGGCTGGAGATTCAGTCCTGCCAGACTCATGTACCTGCAAAGGATTTAGGGCCAATATCTCTCTTGTGAGGCAGGGGTCCAGCTTAAAGAGAGAACTGGACCTTCTTGCCTTAAAAAGAATACAGCAGTATGTTCAGTTTGCTTGTGGGACTCATGATGATGCAGCCCCTATGACACACCACAGGCCAATGACTTCACCGACCAGGCAGAACCTGGTATCTCCAGAGACAAGAAAGCATCCCTGGATCATATAGGACCTCAGGAGTCTAATTCCATATCAGTCCCAGAGCCACCAGTCATCCTTCCCAGTGCAGAGGTCCCAAAAGAGGGTATGATGGGCATGGAGCCCCGGGAGTTGTAACAGTTGGAAGCAGAGGGACAAACTGCCAGCAATTCTTCACAGCATGAAGAAAAAGATCTTAGAGGACTTACCTGTGGGACACTGTTCAGCGCAGCAGAGCCAGGTGCAAGTAAGCAGCAGTGACATGCAAAGAGTTTTAGACCACTGTGAGGATTGTAGGTGCACCATAGTTGCTGTCCAGGTTGAGCTCTGCCTTCCCTGAGCCACAGCAGTCTCCGAGGAGTGTGCTCAGTCTCTTTCTGGGGTCAGTCTAGTTTTAGGATGTTGTGGGGAGCCTACGAGTCATAGTGACAATGCAGGCTCTAAGCTTTTCCACTTGGTTCCGTCTCTGTTGCTCTCTCTTCCTCTTTCCTGTCTCTCTACATAGCCAGAAGCTGGCTCCTTTTATTGCACATAAATGCAGAGCAGATGCACAGGCTGAATCTCTAACCCATACAGACAGACCTGGAATGCCCCCAAAGCATGACAGAAGCCTCTGGGTGGGAAGTCGGGGACAAAGAGAGCACTGACGTCAAGAAAGAGGCAGTCAGGAGTTTCAAATGCCCAGGTCTGATGGTAAGAGCCCGACAGCACAGACACATGCCACATATCTGCACATGGAAGCCACCAGAACACGAAAACTCCCCTGGAATCACTAGCCAGCAGGGAGGGGTTTGGAGCAGATCACCTAGTTACCAGTACAGCTCCAAGCCCAGTACGGAGAGCCAGACCCGTAAAGGGATTTAGGCACCCAGAGATGCCAATACGCATCCAGAGGGATTTTCAAAAGCATTTTCAAATGCAGCCCTAAGTTTTAATCCTTTTGGATGTGGCCTTGGAAAACATGCACAGATATGAACTAATTCCTAAGGTTGAAAGGAAAGAGTGGGTTCTGTGGAATACCAATGTTTTCCAGGATTACTCCCCTCAACTCAGGATTGGTTTCCCTTCAGAAACCACTGATGGAGAGTAGAAATGATGAAGTGATAGTATTTGAGAGACATTTAACACAGGTCTTTAAAAATGACTATAAATCACAGAGAGTCAGGTTCTTTTTAGAGGTTTCTTGAATCACCAAAGAGAATTCTATCACATATATCTAACCATAGGCTGGTCCAAACACACTGGAAAAGTTAAAACTTTTAGTTATCAGACTTTTTTTTGCCAGGTTGCATGTACTTTACTGCATAGTGACTCTGTGAAGTCCAGAAGCCTATGCATAGCGGTGTGAACAGGAAGTGTTCTGTGGCTGGCACTGGGCCAGCTGCTGCTCACTCAGCTTTGGTTGTTGCTCTAGCTAAAGCAGTAGTTTCTGCTTGGTGATCTCCTTTCCTGTGGCTCCCTTCAGTGCTGCTAGCAGTTATTGGGGATTCACTGCATTTTCCCATGTACCGCACTGCTGGAAGAATAGTTAGCCATGTTAACTGCCATTGCACATGAACATAGAGAGAGGTAGTTAGCCATGTTAGTCTGAAGTCAGGCAGAAGGCACCTTTTAGACTAACAAAATCAGAAATGTATAGCATAATCTTTTGTAAGCAGAGAGCTCACTTCATCAGACAATGTGCATGAGTACAGCCAGTGAGGCTGAGCCAGGCTGTAGTACTGAGTGCAAATCTTGTAGCCACTACAACCCACCTCACCTCCTCCATTTCAGATCTTCTCGTCCATCCAACCTCTGCTACCACTAAGTGGCTCAGCAGTTGATTGGTAGGGGTATGCACTTAGAGCAGATTTGCAAAGAAACTTGGTACCCAGTGGATGCATCTACTATTGCTAGTACCAATGCATACAGGTATTAGAAAAATGAGGATCAGCTGCTGATCTCCACATGGCTGGTAGGCAGCTGCCATGAGCCAAAACAGCTCTCCCCCTGCAGGGATCAGTTAGGATGGGCCCCCATGCCCCCTGCCAGCCCCAGCAGGCACCTGGGAAGCCTAGAGCTCCCCCTGGTTACTGCGGGGGGCACGACACACAGAACAGGGCAGGAGCAGCTCTGGACTGAACTGCTCCTGACAGGCGCATGTTCAGCTGCATGCCTGGGATTGCTTTAACGAGCCTGAATTTTCTACACAGAAAATTCTTAACATGTATATAAGCTCAGGGGCAGAGCCTACGCAGTCTGGCTCTAGAGGCTACAAAGGGTTGGCTTAGTTCAAGCGGCTTTGGCTAATACCATGCCTAGCTTGTCATTTCTGCACAATTTTGTGACAATGGAGGATTGCTTTCTTTCTTTCCCCCTCGCCTTTTGGCTAGGAGCAAGTAAGACTAGGGGGCATCCAAACCACAGGGTCCCTGGACATAGCATGTCTGTCACATGGTTTGGGGAGTATTTGAAGCCCCAGACTGAGGAGCCTGGGAAGGAGGATACTTGCCCTGTGGTAAGGCCACGCTGGCTTAAACAACTGAGCTCTGCTCAGTTGAAACTTAGAACTTGACTATTGCGCTTTGCCTGGTTGAATTTGGAACTAATTCAGCCTTTGAAAGAAAACAAAACAAGAAAAAAAAATCCAGTGCAGAGGGACTACAGGAGCTATTACCCAGGGTAAAGGAAAACCTGGTTGCACATATGGTAGCCATAAACAAGTGGGGGTTCAGTTGATGTTGCAGCCAGGTTCACTCCTTGGTTACAGCACAATACTAAGCACTTTTGAAAATCTAGCTATTATTCTCCCGTTTCCCATCTTCTCCCTGCCAGCTAAACAAGCTCCTTCCCCTCCTGCACTGAGAGAACAGGGCGGGAAATGGAGATAGACAGGGAAGAGAGTAAAAGCCCGGAAAGCCACATCCTGCTCCGCACAAGCAGAAACGCAAGATGCGCCTGGGTCTCAGCCTGCAGGACCGCAGCCACTTCCCGAGTGCCAATACCAGCTATCCGAAGCCCGCTCCCTCCGTGGCCGCGATCCCAGCTCCTTGCCCTGAAGGCCTAAGCTGCCCACGTCCCCCACGGGCAGGTGTCTCATGCATTTTGCCAGCGTCTCCTCCCTCTGCCCAGCCCGACCCCCTCCGCCTCGGCCAGGCCAGAGCCGCAGGCTGCGCTCCGCCCTCCGCGGCGTCCGCAGCAGGCGGGCACTCGCGGGGCGGGGCCAGGCGGCTGCCCCGCCCCGGCCCGCCCCGCCGCGGGGCCGCCGACTCCCGGCAGGTGGCAGGGCCGGCCGCGCCGCGCGGAGCCGGATCCCCGCAGTTCCGGGCTCCTGCAGCCTCGGACGCGGCCGTGGGGCGCTGCGCGGAGCTAGGACATGCAGCCGCCCCCGCGCAAGGTGAGCGCGGCCCGGCCCGGCGCCGAGCCGCGCTGCCACGGGTTGCTGCGGAGGCCGGGGCTGGTGGGGCCGCTCCGAGATGGCGCGGGCCCGCTCGGGCTGGGCTGGGCTGCGCGCTTCGCCCGCCCCGGGGCCGTGGCTGCCGCGTGCTCGGCTGTCCCGCGGGCTGCGTGGCGAGGCCGGCGCCGCACGACCCTGCGAGCCTCCCCGCGTGCGAGGAGACGGCTGTTTTGCACTGCGGGAGCCACCCGGTGTCCGTGCCCCCGGCCCTGCCCTTCCTCCCCGGGTCGCTGCCCGTGCCTCGCCCCAACCTGCGGCTCCTCTGCTGCGACTGGGGCCAGACGCCGCGGTAGCTGGCGTGTCTGCAGCTGGAGCTGAGTAGCCTCCTGGTACCTGCCATGGGGGCCGGGAGGAGTGGCGTGCTCAGGAAAAGCAGCTTCCTGATATACAGACTCCTTTGGCAGGTGAAGTTGAGCCAGGAGGTAAAAGTGCACTTTGCAGAGCAGCTGTCCTGCCTGCAGAACAAGCAACAACGGGACACGGAGCTCTTGGAGGACATTAGGTAAGGACACCAACTTGGCATTGGATCAGTGTATCCCTGTCCAGCCCTATCCTACCTGGACTAAGACCTTCAGTCTCAGTCCACTCCTCAGCATATGCCTGATCCCATTCTCTGTGCATGAGAATGAGCAGGGGCAACGCAGGCTTTCCCCAGGCTGTCTTGATAGGGTTGTGAGCGCCCATTTGTTCCTTGGTATCTTTGCTGATACTGTTGCTCAGTGTGTCCTAGTGCTGGTTGTGATGGTGGCTTGTGGACTAAATTGAGACTTGCCAACTCATCCAACCTGTGGGCTGTTGAGTAGCCATGATATGGTACCAACTTCTAGTCATTAGTGACTTTGAGTTTGTTGGTTTGGATGATTGGGAAATGGGAAGCACCATGGAGTATCGTCAGCTTGCCTGCAGGCCATCCCCAAGATGCACCTATTGAAGTGAAATTGGGATGCAGAAACCTTGGGTACTGTAAGATGGGCAAGCTGCAATGGAGCTGTGTTGACAGATGATGCATGAGGCCTTCAGCACATCCTGGGGCACAGGCAATGCTGCATATACTTGTGTTGCTTTTATCATGTGTTCTCCCTGCAGGTCCTATAGCAAGCAGAGAGCTGCCATTGAAAGGGAGTATGGGCAGGTAAGATGAGGCAGCTGTATTGCTTTTCCTCATTACCGCTTTTTAGGAAGAGATTTTGCTGAGTTCTTTCAAGTGAAAATATGAGCAATTTGAATCATAACATGGTAAAAACAGACCTTGACAAAATGACTTGAAGGGAGTATAAAAAGACAAATTTTGGCCACCATCCTTAGTTATGACCCACTTGTCATCTCTCAGAGCTCACAAGAACATCTCACTATTAAGAGGAGAACAAGAGCAGCCAGGCTCACCACCTTCAAATTAAAAGCCTTCCTGACTTTGGGATGCCCACAAAGCGTCTTCCACAGCACAGTACCTCCTTTGGGTAGAAAAAAATGACACAGTGTTCATTTACTTTTTCCAGGCTTTGGTTTGTTTGTACACAAGGGATGGGGAATCTGTCTGACTGTATATGAGGAAAGGCCTCCACATGGCTGGAGTCCAGTCTGTTCTGAGTCCACTTCAAACAGAAGCTCAAAGTTGGGGTTAGATGTCACACTTTGTGAGAATAAAGCTACGTGACCCCTATCTTACAGGTTACCAAGTGCTTCAGTTCCCATATTTCACAAGGTGCCCCCTCAGCTGTAGTTCAGAGAATCTATCTAAATTGGCTGTGGTGGTTCTGGAGGGGAGGTGTCTTGCTTTATGTTAGCCAGACAGCAGTGTACTAGTCCCCCGTTCTTAATGTTACTGAAGCTAATAAGATGTGATGTCTGTCTCACCCAGCAGTGATATTTCCCCTGGTGTCAGCTGGTACTTGCTTGAGCTGCCAAGTCTGAGCTGTGTGATGTGCCATGCTCTGGAAATCCAGTTGCTTGGCACCTTGGAATGGAAAGCTTCACTCTCTCTGCCAAGCTCTCTCCCAGTAGACTTATGCTCATTCCTCCCATTGCCAAAGGTCTGAACTCAGTCCTGGAGAGAGAATAGTTAATAGTTGGTGTCACTAGACTGAGGAGTTCCCACCCTCCCTTCCCTTGCCCCCCTCCCCCCCCACAAAAAAAAGAAAGTTGGCATCAGTGCCTTTTATTTTTCCTCTCCTGACGTTTCTCCCTCCTATCCAAGCAGTTTTGCTTCTGGTTAGCTTATGCATGAGAGTATATCTCTTAAAAATAGTCATGTTCTTCCTCTCCTGCACAGGGGCATGCGGGGCCTTTCAGTTGGATTGCTTTCACCCCTGACACTAGAGACCCAACCTGGTAATAGATTCAACTACAATATTAAGAAAAGTTCCTTGCAGTATTTTAGTTTGTATGTCATTTCCACATCGAGGCTCAGTGAAGTGAAAAGGGCTATTTGTGGGACCAGTAGACTGTAGAGTGGGACCCAACTAGGAGCCCTTCATTCAGCAAAATCACAGCCTTCCTCTCTGATAATGTATCCTCCTTTTAATCTGGATTTCCCTCTCCTGTTTTGCCACACCCTGATCAATCTCTTTCATCTGTAATAGAAATATAGGACTCATCATTCCTAGATTAAGGATGGAGGGAGAGGGATACAACAGCAATTGTCAAATATTTGAAAGGCTGCTATAAAGAAGAGGGAGAACTGCCTTATTCTGAGGGCAGACCCTGCAGCAGAGAGGATTTAGGTTAAATTTCAGGAGGAAGAAATTTCTGACAATAGGAGAACAGTGGAATAAGCTGCCCAGGGAAGTTGTGGGATCTCCTGAATTGGAGGTTTTCCAGAGACTCAACAGACATTTGTCTGGTCTGGGTAGGAGTAATGCATCCTGCACTGATGCAGGGGGTTGGACTAGGTGATGTTTGAGTTCCCTTCCAACCTTATGATTCTATTATTTCAAATGTATCATGGGTCTGGCTCAGGGCCCCTGACGCATACCTTGTTTATGCGGTATTACCCCAAAGAAGTAAATTACTGGCTGAGCCTGGCTAAGGCTGCTCATGCCTGGAAGCTGGAGAATCCACAGCCTTGGTCCACAGACTGCCTTATAAAGTACTAGTGGGATTTCCTGTGGACATCTCTGGAATGACTGCAGTCCTTCTGATTGATGAGACTTTGGAAGAGTGCCAGTTGGTGCTGTGCAAAATAATGGGATTTCTGGTATTTCAGTGGGTAAACAAAACTTTTTTTTTCAAAATTAACTTTTATTTTTTAAATAAAATTGAAATGCATTGTTAAACAAGACATTATTTCACATTGAATGTTAATTTAACATGTCAAAAGAAATAATTCAGGTTTTTAAAAATGTTTTAAGGGTTTGTTTGTTTTTTTTACTGAAACAGTTCTGTGAAATAGACACAAGTTCACAAAATATTTCAGTTGACTTGTAATTTCAGCTGAAAAATGTTATCTGCCTCTACTGCCCAATTCACTTGTTTCCCTCACTAGGTTTGTTGTACACTGTGGCCTTTTAAATACAAAATACTTCTTCTGAAATTACTTAAGCCATTTGCCTCAGAAACATCCTGTAACAATGAGCCTCATAGGATAACAACCTTGTAGAGAAGCTTTTGCTTTTATTAATTCAGAATGTTAATCATTTAATTTCATTGCCCCCCTGTTCTTGGGTGACAAGAGCTTTTCACTGGCCCTCTTGAGCATTTCTTGTTTGATATCAAATTGCTTTAAATTGGCATGTTGTTTCTGCTTCAAAAGGTAGTAACACCAATCCATCCCAAAATTAAACCCCCCAAGGAAAAAAACAAATATTGAACCTACAAGAGAGAGAAAACTTGAGGCAACACAGAGAGAAAGAAGGTTTGAAATGCTGAAAAGAGAGTGAAAACACCCCAAAGATCTGGACTAGTTGAGAGAAAAGTATGGCTGAATTGGCCAGAGGAGAGTAAACTGTGGCAATAAGATGGATGCTTACTGAACAAACCTGAAGCAGTAACAGCTAGAAACTTGTGGGCTCAGGATTTAAAGCTAGGCTCAGACTTTCCAGGAAAGATGAACAGGTGCTGAGACTTTTTGAAAATCTCCTTTATAAGAGATGATTCAACCACTGTGATGCCTGGGAAGTTGGTATAGAGAAGAACAGGAAGCAAGAGTGATAGGTATACCAGGTAAGTAGTATTCCTGCTGCCTGGTTTTGTAAGAGAGAGCAAGTGTGAGCCAGCATTCTGGCTCTGTGGGCTTCACCAGCTGGGGTATAAGAGAGAAAGGAGTTTAGACACCATGGGTGCACTGGAAAATGCTAATTAAAAAGAAAGCAGGAACTCCTTGTGGTGATGCGTGAGGATTGATGGAGACAGGCGTTCTACTAGTCCGGTTTAAATGTACTTTGTGTAAGAAAGGGTGGAGATGGCCAGGTAGAGATGGCTGCACTAGGAACAGAAGATTGTAAGTGCAGTGTAGGCTCTGCTAGCCAGCAACACGGCCAAGAGAGGAAGCACAGCAGGGCACCAGTCCTGGGAACCTTCTAGGACAGACGTACATGCAGGCTTCCTTCCTGAGAAGATATGCACCCCAGAAAGGGGTCCACGCTTGCATACAATTAGAGACAGAGTGCCCCCTTCTGAGATACCCATATGTCTGGTAAAGGGTATGGTCCTGGGGACTCCCCCAAAGAATAGGGACCTGGCAGTGGGCTGGGAACACAAAGGGGCCTGTGCATTCCTGTAGGGCATCCCCTCTCATTTCTTCCTTTTCCAAAGAGACATAGTTGTTCCTGCCATTCCCCTCTGAAAGGCTCTAACCATCCTGTGTCTGGGTCTGGACCTTTTCTTTTGTGAGATGGGTGGTAAGCCAAGCACAGTGGTCAAGAATCAGAGGTGCTGCCTCTTTGCCTTGTGGCATGAAATCCTTTCTCTCTTGTTGCCTACTTGCCCCGATCTAATCTAACCTCATCTTCTGTCTCCTGGCTGCTGCTGGGTGCTAAGCAGATGTCTTCACTGAGCCACTCACACTGAAGTCTAGGTCTCTGTTCTGGGATGGTACAGCTAACTCCTTACTGAGCAGTTTGTGAGTAACCAGCGCGGGCTGTCTGCTGTGTGTTGTGTTCCACCTGTCTCTCAATGCCATCTGCTGTGTATAATCCCATTACCTAGCTGGGTTTCTCCAGCCTTGATTAACTTAAATCATTCTGTTGTCAGCAAAGCTATCTGGCCTGCAAGGTTATTAATAGCCCAGACAGGACCCCAGGCAGCCTTTCTGTTGGATGTTCACTCTAGAGTCATGCTTATTATTCTCCACCAAGCTTGAAATGGGAGGCAGGAATTTTGATACTCTCTCAGATTCCTCAGACCCTCTTCTATGCCTAAAATTTCTTATTCTTAGTTTTGGCTGGAGGAGAAGAATTTGGAACATAGCAAATTAAATGGACAAGCTGTTTCAAAATTACTCTGGTCTCTGGAACATCACTGGCTTTTCAGCTTGTGCAGGAGCTCTTACCTCTCTCCTTTATTTTTTCATTGCCTTTATGGATGACAGTTGCCTTTCCAGTGCTATTGTTTGGGCAGACTCTTGGCAGCAGCTCCATAGTAAAACCTATACTAGGAGGCTCCTGAGAACAGCAGATGTTCCAATGACCACAAGATCTGGAACCCTTGTGAGCACTGAGGGTCATTGACCTGTACCCTAAGGCTTGCTTTAGGCTGCAGACATGCCAGGGGAATTCCAGCTCTACTGGCACAACTTTATACCCACACCAAAGAGTTGCACCATCTCTTGCCTAGTGGAGTAAGATGGTTGCCACCAACTTGCAGAAAGCATGGTAGTTTCTACCATGGGTTCTCCTATGGTCCATTCAGCAACTGATATCTTCCTAGGGTGCACTTCATGCTATGACAGCACAGCTGCTGCAGTGGAGCCACACAGCATGCACACTGGCAATCTTACCTGGAGTGATCTCTGTTGAGTCCAGCATCAGGCAGAGACTTTGGTGGTTCAGCTCTCTCCTGCTGTCCTCTCTGGCACTCTTTGCATGTGACCTCACTGGATGAACGGATTCCATTCTGGAGGAGAGCATGCCAACCTTCCAGTAGGCTTACATGAATCATCTATTTATTGGGCTTTTTCTACATGGAAAGCTTGTATCACTTTGGGCATTTATACACATACCTTTTGTCCCACAATGCACCAAGCATCCACTGCTTCAGAACAGACTTGATTAATCAAGTCTGCTCCGCACATAAGTTGATGTGAACTGCATTGCTCCACATGCAGTTGTATAAGCGGGAAAATGCATGTCAGCACACAAAGTGGCAGCAGTGTGCTTTTGAACTAAAACACTGTCTACGTGTTTTAGTTCAAAAGTGTGCCGCTGCCATTTTCTCAGCAGTGACATGCATTTCACCACTTATACAACTGCAAGCACTGCAGCGCCAGGCACTTTTCAAAGCACCTGGTGTGTGGCGCTTGCATGTGTAAAAGTGCCCTTTAACTTTAGTTGGGTTTTAAACTGATGTAATTATGTTGGTGCAATCCCTGTGTGGATGCTTTTGTTTACAGAGCAGGCTACTTCAGTTATACTTAATCTTGTCCAATTCCACCCGAGTGACAAAGGAGTGGTTTACATCAGAATATGAGGTGGGGAGGAGGTATGCAGCTTTTTCTACGATGGTGTAAATTCAAAAACAGGGTTGAACCACAGTGATGAAAGTCACAGAGGTGCTAGGCTCTACCTGCTGGGACAGGCTGACCTGTCTGCCTCCCCAAAGGCCTCTCAGCCCAAACAGGTAACATCACCAAAGTCATGGCACAGGATGCCAAACCTTTTGGCTCTGGGATGGCACGGGCTTGACAAGGCCTATGTTTTAGAGTGGTACACATAAGTAAAATGTGTTGCTCCAGCAGCACAGTTAAGGTATTTGGGAAAGTCCCTGGACATTGTGTTAGGCAGACATGGAGCTGCGTTGTGGCTGCAGGTGCTATGCTGCTGCGCTCTTTGTGGACTTCAGGGTTTCTTGTTTGTTTCTCTCACCTGTCTTGAAGGCTGGCAATCTGCCCTGCCCTGAGGATGCTTCTAATTGCTTAAGGTTTGTGTGTGCATGCATGCATGCATGCTCCAGTTTGGCTGTCACCCACATAGCTAGGATTTCTTTGCATTTTATAGGTGCTTTTGTTTTTGCTTTCATCCATCTTGACTTGTTGCTAGCCTCCCTTCAGCTTGGATTGTCCTCTTGCTTTCCCTCCATCTTTCTCTTCCATGTCATCTTTGTAGGTGTCCATAACAGATTCAAAAGTGAGAAAGCCACACAATCACAATATGTTCTTGCCTATTTACTTACTGTCATACAGAGCACAGTATCCTAGATCTGATTTCAGGGGGCTCCCAGCCCTTCCTAGCAGGAGGCACTGTAGGAAGAAGTGCAGTAGTGCTTGCTCCTCATTACTCCATTTCTCACCCCTCCCTGAAGGAGGCACTGGAAGGAAAGGGGTGTGGAGTGCCTAGGTTTGGGCCTGTACTCTGCTGACTACCTGTAAAGCCATGATTAGTGCTGTCTTTGTATCCCTGCTATCTGGTATGGGAAATGACCTCCTGGTGCTTTTGGCTGCAATACAGTAGGAGGAGAGCTGTGGTCTCAGGGCCCTGAGAGTGGGGAGCTGTTGAAACAAACCAGCAGGTTGAGGAGTTTGGTGTAGAAGTATGAGTCCTGTCAGGGAGCATCCCTCTGCCCTTGCTGTTCGGGATCTCCAGGTAGAGCCCTTGGTCGGGCAAAACAGATGAGGGGAGTTGCAGTGACAAGTGACCTCATATTTGTTTGCAGGCACTCCAGAGGCTGGCAAGTCAGTTCCTGAAGAGAGACTGGCAGCGGGGCCGAAGTGAACTCAGTGACTCCAGGTGGGACAGCTGGCCAGGGAGCAAGCAGATAGTGCTGGGCTGGCCTCTTGCTCTGTCACCATGAGGTGCTGTGAGCAAACTCTAGCCATAGGGACAGTTCTCACAGTTTAATCCTAGACTTCCCAGCTGGAGGCTCTGTAAAGAGCAGTTTAGGAGCACTGGCTGTTGGTGAGCTCCTAGCTACTCCAGCCCCAGCTTCTTCCAGCAGGGAGTGCTGGAGGGGGAAGCAGGAACACCGGCTGTGGAGAGGTCCCAGATGGTTCAGGCTGAGACCGGAGCGTCGGAGATCCCTGGCAGGTGCCCTTCTACATCATTGACGTTCTGACAGTGCCAAACACTGAGCAGTTTCCCCAAATCAGGAGAGGATGCTAGAGGTCACTGCCTTTGAAAATTTGATTACTTAAAGTTGCCTAAATGTGGACTTTACCACACTATAAACTGCATTTTTTAAAAATCCTGTCTGAGCAAATTTTAACAAACAGAGGACAGAGTGGGCTGTAAAGGGAAGAGAGCACCACAGCCAGGGGAATTGGAGTGGACAGGTTTGCCCTGCTGTGGAGCTATAGAAATTAAGCCAGGCTGAGAAGTGGGTGTTATGGGCCAAGTGTACTGGATACCAGAGGAATTTCCGGGGTTTGTGTGTATCTATATTGGGCTGTACCCAAGGAGTATCAGTGTCAGGGAGAATTTGGCTAAGTCCCATGGGGTGTGGGAATGTCTGGGGCAGGGTGCCTCTATCCTGGTTTAGATCCCATGGTATACATGTACTGCTAAACAGTAGAAACCGGTATGAACTGGCTGTGGAGCTCTCCTTGGATTCCCATACCCCAAGCCCATGCACTCTTAAAAGCTGCCATGTTCACCTCAGAGACAGCCCTTTCTGCAGAACAGGTGACACTGATGTAAGATCCTCTTATCCACCGCAGCCACTTTGGTGAAACATGGCAAGGCTTAGTAGTGCACTCTGCACATGTGTGTACAGAATGCAGTGCGGACGCACTGTGAGCTTCCTCAAGCCCCAGGGTGAAATGTGCTCCCACCTAGTGATGTCCAGAGTGAATTTCTTTTTATTATACAGGGGGGAAAAGAGGGGCAGGGGCATCTTTGGCTGTGAGAGGAGGGCAAGAGTTGACAAGCATAGATGCAAGGAACTTGATTCATGCAACAAGAGTTGCCAGGAAAAGGCTGTAACACTGCAGTGTTTGTATTAGAGAGAGGTCTATGTAAGGACCAGTGTTAAATGAACAGTGGGGGGTGGTATAAGAAACAGGGAGAGTGGTCCTTTCCCTCCAGGACTTTAAACTGGGGACCGTTATCCCCCTGTCTTGCAGCTCATGCAGTAAGCTAGAAGACAGAGGTGTTTGCTGGACTAAGGATGGTGTGACTGCATTCCCCTCCTGTGGTCATGAAAGGCAGCCAAGCTCTGCATGCAGGGATCTGGAAAGTCAGGGTTCTGGTAGAAGGCAAGGAGGAGATAGGGCAGAAGATGAAGGTACTGGGGAGTGGCAGTGCTTCAGAGATGGCACTGACCTGACTCACTAATGTAGCCTCTCTTGGAAGAGAAGGAAAAGCCAGTGGCAGAGGGATCAGCAAGACCATGCCATGAAGGCTGGGTGGGAACAAGGAACAGAGGTGAAGCAATGGGTCCATGAGGCCAGACCGGTAAGGAAGAGGGAAAGTAAAGGGCCATGTTGGGGATGGATGGATTAGCCTAAAGGTATTGATCAGAGATGTGGGGGAGTTATGATGATCAGGAGCAGAGGCAATATGGCAAGTACCTGTATCCAGGAGGATTGCTGCAACTGCCATCTGTAATATTATGAGCTGTGCTATGGCTAAGAGAGTGAGGGGGCACAAGGAAGTCATTGTGCAAGGTTAGCCCTCGTCATTCTTCTGCATTGGCCCCTGAGAAGCAAGCCAGCATTATGGTGGGGGGTGACTGCATGCTGTCTAATGGTACCGTTTTCCTGGGTCAGGCTTCTTAAAAGATGCCAAAGGACAGAATGAAGCAGTGATTGTGCTGCTTGTGTGGCTGACTCAGCTGTGTGCAGGATGGGGCTTGGCTTGGGAGCCTCAGGCAGATGGATGCATGAGACACTACTCAATGGTCCTGACAGGCTGGGCCTTGAATACAGTGGAGCATAATGGCCCTGGATCAATGTGGGACTGCAAGCCTGTAGGAACAAGCCTGTTTGATTAGGCTGAGAAGAGTAGCCCTGGGCGATCTTTTTAAAGAGAAAAAGGACCCCTAGCCCTGTAGAGCCAAGGGATGCTTCCAGGTGCATATACTGAGGGGAGGGCCTGGAGCAGGGCTCGCAGGGACACGGGATGCCTGCAACTGACCGCATGGAAGGGGAAGAAAATAAAGGGCTCTGTCTCCTGAAAGGGCCAGTGGGGAACTGCTCTGAGGAGTGGAAGAGCAGGTGCCATCATGATTGCTTGTGGTGACAATTCCCCACAGGAGTGCCTTTGCAGTCTGGAAGGGCGTGATTGACAGCACCATGTGTGTGGGGCAGGCCAGGGTCACAGCCTCAGAGAACTACCGTGGCATGGCTCTGGAGGTGGCCAAGACCACCCGCATGTCCAAGGAGCACCTGCTCAAAAAGGTACTTTCCGCAGAGGGTAGATGTCAGTCCTGCAAGGGATGGTGGGAACACCCCCAGTGGCTGTTGGTACAGGGGGCCCTTTGTGTCAGTCAAGAGTGCAGAGCTACCACACGTGAGAAAGGGGATAGGAGGGAGCTAGTGTTGATGTTCCCTATTTTTAGCCACAGGAGGAGGAAATGGGGAGGGTCATGCTGGCAGAAAGAGGCAAGAACACCACACTGCTGGAGGGGGAGAGGGAGGGAGAGCAGGATGAGGGTGAGGCTAGTGTGCGTGGGCTCATTCCCCTCTCTGCCTCAGAGCATGGAGCAGTTGCAGAAGGTGCAGGCAGAGTTCCTGGAGACTGTAAAGGAGGTTGGCAAGTCCAAGAAGCAGTTTATGCATCTGCAGCGGGTCAGTGAGGTGGCCAAGGAGAAAGCAGCTGACGTGGAGGCCCGGTAAGTAGCTTCCATCAGTACTGCAGACCAGGGCAGGGTGATCCTAAAAGGAGACCCAGTAGAGGGTACAGTAGTGCTGGAGGTGTTTGAAGGGTCTGTGCAAGCATGTGACCCCAACCCCTGTTTTCGAAAGGAGAGACTGTCTTCTCCCTGGGGAGGGGGTGTGGCTGAGCTACTGTGGCAGACTGGGGGCAGGAGAGGGCTCCCTCAGGATAGGGCCAGCATCCCTGGTATGGATGGATAGGGAATGGGGAAAAGGGACTTGCCATGCTGAGGTGTCCTTTTTTGCAGACTCCAGAAGAGTGACCACGGGATATTCCATACCAAAGGCAGTCTGCAGAAACTCAGCAACAAGGTCAGAGACTACAGTCATCTACCTCCTAGTTTTCTGGCTTGTTTTGGGGATCCAGTGTGAGAAGTGCCTTCTATATGCAGTGGGGTTAGGTAGAGTGACCATACGTCCCATTTTCACCAGGGCAGTCCAATTTTAAACACGTGTCCTGGGCATCCTGTTGGCTTGGTCAGATGACTAGTTTTTGTCCTGTTGTCAATGGGAATGCGGTGGCAGAGGTACTCTCCAGCCAGGGCATGCAGAAGGGGGAATTCAGTCCTCTGGCATCCCAGAGTGTTCTGCATTTCCCACCCCCTGTTCTTTGGTGATCTCAGGTGAGACTGGAGCTCAAAGACAGTTGAACCTGCCAGAGGGGTTGGGGTTAGGGGAGGAGAAGAGAAGAAGCATGTTGGATACAAAGCTTGCTGAGGGAGGGGTGTGCATGGAGCTGTGGGAAGAAAGCCCTTGTTGTGGCAGTTGTAGGATTAGGAGTTGATTTTTGGCAGGCTGGCAGAGGAGATGGTAGCATCTGGAGCTGGTTTAGGCAGGGTGGGGGCACGGTTCTGTGGAGTATTGTTCCCTGCTTCTTTACCCAGGTGCTGCCTGCCTTCCTTTCCTCCCTCCCCTGCAGTTCTCTGGACAACTGGCACAAAATGCACAGCAGCTGGCAGCGGCACAGAATGAGTACCTGCTGACCCTGGGGGCTGCAAATGCCCACCTGGAGCACTACTACTGCACAGAGCTGCCCTCAGTCATGAAGGTGGGATCTCTGCTAGTTCCTCTCCTTAGATCAAGAAGAGCTGACCTGAGGTTCTCGTGGGTTCCCTTCAGCCCTGCCTCCAGTGCAGTGTGGGGGCCAGGGATGAGCTCCAATGGCTCATGAAAGCAGTGGGGGTCTAGCTGTCCTCAGTCCTGGGTTCTGTTGCCAGCACTTGCCTGACTGCCTGTCTCTAGCTCTGAGCTCTGAGTTCCTAAGGGAAAGGTAGCGCTGTGACAGATGTTCTTGCTCAACAGTGGTTCCCAGGAGCTGGCAGCAGGTGTCTCTGCTGTGACAGAATTGAGGGCCCTGGAGTTCAAAAGCAATCCCTTTTAGAAAGCACCTGCAAACCCCTGGCTCTGGGAGACTTGATGCCTTAATGGGGCAAAGGGACCCTGTTTGTGCTTGGGCAAGGTCTGGTTACATCTCCTACATATGCAGCTGCTCCCTTGGATCTGCCTTTGAGAACAGAGGGGTCTCATTTAGCTCTGGAAGATTTGCCACTGCTTCCTTGTACTTGCACTGTGTACTACTGCACACAGGGACCCTCCTCTGCTGCACATCTTGGCAACCATGGGCCTCTGCTCCCTGCCCTGGTGATTCAGGGAAGGGAGGGGGGAGTCCATGGTTACTGCTAACGGGGAGCCCCAGCTCCATGTCTCAGAGGGAGGGAAGATGTGCTCTGCTGGAGAAATTCTCCAGTTCCTCAGTGGGGCAGATGGGCTAATGAAAGACTTTTCTGCACAGTGGCAGGCTGCCTGGGGAAGGCTGGGGCGATGAGGGCCCCTTATCTCAGCAGATGATCATGCCTGCTTCCCACAGCACCTGTGGAGAGGCTGAGACCAGAATAGGTAGATACCCCCCCGCCTATAGCCAGCACTCCTACCTTGTTCCTGACAGCAACCCTGGCTGAGAGATACTCTAGCTAGAGCAGCTGGGAAGTCCCTCAAATACCTGTGTGCCAGTGGTTGATACAATGGGGAGGGAAATTAGGGGAGGTTCTAGCTTTTCCCAAGTTCAGCTGCGTCCCCAGCCTGTTAACTAGTTGGTCATCCTGTCCTGTTCCATTCTTTCCCTGAAATGGCCCTGAGTGCTGGTGTGGCAGCCACAGGCTACTATCAGTCCAAACCCAGCTAACCCTTTTGTACGGCTGACCACTTCCTTCTGATTGTCAGTTGGTCTTCTTGCCCCTTACCTGGATGGCCTTTACCTCAGCAGATCCCTCTGACTTGGAGTGAGAGAAGCTTGCACCTCTGAGTAGGTTTGCCAGCTTCCCCAATTCATGTGATTGCTTCCAGGTCCCTGAGAAGGACACCTCCTGGTAAGGGAAGAGGAACCAGAGGGCTTTCCAGAGGAGTGGTGCTCTTTCTGTCTTTTCCCTACTGTAATGTGTTGGATTCTGGTTTCCCCAGGCCCTGGATGGTGACCTCTATGAGTGGCTCCGGGACCACATGACCCTTATCAGCCAGACAGAAATTGAGACCTGTCACATCACGCAAGAGCAGTTCCATGGGGTCCTGGAGGCATCCACGCAGGTAACAGCATCCATCCCTGGTGGCTGCCCCCCAAGTTCCAGCTGATGGCAGCACTACCTACAGGCCAGGTGTGCCTGTGCATGGGGAAGAGGGTTGCGGCAGCCAGGTTGTTGATTCCTGCACCAATAGCTGTTTTTTTTGAGTTCTGGGTGACAAGCTGTGAGATGGCCCCTGGCCATTTTGCTCTCTGTTCCCCAAAGCGCCCCCTCACTCTCTTATGCTACTACAGGTGTGCCGGGAGCAGAACCTCCTCCTCTTCCTGCAGGACCACACCACCTTCACCCTAATGCGCAAGCAGCACTTCCAGCCTGAGGGTATTAACAAGGTAAAACAGGAGGTCACTTCACTTGGTGTTGGGGGTTGTGAAGCTTGAAGTCTAAGCTTCCCACAACCACACTGGCATAGCCTCAGCTGGCCATTTTGCCCAGAGCTGGAAGGAAGCACCAGAGCCCCGGGTGGAAGGTGCATACTCTGACCATGATGGGCTGTTCCCCAGGTATGCCTTCTAGAACCACCAAGTGGCAGCACTGGAGAGGGTGGCTTGGAGAAGGAGGCACGGCGATGGGCCACCCGGACAGCCAGAGATTATAAAATAAAGACTCATAGCGGACAGGTGAGTGTCCAGAGCTTCCCAGAATTCTCATCTGTACCAGGAGGATCTTGTGGTTATATGACGGGGAACTTGTTCTGATGTGTCAGATCAAGGGGAAAACCTAAAATTCTGAATCTATGTCTCCAGGCCCTAAGTGATTGCCTTTCCCCAGGACACTCCCCTTGGGCTTATGGCCAATGGGTTTTTGGCCTCAGCTGGGAGAGCTGCTCCTTTAGCTTGTGGTAACTGAGAAGGGAACCCACAACAGAATGGCTTCTTCTTTGCAGGGTTAAGAGCCCCCAAAATGCACCTCCAGGGGCCAAAAGGTCACAAAGTGCTTGTCACTTCCCCTAGGGGGAATGGTCCTGCTGTGAGCAGTGGGGGTGGATTAGATGACCTCCTGAGGTCCCTTCCAACCCTAATTTTCTATAATTCTCTGAATGTCTGGTGACTCACTATGACTTGTGCCTGTACAGGTGCTCCAGAGGATGGAAGCCAGGAGGCAGCAGGCCTCAGAGGCAGAGGTGGCAGACATGGAGAGGAGGATGGAGGAAGTACGAGAGAATGTCCGGAAAGCAGAGGTGTGTCTTGGCTACTGGCAAGCTGTTCTGGGGGTCTGTGTGCCTTGTCTGCACCATGTGTGCATTGGGCTTTGGGTTCCTGAACGGAGGCACAGGCAGGTACAGCCCTAGGCTGGACACTGCTGGTATAATGGAGTTCTCTGACTATCCCTGGAGAACTGGGACATTACTGAGCAGAGGGGGCGAACAGAATGTGAAAAGATGGTGGTATGGCAGGGATGGGAGTAGAACCTGGTGGAATGGCATTCTCAATGCAGTAGTGGAGGCAAGGGGGAAGAAGTTTGAGGGCTTGGTATGGTGTTAGTCACTAGGTTGAAGGGGAAAGTGTTATTGTATAGAACACAAAATGCCAAGCTAAGGTCCCCAAGCTGGGGTCTACAGCACCCTGCTAGGCTTGCTCTTCTCTAACTCTAGGTAGCAATTAAACCTGTCTACGTGTGCTACTAGCTGGCAGTTGGGAGTGGGGTGATGAGCAGCTAGGGGGACAATCCCTTCCTTTCAAGATATTTGTTACCTTTTGATTTTATTTGGGCTGTGGCTGTGTGGTGTCTAGAGTGTGGCAGGCTCAGTGCTGCCTATTAGTGAGATTGGCAGTGTACCCCCTGAGAAAAGTGCCAACGCTGAGGTGAGGACTGACAAGCAGTCATACTCCATGCCTGCAGGTCAGCAAAGTGAAGGCTGATGCCCGGTTGACTCTGCTGCGCCAGACTGGCCTTGATGTGGATGCCTGGCTGTCAGGAGCCATGGGACAAGTACTGGAGGAGCTAGAGCAGGAGCGGCGGCTGAGTGAAGCCCGCAAGTCCAACAGAGAATCCGCCACCATGGTGAGAGCTGCCTCTGTGTCTGGGCTAGGACAAGACAGGGTCAGGAGGGAGGTCTGGGATTTCATCTGCAGTTGGACTGCTGTTTGGGCAGAAGAGGCTGTTGGAGTATGTGCAGCCTAAACAAAGAGTCTGTGGACTGGAAGGGATGATTGTACTTGTGTCAGGACCTGTGTCTGCATGATCTGGCTGTTCTGTATGGTGGGTGACATTGGTAGGACACAGCACTCTCTGATGCTAGGCTTGTTGCTAGGCAGAAGAATTCGATTTGGCAGAGTTTGAAGACTATGATGATGATGTGGATCTGTTTGAGGATACAGGCCCCAGCGCTGGCACTACCCGTACCTATCCCTACACCTGCAGGGTTATCTTTGGGTACCAGGTAAGGGCACCATCTCCCTGGGCCTTTGGTACTATACACACGAAGAACCTGTTGCACACCACTACATGCTTGGATATCAGGATCTCGTCTCCAACACTTACAAATACTTACTGGCACCACGTGTGGGCAGGGGGTACTCTGTGTGCTTAGTCTCTGGTAATGCACTTCTCCAAGGGTTCAGCAGCCATTCCCTTGGCTGCAGGGAGCACAGCTGCTGATTTGTACTGTGGCTTTGTGTGTCCCTGAGCAGGCTTGCCAAGCTGATGAGCTGTCCATCTCCCAGGGGGAGGAGCTCGAAGTTATTGAGGATGGTGACATGGAAGAATGGGTCAAGGTAGGTACAGGGCAGCTGGGACATGTTTGATGGAGTGTCGCAGGTGAGGGACCATCTCAGGCTCTCTACTGCAAGGAAGGAGCTGTCCAATCTGTTCTGCCTGGTAGAAGTAGCTCTGGGGCGGGCTTTAAAATTTGGCTGTCTTGGGTCTCCCTCCCTACTGTGTTTTGCTTGTGGCTTGGGCTAGGGTTGGGAGAGAACTGCTATCGGCACTGGTGCTGAGCCAGCAGACCACCAGATCACTGCTGCCTGGCCTCAGAAGCTGTCTACTGTCTCCTGATACAGTGAGGCTGAGGCAGGGGCAGTTGGGCTGGCTCCAGCACCAGCGTGTTATTGAGATTCTTAACTCATGTTCTCTTGCCCTGTGGCCACCTCCAGGGGCGCAACAAGGTGGGACAGATTGGCTACATACCTGAGAAATACCTGCTGGTGCTGGACTCCATGGGGAATGAGCAGAGGTCTGGGAGCTGGAGGGAGGGCCCCTCTGAGACTGCAGTGGACAGGGAGCTCACGAACATCATGAACACAGAGTTGGTGCTGGAGCCAGGAGGTGGGTGGCTTGCTGGGTTTTCTAGGACTGCATGTAAGGCCCTGAGGATAAATGGGGCTGTCTGTGTGTAGGAGATGCCCCAAGGCTATGCAGATGTAAGAGGGCCTATATGTTCATGAAGGAGTTTGCCCTATCAGCCCTTGTGTCCCTGCTGTGGCTATTCCTCTGTGACTTGACCCTATCCTGCATTTTGGCTTGGAGGGATGGATTTGTGTCTTGGCCACAGAAATGGGCACGGTTCCTGACCATCTCCCCCAGAGCCTTTGGCAATGCATTGTGTGCCTGATTTAGGACAACCTGAGAATCTTATTTCCAATGATGCTGAGTGTCTTCAGTTCCTACTGATTCTGACTGCAGCTTTGAGCACTTCATACCTCCCAAAGCAGGGACCCACTATCTTGTGTGTTTCAGTATCCCCATCCTCAGCAGGACAAGGACTATTTGGGAATATGGGAAATGGCTAAAGGGGATTCTCCAAGGTGGCAAGATGCCAAGTTCTGTCCCAGGTGGTAGCAGCTGGACTGGGCAGGTGGGTTTGGTGTCTGTCAGGTGCTGAGCAACAGTGTGCTGCTCCCTGATGCAAGCTCTACTCTCTCCATAGTGTGGCTGGTCCGAGCCCTCTATGACTATGAGGGACAAAGTGCTGAGGAGCTGACCTTCCCTGAGGGAGCCATAATCCAAGTACTACCCAGGGAAGAGGGGGACGTGGATGACGGCTTCTGGAAAGGAGACTTCAATGGGCGCATTGGGGTCTTCCCTTCACTGGTGGTGGAAGAAATAACAGGAGCTGGAGGAGCTGCTGGGCAGGTTGGTCTCTGTGTCCCCATGCCCCAGCTAGCTGGACAGTTCTATTTGTCTTCCTCTAGGATAGACTGATGGCCAAATTTGCAAATTTGTGACAGTCTCAGCTCCCAGCATCATGCAGTTGACCCAGGACTGGGTCCAGAACACTTTGAAATGGTGCTTGAGCAGCACTGTCAGCCTGTTCAGCTAACTGGGAACAGAAGTAGTTCAGGTCTTCAGTGCAATCAAGTCCTGTGTTCCCTTCCCCTCCCAGAGCAGGCAGTGGCATGTGCTGGGGGAGCCCAGGACTGGAGAACCATGCACATGGCATGCCCAGGAGGGGCTAGAGCCTTCCCTTTGCCTTGCAAACAAAATGCATTCCCACCTCTGCTAATGCCAAGTCACCCATTTCACATGTGGATAGATTGTTGCTCCACACGAGGAAGTCTCCCCCTGGCCTTGTCTCCAAAGCTCTTCTGCACTGTTTCCAGCTCTGCGTCTGTGAGCCTTGTGGTAGGTGCTGCCCTTTAATACCCTACATTTGTATCTCCAGGAGCTCTCTTCACCATCTCCTCCGGCTTTCTCTCCTCCAGTACTTCTGCCTGGTGCCAGGCCAGGCTCCAGTCCTTCTCCAGAAGTGCTGCTAGGAGGTGAGTGCCTCATGGGTTACAGCCCGTTGGCTGCAGTACCATGTTTCTTTTTCTTCTGTGAGCTGTTATTGGTGGAAGGGATATTGTTAGGAGATGCCATAACCTTGCCAAGTCTATAAGGTGTCTTTGGAGGGAAGCTGGAATAGGGAGGGTACAGGGAGGTGGGTTTGAATGCATCTTAGGGAGGGAAGTGGGGGAGGGTGCTTGGTCTGTATAGAGAGCAAGACTGTGTGTGTCTGGTCCTTAACCATTTTTGTCTTTCTAGGCTGCAGGCAGGATGGCACAGCCAGTGAGCACAGCTCTCCAGACCTGACTGCTGCACGTATCCGACCGGTAAGAGTGTTCTGGACCAAGGCAGGATGGGGTGACTGGGAGAATTTTGCCCCCAAAGTGGAGTGTGAGAACAGGATTTCTCTGGGCCTCACCTCATGAGCCCCCAGAAGTACAAATGCCTCTCTGCCCCCCCTTCCTCTCCTCTCAAATGTCATTATGTCCCTCTCCCCTGGTACCCGCATGCCCCTCCCCTTCCTGTGCTAGCATTGCATTGTAATCCTTCCAGTCCTACTAAATATGCTTGTTGTTTGCTTCCTGCCTCTCCCACAGTTGCTCCACACCTCAGCATGGCCATCTGGGAGCTGCTGCAGAGCTTGCTGCATCAAGTAGCTCAAGGTTGGCTTGCTGTGCATGCTGTTCCCTCTGCTATCACAGGTCCCAATGCTGGGAGAAGGCCTTGACCACTGATGCCTCACTTAACTTTGGCTCTTCAGGACAGGCCTGGTGAATCCTACAGCATGCCCCAAGGGTGGGAGATGCGGGGAAAGTGTTCCAGTGCCAAGCTGAGCAGATGCAGTGCTGTACCAGGGACTAAAGCCTTGTGATCACTCTCTGTCTCTCCACAGCTTAGAGCACCACCTCCCCCTCCTGCCAAGGCTCCTGAAGCTGAGCCTGAGCTACACCTCAGCTGACTGCTCCCAGGACCTGATGCAGATCCTTTGGCTCCTTCTGGAACAGCCCAATCCCTCCAGCTTGGAGCTGAGCGCACAGCCTACAAGTCACCTGAGCCAAACTGCTGTTACAAGAGCCCATGGATGGACGAGCTTCCCACTGCTTCGGCATCTGCCCTTCTCCACAGCCGGCAGCAGCTCCAGTAGGGTGCAAGTTTGTCCCCCATAGCCTCTGCTCCTGCCCTGGCTGTCTTCACTGTGCCTACAGAAGGACTGCAGGGGTCTTTTAGGGAATACAGAGCACCATTAGACATTGTTTCTTCCCTCAGCACCAAGGAGGGCTGAAGTGGCAGGTCCCCCCTCTCCTGCTGGGGACATCTCCAGCAGAGGCCGCCATGTGGAAAGTACTTCACCTGAAGTCTGAAAAGGGGCCAAATGCCTGGTACCAGCTGTCTGCTTCCTGCGTTCCAGCCTGCTGGGACACTGTCCCCAAAGGTTCTGTCCTGCCATGCTCCCATGCGGTGCGACTCCCTGCTGTCCTGTGAGAGTTGATCCTGCCCTTCATGAGCCAGGTATCTGAGGCTCCTGTTCCCTGCCCCCAACTCCCTTGCTCACATGCTCTTAGCTGGCATTTCTATATATTTCTCTTAACAGATGCTGAGAGGTCATTCCCTGCAGAACTTGTCCCTCTGCCTAGCCTCGGGATAGAATCATAGAAAATTAGAGTTGGTATGGACCTCAGGAGGTCATCTAGTCCAACCCTCTGCTCAAAGGAGGGCCATCCCCAACTAGATCATCCCAGCCAAAGCTTTGTTGAACCAGGCCTTAAAAACCTTCAAGCATGGAGATTCCACCACCTCTCTAGATAACCTATTCCAGTGCTTCACCACCCTCTTAGTCAGAAAGTCTTTCCGAATATCCAACCTAAACTTCCCTTGCTAAAACTGAAGAAACTGCTCCTTGTTCTGTCATCTGCCATCACCGAGAACAGTCCAGCTCCATCCTTCCCACCCTTCAGGTAAAAGCAACTATCAAATCCCCCCTCAGTCTTCCCTTCTGCAGACTAAATAAGTCTGGTTCCCTCAGCTGGGGCACATTCCTCATAAGTCATGTGCCCCAACCTCTAACCATTTTGTTGTCCTACACTTGACTCTCTCCAACTTGTCCACATCCTTTGTGTAGTGGGGGACCCAAAACTGGACCCAGTACTCCAGGTGTGACCTCACCAGTGCTGAATAGAGAGGAATAATTACGTCCCTTGATTAGCTGACAACACTCTTACTAATGCAGCCATCTGCTGTTAGCCTTCTTGGCAAGAAGGGCACACTGTTGATATGTTCAAGTTATTGGACACTGTAAGCCCCAGGTCCTTTTCTGCAGAGCTTCTGTTTAGCCAGTTGGTCCCAAGCCTGTAGGGGTGCATGGGACTCTTCTGTCATATCCTAGACCTACCCTCTAGTGTATCTATTACACACTGCAGCTTAGTGTCATCCACAAAATTGCTGAGGGTGCACTCCATCCCATCTTCCAGATCATTAATGAAGATAATGAACGAAACTGGCCCTAGGACCGACCTGTGGGACACTCCACTTGATACTGGCTGCCAAACAGACATTAAGCCGTTGATCACTACCCATTGAGCCCAGCAATCCAGCCAGCTTTGTATCCACCTTACAGTCCATTCATCCAACCCATATATCCTTAGCTTGTTTGCAAGAATGCTGTGGAAGACTGCATCAAAAGCCTTGCTAAAGTCAAGGCCAGGTTCTTTGGGTAGAGGTGATATCTTTTACTAGACCAACTGAGTAGTTGGAAAAATATTCTTTGCAAGCTTGCAGGCACAATCACACTTCTTCAGGCATAGGAACAGAAGAAACTCCCTATGCCTGAAGAAGGGTGATTGCACCAAAAGCTTGCAAAGAACCCTTTTTCCCAACTACTCAGTTGGTGTAATAAAACATATCACATCTACCCAAAGAACCTGGCCTGCCTATGTCCTTAGACCAATGCAGCTACAACCAAAAACCCTTGCTGAAGTCAAGGTATATCATATCCACTGATTTCCACGGAGCCAATCCTCTCATCATAGAAGGCAGTCAGGTGGGGCAGGCATGACTTGTCCTTTGTAAATTCATGCTGACTTCCTAATCACCTTCTTCTCCAAGTGTGTAGAAATGGTAGAGACAGACATAGTACATGGTGTTGCTATCAAGGGCTGCAGTAGCTGTTCCTCACCCTACTGGACTCAGCAGGAGCTGCTTCTGCAGAACAGCTGTTCTTCCATGGTCCCACTCCCTGCCCCCTGGGGGAATGGGTTCCTGAGAGTCTACCCTACTGCCAGAAGCTCAGGCCCAGTTCCTGTGTCCAAATAAAACCAGTTCTGCATATGTTCAGCAGCTTTAATGGTTTCAGCTTGTCTATTTACAGTGCAGTTGAACACCAAAGCCACCAGCAGCTGCAGGGGAGGGCACCTAGGCCTCCCCAGTGACCATGTCATAACTGACTCTGAACTAGAATGTACAGGCTTAGAGCTACAAGGGCAGCTGCTTCTATCTTGCTGGCTGCCAGAATCAGGCTCTGGCCCCTAGCTCCTAGCTAGTGTAGGAGAGAAGGCTGCTTAAAGTCAGAAGCCCTGCCTGTTTGCAAGCTGTTTCCCCTCTTGGAATCCCAGAACAGGGCTTCCTCAACCTGCTCCCACCCTGGTATTAATGAGGTTCCCTGAGGTGGAGACACAGAGCTGGACTGCCCTAGGCAGAATCCTTGCAAGTTCCCAGCTGTGTGAGCTGGCACCAAGGGGCAATGATTGCTGTTTAGAACAGGAAGAGCTGGAGGCCAGGTCACTGCAGTCCTTTTGTTTTGAGCTGCTTCAGAACTGACTCAGCCCATCCTCAGCTTGTATGATCCTGGGCAGGGCCCTGGTGGGAGGTGGTGATCTGTCTGGTTCTGCTTGTTCTTGTGAGCACATGCAGAGGGTGTCCGTGCAGCACAATGTAGGGCCATGAAGAGATCCCCAACCTACCCTGTTTGGAAGTTAGTTCCGGTACCAAAGCTAGATGAGCACAGCATTCCCCCAGCCTAATCAGCCCTGCCTGAAAAAGCAGGATAAACAAGCTCATGTGGATTGCTGCACTAGAGCTAACCTGGGTGTCTTGGCATGGTGCTACGTTGTGCCACATAGCCATACCTATGCAGACAGACTAAGCCTACCTGGGCTGCTTCAGCATGCCCAGCTCCACTGCCTTAACTTGAGCAGGAGCTGATCCCTATGCTCTGCCACAGCTGTGTGTGTATACAGTCTGTGCCAGCAGCTGATTCACAGCATCTGGTCAGTTATAAACTGCATCTACATGTACCCTGCCATTAGCCCAGCTCTGTCCCACTTGGAGTTACTAGCTATGGGCAAGAGCATAGAACAGGGCAGTAACAGCTGGGCCAGGCTCTGGACTGCTGGAGGTCATTTAGACACTAGCAGAAGCTGGGACAGAATATAGCTATTCCTTCATGGGGCCATCTTTGAATCTTAGAACTGCGGCTGACCTGAAGGAGCTGCCTCCATCCCAGCGCCACAGCTGCAAGGTCAAGCAGGGCTGTTTTCCAGGGCCTATGACTGAGACAGTTGTTCAAGCACCAGCTGGCAAAGCAGAAGACCCAAAGTGGCACTGCACCCTCAGACCATGGCATGGATCTGAGCAGGCATCCTCCCTGGCTGCATGGGGAAGCTGCTATTGCCCTTGCAGTAGTAGAAGAGAAGCTACAGAGCTGGGACAGGCCCCAGTGCACTAAGTCAGGATTATGCTGCTGGTATTATCCCGATGGTGCCAGGCTGAAGGAAAGAGCTAATTTGGGGCTGAGAGACTGTGTCTCCATCTGCAGCTCCATGTGGTGCCTGTTGTGTAGTGGGGACAGGGGTTGTAAGTCTCAGGTAACTTGTTGATGGTATGAATTTGTTGCCAAGTGCAGTCACTTATTTATAAAGCAGCGCATCCTCACATCTCTGTGGCCGTGCCAAGCGCAGTTTAGCTTTTCTGGACTAAGGTTCACCATCACTGTTTCTTTTAAAGATCTGCTGCATCTTTGCCCTAGGCCATCTTAGGTTGTCTGCATCTCCACTTGGCAGCTGGAGCCAGGAGCAGAGAGAAGCTGCAGAAGAAAGAAAAAATGAAACAGAAATGTAGGAAGCGTTAGCTGTGGAGACAAATTCTACTCTGCCCAGTAACCCACTGCACTACTGCCATCACGGCTGACAGCTGAGCTGTAAATTTTAATCAACCTGAGGAACCCCGAAGAGGCAGGTGTATTGTGACCTGCACAAGGGAGTGCCCAGGCTTTTGGCAGACAGCTAAAGGCTGGGGCATCCATGTGGATTCAGTTCCTGCCCAAGGCATGTGGTGACACTTCAGTTAATGAAGCAGAGGTGTAGTATGGAAAAACTGCATCTGGGGTCATTGTCTTTCATGCTTCCCCATCTCCCTCCTCCTCCTCATCTCCTCCTCCCCCTGTGGCTGGCCAGCACAGAAATAGGAACAACACTCAGCACAAAGCATTCTGGGAATTGTAGTTCTCTAGTGGGAAGTAAAGGTTCCCATTGCTGGGGGCAAACCCATCCATTTTTTGGCCACCAAAGCCCATGTCCAAAAGGCAAAAAAATGCTGATTTCAGTGGCAAAAAATGGGGGTCAGTTTTCCTCTCAGAAGCAGCAAAGTCCACTGCTTCTCTGCAAAACTAGGCTTCCCAGAATGCCTAGTGCTCCATTACACATACTGCTCACTAGGTCCTTCTTGGGCCAGAAACTATAGACCAAGCACACAGAGGAAGGTAGGCAGTAGCCCCAGGGTGAGACAGCCCCTTCTTAGGTGGTGCCCAGTGCATGTGTGCCTCTCGCTTACCCCTTGTTACACTACTGAATGGCTTTGCCTTGTCGTCCCTTTCATGGTCCACACATGCACCCATCTGGCTTCTGAAGGGTGATTCTCCAATGCAGGAGGGGGTAAGGGTGGTTCCATTACTATCAGAATAGTAGTAAATCTGGATGGGAGTATGCCTAGGCTGACCTATTTCAGGTGGCCTTTCCTGTTCATTAAGAGATGTACATCTTTCTCAGAAAGGTCTTGATCCAGCTAAGCCTCAGCCTTGCAAACCACAACTTAGATGGCAGCAGGTTCCTGCTTAGGCTAGAACAGAAGAATCCACTGTCCCCACCCTCTGAGCTGCCTTCTTCCCAGCTGCACACACCAGCACTTTTGCTGACTCCTCAGTATGTATGAGCACGTCTGCTGGCAGAAGGGCAATGACTATGTCAGGGGTAGAGCCCAAAGGCGTAGGAACCTGGGCAAGAAGGGGTGACAGACTGGGAAGGGCTCTGAAGCAAGTGACCTATGCAGATGGACACTAGTAAGGATCTGTAACAATGGTACCTATGGGGGGGGGCGGAGCCTCCATGTACTGGATAATTCCCATAGATGCAAGCTTCCTTGTGAGTAATGGTGTTCCCCAAAGCTACCTTTTGCCTCCAAAGCTGCCTCTGCCTCATCCCCAATGCATACGCAGGCATGGGCCATGTTACCATGCTGGAACAGCTGAAAGCCTGCTTTCTCAGACATGCAGAGATCTTGAAGAAGGCAAGAGAAGCACACCCACTAGCATAAAAGCAGGAAGAAACCCTGCATCTGTTCTGCAGCATCAGGTCATTCCCACTCTGCTCCAATGACATCCATAGGAACTTTGCTCCGGCTATCACATATCAGTTGGCCTCTCCCAACCCACTGACATGTGTTCTTTATGATTGTCTCCCGTGCAGAAAGGGCCTAATGGTTTTTGGATCCCTCTCAATGTGAAAGAGGAGATGGGGATGTTACAGGAGACAAAACATATAGCCCACTTCCAGAAACTTGTATCATTCTTTCTTACTCTGCAGTGTACTTCTCACTTAGCTTTTAGCCAGCAAAATCCATCCCTTGGCCTTACAAGCAGTGGTTTATTGATCCTCAAAACAGCCTGGTGAGATAGGTAAGGAATTAGGGAGTTCAAGTATGCTGACTTCCTAGCATTACCTCATACTGAGGCGCTTCTGCTGCTTTGGACCTGGGGATATGCACCTTCAGCCTCAGCAAAGCACAAGGGGAGTGTAGTGGCAAGTGACTCCCACAGGCTGTAAGCCACAATGCTGCTTTGCCCTTTTTTGCAGAGCAGCTAAAGTGTAACACTTTTCAGCCTACCTTCCCAGGGAGGCCAAGTCCCATACTCAGCCAGCCTGAGTAATGCAGAGTGCAAATCAACAGACTATTCCCACAAAGGGGACAAGAAGCATTGTACCATTGTATCCAAGGACTTTCCTTTGCAGGCTTCTCTAAGATCTAATGACCTGGCCATTAGCATAGAGGTCCTGCACCTCCACACTTCATAGATTCATAGCTTCATAGACATTAGGGCTGAAAGGGACCTCAGAAGATCATCAAGTCCAGCTCCCTGCCCCAGGGGCGAGAAGTCAGCTGGGGTCATAGGATCCCAGCAAGATAAGCATCCAATTTTCTCTTGAAGGTGTTCAACGTAGGTGCTTGAACCACCTCCAGTGGCAAGCTATTCCAGACCTTGGGGGCTCAGACAGTAAAGAAATTCTTATGTCCAGCCTGAAACCGTCTTCCCAGATCCTTGTGGCCACTTCCAAGCCTCTCTACAGGGGCCCCTAGTAAGAGTGAGATCAGGGTTCATGCGGTAGGGCGAGACAATAGAAGAGCAACTGCTGATAGGATTTGTGAAAGCTTACTTTCTAGAAGCCCCATGCTGCAGAAATCCTGCCCAGGTTATACACAAAATATGGAACAGGGTGGTTTGCCATACCTGGCCACAAGGGGCTGACAGCCCTTCCTCCTTCCACCACACAGTTCAGTCAAATGGGTCTCAAGAACAGAGCCTGGCTAGGAGCATCACTGGCGCTAGCCAGCGCAGGCCTGGGGGGAGTGCCAACTGTGCTTGATTCAGGAAAGGTGGAACTGCAAAGTGAACCAAATTCCTCATAGGGCTCCCCCTTGCAGCCCTGTTCCCTCCCCCAACACAGGTAAAGCTAAGCTTTCAAGACAATAATGTTCTATTACTAGTAAGTACACATAGATTCCTGCCCTGCATGTGGATTGTGCAGTCTGTGGCAGCTGGCGAATGAATGAAGAGGTTACCGTTGTAACCAGTCAGCACCATGGATAGGATATTGTTAAGGTCACTTGGTGAAGGAATGTAAAAGCAGAGAAACACTGATTCTGAGCTCAAAGGTGAAAGCAGAGTTATGGGAGAGCTGTAACATCTGCAGACTCTATATACCATCCAAGATGCAAAATTCTGATATCTTTAGAGCCTGCCCTGGGAGGTTGGGTGAAGCTGTTTAAGTTTGTTGTTCTATGTACTCAACAGGCCATGATTAGCTGGTCACTAAATAGGCTACGTGAGAAATTCCTAACATGATGAGCTTCTGACGTGACATGATGGCTCTTCTGGAAATAAAAAGATAATAAAGAGGATCCTTGGCAACTTTAATATGGAGGCAAATTGAAGCCTGGACCCAAGAAGGGACCAGGTCTAGCAGGTTCTGCCTAAACATCTCTGTGGATCTCAGATGTTTCTAAGGGCTTGATGCCTGCAGGTATTAGAAGGCTAGCCTTTACAAGAAATGCCCCTAGCACAGTTTCATGAAGGAGAGAGAGACAGGGAGTGTAAGCCTGGGAATGCAAAAAATGAAGATCCAGATGAAAACTGCAATAAGGTGAAAAGGAGCCTGGAGTAGAACTATGATGACAACAGGAGTAGGTGGAGAATAATAAAACATCCTGCTCTCCTTGCAGAACCCCTAGTGTCAACAGTGAAGCACCCAGAGCACATTGTCCAGACATATCCTCTACCCTGGTTTCTCATTAGGCAGAAAAGCCACACACTTGAGAGAACAAAAGAAAATGACTGCTGTTAGAGCACCAACACAAGTAGGGGGAGCTTGCTGGACATAGATCCCCCTCTGCCTCTGTGCCCTGGAAAAGAACAGCAGGCAGCATCCTTTTCAGCACAAGAAGCCATTCCTAACACACTGACCCCAATACCATACTGTTCTCTTACGCCAGGGCAGGAGTTGGCTTTGAGGACTGATTAGTATGCAAGAGAGGGTGGGAAAGTCAAAAGCAAATGGCAGAAGAGTAGCCACTTACTATTAAAAAAAGAGAAATAAGCAACCCATCCCACTGGAACTGAGCTTCTGAAGCTAGGGAGATGGGCAGGAATTCAGCTAGGATGAGATAGGTAAGAATATAAAGAGCAAAGAGGTAAATAATGTTTCTTGTCTTGATCTGTATACTTTCCTGCTTGCACATCTGTTGCTGAACCATATACCCTACTCTCCTGCTTGCCCTGCTCTGACTCATTGAACCACACTGTTCAGACTGAAAGCTCTTTGGGACAGGGTTATGTCCTCCAATGTGTTTATGTAACACCCAGCAGAACAGAGCCTCAGCAACTAGCAATAACACCAACTCTGATGGTCCTGACTTTTTAGCATTCTATTTTTAACAAGAAGGTTATTTCCTTTTTTATAAGTACCTGATATTGCCAGCCATTATTCTTTCTTAATATATTTTTGTCTGGTGCCTGCAAAGATTTTCTCCTTCACTACTGGAATACAGCCATCACTGGAAGAGGAACCTGTCAGCAGGATGGTGCTGAGCCATATAATAGCTCTACTGAGCGAACAAAGTGCCCCCACTCTAGATGAAACTGCCTAGCAATATGCCTACTATACTTTTATAGAACCTGTCCTGGGGCCCGCTAATGTCCGGAATGACAACATGCAACAGGGTTAACATGCTGCTCATTCCCTGTATGCTCATTGGGTAAAAGGCCACTCTCCTTTCTTCCCCCCTTCCCTATCCTTTGAAATTAAATTACTATTTTCTATTAAGACTCCCTGCTCCCTGAAGGTCCTTTTATAGCATCAGATGAAGTAGGCTGTTGCTTACAAAAGCTTATGCCTCTCGGAATTATTCTTTAAGATGCCACAGCTCTGTCTTGTGCTAGTCATAGAATCACAGAAAAGTAGGGCTGGAAGGGACTGCCAGATCTTATAGTCAAACCCCCAATCAAGGCTAAATCATCCCTAGCCAAACCACCACACACGTCCTTGTCTAACCTCTTATTAACACTGCGCAATCAACCCTGTAGCACAACTATAAGGCCAATTTCCCAAAGGCATCAAAAGCACCCTAACCTGCCACAGGAAACCAAGTGGACAACACTGGTCCGGATTCCCCCTGCCTCCAAGGAGCAGGGCTGGGGGGGGGGGGAAAGGAGGAGGCAAGGCCAGTGCCGCTGGCCTCCTCCCCTGCTCCAGCCCCTCAGTCCCCACCATCATGGCAGCGCTCCGCTGTGTGTGTGTGTGTGTGTGCGCGCGCGCGCGTGTCTGTCTGTGTAGGGCACTCTGATTGGTTGGTTCAGTCATCATTGTGATTGGCTACCAAGACAACCAATCAGAGTGTGAAGAAAGTGTTACCGACAGACAGCCCTATTTAGTCTATTACATTAGACTAAAATATGGTTTGGAGGCTGGAGTAGGCCTCAGCACCTTTGCTAGTTCCAGATGACCCTTGCTGAAGGGGAGAAATATTCTGCCAGTATGTTCTGACAGAAGAATGTCAAAAAGGTGACTGGGAATTTCTCGTTTAACTCTAATAACCCCAGAACCAGTGTCTGAGAATTACTGAGCACTGTTGAAGTCATCTGGGGAGATTGCCAAAGGTATGTTTGCTCATTTAGATTTATAAAACCTGAGAAGCCTATTTCATGCTTGAGATGTTCCTGCCAATGATTTAAATAATCAGTATAAACAGGAAAAAGACAACAGCAGCCCCCCAAAAAGACTGCCCAGCACTAACAAAAAAAAATGGATTATCCCAGTCTCTTCAGAAGCAACCCCATCCTTGAAAGCTCCCTTAAAAAGATCTGCCTTGTCCATGCCTCAGAGGTGGATAGGCTATTGTGACATAGATTGGGAAGGAAGCAGTTTCCAAAGAAAAAGAATGAGGAATAAAGACTGAGAAATAAGATGACAAAAAATGAGCTAGGATTTCTAGTAGCTTCTATGTCTGCCTAAACTGAGGCAGTTAGGGCCCAAGAGAACACAGACACCAAGAAGACACTAATATCAGTCATGCAAAAGATGTCACGAAAAGTCCCACTTCAGTATGGATGGCAGATCAGGTGATGGGTTTCTAGGTCTTGGCTGACTTGGTCCACATAACTCAGTAAGACTGTGATGTTAGTAGCCCCTGAAGGTATGATAGATTCACTGTTGAGGGAACCTATGAACCAGAGAGATACCAAGCTAAATCCACAGGTGGGTTTAGAGAATCACCCAAGCTGAGAAGAACTTGCAGATCATAAGGGCAAGCAGTCTTTGAATGAAATGAAGGCACTTATCCCAGACAGCAGTATGGCCAAGTCTGAAGACTTCAGGACCATCCTCTTGATGGACCAGTATACACGAGATGTGGACAAGGGAATCAGTGAAACAGTCCCTGCTTAATATCATGGAAGATGGCAATTACCTAGAGAAAAGGCAGTTTGGCATGGCTAGTGCTGGAGGAGGCATATCTATGTCCAAGATTCCAATCAAAGTAATAAGAGTTCCAAAATAAATGATGCCCTAAATTGTACTTCTCAGTGTCACCAAGCCCCAGGCCTACAGTTCAGGTACTGAGCTCTGAGGAAGGAGATGTTTAAGCAACTCATACTAAAAGGCCTTTTCCTAGAGGCAGTGGTTCTCAACATTTTTAAATTCAAGGCACCCCTCCCAAAATGGCAGATCTTAATTTTCATTTGTCTTTTTTACTTATTTTGACCTTTTTCACATATTTTTGAATAATAGAGCAATTTTTCTGTTGCAAAAAAATAAGGAAGACCACAACGTGTCAGAATGTTTTTAACACTATGAATTCCTATATGAAAACTCTGGGTTTATTTTGTGAATCATGTTTGTACCCCATGGCACACTCAGAAGGGTCTCAAGGCACTCCAGAATGCCAGGGCACCCTGGTTGACAGTCACTGTGCTAAGGTGACTGAGCCCAGTGGAGTCAATATCAGAACACAAAGTATTATTGCAGTGAAGATCCTCAAGTCTGAGGCAGAAGAAGGTCTCCCATAGTGAAGATATTCTGGGTGTGAAAACTAGTATAGTCCATACAGTCATGATTTCAAGATAAGTTCTTTGACTTATGGATTCACTTCTTCCTGAGCTCCAGGGAAAAAAATGCATTGCTGGGAATCAGCATCCCTGGAAGCTCAGTAGACTTCTGCATGGACTCTTTTGCTCTGCCAGTCCAGTGGTTGCTGGTAGAGCCAGCTTCCTCCCCATTCTTGTTATCAATTTTTCAAATGTGACTGAGAGGTCTTAGCCTGTACTTCCCTCAAAATACTCTAAGTGCTCACAGTCAATACCTACCATCTTGAAATCCAGTACAGTGCTGGGTATCAAATTTAACTTAGGCCCTCAAAGAGAGAAGCAGCAGTCTGAGCTGAGCAGGCTAGAAGGCAACATCAGGCTGAGCTGCTCCTGGGACATCTCGGAGGTAAGGGCAGGAGCTATGAGGATGATTTGGAGGCTCCTGGTCCTGGGCATGACCTGAAACTGCACCCTGCCAGGGAAGGGTGGTCTGGTGAGGCTCCTAGTGGCATGCAAGTCCCCAGGAAATGCCAAGCCAGTTAACTCCCCTTGTGAAAAGTGAGGAGGAGTGCCTTATAACCCTAGTCCCTGCCTATGGGTGGATTACCAACACTGGAAGGGAGTGGGGCAAGGCAAGCCCAGTGTTTGGGCTGCCCGAGCCCAGTGTAAGGGCCAGGCATGGCATCAGCTACCTGAGCCTATAGGGTGGAAGACCCTGGGAGTGTGAAGCAGCCCAGTGAGGGACAGAAGGCCCAGTGAGGGGCTGAGTGTGTACAGCGACCCAGTCAAGAGTGGTAAAGATGAGTGGCCCTAGTGAGGGCAAGAACTACTGACTTGGGGAAATAGATATATCAGATGGGACAATATGGAAATACCAGCTGTGACAGAAATACTGGAATTGACAATATGGAAATACTGGATGTGATACTGAAACAGCTGCAAGGCACGGGACGTGTAAAGAGAGGTCAGAGAGTGTACTTAGGACCCTGTTATCAAGAGGTTGAACAATGGGCAGCCTCCCGCCTTAGAAATAACATTCATATTATTTTCATCAAGGTGTGGCAGGTGAGTGAGGTTGGGGTTTAGCCCAGAACAGGTGGGCAGCCAGCTTTGGGATGTGGCCCTGAAATGCCATCCTGTTACAGGGTGGTTGCAGCCAGCTTCCATGAAGCATGATCCTGAATGTCATTTCAGTATCTGGAGTAGGGAGATCCACTCCTGGTCTCTGAGATCCCTTTGCAAAGAAGACCTGAGCAATAAACTCAAGCTTAACCCTTCAGCTACTTATCCTCCACTGCAGTGTTGCCCTAGGGTTTTCTCAGTGGGTTTGGGGCTTACAGCTCCCGGTCCATGAAGCAGCATCCAAAACCTCCAGGACTTGGCTATGCTGTGCAGACCTCTCTCCACCAGAACTTTTGGTTCCCTCCCATTATCTTCCAAGTTTTGACCTCTGTTCCCTAATGACCTGCTGAAAAGCAGCAGTCCTTGGGTGGATTTTGTGTGACCTGCTCAGAAGACAAGGAAAGAGCAAAGGGAATCCTACCTGTTGCCCTATGTCCTCCATTTTGGTTTCTTTCCAGTTGGCATCTTCGTTTCCAGACACATCTGCTCTAGGTCTTTCTTGCGGACCATGGGCTCCTTTAATTTCTGATGTCTGATTACCTGCCCCTTGTGTAGTGCTCTCCTGAAGGGCAGTGTTTCTTTTGTCCCACTTCACCAACTCTTTCCTGTCTCTTGGGTCTCCAGCATTCTGCTTTCCAGGAACCCGAAGGCCCTCATGCTTCTTTTGGTCACTTTCATTCTTGGGGGCAATGTTTTGGAGACTAACATCCTTCAGTGAGCCAGACTTACTAGCACCCTTTCCCTGTGGTCCATTTTTGTGAGCATCCAAGTTGGCTGGTGCATTTGTAGAACCCTGGCCTTGGCCTGGGGCATTTGAATAACCTTCCTCTTGGACTCCTCCAATTTGTACATCGTCCACTTGAACAATTCCACTTTGAGGACCCTCCTGTTGGAGCCTTTCACTACTGCAGGCCTTATATTCTAAGTCATCAGGACTAGGGCCCTTGCTGCCATCAGGAAGGGGCTCATCCTGCTGCTCCTGGAAACTGGACTTCTTCTCAATATGGGTAACCCGAAACCTAGCAAAGAAAAAATCAGTTCAGACATAGGGATGAATATTTTCCTTCATCTCATCTGGACCTTCAGAGTATACAGGCTGACCTCTAGCCCCTGGCCCTTCATTTTCCCTCCATTGGCAAGCTGATGCTCTTTTCTTCTGGTTAGCTACTCACCATTCATAAGTTGAGCCTGACCCCTGCAATTTTTATATCATCTCTCAAACTGAATCTTGATCTCTTGTCAACTCATACACCATACTGCTGCTATCCTCTGAGATTTTAAAGCAAAGTCTTCTGCATGCCATTACTAACATTTGACTTGCCTGTGCTGTATGATCTTGAACCTGTGACTCCCCTCCAGCCTCTCCCTGTCACATTTTGGTATGTGGACAATTGATCTCCAAGCCTCTCCAAGCAAACATTTTAAGCTAACACTAACCGTTACTTCCCCCTCTCCAGCATTCAGGTGACAATCCTATTTTCCCTTGCTCTCAAGCCTTCCGCATGCCCTGCTGATCTCTCCCCTGACTGCATGCCCTTTTGCTTGCCCCTGATCTCACCCCATTCTTTGCACACATTTCTTTTCATGTTTTGCAGAATGGCACCTGCTGTCATATTTCTTTTACTAGGTGACCAGAAAGCTGAGACAGGCTGAGACAGCAGTCACCAGTTTTGACCTGGTAGAGAAAGAAGCCAGAAGTGATCATCCTCCAAAAAGAGGGTACAGTTGGGACTAGGCATCTTGCTATGGTTTCAGATGTGTAATTTAAACTGAAAGTCGTCCTCATTCAGCCCACCTGTAAATGGGTGCCTGGTCATCTGGGCTGGGGAATCAAGGCAATCATATATGATGCTAGGTCCAATTCAATATATAATCACCATTTTACAAAAACAGCAACGAAAATTTGGGGAAAAAAGATGCTTGCTTAGAAATTTGCTAGAAATTTTTGGAATTTGCTAAAAAAAGAAACTTCTCCTTCCTCCAAAAGATAAAATTTGAGAAGCTTTTTGAATATTGAAGAAAAGTGCATGTTTTATGAGCTAACACTTAAGAACACATTTAATATTTTAAAGCAGAGATAAGCAGAAGATAGTAAGATTTGTATTATGCAGAGTTCTGAGAAAAAAGAGGGAGGGTGAATTATTATACAGAGATAAAGAAACACAAAAGCTTAACATTGACTGAAGCTTAAAGGAACTGTCAGAGGCTAAAAGGAAGAGAAGAAAAGAACACAAGTGTCCTGCATACATTGACTTGGGTCATCTTGAGCACAGTTGATAGAAAATAAATATCTGTCTTTATGTATGTTTTAGGGGACTGGATATACTTTAAATTTTAAATTTGTTATTTGATAAGTTGGATTAATTAATAAAGTAAAAAAAAGATTTTGGGATAGTAGTTGTTTGTCTCCTAGCATTACATTAGTATTGCTGGAATAACAGTAAGGAGGAACTAGAGAGCTCCTTGGGGCAAGGAAAAGCAGGGAGAAGAGGAGGAAAGGCACAGGGACCATGAGATCAAAAATGGCTTCAGCAGAGAGGCCACTCCCTTCTACAACAAATGCAAGGCCAACAGGAAATGCTTTAGTAGGGATCTGCTAAATACCTGCCAACTGAGAAGACAGTTGTCTCCCCAGGATGCATCCTGGCTTTGCCCTCCTTGGATCTGCCCTGGCGATGCACAGCGTGCCTCTTCTTCTTGCTGCAGTGAATACACGGGGCCTGTGTGGAGCCCAGGTGCACTGTGTGGTGATGTGGCGGGCCCCCATCCTGGCTATTACGATGAGGACAAAGACTGCCGTAGGAGAGGAAACAGAGACAATCAGTTCCTTATAAATGGGGGAGGTCAGCCATCATGTTGGCCCACCTTCAAGTCTCTGTACTCAGAGAAGAAAGAGTTCTTGAGGAAATTAATGGAATTAGAGCAGAATTGCTCACAGAGGAAAAGGCAAGAAAAGGATGTTCCATCCTGACTGAAGGAGAGTGGTCACACAGTGACAGAAAATTGAGGTCCCCATGAACTTGGGGTCTCAGCTTCTTCACAGGTGAGCCATAAGAACCCAGCTTCACCTTGTCCTCCTAAGCTTTCCAAGTAGCTGTTGAGACCAAATGGGATTGGATTAGGGGCCTGAGTGCACTCAGACAGTCTCAGGATTGGAATGCTACCCATGGCACTGCTGATCCCTTCACTGCTGCAAAAGCTGAGGAATGGTGGATGATCCCCCTCACCTGGGCACTGGCACATGGACATCCCCTTCACTGTCCCCCAGCATTTCCTTCAGGGCTTCCACATTTGCTGGCAATGAGAAGAAACAGAAAATATATCCAGCCAGAACAGTCCAGTGCTCAAAAATACCCCCCAGAGGCAGGCCCAATGAAATACCCACCTTCATTCTGAATGATGCATCTCACAATCTTCTCTACTGTGTCCTCATTCAGCTCCTCCTCTTCATCTGAAAGGAGAAAATATGGCAGCGAGGAAAAAGATTTAGGTGCTCCCCTGGCAGGGAGGTCATCCATAGACAGTCCCAACTACTGAAGAACAAAAGTAACCAAGAGTAAACCAAGCACCTTTATTCTATATAGGGAAAGCCCTGAAAAGCAACTGTACCCTGCAGCCATGCCTAGGAGACACACCAAGTGTCTGGGCTTTCCCTTCCATCATCAAGCCTCATCTCTAGAGGCAACAGGAAATTATGCTGTGGTGTTT
This sequence comes from Crocodylus siamensis, assembly GCF_052110815.1. Lineage (NCBI taxonomy): Eukaryota > Metazoa > Chordata > Crocodylia > Crocodylidae > Crocodylus > Crocodylus siamensis. The sequence goes on along the minus strand of NC_143404.1, from coordinate 38,458,669 downwards.
TCCCTCCATTAGCAGAATCTTCCCAGACCCTGGGAGAGTAGGTTTACCCTTCCACAAAGGGAATTAGCGAGACCTCATGAACAAAAGACCCCCACAGTGGTGGGGGGGTCTTGAAAAAGGACTGTCATAGAATCCAAGAAAAAATCTAATATAATAAAAGGCTTTGTCTGTCTGTGTGTCTTTCCATCCGTAATGCTGTTGGGCAGCTGTGTATGCACCACCAAGAGGGTGGGCAGCGATTGACTGCATGGGCCTGGGCTGCACAGGCCCAAGTTTGCGCTGCTGCTGGGGAAGTTTGTGGTGGTGAATACGCCCCAGCCACCCAAGCAGTGGGGTTTCCTCCCAGCTGAGGGATCACGGTGGGGGTGTCCACATACTGCCTGGCCCCAGTACCCCCCAGAACAGCTGGTAGGGATGGGGAGGTGGCAGGCAGGAAGGGAGGGAGGAAGGCAAGGGCCAGACCCAGAGCGGGGCCAGACCCAGAGTGGCAATGAGGGAGGAGCTGAGTGGGGCCACACCCAGAGAGGCGATGGCAGGTGGGGGTAGAGAGGGGCTGGACCCAGAGCAGTGGCGAGGCGGGGCAGAGTGCGGCCAGACCTGGAGCAATGGGGTGGAGGTGGAGTTGAGCAGGGCCGGACCCAGAACAGTAGGGGGCAGGGGCGCGGGCCGGATGCAGGGCTCCGTCCCCCCCCCCCCCTGTCATTCTTGATGGGCAATTTGCTAGTATTTGTAATAAGGTCTCATAACTTAGGATTTCTAGACCACAGTGACAAACATGCTTCATTGTTAGGAAAACTTCTGTCTGGGCAGTGCATCGTGGAGTGGTGGAAAGCAGCAGCAGTGCATCAGCAAGAAGGCTGCTTCTTTTATTAGGGGAAATACTGCTGTCAGAAGCTTTGAGAAAGCATACACTAAGACTGAAAATACAGTTTACGTGAACCACACTGAACCACACATCACAGGAAACCTTGTATTTTCCTAAGGCAACGTTCCTTTCAGCCCTGGAGGTGAGATGAGGGGCATAAAGCCAGTCTACAAGCAAGATTCTGCAAGGCTCCTATAGGGGTTCCAGACAACTTTCCTAAGTAATTTAAAAACTGATCTCCACCAGAAAGTGTTGACCCCAAGCGTACTCTTCCATCTGAACCAGTGATATCTAAAATGATGTCTTTTCAGTGGTTGCAGGTGCAGAGTCCAATTTTGCACATCTGGAAGCTAATAGGAAGATTCCTCTTGATATCACTGAGCCTTGGATTGAACTCTCTGGTAATGGAGTACAGAGCTTATAATTTCTGGGAAGCTCAAATATATTTCCACAAGTGGAACTGAGAGCTGCTAAAGCCCTGAGTCCTATCTAAGGGTTCTTGGAAGGCCCAAGTTGCACCTGTATTTGCGAATGCCAGGCATTTGTGAGAGCCACATTTGCCCCAAGGAAGTTGTGAGTTCTGCCAATCAGAATTACAACTCAGTGTCAGAAGCTGTAGCTTTTGGAGCCCTGCTCTTAAACTGCAGAATTCAGTAGTTACACAACTGCCATTTTGAGTTATGAAAGTTACAGAGAAAAGACGCAGCTATTCCTTTGTAGTAAAAGCTGAAGAAGCTAGCAAACAACAAAGGCAGCTAAGATATAGCTAAAGAAAGTATGTCAGTTAGAAGAGCATTAAGAGTATAATATAGCTTTTAAAAAAATAATGAAATACAAGCAAAAAATGGTATTTGCAGAGAAGGTTTCAGCACCAACTCTGACTGTGCCATAAGCTCCACCTGTAAGTCAAAGCCCTGTACTGAAGCCCATCTCACCCTACCTGGCTTAGCAATATGAATCCTGTACCACCATAAAGCCAACCCTCACTCTACAAAGTGACCGGGGAGCCAACACACAGGCCAGACTGTACCTTTACACCATGGACTGGCAAACTTTACTGTACTTAACTGCTGCTTGGCAATATCCTTTATGACAAGTACTACCTGACGGACAGATTCTGCCCCAGATCCCTTTCCTGCAGGTCCCTCACTGAGCCACTTAAGACAGCCTTAGAGGATAGAAAGCCACTGGCACATTTGCCCAGTCCTTACCCATGCAATCTGATTTCTATGTGTTACAGGAGTTAGCTGGCTGACACCTTTCAACTGTGTACTGGCAAGTTTTGCACACTTTCCAACATAAAACACAAAACCCAAGAATGTGCTCCTAATTATCCATGATAACCCCCGGACTGTAGTGTACATGCCCTTATATACAATACACCCCCAGAGGGTGCCTGTAAGTTACAGAAATACACAAATCAATAGTATCTTATTGGAATTCACATGTCCAGCAAGAAAGGCCTACATTTTGTGACACAGCTAGAAACTGTCTCCTGTTCGTGGGTAGAAAGTAGATGGGAACATGGGTCAGATCCCTTGTGCATATCATGGGTGCATCACTGGTATCTACATATCAGAAAGAGTTAAACTGAAAGTGATCCCATATCCATGGGTGCCATAAGCAGTGATGAACTTCCAGTTAAGTGGAGAAACTATGAAATGGCACCGATTTGGCATCCAGCGTGAGTGGAAAAGGAATGCAACTTACATATATAGGCCTTAGGAAAAGAAGGTGCAGCTCCACTGAAGTCAGCAGGAATTATACACATTTACATCAAGACTGAACTTACCCCATTGATTTGGGGAAAAGTACACACATACCTTATTCATGGCTGTTAGCTGCTCTTTTCACATCCCTGCCCTTCCCATTCTTGTGATGTACAAGTTATGCTTATTTTGTGTGCCAGCTACCTGCCCAAGCAGTGCATATTATATTGCATTGCCATTTACACCTGTTTTCTGACACTATTGGGCCACCAGGACCTCCTCAAGCACAGTGCCCACCAGTGTACCAACAAATGCATATTGTTAGCAGGAAGCTGCTACACCCTGCAGAATAAGCCCAGTCCTTTTGCTTCATTACTCACTGGCCTGGAGCTCTGTCAACACCTCCTTGTTGTCAGGGTCAAGCTCGTCACGAAATGTCCGGCACCGATAGCCCTTTTTCTTCAGGACATGGCAAATCAGGAAGCCCACAAGCCCCATGATGAAGAAGACCAGCACGAGCAGGAAGAGCATGTACAAGCTGTGCTGGGGATCTGCCTCCCCATCATCGGTGCTGTTCTGGTCTGACATATGGATCTAGGAGACAGCAGGGAAGATGGCTCAGAGCCTCATGCACTGGCACACTCTCTTTGGCCATTCTGGTCCTTGCTGTCCTGCCACTACTGGACTGGGGCAAAGGAAACATCTTGTTCTTTCTCCATTGGGTTTGCAATGCTCCATTGGACTGGTACAGCCCTTCAGAGAAGCAGCTTGGCATTTCTGAGGAGCCAACATCAGGAACTGAGCCTGGGAAAGCCATATTCTGGCCCTAAGGGGGGATTTACACAGGGGGCATCACCCCAGCTGCTGGCACCGTAGGAAAGGTGGGACACAAGAAGGAAGAGGCTCCAGTGCAGCCACCTCCAGGGGGTGCCCACCTCCGTCTGTATCTTGTCATTTTCTACCGGGTGCCTTCTCTCTCCTGGCAGCTGAGGTTTCCCAAGGACATCACCAGCCCCGCACCTCCCCGCTCCCCGCATCTCCAGCTCTGGCTCCCTGCAGAGCAACTGCCCCCTCCCAAGGGCACGGGTCCCGCTCTCCGCTCCTGTCCGCAGCCCGGAGGCAAGGCACGCTGCTGCCTGCTGCCTGCTGCCCCTGCCTGGGACGGAGTGACCCCAGGCTCCGCTCCCCGCGGCCACTGCAGCCGCCCGCTTTGCCTGGCTCTGGCGAGTGCCCAGCAGAGTACTCACAGCCGGCGGACAGGGCCTCAGATGCCAAAGTCAAAAGCCCAGGGAGGGGTCAGAGCGGCGGCCGCCGGCGCAGCGCCGGGCGCACGGGGGCGGGCAGGGGGCGCCGCGGCTGCTCTCGGGAGAAGCATCGCCCTTCTCCCCGCGCCGGCAGCACCGCGCTCCCGCCCTGCCGGCGCTGGCTGGGGCGACGCCGCCTGCCTGCCTGCCCTTCCCCCTCCGCACCGAGCTCAGCAGCTACCCCGGCTCTCCGCCCCACGCATGTCCCGGATCGTCCGTCGTTGCGCGGCTGCTCGCTGCCTCCCGTGCTCATCGGCGCATCCTGCCGCCCTTCCCTCTCCCTTCCGCAGCTCCTGGCCAGCCGCTGCTGCACTGACACCTTCTGCTACAAGGCAGCGCCCGCGGCCGCATTAGGCGTTTCGCTGGTACCTTTCTGCAGAACTGTCCTCTTCACCTTCGCCCGTCTCCTAGCAACTCAGCATCCAGCTGCTGGGTACCACTTCTTCTGGCCCGGCACAAATGGCTCGTCCTCAGGAAGGAGGAAGACAAGCAGTCTTTGTGCTGCTTCTGTATGCCTGGGGAGCCTTCTGCTGTCTGTCAGTGGAAGCACCTAGCTGCTCTGACCCCTGGAAAATACCTCTGAAACTCCTCTAGTAGGTCAGGGAGAGATTGAAGCAGCTGCCCCACAGCAGAAGGAAGGGGCCCACCCGTGTCACCATTATGGAGGAGGCATTGGCAAGCTGCACAGCTTTACAGGGGTGAGAAGGAGAGCAGGTACTAACCTCACTGAAATAAAAGCCACATCTCATGTCTTCAGCACCTCTTACTCCAACATCCATTATGTTCTAGAGGGGAATCAGAGAGGTGACATACTGAGGGGAAGGGGACTTCCATACCTGGGAAGCCATCTCTCACAGAAGGCTGACATCAATGAAGAAATCCAACACTGCCTTAAAAGTGCAAGTGCAGCCTTCAGACACCTGAGGAAACAGGTATTTGAAGATTGTGACATCACATTTGAAATCAAGGTCGTGATTTATCAAGCAGTCATGATCCCTACCTTACTATACACAGCTGAAATGTGGACAATGTACAGGAGACCTCAAGTCGCTGGAAAAGTACCATCAGTGCTGCCTGCAGAAGGTCCTGCCAATCCAGTGGGAAGACAGATGCACCAGCTTAGAGTCCACTCACAAGCACAGTCCACTTCTGTCACAATGGAAGACAGGCTGACGATACAGGCCAACCTGGACAGACTTGTAAAGTGGGCGGATCTAAACATGATGATGTTTAACATTAAGAAATGTAAAGTGCTCCATCTGGGGAGAAATAATCCACAACATACTTACAGGCTCAGTGGTGCTACACCACAACTGAAAAAGACTTGGGGTCATGATCAGTCACAAAATGAACATGAGCCACCAATGTGATGCTAGATGCTATAGCCGGCAAAGTGGACAACACTCTGGCATGCATCAACCAATGCATCACAAGCAAGACTAAGGATGTCATCCTCCTGCTCTACTCCACATTAGTGAGGCTGCAGCTGGAGTACTGCATCCAGTTCTGGGCACTGCACTTCAAGAAGGATGTAAAGAAGCTGGAAAGAGTCCAAAGGAGGACCACACAAATTATTAGAGGTCTGGAGAACAGACCATATGAGGAGAGGCTGACATGGGACTGTTCAGAGGGGACTGTTCATGGGACTGGAAAAGAGAAGTCAGAGGGGACTTGGTGGCAGCTCTTAAGTGTGTAAGGGGTGAACATCAGGGGCTAGGAGAGCATCTGTTCACCAAGACACCCCAGGGGAAAACTAGGAATAATGGTCATAAACTGATAGAAGATCAACTCAGATTAGACATAAGGAAAAACGTTATGGTTCATGTGTCCAGAGTCTGAAACGGACTTCCCCTGGAGGCGGTATGGTCACCTTCCCTGGAAATCTTCAAAAGATGAGTGGATGCACATCTTGCTGGGGGCATCTGACCTCAGTAGTCTTTCCTGCCTTTCTGCTGGACTTGAAGATCTTGTGAGGTCCCTTCCAGCCCCTAACTTCTATGAATTTATAAATAGCATTGAGGCGATGATCATCTGACACCAGCTTCGCTGGGCCAGCCATGTCATCCAGATGTCTGACACCAGAATCCCAAAGCAAGTTTTATTCTTCCTGCTCAGTAAAGGCATACACTCAAGAGGAGGGAAGAGAAAGCACTTCAAGGATGTCCTCAAAGCCAACTTAAAAAAATGTTACATCAACATCAATTCATGGGACACTATCACCCAGGACCTCCCCAAATGAAGGAAGAGTTTGCTGCAAGGGTCTCTGTACTTTGAAACCTTATCACGACAATGGGAGACAGAAAAGTGGGAGCGGCAGAAACAGTGTGTTGTGGACCGAATCAAGAATCCAGAACCACCCACCCTATACAAACACCTGCTTGAGTTGCAACAGAGTCTGTCAATCCTGGGTCAGCCTCATCAGCTATCTTTAGACCCACAGATAAAACAATCATGAAAAACAGTCATCCTTGACTGTGAGGGGTTGCCAGTGATGATGATGATACTGAGGGGACAAAGGCAGAAATCACAGATATCAAGAGTGTGGATGTATGTGCACCGTTGTGTGATGAGTGAGGGAAGGAGATGTGATCTTATTTGTACATGTATATGTATATTTATGGCAGGGAATAGCTCCAAATAATGTCTGTACCTGCATGTGAACACATGCACATGTGACTTCTGGCACTACTGCACATACTCGGGTGCAATAGTCTGATCAGTACAAAAGAAACTTTCTCTTGATAAGGAGCTCAGAGACCACTGCTGCTGCTTTGGTGAATGTCCATAAACTTTCTTGCCCACAGCAAGGGAGGTCCATCCTCACCCAGGCAGCCAAACCTGCAACACTTGACAGGACTGGCCCTCAACCACACCTGTCCCACCACCTGCAGTCTGCAGGATTGATTAGGAATGCCCTGAACCAGCTTGGGAAACTTTCCTCACAGACGAAACCTAGAGGGCTGTTCCTGCTCCCCAGGCTGTCAGACATAGAATCCCACAAGGCCCAGCCCTCCCATCAATAGCATGCAAAATTCAAAAAGGCATCAGGAGAGCTGGCAAGACATCTCAGAGGAAGTGCTGGCATGTCACAAATGACACCCAGCTCTACATCTCCTGTGCCTTCATTGTTTGAAGAGCTGGCAGTGGCTAAAACTGAATCTGGCCAAGATGGTTACAAGAAGGATGCACTTGGAAAAGCCTACCTTCTTTCCAACATTCCTCATTACCAAAGGCACCTCTTTGTTTATTAAATCAGTCTGAATCCTTGGGATCCTTTTGGACAATATCATAATGGCAGAAATGCCAGTTACTATTGCAAGTGGCTAGCAGATGCAGTCTACCTTGTCAAACCTGGCCTCGGTAATCCAGTTATTCGTGACTTCTGAGTTTGATTACTGCTGCTCATTCTATCCAAGAGTAAAGCCTTATACCCTAAAAAAGGCTCCATCTGCCTGAAACCACAGCAAAAAAGATGCAACAAACACACCAACTTCCCACTGAATATAGTGTATAGCTCAAGAATCTTCTGATTCTTCCACACAAATGACCTTTAGTAACTGAAAAACTCATTCTCCTTCCATAACTCTGACCTTATACAACAGCAATATTCTACTTCAGCAATGATAGTGCTGGGCAACAGATTTATGAGAACAGGAAAGTCCAGCAGAGGCTTGTGCATACCAGAGACAGAACGTCTATAGAAGCTGGATCTGAAATTAATTCCCGCAGGACTTATGAATGGCCACAGTCCTCACTGTGTTCAGAACTAATGCAAAGTTCATTTAAGTAAATTTTTCATGAATGAGCTCTTCCCACATGGAAAACATACCCACCCACTTAGTGAATCAAACACAAGCACTCCCTGATTACAATATTTCTCATGCAGACACAGGAGGGAGAGATTATTGTTTTCTTTTCTATTTTTATATATTTTGGAGGCATTTAGACATAGTGACAGACACTAAACAGCAACACATGCACACACATACTCTCTCTCTCTGTCTCTCAAAATGTCTGTGGATTCATATGTATGAGCTGTACAAAGTAATCATGAATATTTACCAGCAGAGGGCACACAGCTACAGATCCAGGAGTGAGAATGTGAGTAGTCAAGCTAGCCCAGTCGAGCAGCACTCAGGAGCCTGGCAAGGAGCTGAGTGTGGGACCCAAGGGTCTAGGAGTCTAAGGGATATCCCCCTTTGGGAGAGGGGAGAACTCAGAGTGGACAAGGCAAGCCCAAATAGAATTTATTGCTTGGATTGGTGATTCCAAAAAGGGCAATGCCTCGGAATGGTGCCTAGCATCTTACAGGGGCCATTCTGTAAGAAAGAAAGGAAAAGAAGAGATCACCTTGAAAGAGGAGCTGTCAACATCTGCAATGGCACAGTTCTCCCAGAGAGGTGTGGGCAGGGTGTAGGGGAGAAGGAGTCCCATGATGACACCAAATGGGACTCAATTTGACATGCTCCTTATGACAAGCTAAAATGGAGGCCAGGCACATTCCCCTTCACCCTGTTCTATTATTAAGACCAGGGCACGGCAGGTAAATCCAGGGGGTGACAGGAATGGAGAGTGGGACTGGTGGTTAATACCTCAGCCGGCAGAGGTCCCTAGTAGGGCTATGCGAAATGGCACTGTTCTGTTTCAACTTTCATTTTCATGTTTCAAGGGAACAGTGTTTTGTTTCGAATTTCATTTTGATTCAAAACCGCTGTTACATTTCATTTCATCAAAACAGTTTTGCTGTTTTGGCGCGGTTTCGATGTTTCACCCATAGGCTATAATGGGGAAGCACAAAACAGCTTATAGCTTTGTCATTTTTAGTCTGATTTGGCTGAAACTTGCAGAGATGGTAGCCCCTTCTGAGGCCATGAAGCCTGCCAAGTTTCAAGGAAACAGGTGCAAGGGTTTTCCAGGAAACTGCACATCAAAGTCTTGAAAGCAAAGCTCATGTCACATGTGTGTTAAGGCACAGGAGGGTGAAAACTGCAGGGATAGTAGCCCCTGCTGAGGCCACAAAGCCTGCCAAGGTTCAAGGAGATAAGTGCCAGGATTTCTGAGAAACTGCACCTGAAGCTGCTGATGGGCAAAACTCGTGACATAGGTGGGTGACACTGTGTGTGTGTTAAGGTGTGCCCTCACTGGTGCTGGGGCCCCTACATGACATTGTAGTGTGCCCCAATGTGGTATCCTCCTCCCCTACAGCCTCATCCCGGTCCACCACTTTAAATGACAACAGGTAAAATAACTTAGTGAGCAGTAGCACAGTAGCACCAGCAGCATCTCAGGCAGCCAAACTGTCACAGAGCCTTTCTTTTTATAGAAAAATTGAATAGAAGTACATGTGTTGTATTGGATATATATGAATGATGTGTTACTTGTGGTATGTGACGGGTGTGTGTTGTGTTTTCATGTTTCTATGTTTATTATTAAAAAAACCTGAATAGTTAGAGAAATATATCTTAGCAAGTTTCTGGGTTGAAAAAGCCTTTGTCAGGCTGAGTAAGCACCTGCAGTTGATGTGTCTGTATACTGTTCCTGGATGAAAGGAATAGTACAGAAGCCAGAGGCTGGCATGCAATCCAGGCAAGAAAACCAGTCAGTGAAAAAGGAAATGGAGGTGTCAGGGGGTGAGGGACAGGCTGGGGGGTGGAGAGTAGGGGTGGTGAGGGGAATGTAGCAGCGCAGGTAAAAGTGCAGAAGTATCTGGGGGAGTCAGATGTCTGGCAGGTTGTAATGTGTCAGAATTCCACTGTCAGTGTCTACATTGAGCCCATGAGTTTCTGTACCTTGGAGGCTGATGAAGTGAAGTTCATAGGCCCAGCTCTGAAAAGTGGTTTATAAATTCAAACAACCACTGAGCCTTGCTAAGCTAACCTTATCACCAGAACTGAAGCCAACTTCCTACAGCTCAAAACACAAAACCTGCCAACAATCTCCAGTACGCCCACAAACTGCACACCAGAATCTATCAAAGACAACTATACCCAACTAGGGGGCACATTTCTTAAAAAAAAAAACCCACTCTGTCTCCAGTCTCTCAGAGCTGATCCTGAGAGGGAATTTACAAACCACTTTTCACAGCCAGGTCTGTGGACTTAATTTCAACCTCCTAGGTACAGAAACTCATGGACTCAATATAGTGGAATTCTGACACACTACAACCTGCCACACATCTGACTCCCCAGGTACCTCTGCACTTTTATGTGCGCTGCTACATCCACCTTCCCCACCACCACCCCAGCCTTTCCCTCACCCCCTGATGCCTCCATTTCCATTTTCATTGATTAGCTTTCTTGCCTGCTTGGCATGCCAGCCTCTGGCTTCTTTACTATTCCTTCCATCCAGGAACAGCACACAGACGCACAAACTGCAGGTGCTTACTCAGCCTAACAAAAGGTTCTTCAACATGAAAGTTGGCATCCCAGGCAGCTACGCTGGGCTCACCTGGAGCCTCACAACTCCACTGCAACCTGCAAGCCTCAGGCCTGTCAATGACATCAAGGTCTGGGCTTTCGCCAGCCAGGACTGCATGCATGCATGTGGTAGCTGGAGGTTATGGCGCCTCCTACCCGCCTTTTACCAGGGGGATCCTCAGTCCTGGCATTTATGGGGTTGTCACACTGCCAGCAGTCCCACCAGGCCTCCCTGACCCTGACAGAGTGCAGTTTTAGTGGTCATGCCCAGGACCTGGGCCCATACCTCCAAGTTTATCCTGGCACAGGAGCTCAGGAGGGACATGTTCTTCCCCTGCTGGCTGAAGATGCAGTGTGTGCCTCCTCCAGCTCTGAGAGCAGGGCATTAAATGGGTGTCACTACATCACCAGCAATGCTGAACACCTTCTCGCTCGGAACACTAGTTGGTGGACAGAACAGGTGTTTGCAGGCAACAGTGGCCAGATCCAGCCACATCTGGCTGCGGCTTGCCAGTAGGCCAAGGGGTCACATCCTCGATGGGATAGGTAGCCACCAAGGCCTGAGCACTACCTGCTTGATGATGGGGTCTAGTGGCTCTGGACCCCACCATAGAAGCCATGCCCTTGGCCCACATTGGCAGTCCCTGTGGTGGAGGAGGAGACTGGCTAGTAGATGGCATGTTAGCATGGGACAGTGGATTCCCCTCTTCCACATCCCCCTGCCTCCACCATCCTGCCTCCCTGACTTTCTTCACCAGCACCTCTGTCCACTGATTCAGGGTTTGGCTGCTGCATATGCTGCCCTTCACCCTTGGTTCACACATGGCAGCCAGCATGTGGACTGTACTGAACCGTAAGGGATCAAGCCATTTCCTGATGCCCTCCTTCAGCCGCCTCACCAGTGCCTGCACATCTGGTGACAGTGGCTTGCCCCATCCAGGAACGCTGATCCCCTGGAAGCTCTCCATTTGGCTCTGAAGTTCTCTCAGTACAGGGATCATCTGGTTAAGGAGGACATTGGCAGTGCTGAGGGCCTCGGTGGCCTCAAGGAAGGGCTTGAGGACCACCAAGATCTGGGAGATGGTATCTCATTCAGCTCTGTTCAAGGGGCCACTGATCCCAATCTCCTTGAGCAAGGCTGTCTCATGGATGGCCTTTTGTTGCTCCACCAGCCTCTTGAGCATCAGCTATGTGAAGTTCCACCGAGTCTCCACATCCTGCATGATTTTGTGCTGCAGAATGTTCAGCTCTGTTTGTTTGTCCCACAGCATCTTTCCCCTCTTGATGCTCGGGTGGAAGTAGCCTGCCACCTTCCTGCATTTGGAAATGATCTTGCTGGTGCTGCTGGTGCCATCACCGGCAGCCCCTCAAAGACATCCCTGACAATGAGGTGCAACTTGTGTGCCACACAGCAGATACCAACGAAGTTGGCATCATAGAATGCCTTGACCATATTGGCCCCATTGTCGGTGACCATGAACCCGTGGGTGAGCTTGCCCTGCCCAGCGAGCCACCCCTGCACCAAGCGGTTCATGGCCCCCATGATCTCTGTTGCTGTGTGGGACTCATCCATCACCTTGGCTTGAAGGAGAGGCCACTGATAGCCTGACTGGTTGCACCAGTGCCCTGTGAGGGAGTGGTAGGCATGATCGCGACCCTGGCTGCTCCTTATGTCTGAGATGAAGTGTAAGGCCACCTGTAGACCTGCCTTGCATAGCTCCTCCCTTAAGTCCTCCCTGTGTGCCGGAGGGCACCACCATCTTGCTGAAGGTGGTGCGTGCAGGCACTTGGTAGGATGGGGCCACGAGTGACATGAACCGCCTGAACCCTGGCCACTCAATTAAAGAGAAGGGCTGACTATCGACAGCAAGCATCTCCCCAATGCTCTGGGTGATCTTGTTCGCCCTTGCAATGCACCCTGCTTTCTGTCCACCTTTCCCCCAATGTTCCAGGGCAGGCTGCCTCTGCTTTGTGGAGGCGGGGGCTTTGGAGCGAGAGGGGAATTCCCTTTGGGCATGCTCCTGCTGGTGCCAGGCTGAGGAGGAGCAAGGGTAAGGGGGTGATGCCTGTGAAGATGCATCATTATCCCTGTTGTGCTCATGTGTTTTGTTCCCTTGTCCTAGCTGATTTTAGCTTGGCAGTGCAGGCAGATAACGTATGTGGGATCATCTGCCAGCTCAAAATGTTCCCAGACCACACAACCTGCTTGCTTCTGGGGTGCAGGTGCATGCATGGATGCTGCACAAACTCAGATGATTCCTAGGGCTCGATTTGGGGGAGATTCAGCCCAATTCGGTGGCTGAATCTCTGAATCAAATCAGGGGTCCAATTAAAAGGTCCAAATTGATTCAAAGCTCTCCAAATCTTTGGAAAAGATTCGGAAAGCTCTGATGATTCGGACAGTCCCGCGTGGCTGCAGCAGAGAGCTGCAACCAGACTCAGAGCTTGTAAGTACTAGGGGTGGGGGAAAAGGGCTGGGGGAGGGGGAGGGGGAGGGGACCATGGGGGAACCCCTGCCAGCCCCCTGACCCCCCCACACTCCCAGCCCCCCCCAACCCCTGCCAGCTCCCTCAGCCACCCCCATGGCTGCTCCCCCCAACCCCAGCTCCTGGTACTTTAAAAAAAAGCCCCGGTGTTCACTGGGTGCCACTGGGCGGGGGGGGGTGTCCCTGCTGCCCCCCACTGCCCCCACTGCATGGGGGGGCTCTACACAAACCCAACCCCCCCTTCGCTTGGTTAGCCCCACCATGGGTGCCCTGCCCAGGCCAGCTCTGGCCTTTTAAGAAAAAAAAAAAACAGGGACAGGTCTGCTTCTGCAGCGGCCTTGGGGCTTTGAGGGGCTGTGGAAGACCCCCCCATGTGGTGCAAGGCAGTGGGGGGGCAGCAGGGATCACCCCCCACCAGCAGGAGCAGTGAGTCCTGGGGCTTTTTTTGTTTGTTTTTTTTCTTAAAGGGCCAGAGCTGGCCTGGGTGAGGCACCCATAGGGGGCTGGGGGAGCAATGTGGGGGGCGGCTCGTATAGAGCCCCCCCATGCAGTGTGGGGAGCGGGGATCGTCCCCCTGCCCGAGAACATCCGGTGAGTAGGAGGTTTTTTCCACCAAACAGCCAGGAGCTGCGTGGCAGGTGGTGCAGCCATTGCCGGGCTGGTGGTGGGCGATGGGCCTGGCTGATTTAGACATTTGGAGATTTGGCAGCAGCTGAATCTCTGAATTAGATTCTGTCAATTTGATTTGGGACAGTGATTCGAATCACTGAATCAAATTACCATCCCCCAAATCGGCTGAATCCAAACTCAAAGCAAATACTAGACACTTTGCACAAGCCTAATGGTTCCCCCTTGTTGATGTCACTGGGCATAACCCTAGGTAACTCAGAGGGATGGAAGACCACGAGTGTTGATGAAGCCCTTCTGCTCTAGGCCCAGGCAAGCCAGGGCCCCGCCCCCCGCCACTTCCTGAACCTTTGTAACCCTTTCTTTGAACTTTTTGTAACCTCCTGTAATACTGGAAAAACAGAATGAGTAGCAGGCCAAGCTGAAATTCCCTAAAACTGTTATCTGTGGAATCCAAGGACACCGCTCAGCGAGAGAAGGGTGGAGGGAAGGGGGTGGGGGGGTGGAAGCCAACTAGTGCAAAACTACTGCTGGAAGTGACCAGGGTATAAATATACACTGTTGCAGGGCTAGGGGTGCAGGATTTGAGGCCATAGTCTCCCTGCGCCTTTTACTTGAGCTCAAATAAACTCTGCCTACTTCTCCCCCCAGTGTGTTTATTGGCGCGACGCACACCGGGCAACGAACCCAATTGTTGCCTCCCTCGGGCACCTTGTGCCGGCAACACCCTCCTTCCCCAAAATGTCCCTTGCTGGGCACTGAGATCCAGATCCAGCTCTAGCGCTTCCTCTGGCACTGGAAGGCTCAGCATGGGAAGTGAAATAGGGGTGGAGTAGGCTGTCATGCTGGTGCTGGTGCTGCTGCTTGTTGTTGTCATGCTGTGGCGGGACATTATGGCTGGTGTTCATGGAGGGGAAGCAGTCTTGGGCACAGGCAGTGGCACTGGCACTGCTCCCTTCTTGCTGCTTGTGGAAGCCTCATTCCTGCTAGCTGGAGGAAAGAGTCTGCGTCTCAGTTTGGTGGGGGGGGGAAGTTACACCTCTCCCTCTACCTGCTCTTCCACCCCTTTCTGAAGTGTTGCCAGCTGTCTTTCCACCACACTTCATGGTGTGTTTCATGTCTTCCTTTTCTACAAATATATAAATGTATTTGTGTTCCTATATAAATTCAATATCGTTGGTGTGTGTATAGTGCAAAGAATAAATGTTTTGCAAGAAATATATATCTCTTTCTCCATATATAAATTCAATAACATTGGTGTGTGGTGCAAAGAAGAAACATATTGAAAAATATACATACATCTTTCTTCCTATATAAATTCAATAACGTTGGTGTGTGTGGTGCAAAGAATAAATGTATAAAAGCAAATATAAATATATCTTTCTTCCTATATAAATTCTATAATGTATGCTGCAAAGCTTTAAATATATAGAAATAAAATATAAAAGTATTTGCCTTCCTATATAAATTAAATTCTATAGCGTGATCCAATATAATTATAAAATTCAAAAGAATAAATCAGTGCGTATAATAATAAAATGAAAGTGTCTAGAAGAAGAAAAAGCCAAAAAGGCATTCTGTAATCCTTCTTGCTAAACTAGCCTAAGTTAGCAAGTAGGAAATCCTTCAGAAGGTTGGTGCTATAGCCTTCATTGTCTGATGCTGAGCTGCTGGAACACACAGCTTAGTATAACTGTCACCAAGACAGAAAGCAGGGCAGTTCAAACAATGCTGTCTTTTCTGTTGTTTTTCCAACCCTCCCCAGACCACAGGGATTAGAAGGGACATCAGGGAAGGATCATAGTCACTGGCCAGCTACACAGTCAATATGAGAGCAGTCCTTCCCCTCTTCCCCCTCCCTCTCCTTACTTTCTGTTTCCTTCCAGGCAAGCCCAGCTTGAGCTTCAAAACTCGAAACGCTTCAAAACTTTTGAAACGTTTCGACTGACCTCGTTTCATTTTGACGCTGTTTTGAAGCCCTCTGTTTCGTTTAGATTTCACTGTTTTAAGCCTGAAACAAGTTGAAAGAGCATTGAAATGAAACAGCTGGCAAAGCTTTGGGCACCCTAGTCCCTCAATGAGTTTCACTGTAACACTCACGTTTGCCGTCTTGGGTCATTAAAAACAATTGTGGTTGCCATCTTCAGTCATCAAATACCTTTGGTTTCGTGTAACATTTGTTTCACCTAATGCTTGGTTTTTCAGGAACCAATTAAGAGTGCTAAGGCGGGGGGGGTTGCCTGTATAATTGCAGATCACATTACTAGAATAAATAGAATAATATTGAACATATACTAACCTGCATACCCTACTTATACCTGCAATAAATTAGTACATAAAGCAACTTCTTCACTCCCTGAATTGTACCCAATGCAGATTGAGCTTCTAGCTGAAAAGAAAGCGTACAGTACAGAAGTGTAGGCACAGTTATTGAAATAAATGTCACAAAGCTGAGAGAGTTCTTAGTGTGAACACCTAGAGTTACATCAAGTAGGTTACACTGCAGTATTTTTTCTCTTAATCACTATAAATTTCTATATTGAGGGGATGGCCCAAACTATTAGTGATTGAGGTTAGGAAGATGGGGACGGGTGGTCTATTAACAGTTCTAGCTCAGGCCATGTCAGCCACACTACCAATAACTTGGGCAGCCCAAGAGAACCCGCTTTGGTGACAGCCCAAGGAAAGGTACCACTTAACCCCTCAGGAAAGCATTGGGCTTCTCATGGCACACTTAACTTCCTGTACACAAATGCCAAGAGCTTTGGAAATAAGCATAAGGAACTGGCCCTTCCCTTATGTGATAATGACTATGACCTGGTAGGAATTACGGAGACCTGGTGGGACTCCACCTACAATTGGTCAGTAGAGGGTTACATCTTGTTTAGGAGAGACTGTGTGGGGAAGAGGGGCGGGGGTGTTGCTCTCTACATCAAAGATCAGCTCACTTCCCTGAAGACTGAGTTTCCAAACCAGGAAGAGTGTCTTGAGACCCTCTGGGTCAAGATACAGCGACAACATGGGGAGGGTGACTTACTTGTAGGAGTTTGCTATAGACCTCCCCACCAAGAGGAAGACCTAGATTGGGAATTCAGTAGGGAACTAGTCAAAGCCACGTGCTCCCAATACATGATAGTCATGGGGGACTTCAACTTCCCTGACATCTCTTGGGATGAGCGCATGGCCAAATCTGACAGGTTGCATAGCTTTCTCACGCACATCGATGACCTCTACCTAACCCAGGAGGTCTATGGGCCAACTAGGAGAGAAGCATTGCTTGACTTGGTCCTGGCCAAAGGGGAGGACCTAGTGAGCGATCTGCAGATTGAGTGGAAGCTTGGTGATAGCGACCATGAATTGGTCACCTTCTTAGTTCACTGAAGAGCAGGCAAACCCCTCAGTAAACAGAAGTCCTTAACTTTGGGAAGGCTGACTTCTGCAAACTGAGAGAATTGGTCAGTCAGGCAATTAGAAGCTATACCTCCACAGAAAAGGGAGTACACAAGGAATGGTTATCTCTCATAAACATAATCTTTGAAGCACAGGACAAAGCCATACCATCTTGCAAGAAATACAGTCAATGGCCAAGGAAGCCCATATGGCTAAATAAGGAAGTGTTGGACCTCATTAAGCTCAAAAGAGTAGCCTACACCTCCTGGAAAACAGGAAGCATTACCAAAGAGGATTACTGTGCACTCGCCTGCACCTGCAGAGAGTGGTTGACAAAAGCCATGGCAGAAACTAAACTTAGGCTAACTATGGGAATCAAGGAGAACAAAAAGTCCTTCTTCAGATACGTGGCAAGTCAGAAAAAGAACAAGGATAGCACTGGGGCCCTGAGAGATCCAACAGGGCAACTGACTTTAGATGCCCAAGAAAGAGCCAATATCCTAAATGACATTTTTGCATCAGTTTTTCACCCTTCCAGGAGGATCACACTGCCAGGAATGGCACAAATCAATTTGGGAGAGGGCGACAGGCCCAAAATCAATGTGGATCAGGTGAGGGAACACCTTGAGAAACTGGAAATTCACAGGTCTGCAGGTCCAGACGGAATGCACCCAAGGGTCTTAAAAGAGCTGGGAGATCTCACTGTATCCCACTTGGCAGAGATATTTGAAAAATTGTGCCGCTCCCAGATGACTGGAAAAGGTCCCTATCTACAAGAAAGGGAGGACAGATGAACCGGGGAACTATAGACCAATCAGTCTGGCATCTGTCCCTGGAAATATCCTGGAGAAAACTGTCAAGGAATCCATCAATGCCTGACTAACAGAAGGCAAGCTTCTGAATGCCAGCCAGCATGCCTTTGTGACTGGCAGGTGTTGCCTGACCAACCTCATCTCCTTCTATGACCAGGTAACATGGGCCCTGGACAAGGGAGATGACATGGACATCATCTATCTGGACTTCAACAAGGCCTTTGACCTAGTTCCCCATGATGTGCTCATGGTTAAGCTGGGGAACTGTGGCCTTGATCATTATACGGTCTGATGGCTAGGCAACTGGCTCTGGGGTCAGACCCAAACAGTACTAGTTAAATGGAGCAAATCAATGTGGCACAGGGTTACCAGTGGAGTCCCTCAGGGCTTGATACTTGGGTCAGTACTCTTTAACATTTTCATCAATGATCTGTATTCAGGAGTCAGATGTGAACTGGCCAAGTTTGCAGATGATACCAAGGTATGTGGGAGGGCGGTCACACCACAGGATTGGCTAGGGACGCAGGCCGACTTGGACACAATGCCAAGGTGGGTCAACCAAAATCTGATGGCCTTCAATGCAGAGAAGTGCTGCACCTTGGTAGGAAGAACCCCCAGAATACTTACAAGCTCAGCAGTGCTATGCTCGCTAGCACCATGACTGAAAGGGACTTGGGGGTCTTGATTAACCACAAGATGAGTATAAGCCACCAGTGTGATGCTGTGGCTGGCAAAGCTAACCAAACTCTGGCGTGCATCTGAGGTAAAAAAACTCTCTCTCGGTTCGTTTTCTTTGGAGGCTCATTGAATAACAAATCCTTAGGCACACATTGTTGGTGAGACAAAAGGTATATATTTGCAAATAGGGTCAGAGGGAGAAGACAAAAGATCAAAACCCTCTGCCCCTGAGTACAATCATTAGCAGGCTTTTATCCCCTCTTTTCTGGCACGTGTACAGAAACAGGAACTCTTACAACTCATTTCCGGTTCATACAAACATGCATGAGAATACGTCAGATCATGCATCCCATGTGTATTATAATTAACTACTTAAGTATGCGGGGCGGATAGGCTTAATATGTATTAGGTTATTACGCTTGCCCAGAAAGCACTGGAGGTTATGGAGGGTTTAACTTCAAGGCTAAGACTGCAATTATTCTTATCTTAGCCTAAGAACTGTGGGAGCCATCAAAGAAAGTGTGATTTAGTGTAACAAAGAGATAGTAAATTTGCAGAACAAAGAGAGCTCTTGGAGTTTTTCCTTCAGTTTCCAACCCCCCCCTTCCCTCTCTCATTAAGGAGACAAGGAGGGCTGGCAGCCTTGCTTATTCAAAGGACAACACTATTGATGGGAGCTAACAGCTATTGATAATGCATTTTTAATAATATTTCTAACACATCCACCGAAGCATCTCAAGCAAAACCAGGGAAGACATCCTCCCGCTTTACTCCGCCCTGGTGAGACCACAGCTGGAGTACTGCCTCCAGTATTGGGCCCCCCACTTCAGGAAGGATGTGGAGAAGCTTGAGAGAGTCCAGAGGAGAGTTACTCGTACGATCCAAAGCCTGGAGGGAAGGCTGTACGAGGAGAGGCTGAGGGACTTGGGACTCTTCAGTCTGGAAAAGAGAAACCTCCGGGGGGACTTGGTGGCAGGTTACAGTTACATAAGAGGGGTACATCAGGACTGGGAGAACACTTGTTCACCAGAGCACCCCAAGGGATAACTAGGTCCAACGGCCATACACTTCAGGAAGGCCGATATGGACTAGATATAAGAAAAAATTCTTTACAGTGTGTGTCCATAGTCTGGAACAAACTCCCCCCAGAGGTGGTGCAAGCACCTACTCTGTATTCCTTCAAAAAACAGGTGGATGTATTTCTTGTTGAGATCACGTGATCCAAGCTCACTTCCCACCTGTGGCAGGTGGGATGGACCCGATGATCTCTCGAGGTCCCTTCCAGCCCCTAATGTTAATGAAATCTATGAAGAAAATTTCCCTAACCAAGTTATTTTCCAGCTTTTCATTACCAGATTCTTGGTATCTTCCTTTGAAGCATATGGTAAGGGCTACTGTCAAGATTCTGGACTACACAGAACACAGACCTAACTCCCATGTTGATCTTCTTGTGTCCTGGTATCATGCTGGGAAAGGTAGTTGGTGCAGACCAGCAGTTGAATAGCAACAGATTCAAAATTAAATTCTTTTCCATTATGGAACTCACCTCGGCAGGATATTATGAAGGAATGAAATTTGTTAAGGTTCTGAAAAATATGAGCTACATGAATAAGTTTAGTACAGGGACTGTCAGTTCTGATTTTTCAAAACACAAGCTGATCACCTGCTGCTTTAATAAAGAGTACAGCACACTCTTTAGATCAGGGGCAGGCAAAATCTGGCCCACCAGGCCATTTTATCTGGCTCACAGGGGCCCTAAAAAATTTAGTAAATTAATATTTATTTGCTCTTGGCAGCCTGTCAAAGCTGACAAGAGACAGGAGCAGTAGGACCCAGAGGGAGCCCTCAGCAGGCTTGAGTAGCCAGCCCTGCCCCACCCCCAGCCAGTTCCCTGCTTTCCTGTCCCTGCACTGCTCCAGCACCAGGTGGCTCTGGGCGGCATCACTGGACCATGGAGCATGGGACCATACCAGTAGGAAGGGTGTGTGTGTGTGCAGGCTCAGGGACAGGGTGTATGTGTGTGCAGGCTCAGGAGCAGAGGGGGTGTGTATAGGCACAGGGACGGTGTTTGTGTGTGTGTAGGCTCGGGGGTGAGTGTGTGTGCAGGCTCTGAGGCAGTGTGTGTGTGTGTGTGTGTGTGTGTGTTCATAGGGTGAGTCCCACACACAAACCCCGCCATACACATGAACCCCCCCCCGAACTGCCATACACAACCCCCAGCCACCCTCCCCCACATGCTTCCCCCACAAACCCCATACCCACTCACCCCATACCCACTCAAACCCCACATATCCACACACACACACCCACAGCGTCCCACAAATCTATACCCACCCCACACAACATACAAGACTAAGACTTAATTTTAAGCTATTGTACAATCAACTCTATGTACACTACACAAGCGCATGTAAATCAGGACAAAACTTTTTAAAAATCAAATTAATTAATGTTGTAGATGTTCACTTTTTAGATTATAATTTGGTATTTTTCTGGTTTGAGATGGCAAAACCTCTTGCTGAAAGGAGTACTTCCAGGGACAAGGGGAGGGACTTCTGGTGGCAAAGGTCATGGGTTAGGGGGTGGGACTTCTGGTCATAAGATGGTGACCAGAGGGAGGGGCACCTGTCAAGGGGAGGGGCTACCCATATGGCCCTCAACAGCTTGCCAAAACTTGGTAAGCGGCCCTCTGCCTAAAATAATTGCCTGACCCTGGTCTAAAGACATAGGCACACAAAGTTCTTTGGGTAAATCTGATATCATTTATTAGACCAACCAAAATAGTTGGAGAAATTCTTCTTTGCAAGCTTTTGGATACAAACACCCTTTATCAGACTGAGGAAGTGTCTGCAGTTGGTCAGTGCTCTTCCTGGATTGAACAGAAAAGAAGCCATAGGCCAGTGAGCATGTGAACAAGCCAGTCAGTGAAAATGCAAATTAAGGCAGTCATTGGGTAAGAGACAGGTGGGGGTAGAGAAGAGGAATGCAGACATGGTGATAAGAATATAGTTGCTAAACAGCAGAGAGATTACTTGGGGTGTCAGATGTTTGGCAGGTTACAATTTGTCATAAATCTAATGTTTACATTTAGTCCATGATTTTTTGTATCCAGTAGGTTGATGAAGTGAAGTTCATAGGCTCATTTGTGAAAGGTTGTGAAGGGGGAAGAGACAGCAAATGGGGGTTTTCCCCACATTCCCTTCACCCAGCAGGCAGAACAGCCCGGGCATGACAGGCTCCAGTGCGGCAGTTCCACAGCTGCCTGAGCCTGTGGATTGGAGGGAGAAGGAGGCGGAGCCTGGGAGGAGAGCAGCTGGAAGGGCAACAAGGCAGCATGCTTCCAGGGAAGAAGAGCTGAGAAGTGGCGAGAAAATGCTGCAGGAGGAAGAGAGCCAGGGAGTGGAGGCTCAGCTTGTCAGAGGGGCAGGGCTGGACACACACCCTGGGAGAGCATGGTGAGAGCAGCCAGCTGGCAAGCAGCCGAAGCAGACTGCTAATGGCAGAGAGCAGACCTGCCGGAAAAGGGCAGGGCTGGGAAGTTGTACATGGCTTGCCCATACAGCTGAGCCTACTGCTGTGCACCCTGGTGAAGAGTAGGCAGGACAAGAGGGCAGAGAAGCTCAGTAGGGAGCTGTGGAGGATCCTGGAGCACAGCCAGAGCTGGCAACATTGGGACTCTGAAGTACCTCTCAGGGAAGAGTGGGGATGGGATCCAGGAGGTGACACAAATGCCAACAGGGAGACCCCACATGGTCCTGCAGCAGACCAGGGTCACGAAGTGAGCTGGCTAACAGGGTGCAATTCCCACACAGGTCAAGGCCCTAGAGTCAAAGCAGGGCACAAAGCCCCCAGACAGCATTGAGGCCAAGGTCAGTGGCCAAAAAGGAAGGGACCCAGGTGAGGACCCTATCAAAATCAAAGGGCACAGCAAGATGCTGACTAGCCCTAGAGTTCAATTAGGGATAAGAACTCATTATCCATGAGCATATCTCAGAGGATAATGGACATTGGAACTTTAAGTTAATTCTCCTAAATTAGTGTTTAAAGAACTCTGTTGATGCTATGATGTGCTGAGATTAGTCATGAGGACATTAGGCCAAGATAGCGAACAGCTAAGGAAGTGATAAAGGCCAGAGAGCATCTCTCTCTCTGACAGTGGGAGGCATGGGTGAGAAGCAAGAGTCCCAGGACTATAACGGCCACCCAGGCCCTGGATGTGGTAAGGGTGGGGTAATGGGGATGTTGGAGCCCCACGAAGAAGCCAAGAGAGTGAGATCTCACATGGCACCTACAGGTACTGTCTCCCAGCAAGAAAATCAAGACGTGGCAGATGAAAGAAAACAACTCACAGGACACGCAGATAATACTACACTTAAGCAGTGTTCCCTCTAAGCTGCACAGCATGTGCGGCCATGCAGGTATGCTCATGCTATGCTGCCAGGTGCACCTGTGTAGCCTTGCACACCATACAGCTTACAGGGAACACGGTTCTTAAGATTTCACTGTGACGTTGCAAGGAGGTAGAGTGCCAGGCAAAAAAGGACTCAAGCCTTATAACATCTGCCAGTGACGAAGATGTTTTGTAAATACCCTTCGAGGATTAGAACTGAGAGATTGAAGAGAGAGTGATTTTCTTGTGAGGAATGTGCCCCCACAGGTAGTTAGGTATTGTTGTCTCGGATAGATTTCTGGCATGTTTTCATTCTAGTACGCAGTTGTTGTTTGGTTTCTCCTACACATTGTCCATCAGGGCATTTGGTGCACTGGATCTGATACATTATATTTCTGGAGGTGCATGTGTAAGGTCCAGGAATGGTGATGGTTCTGTTCTGGGATGTAGTAATTGTGGGAGAGGTAGAGACATTTCTTGTCATGGAATGGTCTGGATCCATTGGGTATGTTTTGGGCCAT
The DNA here is from genome assembly GCF_052110815.1 of Crocodylus siamensis. Classification (NCBI taxonomy): domain Eukaryota; kingdom Metazoa; phylum Chordata; order Crocodylia; family Crocodylidae; genus Crocodylus; species Crocodylus siamensis. The sequence continues at coordinate 38,435,471 of NC_143404.1, read as the reverse complement.
AGGAATTTTGCTTTTGGTGATGAGGTTGGCAAGGTTTAGTGCTTGTTTAAAGGCTAGGATGTGTGGTTCTGGGAAGATCTCTTTAAGAATTGAGGTAGTCAGCCACTGACTGCCTCAATTTGCATTTTCACTGACTGGTTTTCTTGCATGCATACTGGTCTCTGGCTTCTTTTCTGTTCCGTCTAGGAAGAGCACAGCTCAAACTGAAGGTGCTTCCTCAGCCTGATGCAGGGTGTTTGTACCCAAAAGCTTGCAATGAAGTTTTTTTCCAACAATTTTAGTTGGTCTAATAAAAGATTCCGGATTTACCCAAAGAAACTTATTTGCCTATATTTTCCAGAAAATTTATTTTCAACTAATAATTGTACCAGTTCTAATTCACCAATTTATCATAATGCTACTTTTTATGATCTTGCCATTATTTACACAGCACAGTTATTGCCTATTCTGTTCAAGGTCTGATACAATTTTATAATGGATATCAATATTTGATTCTATTACTTTTCATATGGTAGAATCGATCATATGTAGTACTGAAGCAGGAACTGTTTATATTTGCAAGCAGCAAGATCAGGATATGCAAAGGTCCACTGTTGGTACTGAGGACAGGCTCATAATTTTTGCACCCAGGAAAACCATTTACTTTTCAAATTGGAAATGCAATTGTTTCTAATATAAGTTCTATTTCTAAACCATATTTGTTCAAACATATTTTTAGATAATACTTTGCTGATATAACATGCTGAGTATTTCAAAGTCTATGGCAAGTTACATGTCTTAAAAGTAGAAAGTTTTGAGAACAAAAAAGCATCTAAAATATTTCACTCCTTTTTATTGCTAAGAGATCTTGCAAAATGCCACAAAAGGTTATCAAACTTTGGCAAGTGAATAGAAGTGAGATATTGCAGCTTGCAAGGGGAACTTTTCACATAGGTTATAAGGCCTGGGGAAAGAAATGTATTTAGTTATTATTAGTTTCTTTTCCATAGTGAAGAAAGCACACAAATTAATCCTACTGTTTGTGCAGTTTTTAAAAATTACTGGTATTTTCATTTGTCCACTGGACCTTTGTAGTCTATAAACACCGTGTCACTTAAGGTTAGTTATCAGGAGGGATCCTGGTTTTCTCTGTTAAAAAAATCCAAAATTCTCTGATTAAATCATACCACATCCGCATTTTTCTACAATTAAAATGAAATGCCGCTATATCTGTAGGTATCAGTCGAACACAATATTTTACAGATATATTTACAATTTTAAAGCAATTTGGAAACATACCAGTGCCTCAATCATTATAATAAAATAAATTGTAAAGACCTATATATATTGGCATTTGATTGTTTTTTCTTTTCTGTGGAAAATCAGAGCTCCTTCTGCCCCCTTCTCTCACCAAGATGTGGGTCCAGCTATGACTGTCCCTCTGCTGCTTTGTGGTGCTGAGCAGCCCTGATATGTCCGTGCCATGCCCTCACTCCCAACCCACAACCCCTCACTGTCCCCAACGCTGCTGGTACCCCTCACTTCCGATGCACAGCCCTCTGGTCTGGTCACTGCCCCTCATTTCTGACCCCCAGCACCCTGTCCCTGGTCCTCCCCCCGACCAGCCTTGCTAGTACCCTTCATCCCCAATCCACTGCCCTCTGCCCCCAGCCCCCCAGTGTGTGGGGAATAATGGGGTGGGGGTGGCAAAGGGTGTGTGTATTTGGGACAAGGGGTATGTGGGCATAGGCAATGCCACAGGCGACGAGTCAGGGGAACATGGGGGAGGTATGTGCCCCCCCAGATTTCTGCGCCTACAGAGGAGCACAGGGCTGCAGCCTGACTGGACTGGCACTGGACAGGAGCTGCCTCTATGGCCCAGTGGGCAGATCCCAGGATGGAAGGTAGTGCCACACCACCACAGCCACCAAGGTAAAGCACCCCTTGCTTGGCAAGCAACAGTGAGGGGGCACAACTCCACACTGCCACCACCGCTGCCAGGATCCTAACACCAGCCACGCTGCCATGGCCACCAAGGTGAGGCACTGCAGTGATGACGATGAGTCCTCCTGCTGTTGCTAGATGGGAGGAGGTACCTCAGTTTGGCAGCCATGACGACACGGTGTTCCTTGGTGCCAGTCCAGCCAAGTGGCAGCCCCATGCCCTATGTGTTGCTTATGGTCCCCTGTCCTCTGTGTGTCACTTATGCCCTTCGCATAGAATTATATTCAGGGAGCTGCAAGAGCTGCTCTTCACCATGCTGCAATGCTGGTCACGTGCATATTTGCATACACACGTTATGTGACACCCCCTGCCTCTGATCACCCTCCTCCCACTCCCCCCAGCCCCAAGCAGCCCCTTGCAGGCTGGAACTCTGTCAGTAAGGGGAAACCCATGGTTTCTCACTTTTTTCTCCTTTAAAAGGGAAAATCCATGATCTTCTCCCTTAAAGGTGAAAATCCATTTTTTTCTGCGTTTTTCTTCAGGAAGTGGAAAACTCCGATTCCTGGTCATCAGTTAAATATCAGTGGGTGTGTCTACATGTGTGCATTTAATGTGTATTCAATTTAAGGTGCAGTAAAGGCACATGTCTACATGTGCGTGCCCTTAACATGCCTTTAAAATGATGATTTAAGGCTATTCAAACCTAAATTTGATACCTGCATAAAGCATAAAGCAGGTATCAAATTTATGTGTGCATAGTAAAAACATATTAGTGAATGTGTAGACGCGCTAATGCGCATTAACACAGAGTGTTTCCATTGACTTGAGATTAACTTTTGTCCCAAGTCAGTCCGCACACCTGTGTTAATGCACATTAGCATGTGCATCTGTCCCTAAATTGCCTTAATGTGCATTAAGCTAATGCACATTAAGTTTAGGCATGCATAAAAGTGCATTTAGAAATGCACAGTGAGAGTGGAAAATGAGCTGAGAAATGAGCTACTTCTCACTTGCTCCATTTGGAATATTATTCTTGTTTGGTTCTATCCAGTTAAAGTTAAGTTAGTTTAGTGGGATGGATTACCCCCAGGTAATACCCCCAGGCTCAGTGGGTACCAGGAAACATAATATGCCTGGTATCGTCTATGCCAGGGTCTGCATCATATTTAACAGCATCATTTTTTAAAACCACGGTTTTCACCTCCCTGCTGATCAGGAGTGAGCAGCAAGTGGTGGGAGAAGCACATGAGGGAACCTGCAAAATCGGCAGGCTTAGGGTGTATGGCAGCTTCGTTGATGTTTCAGGTTTCCCCACACATCCCCCCACCACTCACTCCTGATCAGTGGGGAGGTGAAACCCACAGTTTTAAATATAGTGCTGTTTTTGCCTCCTGGCGAGTCAGCAACAGAGGGGCTGCCAGGGCCCCTTGGCCAATTAGCAGCAAGTGACAAAAATGGCACCGTATTTAAAACTGCAGGTTTTGCCTCCCCGCCCATCAGGAGTGATCAGTGGGGCCTCTCTGCCAGTTAATGGAGGAGGGAGGGGAGCGTACAAGGGAAACTTCAAGATTAAAAGAGCTGCTGTGCACCACACTCCCAGTGTGAATTTGATAGGTCCCTACTCACAGGTCACATGCCCCAGCCCCAAACTCATTTTCATTGCTCTTTTTTTTTTTCATAGTTTCATTTTTCTTAGTTTCTAGGGTTGGAAGGGACCTGAGTAGATCATCTAGTCTGACCCCCTGCCATGGCAGGAAGGAGTACTGGGGTCAAACAACCCCAGCAAGATGTTCATCTAACCTCCTCTTAAACACCCCCAGGGTAAGAGCCTGCACCACTTCTCTTGGAAGTTGGTTCCAGACCCTAGCCACCCTGACCGTGAAGTAGCACCTCCTGATATCTAACCTAAACCTACCCTCTGCCAGCTTGTGACTATTATTCCTGGTCACTCCTGGGAGTGCTCGGGGGAACAGTGACTCCCCCAATGCCTGCTGATCCACCCTGACTAGTTTATAACAGGCCACAAGATCCCCCCTCAGCCTTCTCTTTTGGAGGCTGAACAGGTTCAGGTCCCATAGCCTCTCCTCATAAGGCCTGCCCTGCTGTCCCCTGATCATACGAGTGGCCCTCCTCTGGACCCTCTCCATGCTGTCGACATCCCTCTTGAAGTGTGGCGCCCATAACTGGACACAGTACTCCAACTGCAGCCTGACCAGTGCTGCATAGAGGGGGAGGATCACCTCTTTGGACCTGCTTGAGATGCATCTGTGGATGCATGCCAAGGTGCGGTTGGCCTTCCTAACTGCCTCCCCACACTGCCGGCCCATGTTCATCTTGGAGTCAATGATGACCCCAAGATCCTTTTCCGCCTCCATGTTGACAAGAGGGGAGTTCCCTAACCTGTAGGTACGGTGCCGGTTGTTCCTCCTGAGGTGCACTTGTCTGTGCTGAAACCCATCCTATTCTCATCCGCCCACCCTTGTAACCTTTGCTGTACGCTCTCTAAATTGTTCACATCTTTTCTGTAGTGGGCAGCCCAAAACTGGACACAGTACTCCAGATGTTGCCTTACCAGTACAGAATAGAGTGGAATAATTATTTCCCTCAATCTGCTGGCAACACTCTTACTAATGCAGCCCAGTATGCTGTTAGCCTTCTTGGTAACGAGGGCACACTGCTGACTCATATCCAGTTTACTGTCGACTGTAATCCCCAGGTCCTTTTCTGCAGAGCTGCTGTTTAGCCAGTCAATCCCCAGGCTGTAGCAGTGCAAGAGATTCTTTTGCAAGAGGTGCAAGTGATTTGTTTGTCCTAAGTGCAGGACTTTGTATTTGTCCTTGTTAAACTTCATGAGATTTCTTTTGGCCCAATCCTCCAATTTGTCTAGGTCACTCTGAATCCTAGCCTCCAGTGTACCTACTACACATTCCAGCTTAATGTCATCCACAAAATTGCTGAGGGTGCACTCCATCCCATCTTCTAGCTTGTTAATAAAGATATTGAACAAAACCAGCCCGAGGACTGGCCCCTGGGGCACTCCACTTGATGCTGGATGCTAGTTAGACATTGAGCCATTGATTACTACCCACTGAACCCAACAATCCAGCCAGCTTTCAATCCACCTTACAGTCCATTCATCCAACCCATACTTCTTCAGCTTGCTTGCAAGAATGTTGGAGAGACTGTATCAAAAGCCTTGCTAAAGTCAAGGGTGTACTTGGTAGCCGTGTTGGTCTGAGACAAAAAGACATACAAAAAATTAGAACTCTTGGTTCCAAAATTATACTTTTTATTAGACCAACTGGAAAATGGCAAGAAAATTGTCCTTTTCTGCAAGCTGTTGGGATCAGAGTCCCTTCGTCAGGCTCTGGGAAAAGTCTAGATAATACTGTCCCAGCCGTCTGCGGAGGGTTTAGGATTGAGAGTGTGGTCGGGGGTAGAAAGGTAAGAAAGACTTATTGACTTAACAAAAACACAGCTACACATAGTAACAAGACAAACGATGACAGACAAAAGCAATTCACGTTGGCAACTTATTGGCAGTCTCTCTGATGCCTGATACACAGCAAGCTTCTCTTTCCCCAAAGTTCAGCAAAGTTAGGCGTCCCTGAACAACGCTGTCCTAGGGGTACCGGGAAGGACCCTGGAATACAGTTCTTGAGCTCCTCGAGGTCCATGGGCCCACGGATCCAAGCAACAGCTAACTAATCCTTTTCACAGAGCTGCATCTTCCTTTTCAATGGTTTCCAAATATTCCAGCTAATTTATAGCTTTTGAAAGACACTGATGACGTACAACCACTTAGATTCTTTTTTCTTCAACTGTCCTTTGACTGACCAATAGCAGTACAAGCCTTGCATTCCTTTGATAAGGTAATTTTAACTGTGCCACAGGCCCTTCCTACTTCTAGGCTTTGCTAAATTTACTAGGCCTTACTTTATATAAGGACTCACTACATCTTAAACTATAATTAGGCTTTTAGCAACAAGTTATAGCTTAATATCTAAACAAATACAGAAAAACACTTGGTCTAATCTTCATAGAGCCTTCAGCAAGCACCTTTATCACACAGACATACTTTTCAGCTGCCACAGGTACAAGATGGTAAAAAGTCCCCATAGGTAGGAAATAAACTTCATTTTTGCACAGAGGGAGCTGAAGATGGAAGGCTGTCCCTCTGGGTCCTTGTCAGTGTCTTTGTGAGCTGTGTTGAGTAGCTCTTTGATGTGTTGATCAAGTAGAATTCCTGCCCTGGAGGTGTCAGATGGCAGGCAGGAAGGTAAAACAACTTTCTTGTTGTTCTGTAATGAAGTTTAAAATACCTTGCTAAAGTCAAGGTATAGCATGCCCAGTGCTTTCCCTGCATCCACAGAACCAGTCGTCTCATCATAGAAGGCAATCAGGTTGGTCAGGCATGACTTGCCCTTGGTGAATCCAAGCTGACTGTTCCTAGTCACCTTCATTTCCTCCAAGTACTTAGCAATGGATTCTTTGAGGATCTGCTCCATGATTTTTCTGGGGACTAAGGTGAGACTAACTGGTCTTGAGTCAGCATTCTCTCTAAGCTGTGTGGCATGCACAGCCGCATAGGCATGCCTGGCATTACAGCATGAGTGCACCTGCACGGCTGTGCATGCCACGCAACTTAGAGGGAATGTTGTCTGCAGAGGCTTTGCAATCACATTAGCCAACTCCCATGTAGCGGGCAAACTCAGTTATGCTAAGGCTTTTTAGCCATAGTCCAGGCCTTCCCAGAGCTAAGCGACAAAATTAAACAGAGTGCCTTTCTGTGGCACTGTGAGATGTGAGTGCTGGGATTGGGCACTTGGTGAGCAAAGCCTAACAGTTTCCCTTTAAGGAATGTGCCTGGCACAGTGCCAAGAGATTGATGTACCATATAAGGAATACTTGGCGCAGAGCCAGGGGATTGGACAATTTGGGATAAGAAAGTTATAAAAGTAACAGACAAAAAAGAAACATATGTGTTTTGTGCCCCCCCCACCCCCCCGGGGAGACAGAAGCAAACTTGGAATTCTTGTTCGAACAATGAGGAATCCAAAACTAACATCCCACACAGCCAGCAGACGATGAGGCCTGGTACCCCTGAAGGTTGCTGCTGTAACATCTAAGGAATCACTTGCCAAGTCATATTACAGGGAAGAAGCTTGTAATAAAGAATAGAGGTTACTATTAAAGTTCACTTGGTACCACACCAGATGAATTGCTGTGTCAATCCTTGGAGGACTTTAGCAAAAATAATCCTAAGGGCAACATCCTTCAGCACCCTTGAATGTATTGCATCCAGCCCCATGGACTTATATATGTCCACCTTTTCTAAACAGTCCCTAACCCATTCTTTCACCACTGAGGGCTGCTGACCTCCTCCTCAAACTGTGCTGCCCAGTATAGTAGTCTAGGAGCTGACTGTGCCTGTGAAAGCCAAGGTAAAAAAACATTGACTTTTCCTCAACATCTGTCACTAGGTTGCCTCTCTGAAGAAATCACCCCCAAGTAAATTGCCTTCTTTGTCTGCCTTCCTGCTCTGAGTTTGCCCAGCCCCTCTGCCCCAAACTCAGGCTGCTGTTTCCACCTAGCCAAGAGAAATTCCTGAGGGAGGGAGCTCTTCCGTTGTCCTGTGCAACCCTAAACCCTCAGCTGAGAGTGCTGACGTTTTTCAAACTGACCAGCCGGCATCAGCCATGGTCTGAGGATACTGGTTTATGGTTAGGTCCAGGTGATGAGGTCAGAAAGGTTATTTAAGGGTCTGTCCATCTTGCAGGGAAGAGAGACATGTTTTGGAACACAGTGAACAAGCTATACAGCCTCCAGAAAAAGAGCTTGGTCAAACTCTGGATGTAAATGTGAACTGATCTAGAAACATATCAAAAGGCTACCAAACTGCTTCAGTTTGCTCAAGGATTTTCTTGTGATACTTCTCTGATTGGTACCCCTCCCCATGCCTACCCTCTCCAATTAATAAAGCTATTCATTATAGCAAGCCTTGCTGTACCTGCTTGAGAGGGATAAGGCAAGACTTTTTAGCAACCTTTTGCTCTCAAATGGCCAAGGGAAGCTATTTATGAATGCCTCAGGTTAAGAAAAGCACCCCAAAGTACCATGGTGGGTTAAGCAACCCCATGGTTGCTTAACAGGGTCTGTGTACCCCAGCTGGCACAGAGCCCCAACAAAGACCAGACCACGGGTGGTGGCAGTGATTACCCCAGGCTTGTGGGTGTACTCCAAGAAGGGGGTTAGCCGGATGTAGGCACCTCAGAGGAGACACCTGAAGCATAGTTTTTGGTTGGGCGCAGTGAGGTGGGGGGCTTAGCACTGGAGCACCCCCTACTGGCCTGATTTCATAGTTTCTAGGGTCGGAAGGGACCAGAGCAGATCATCAAGTCTGACCCCCTGCCATGGCAGGAAGGAGTACTGGGGTCAAATGACCCCAGCAAGGTGTACATATAGCCTCCTCTTAAAGACCCCCAGGGTAGGAGCCAGCACCACTTCTCTTGGAAGTTGGTTCCAGATCCTAGCCACCCTGACAGTGATATCTAGCTTAAATCTACCCTCTGCCAGCTTGTGACCGTTATTCCTGGTCACTCCTGGTACTGCATGGGGGAACAGGGTCTTCCCCAGTGCCTGCCGGTCCCCTCTGACTAGTTTGTAACAGGCCACTAGATCCCCCCTCAGCCTTCTCTTGTGGAGGCTGAACAGGTTCAGGTCCTGTAGCCTATCCTCGTAGGGTCTGCCTTGCTGCCCCCTGATTATGCGAGTGGCCCTCCTTTGGACCCTCTCCACGTTGTCCACATCCCTCTTGAAGTGCGACACCCATAACTGGACACAGTACTCCAGCTGTAGCCTGACCAGTGCCGCATAGAGGGGGAGTATCAGCACCTTGGACCTGGTTGAGATGCATCTGTGGATGCATGACAAGGTGCAGTTGGCCCTCCTGACTGCATCCCCACACTGCCGGCCCATGTTCATCTTGCCATCAATGATGACTCCAAGATCCTTTTCTGCCTCTGTACTGACGAGAAGGGAGTTCCCCAACCTGTAGGTATGGTGCTGGTTGTCCCTCCCCAGGTGCATCACTTTGCACTTGTCGGTGTTGAATCCCATCCTATTCTCATCCACCCACGCCTGTAACCTGTCTAGGTCCAATTGGAGCCTATTCCTCCCTTCTAGCATGGTAGAGGTGAGATCATGCAGTTGTCGGAAAGGCACACTTTTGGGGAAGAAAGTTGAGTCACTGAAAACCCTTGAACAAACAAGTCTTTAATTTGGCATCGGGTCAACTGGGTAGGGTAGCTAGCTAGGATGGCTGACCAGTATGACCACCTGACTGTGGATGACCTGGTGAAGGAATTGACAGGGAGAGGCCTCCAAATAAAAAAAGACGCAAAAGAAAAAGGAGCTGATTTGAGCCCTGGGGGCCAATGATCAAGCCAATGAATCCTTCTACCCTGGTCCCAAATGGGAAGGGAGCTGGTGGAGCCTTTGCCAATGGGCCTCTGGGAGCAAACTCCACAGAGCTAGACATACTCCATGAGAAAACTCACCTCCTGGAACTGGAGCTAGCAGCTAGAGAGGCACATCACAAGCGTGAGTACAAACACGAGATGCACAACCTGGAGCTAGAAGCCAAGGAGGCATAGCACAAGCATGAGTGCAAGCTCAAGTTACTCCAGGTGCGACAAGAACTTGGAGTCGAAGTCAACCTGTCCCAGCTGATGCCCACAGCTGCACCTTTCAGAATGGACCTCCAGCTCTTCACCCCGTACAACTGGACCAATGGAAATTGAAAGAGGAGGAGCATCTGAAATATGTTGCTGCTGTGTCGGTGGAAGGCTACTGCTGAGCTGCCTCTGCGCCCTGCTGTAAGCCTGAGGACTGCTTGCCGCACGGCCACTTACACTTGGTGCTATCCCCGCAGCAGACCAAGGCTCCTGTGGTGACCAGGAACAACAGCGATGGCTGCTGCAGGAGCAGTTGCAGGGCCAGCAGTTGCAGCTGTGCGGGGAGGCAGAGCATGGCAGCTCGGCATGGCGGGAGCACTGCAGCAGCGACCACTCCCATGAGTGGCATTGCAAGCACCACCGCGAGCACGGTGACAAGAAGGCAGCATTTGTTTGAAAGAGAATCGCAATTGGACATCTGCTGGGTTGGGAAGCTGGGAGCAGCTGCCAGGGCTTGGCTTCCGAAGACACCTGGAGATACAAGGCAGCTCCCATAGCTCACACAGAGACTCTTATTCCAGGAGTGATAAAGCCAGGAGGAGGGGAAGGCTGGGGGAGGTGGTACGGTGCTCTGGCTGGCAGCTAGCCCTTCTCAGTAGAGCTTTGGACCTCAGAGCTGGGGAGTGGCTGAATCCGGGGAGTAGGTGGACCAGAAGCCTTCAGCAAGGATGGAAGAACGACGCTGGGCCAGTGCCTCAGCAGCCTATTCACTCCCTTCCCAGGACAATCCTGACCCTGGGGCTGCAAGCAGGTGCCGGGAGCGGCTGCAGGTACAGAGCCAGAGGCTGGCCCCCACCTAGCTCCCTGGGGGCCATGGACCAGAGCAGTGCTCAGGGTCTTACTCCAGACCCAGAGCCCTCAATGCTCAGAAGCTTCTCTCAAAGCTGGGAAGAAACCAATCATTTAAAAGGTAAGACATACATTCTCATGAGATTTTGTATGTTTGAATTTTTTCACATTTTGGTTACATAATTATGCAATGGTAGCATTAAAACACAAGTGTAATGGGTATATAAAGATGAGAGATTTACAGTATATGAAGTTTAGCACATTTAATGTTTCAGGAATGATTAAAAAAACCATTGAGATGTATTGTGTAGGCCTACTGCTTTATTTTAATTACAAGAATCACTAATGGTATTCTTAGACTTTTACTTGAGGCTAACAGTATGGCCTGTATTTTTCTTGTAGTAGTTTACTGTTGTGTAAGTACAATGTAAAATGTATATTTAAAAAAATAGTCAAACAAGAGTCTACATGAGCACTAAACTAAAATATCATTCATTTCATGTTATACATTTATGGCGATCCCATGCATCTGTCATTTTCCTAAAGCAGTCGTTTTATTCAATTTTGTGTGGCAAAACTGAGATTAATTTTGACATTGCGGATTGTGCTTTATTTATTAATGCACTATGTAAACATTTAATGGGTCTATTTATTAATGCTTTTTGATACATTCATGTTTATAATGGGGTGTGGGTGGCCTCCAATTTTCTGTTTGCCCAGTGTCCCAATAAATCTTAATCTGCCACTGTGACAAAAGCACCTACTCGTGACCAGCCACCATACAGGCCCGCCATTTCCTCTAGGGCAGTCTGCCCTGTCTTGCCTGCCACAACTTGTTGGGATAAACCTGATGTAATCAGTGGGAAGCTGCTCATTTTAATGCCCCAATGCCAAGGTGCTTACACATGGCTCTGACCTTCCCTTACCGTGTTCCATGCCTCACAGATGGCATCCATATTGCACAGTGCCTCACACTGACCCGTGCTCCAGGGTCCCACTTGGGACTTTCATTCCCCCTTGGAGCTTGTCACTATGCCGTCACACTGTGCATCAAGATACCCACTTTAACTTCCCTTGGCCCCTTACTGGCTGCCGTCGGCCTTTAACTCTGCTTACCATGGTATCCTCAGTCACACACTGCACACCCTGTCACTAAGGCCCAGCTCTGCCTTTGGCCCCTAACTCTCCTCTGCCCCGTCATTGGGGCTATACCTCTGCCCTCCCACTGCGGCAATGATTTACTACCCTCACTGTGGTCTCTCGCACAGGCTTGCAGGTGTGCTGGCAGGGGCTCTGCCTGGCACGGTGAGAGGAGGGGAGGGGAGGGGGAACAGGCTGTTGGCAAAACCTCCCCCTCCACAAGCCACAACCCGCCCCCACACACTCCTAGGCCCCCACAAAACCCATACCCATAGCCCACACACCCACATCTATCCACTCCCCAACTAATCACACACACAAACACACACACACCCTATACTCACCCTCCCACCCACACCCCTCCCACAATATACAAGAGTAAGATTTCATTTTAAGCTATTATACTATCATCTTGATGTACGCTACATAAACACATGTAAATCAGGACAAAAATATTTTTTGAAATGAAATTAATGAATGTTGTAGTTTTTTTACAATATAATTTGGTATTTTTCTGGTTCAGAGATGGCAAAATGCCTTGCTGAAAGGAGTTATTCTGGGGGTCAAGGGGAAGGACTTCTAGTGGCAAAGGTCAGGGGTCAGGGAGTGGGACTTCTGGTCCCAAGATAGCAACCAGGGTGTTAGGCGCCTGTCAACGGGTGGGGCTACCCACGAGGCCCTCAATGGCTTGCCAAAACTCCGTAAGTGGCCCTCCGCCTGAAATAATTGCCTGCCGCTGAGCTAAACCGTTCTCAGTGGTGGCAGATGACAGAACAAGGAGCAACAGCCTCAAGTTCCAGCACGGGAAGTTTAGGTTGAATATTAGGAAAAACTCACTGGGAGGGTAATAAAGCACTGTGACAAGCTACTGAGAGAGGTGGTGGAATCTCCAGCCTTAGACATTTTTCAGACCCAGCTGGACAAAACCCTGGCTGGGATCATCTATTTGGGGATGGTCCTGCTTTGAGCAGGGGGTTGGACCTGACCTCCCTTCCAACCCTAACTTTCTATGATGCTAAGAGAATGATCTTTACATTTCCTTATGATTCAGTTTCCCCCTTTTCTTTCTTCTGTTGAAAAGCTTTTGGTGTGCTCTGTTTCACTTGAAAGGTGTCTTATTTTCCTAAATCCTTTCCAGTTCAGATAAAAAGCAGATGGGAGGAGGAGTCAGGCAGAAGTTTTAACTTATACTGAAAATATTTGCCTCAGGTCATAAAGATCCACTTAATCACTTCTTTAGGCATGGCATTTCCTCGCTGTTGAGCACTGGAGAGAAGAGTAGCTTCACTGGGGCTGTTTTTTTACCTCTAAATCCAGTCCACCTTTGGGATTTACCAGTGCCAGGATTCTACCGTATGCATTGTCTGAATCTGTGACTGAGTGAGAGCTGTTTCGGGTTTATCCCTAATGCTTCTACTGAGCTTTTCTGAGCAGAAATGCTAAGCTCACCTTTATTTATGTATAGCTTTTTCTTTGGCTGTCAAAAGCACGGTATCTGAGCGGCTCACATATGGCACTAAATATCCTCGAGGGTTCTCTCTCCCAGGATGAGTTGGAATGACCCTTGGGTGTGCATGGTGTCTTTGCACAGTACAGAGTCCTATTTCCACAGTGATTCAAGAGGCTGATAGCATTTAAAGAAGTACAAGTTCCTAATGTAGCTGTTATTCCCCTATGTCATTTATTTTACTTGCAGTTATGCCCTTCAGCATGCAGCAAAGGGAATGCCCAGAGAACTTTTACCTTTTCTACACAGCATATTTTTACATTAGTAAGTACACCTCTGTGAAGTATATGAAATACTTGGCTTCACTGCCCATTTCACAAAAATCAAGATATTTTACCAATCCACACCAAGCCAATCAGCTGTTCCTTCGCATATTACAATTAGAGGACAGTATTTGAAGAATGCGGAGTATCTCCCCTACCTGAATAGCCAGCTTTCCCAAAAATACAGACAATATTTAACATCTCTGAAATCCCATCTCTGATGATCATGACATCTGGATCCAAACCAAATTCCTTGTCTAGCAAGGCCTTTCCTACCCTGCTGTATGGGTGTGAAACCTGGATGTCATATTGGAAGCATCTGAAAGCTTTGGAAGATTATTGCTGGTGATGTTTTTAGGAAATCCTCCATCTCAACTGGAAAGACAGAAGAACAAATGCTAGCTTTCAGGTTCAAGGAAGCTCTACCACAATTGAAGCTGTGTTTATATGACGCTAGCTCTATTGGTTAGAACGTTATAACTTATAAGGGTGCCTGACAGCCAGCCCCTGAAACAGGTCCTATACTCCCAACTCACTGATGGTCACTGCTCTAGACTCAAATACTGAACAACCCTCATGTACAAGGTATGTAACTCACCTCACTACAGAGGTGGACAGAGGAGAGACACAGAGAGAGCTGTGACCTGATCCACTCCTTCCTCCCAGAATTACTTCTCATGTCTGCAGTCAACATGAGGATCTCAGACTGGGCTCCTCAGCCATCTCTGGACTCTCTGAGGACTCCCCTATTCACCAAAAAACTATCCTTCTGGTATTGGGGGGCTGCCAACATTGTTACCTTAGAAGAGTCAGTATCAAATCAAAGGTCCACCAGGGCCTAACGGTCCCTCAGACTAGCATAGTTAAGGCGCACAAGGGGGCAGGTGACTACTTTGTCCAACCTCTGCCGACTCCCAAGCTTGAATGATAGAGCACCCATCTCTTGCTGGGCTGGGTGGACTGCGGGGGGCGGGGAAGCCGCGGCACAAGTCCAGAGCAAAACTCCAGGTGGTTTCTGGGCCCACAGCAGGCCGAGGGCCAGCCCCAACCCCGCGCACCCTTCGTGCAGTAATGGAGTAGTAACGGCTGCCCTGGCACCAAGTCACAAGAGTAAAGGCTTCAAGAACACGCGGAGCAGACGGAGTGGGCAAGACCGAGCTCCATCTGCAGCGGAGCGTCTGCGCGAGCGCGGGGACAGGCCCGGCCCGGCCCGACGCACCGGCACGAACAGCGGCGGCGCAGCGGCCAGGCGACAGCGGCAGCTCGGGTCGGCGCTGTCTACCTCGAGGCGGGGGCGGGGCCACAGCAGGGACCGCCCCGCCCCGCGCGGGAAGGACGCAGTCTCGCGAGGGCTGAGGCGCAGCGCCGGCCATGGCGAAGACCGTGGCATATTTCTATGACCCGGACGTGGGCAACTTCCACTACGGTGAGCGGGACAGGAGGCCCTGAGGCAAGCCCTCTCGCCAGTCGAGTCGCGTGCGTGGCCGCCGCCCCCGCCCTCTGCCAGCGCAGTGGCGCGGCCCGTTGGCAGGAAGCGCCGAGGCTGCCCCGGATGCGGGAACCCGGATGCGGGTGGCATGGCCGAGGCAGGCAAGGCCCGGGAGGGAAGGGGAGAACTGCGCGGCCGGAGTCAGTCGGGGTCGGCCCCGTGGTGCTGTGGCCCCTGCTCGCTGGGAGCTCTGCGTGTGACTGACTCACCCCCTCCTCCCTCCGTGTGTTGCAGGGGCGGGACATCCCATGAAGCCTCATCGCCTGGCGCTCACTCACAGCCTCGTGCTGCACTACGGGCTCTACAAGAAGATGATTGTAAGCATCGTTGGCTGAAGACCAGTGAGACTGGTCTTCTGGGGATGGTGGTCCCTGCCTTGCACAGTCTTATCTGGGACAGAGATGAAATAGTTACCTCTAACTGTGCCTGTGAAATGCAGTCCAGCCTGAGCCATTGTAGCTATCACTCTAGATCGGGTGGGCAAAATACCGGCAACTGACTGGATCTGGCCTCTGGATGCCCCTATGTCAATCCCACCTGCTCCCACTGGCCCAGGGCCTGATCTCGACGGGTGTGCACAGCTCCTGGTGGGGCTGTTCCCAGTGCTGCTGTGCTCCCCTTGGCTGGAAGCTGCATGCTGTGGGGCTGTTCTGCTCCCTGCACCTCCAGTTACAGGTCCTGCCTCTGGCGCAGCTGAGCGCTGCACCACCTGGGTGAGCTCTGCTGCATGTGCCCCCTGTCTGCCCCACCCTCCCCTCACCCTGGGGTGGCTTTTGGGACCTAGCACCTGGGCAGCCTCCCCAACACAACAGTCACACCTTCTCTTTCCCCCACAGGGCAGGGCATGCAGGAAGCAGCTGAGCCCCAACCCCAAGCTGTCACCACCCTGTGACTCGATCCCATGATTTTGGCCTCCTGTGTGCCTCCTGTTCCCAAACACTGCTCCCCACCCACCCAAAGCCCCATATGAGTTTTGTTGAGTTGCACAGGGTGGAGAGGGGGTGCTGACCCAGCCTGCGACAACTTACAAAACTCCTTATTTGGCCCTTGGGCCCAAGTAGTTGCCCACCCTGATCTGGTTCTGTCAGTCTCTCTCTAGACTGATTGATCTATCCGTTGATCTCGCTCTATTATGCTTGCTTGCTTCTGTGTGCAAAAAATATGAAACCTTATTGGAAATCAAAGTGATGCACCTGGGGAGGAACAACCAGCACCGTACCTACAGGTTGGGGAACTCCCTTCTTGTCAGTACAGAGGCAGAAAAGGATCTTGGAGTCATCATTGATGCCAAGATGAACATGGGCCGGCAATGTGGGAATGCGGTCAGGAAGGCCAACTGTGCCTTGTCATGCATCCACAGATGCATCTCAAGCAGATCCTCCCCCTCTGTGTGACACTGGTCAGGCTACAGCTGGAGTACTGTGTCCAGTTATGGGCGCCGCACTTCAAGAGGGATGTGGACAGCATGGAGAGGGTCCAGTGGAGGGCCACTCATATGAGCAGGGGGCAGCAGGGCAGGCCTTATGAGGAGAGACTACGAGACCTGAACCTGTTCAGCCTCTACAAGAGAAGGCTGAGGGGGGATCTAGTGGCCTGTTGCAAACTAGTCAAGGGGGATCAGCAGGCACTGGGGAAGTCTCTGTTCCCCTGAGCACTGCCAGGAGTGACTAGGAATAACGGTCACAAGCTGGTAGAGGAAGATTTAGGCTAGATATCAGGAGGCGCTACTTCACGGTCAGGGCGGCTAGGATCTGGAACCAACTTCCAAGAGAAGTGGTGCAGGCTCCTACCCTGGGGGTGTTTAAGAGGAGGTTAGATGAACAACTTGCTGGGGTCATATGACCCCAGTAATCTTTCCTGCCATGGCAGGGGGTCGGACTAGATGATCTACTCAGATCCCTTCTGACCCTAGGAACTATGAAACTATGAAATCAATGTTCTATCATAGTTGTGTATCAGAGATGCTTTGAAAGATGCATTGCTATGTTAAGGCCTTGCTTGAGTGATGGTTTTTCCAGCAATTTCCTCCATTGGTGATGCTCTTGTAGAAAAGATTCCAAATGGCCTTTGGCAGTTTTATCTGCCCAAACTCCTAGCAGTTGTGTCAGTGAAAATACTACTGGCTACATGCATCTGGTTCTACATTAATACTTCCACTGTCTGTGGTGTTTATACATGAAACTGAAGTACAGTGAGATGGGAGATGTTACAAATGAAACTGTGGTGCGAGTGTAGCAAAATGAGAGTTGTTTCCTAGTATGGATGTAGCCAAACTATAGTTGGCCATCCTTGTGGACAAGGAACTGCTCAGCATGCAACAGTAATTAAATAGAAAAAGGGGTGGGGTGGGGGGTGCAAACTAAATCCTTGTATCTATTCAGACATACTATTACATGGAAATGTTGTTATAATACTGTTAAAAATCAACAGTACCTACATTTTGAAATATTGTGTTTAGTTCTGGTTATAACTTATCTGAAATAATATGTATAAATTCTGTGAGCTTTGTAATACAATAGCAACTAAAGAAAGACCAGATGGTATTACTTGATGTGGGGGACAGCGGATTTGAAAGTCCAAAATACCTTTCGGTAGGTGGTTAAAAGAAACTAAATCGTGAAGCAAGAAGTAATAGTTTGTAGATTAGAAATTGGTAAAGGATAGAAAACAAAGTAACAGCAGAGAGTAATTTTTCAACACCATAAAGGTTAACAGAGGAGTGTCTGGTTCTTATGTACTAGTACTGGTAGTGTTTGTTCTGAAAAAAAGGGAGGCAAAGTTAAAATAGTGACAGTGGGATGTATGAAACTCAAGATAATAAGTCTAAGAACACAGATGGATTTCAGAAAGGGTGGATACTTAGGTGCATAATACAAACATTTAGAATTACAGTACTAAGATTTTCAGTAGGGGAAAATATGTGTATGGGAAAGGATATTAATCCTCTGCCTCAGAGTGCAAATTAAGGTTGTATCCAGATGAGCACAGACATTTGTTTCCCCAGGGACAAGTAGCAGCAGCACACTGTGATTTCAAACAGGAGGTTAGGAAAGTGGTGTGGACCTGCACCCCTCAAAGCAGCGGCAGGCACAGGAGGTGTGTTGCTAGGGCAGCCGGGGAGCCCCTGTGCAGCTCCGCTGTTCCCAGCTGTGCCAGGTTCAGGCTGCAGAGTCCTCACGGGAGGGAAGCAGGGCAGGAGCTCAAGCTCGCAGCCTGCCCCACACGCAGATCTGAGGGTTATGAGTCCCTCCTGCCCCCAAGAGTGAAAGACATGGAGTGCCTGACTGGCTGCACATAGACTGCGAGTGGTGCTGTCGGCTCAACTGGGCTCGGTGCCTCCATGTGCAGCTTCCCTTAAGGGCCAATAGCACCATTCTGGTTCCACATGCTGTCAGGCAGCCACTTCACGTCTTCTCCCAACGCCTCCCCACTCCCTGAGCCCCCAGCCAGCTCCTCACAGGAGCGCCTGCCCAGCTGGTGGCACGTGGAACTGGTGCAGTGTGGCACTATTGGCCCTTAACGGGAAGCCGCACATGGAGGCACTGAGCCTGGTCGGGCCGATAGTGCCGCTCGCAGTCTGCATGCAGCCTTCTGAGCAGGCACTCTGTCTTTCACCAACACCTCCCCACTCCCTCAGCCTTCAGCCAGCTTCCCCCTTCCCCCCCACTCCCAAGCCCCCTGCAAGCCCCAGCTCCAGAAAGCAAGTCTGAGCCAAGCCTTGGTACTAACAGCCTCAGGCCCTGCCCTTCCCCCCTCCTCCTCCGGGCAGGGGTGGGGGTTTCCTGCCCCTTTTGCAATCATTTTTTGCACGCTGGAGCTCTGCCCACCTGCACAACTCTTTGCAAAAGTGGGGAATCCATAGGTTTCTCTGTTTTTCCATGGGAAATGGCAAACCCAGATCCCTGCTCATAAGTCATGTTACCCAGGCCTCTAATCCACTTTTGTCAGTCTCCACTGGACTCTTTCTAATCTGCTCACTAATTTCTTAAAGTGTGAAGCCCAAATCTGGACATATTACTCCAGGTATTGCCTCACCAGTGCCAAATAGATGGCAGAATCACTTCCCTTGATTTTACAGATATTGCATCTGGTAATATTGACTTTTTGCTACAAGGACACACTGTTGACTCATTTAGCTTATGGTCCACTGTAATTCCAATGTCCTTCTCTGCAGCACTGAAGTCTAGGCAAAAATCGCCACTCTGTTTTTGTGCATGTAGTTATTTTATGTAGTTTAGTTGTTTGGTTTTTATGCCACCCTTCCCAACAAAGACTCAGGGCAGCTTTTAGTAGCAGAGTAGAATAAGTTGGATCTTGTCTTGTAAGTTATTTTTGTTTTGTTTTAATTTTTGAAACTTTGTTTGTGTCAAAATTAACCATAACTGTTTTAGAAAAAAAGTGCATAAATTCTACATGCATCAAACCAAACAAAACTGTTTGTACCTAAATTCAAAGTCAAAGGTGGTGTTGTCATATATTTGTGAGTGATTAACCACCCCCCCACATACACACACACGCACCTTGCTCCAACTCATGGTGAAGTGCAGTGAATCCCACCATCTCCCTGTGGTTTTTTTTATGTTGATTTGCTACATTTAAAGCTAATATTTCTTCCCCCAAACAACTTAACAGTTGGAGTAGGGTGACCAGAGTGTTTTATCAAGTAAACATAGCTACCTTCATTTCCCTCCACTCCCCATTTCCTCCCAGCTTTACTAGTTGGGTCTGGTTAATTTTTAACAACAGGATTTTAGCTACACACATTAGTTATAAATATATCACTCCACAACCATTTCTTCAGGTTTCCTTTTAGCAGCCGCGTCTATTTCAACCTCATTTTTTTCTTGTGGGGATTGAAGTTCTGGACATTTTCTTGCAAGTTACTTTTGGTTTTTTTAATCGCTGAAAAATCTGAGTCTTCCTTCAAGTATGAAAGTCAGCTTTATAGGATAGCAAATGGAAGCTTTTAAACCCAGTTTAGTTAAGTTCTCTTTGGGAAGAGTTCAGTATCTCCTCTCTAAGTGTTCCTGCATTCAAGTCTAGAAAAGTCATAATATTTTTTCCCTTCATAATTTATTTCCCTCAGTTTTCTGGCTCTCTTAAAATGTCTTCCTGGTATTTGGAAAATGTTACTAAGATAGCTCTGGAAGGGTCACTTTTGGAGTCCTGTCTGCATAGATTCATAGATGTTTGGGTTGGTAGGGACCTTAGTAGATCATTGAGTCTGACCCCTGCCCTGGGCAGGAAAGAGTGCTGGGGGCAGATGATTCCAGCCAGGTGTATGTCTAGCCTCCTTTTAAAGACCCCCAAAGTAGAGGAGCCCATTCCGTATTTTGGCAACCCTTACTGTTAAGAAGTTCTTTCTGATGTCTAACCTAAATCTGTTCTCTGTCAGTATGTGGCCATCATTTCTAGTTACTCCAAGGGGGTGCCCTGGTAAACAGCATCTCCTATTCCTTGCTGTGTCCCCCCCGTTTCCCCTCCCAAAATGAATTGGAGGTGCCCACAAGATAGCCTCTCAGCCTTCTCTTGTGGAGGCTGAAGAGATCCAGGGTCCTCAATCTTTCCTCGTAGGGTTTTGCCTGCAGGCCCCTAATCATACAAGTGGCCCTCCTCTGAACCCTCTCAAGGTTGTCCACATCCCTTTTGAAGTGTGGCGCCCCAAGCTGCACGCAGTACTCCACTACGGCCTGACCCATGCAGCATAAAGGGGAAGCATCACCTCCTTGGACCTGTTTGTCATGCACCTGCTAATGCATGATAAGGTGCGGTTAGCTTTACTGATCACTTTGTCACATTGACGACTCACGTTCGTCTTGGAGTCAACAGCCATAGGTCGCCCCTGAGCCCGTGCTTGCCCAAGCTGAAGGATTCCAAGATCCTTTTCTGCTGCTGTGCTGCTGAGATGGTCCTCTGCCACCCTGTAAGCATGCTGCTGATTCCTTCTTCCTAGGTGCAACATTTTGCATTTGTCCTTATTGAACCGCATCCTATTCTGTTCCACCCATTTTTCCAACCTGTCCAGATCTGTCTGGATTCGTTCCCTATCCTCTGGTGTGTTAACTTTATCCCATAATTTGGTATCGTCTGCAAATTTGGACAGAGTGCTTTCCATGCCGTCATCCAAGTCACCAGTGAAGACATTGAATAGTGCTGGTCCAAGGACTGAGCTTTGCGGGACTCCACTGCTCACATCTTTCCAGGTTGATACCGACCTGTCCACCACCACTCTGGTTGCAACCACTAAGCCAATTTGCTACCCACCTGACCATGTAATCATCTATGTTGCAGTCGTTCAGTTATTTATGAGTATAGGATGAGATACTGTATCAAAGGTCTTCTTAAAATCCAAGTAGATGACATAGATTTCATAGACATTAGGGCTGGAAGGGACCTTGGAAGATCATCGAGTCCAGCCCCTTGCCCCAGGGGCAGGAAGTCAGCAGGGATCATAGGCTCCCAACAAGAAAAACATCCAGGTTTCTCTTGAAGGCATTCAAAGTAGGTGCTTGAACCACTTCTGGCGGCAGGTCATTCCAGACCTTGGGGGGTTGGACAGTAAAGAAGTTCTTCTTTATGTCCAGCCTGAATCGGTTTTGCAGGAGTTTATAACTGTTCAACCTTGTCATCCCTTAGGGCGCTCTGGTGAACGAATGTTCCCCAGGTCCTGGTGAGCACCCCTTATAAACTTATAGATGGCCATCAGGTCGCCCTTGAGCCCGTGCTTGCCCAAGCTGAAAAGTCCCATGGCTCTCAGCCTCTTGTCATAAGGTCTGTTTTCCTGACCTCTGATCATGTGCGTGGCTCTCCTCTGGACTCTCTCAAGCTTCTCCATAACCTTTTTGAATTGTGGAGCCCAAAACTGGACGCAGTACTCCAGCTGTGGCCTTATCAAGGCTCAGTACATAGGCCCAAGGACAGAGCCTTGAGGGACCCCACCGGTCACAGGGCACCATGACGATTGACTTCTGTCAACCACCACCCTCTGGGTCCAACCATGGAGCCAATTCCCCAGCCAGTGGATTGTGGCGACGCCAAGGCCACAGTTGGCCAGTTTTGCCAAGAGGTGATAATGGAATACCAAATCAAAGGCTTTTTTGAAGTCAAGATATACAACGTCAATCTCTTCTTCCTTGTCCAGGTGATAGGTCACCTTGTTGTAAAAAGAAATAAGACTGGTTGAGCAAGACCTAGCCGCAACAAACCCATGCTGGCTATCGCTCAGGATGTTGCCATCGGCTAGTCCATTAAGAATGGCCTCTTTGATAATTTTTTCTAAGACCTTTCCCGGGATAGAGGTCAGGCTGATGGGCCTGTAGTTTGCTGGATCCTCTTTCCTCCCTTTCTTGAAGATAGGCACCACATTGGCCGTCTTCCCGCCTTTGGGCATTTCACCAGAGCACCAGGAGTTCTCAAAGATCCGTGCCAGGGGCTGGGCTATGATGCTAGCCAGCTCCTTGAGTACCTAGGGGTGTAGATTGTCAAGGCGGGCTGATTTGGTGTCCAGCCTCTCAAGGTGTTCCTTCGCGAGGTTGGCATTGATGGAGGGCAAGGAATCTCCCTCACCCAGCCCTCCCTTTCCCGTAATGGGCAGGGGTGTCCCATGGGATTGATGAAAGACCAATGCAAAGTACCCATTTAATAAGTTGGCTTTTTCCTGGGCGTCAGTTGTCAGTTGTCCCATCTGGTTTAGCAGGGGTCCAATGTTGCCCTTGCTTTTCCTCCGGCTCCCCACATATCTAAAAAAGGACTTTTTATTATCCTTGATACTTGTAGCTAGTTGGAATTCATCTGTAGCCTTGGCTTTCCTGGTTTGCTCCCTGCAGGTCCAGATCAGTGTGGAATATTCCTCCTTGGAGGTGGATCCCGCCTTCCATCCTGTGTAGGTCTTTCTTTTTAGCAGCAGGAGGTCCGCTAGTTCCCTGGAGAGCCAGGGGGGCTGCTGTGCCCTTTTGCTGCTTCTCCTCTGAGATGGAATAGCATTAGTTTGTGCATCATGGATTGCTCCCTTGAGGAGCAACTAGTCTTCCTGAACTCCCCTCCCCTTTGGGTCATGTTCCCTTAGGGCCTCACTGACAAGCCTCCTGAGCTGGTCAAAGTCAGCTTTCTTGAAGTCAAGGACTTCTGTCTTGCCAGCTTTACAGCAGATGGTGAAGGTGATCAGCTCATGGTTGCTGTCACCCAGCTTCCCTTCGATCGTTAGGTCACTGATCAGGTTGTCCCCTGTTGCTAGTACCAGGTTGAGCAGCGCTTTGTCTTGTTGGCCTGTAGACTTCTTGTGTCAGATAGATGTCATGTGTGCACAAGCTCTATCTTGATTCCTGCATCTAAGCATTTTGTGACCCGGTCATACAAAAAAACAAGGTTAGTCAGGCAGGATCTACCTGCTATGAATCCGTGCTGGTTGCTCTTTAGCATTGCTTTCCCCACTGGACTTGCACAAATGTGATCCTTAATAATTTTTTCAAAGGTTTTCCTGAGGATAGAGGTGAGACTAATTTGTTTATAGTTACTCAGATCCACCTTCCTCCCCTTCTTGAAAATAGGGACCATGCTGGCCCTTTTCCAGTCCTTTGGGACCTGACTGGAGCACCAAGAGTGTTCAAATAGCTGTGCCAGTGGCTCTGCTATGACACTGGCCAGTTCCTTCAGCTGCCATGAAAAATGGAGAACATATTTTCTCCATCATTACATGGAATGGGATGCATAGCCATGGCTTAGAGTTCCAGGTTTTGATTGGATACCAGGAAAAAACTATTTATAAACAGCTGAGGCATTCTAAGCAGCATGCCATGTGGGCCACACCAGTGCAAGCCATGGGCTTTCCAGGCCTCATGCTGCACAGAGAATCCTGCCCCATAACCACTGCACCATGCATGCAGGTGTTCCCCATCCCTCTACCTCAGCTGTGGCCATGGGATCTCCCATTGCACTATAGCCTGCACTGTGCTACCCTGGAGCAGGGACAGGAAGGGAAAGACAGAGGGAGGGAGGGAGAGCCTGGAAATCCTGGCGGCAGCTGCTGCTGCAGCCAGAGTGCTGGGGTGGGGGAGTGACAGCGGGGAGGGAGCCCAGGGGCCACAAATCAACCTTTTGCAGGCCACCAGCTGGACAACCCTGCCCTAGCAGTAGCAGTGCCTGGAGGGTGCTTTAAAGAGTAAAAGCTGGAAGCCCAGGAAGCCTCCCCATGTAGACTGCTGGGAGATCAAGATAAAAACTTTTTCCTCTCTGTCTGCTCTGGGCTGCAGTGTTCCGCAGCTGACTAGAGCAGAGCTCCACAACCAGCTTAGTAACAGATGAAAATTGAAGTAGCTGGGATAAGTTTATGGAGGGACTAGGATAACAGAAAGGGGTGTTTTAGCTCTCAAGTTTGTGGGGAAAGGGGGCAGAGGGAGATGATGCTGTCCTGGGGTTACAGAACAGAGTGGAGAATGCTTTTTGTTTGCTTGTTTTTGTTGTTTTTTTACCATGCTTCTGAGCTCTGCTGGTTCCATATGGGGCTAGAAAGGTATTTTTCCTCTCGTGTTGCTACAGGTGTCAGGGAGGTTTTTTTTTTTCCTTCCTCAGAACCACTGACTGCTGGCTTCAGCCAAGGTTGAGGATTTTGACTGGCATATGCAAATGCTGGTGCTGGGACTAAAAAAATCCAGAGGTTTCTGATTGATCTCTGGAATGTGTTACTGCTTAACTTGTGATAGATTACGATGTTTCTGCTGTTTTTGAGCAACAGGCCTTGTAGTTTTACAACAGAGTTGCTTGCATTTCTTAGGAATAGGTTAGATATGCACTTATATGAAGTGGTTTGGATAGGGGTGATCCTATCCTGCCTTGAGAAAGGGGTTGGACTAGATTAGTGGAGGACCAACCATTTTGGCAAGCATGTCACAAATTAGAGTATTTGAGTCCAAGGCAAAGTCTTTGAGTCCAGGCCACCTGCCCCCTTGTTGCTGCTTTCCTCACTGCAGCATTGGGGAGGGGAACAGACAAATTTAGAATGACCCTCTAATAAGTAGGTTCTATACGTGTATGTCGCGGGGCACTCCCGCGCCCCGCTCCTAAGGAGATGCCCAGGAAGAGGAGAGGCCTGGAGCAACACAGATGGGGGTTGCTGGGGCAACCAGGCCAGTCATGTGGCCAGGAGGGGGCAGGGCCAGGCCCTTATAAACAGCTAGGCCAAAGCCTAGGGAGCAGTTCCCTTCTGGCTGCCGCAGAAGCAGGAGCTCTGTGGCTGAGCTGAGCGGCCAGAGTCGGGGGTTGCAGCCTTACCCCTAACAGGCTGCAATGATGCAGGGAACAAGATCGCCCTGATGAGAGGTAGGACGGAGCGTTGGCTTTACGAGCAGGTAGGCTCTTCGTTGATTTTGTTACAGCCGTTCGGGCTTGGCTTTAAGTTACAGTTTACACCGGAGGACCGGGTGAGGCTGTAGGGGAGCGAGGAGGCCTCAGCGGGGCTCCCCAGCAGTTTGGGGGCTCCGGGTGCCCAGTAGGGGCACAGTGCCAGGGGGCCAGGCACGGCTGCGGCCACCTGAGCCCAAGCGCGGGAGGCGCGCAGCGCGGAGAGCGCGGTACAGGTTTGTGCTGGCGTGGCACGGAGCACGGGGTTGGACCCCGGCCCGTAAGGACGGCACTTTGCCCAGGTGGGTGGCGAGAAAAGACCCAGGAAAGGGTCAAGGGGGCCAGGCACGGCTACGGCCACCTGAGCCCCAAGCGCGTGAGGCGTGCAGCGCGGGGAGCGCGGTACACAGGCCCCAGAGAGGGCGAGGCCCGGAGAGGGCGCAGATACGGCCCGGAGAGGGCGCAGAGCGCAGAGAGCGCGGTACACAGGCCCAGAGAGAGGGCGAGGCCCGGAGAGGGCGGAGCGCCGAGAGCACGATACAGGCCCCAGAGAGGGCGAGGCCCGCAGAGGGCGTGGCACGGAGAGCGCAGTACACAGGCCCCAGAGAGAGGGTAGCGCCAAGGGAGCGCGGTGAGCGCGATACAGGCCCCAGAGAGAGGGCGAGGCCCGGAGAGGGCGGAGCGCGGTGAGCGCGATACAGGCCCCAGAGAGGGCGAGGCCCGGAGAGGGCGGAGCGCCGAGAGCGCGATACAGGCCCCAGAGAGAGGGCGGAGCGCCGAGAGCGCGGTACAGGCCCCAGAGAGAGGGCGAGGCCCGGAGAGGGCGCAGAACAGGAAGGGGACCAGACAACGTCCCCCGGGACAGCTGCGAGGCTTGGGGCGTGCTAAAGGGGAGGTTTTGGAGGCACGCATTTGCCCATAAGGCTGGGGGAGAGGACCCCACTTTGGAGCGGTAGTGATACCATTGCGGCGCCATTAGGTGCGAGTAGGCAGCCTCCCATACTGAACCAATAAGATCTAAGACGTGGCGGGCGAGTAGAGGGTGTCAGACCACCCTAATTGGCACGGCGAGGGGGCGCTCGCGAGCTCACGGCCGCTCGCGGGGCCATCCGTGACAGTGTAAAACTTGCAACAGTCATCTTGGAGTTGGGTAAATACAATAAGTCCCACATTCTCCCCAAGTACCACTCTGTTTTCTTCCCCCTGTTGGATCTGCTGCTCTGCTTTCTACTCCCTGCCTTATCTGCTGATGTGTTGCCTGCCCCCACCATCTGCACTTGCCACACACAGCCAGCCTGTACCACTTGTGCCATATCCTGGATTAGATGACCTGTTTAGGTCCGTTCCAGCTGTACTTTTCTGTGATTTTTATAAAAAACAGTAAAACCCCAGGGTGCTATAGTAAAATGTATCAGCAAATTAAAATTGGTGTAACTTCATATGGGCATCCATGCATAGAATAATACCAGTGTACTTATAAGAGTATATTATCATTGTATAGTTATGCAGTTAAATTTACTGTGGAGACAAGCCCAGACAGTGACAAAACGGAGCACTTGTCTTTTGGATGTCTAACTTCTGGAAGTATGGTGATGCAGAAATGTGCCAACCTATCACTTTACAGATTTTTAAACTTCAAGGGCTTGGTAGTTACATGAGAAAAATGGCTGAAGCACAATGTGATGCTATGAAATTGCAAAAATTATGTAGCACTAGGCAGCACCCAAACCCAATTTATCAAACAAAGACTGAGAAAATATCACACTTTTCTAAAAGAAAACCTGAAAGAAAACTGCCAGTTTTTTAAACAAAGAGCAGAAACATAGGGACAAGAAGTTGAATTACATTTTAAATTCAAAATCAGAAATTTGAACATTTGGAAATTTACTATTAAGGTCCACCCAAAAAGCTATTCCCATCACTATATGAATGTATTATAAAAGGTTAAAATGAAAATCAACAGGCACCGTTCTATGCTGGAGAGTTGCTATCTATAAATAGATATCTCAAGTTTCAGAGATTCATCTTGCAGATAAGTTCTTTGGGTAAATCTAATATCTTTCATTAAACCAACTAAATAGTTGGAAACATTGTTCTTTGCAAGCTTTGAGTACAAACACCCTTCTCTTTTGTACCCAAAAGCTTGCAAAGAACAATTTTTCCAACTATTTAGTTAGTTTAATGAAATGTCACATTTACCCAAATAATATTGTCTGCCTATGTCTTTAGACTAACATGGTTACAACCAACACCTCCAAAAGATGCATATTGAAATCTGTGTACTTCTGGACTTTTCCCTAAGTGGCATACAGTATTTGTCTGTGAATATATTAAATCCGTATGTCATGTCGAAGAACTTACTTGTGAAGCTAGATGGCATATTGTGACGATAGTAAAGTGCCCCATAACAGTTTGTGATTATTGTATTTACCCAAATCCAAAATGCCCTTGAATTTAAGACACTCCCCCATGATTAGAATTTATACATTGAAAAACTGTGAATTTATTATAATTTTCCATGTATAGAATCTAATTGGAGGATTGCCTTAATTTTGTCCCTATTTTTGCAGCGGGGAAAGCAGTGGTGGGGGAGGCAGCTTGGGCAGGTAGCTTGCCCCCTGTGATCTGTTTTCCTCCCGCCCTCCCCTTACCTTTGCTTTGGTACAGGCATCTAAGATGCAGCCTGGGGCACAGTCCCAACTCAGCCACCTAGGCCCCCCAGCAGCAGTGCGGAGCTGCTAGGCTGGACTGAGGCCATGTTCCATGCCCCAGGCTTTAGTGCAGATGGAGCTTGCTGTTGTTGGAGCAAGGGTAAGGGGTGAGTGGTGTGTGGGCAGTGTGGGACAAAGGCTGCAGAAGGTGACCATGACAAGGGAAGAGGAGGGAACCCAAGGCTGTGGGGACAAGTGCCTTGTGTAGGGGAAAAGTTGGGCGGGGGGCAGTGGGGGCTGGCAGCTGCCAAGGGGAGAGGCAAGGGGTGCAGAGGCAGTGAGGCTGCAGGCATCAGATATGGCTCCAGCGCAGTTTTGGGGCTACAGCAGCTGCCTGCCCCTGTGCTGCCTTGTATTCTATTCCAAGCAGAGTGGCTTCCCTGCCACCCCACCTCACCCTACCCCCACTGCATGTTAAAGGGAGGAGGTGTAAAAATGTTATCTTGGAATCAAGTAAATATTGTAACATAATATTTGTCTCAATATGGGATAGTGTTTTCTGTGAATATTTTAGTTTAGGTACCTCCCATTATAGTGGATGGTTTGAGATGGGCTATACTAGGGCAAATAGATGACTCAAGATGATCACATTAATTTTTCACTTAGAGGAATGCCAAAAACACTAGCTCTGATTCCAGTTTCCCATCAGAGTCTATAGGACCAGTTTAGTCAAAGAAGCCAAAACCCACCTGCAGTAAAATAAGTTTCCTGAAGACCAGAAAATTCACCAGGATT
Source organism: Crocodylus siamensis (assembly GCF_052110815.1). Classification (NCBI taxonomy): domain Eukaryota; kingdom Metazoa; phylum Chordata; order Crocodylia; family Crocodylidae; genus Crocodylus; species Crocodylus siamensis. Next base: position 38,406,843 of record NC_143404.1, on the reverse strand, counting down.
TAAGAGACTCACTTGGGGGAACAAGGGGAAAAAATACAGACTGAAGTACATTCAGACAGCAAACCATACAATGCCCACTAACTAACCAATCTGGGATAGCAATACCTTAAGGTTAAGGATGAAAAGATGGCAAGTCTAGCAAACATAAAATATGTCTAAGGCTGAGTTAGTGGCACCATTGAGAGGAAAGGAAGGAGGGAGGGACAAGGGAGGCTTAAGTTGGATAGTAGGAAAATCTTTCTCACTAGGAGGGTAGTGAAGCACTGGAACAAGTTACCTAGAGAGGTGGTAGACTCTCTCCATCCTTGGAGGTTTTTTAAGGCCTGGCTGACAAAACCCTGGCTGGAATGATTTAGTTGGAGATGGTCCTGGCTTTGAGCTGGGGTTGGACTAGATCAGCATTTCCTAATCTTTTCCAGCCCAAGGCACTTACATTAATAAAAATGTTCTGCGGCACAGCTGTTAAGGCATTCCCATCCTCGTACCTATTATAGCTCATTCCCTTGGCAAAATTTTGTGGCACACCTGTTCATTTCTGACAGTACACTGGTTCTGACTGGACAGGGAACTTTAGAGCTTTAGGGGAAGAGTGAAATGAGGAGCCAGAGTTAGATATTTAAGGACTGAAAGCCCTATTTGGAAAACTGAGACTTGGATGAGGTGCCCAGAAAGCAGGGGGAAGGTGAGGAAGGCTGACACAGGGACAAGCTGGAGCAGACAAAGCAGCAGGTTTAGAACCTCTAGAGCAGCGTTTCTCAACCCATGCGTTGTGACCCAAAAGTGGGTTGCAAGAATATATGAAAGGGTCATGAACAGATTTTAAAAATTAATTTTCCTTTAAAGAAGAAAAATGTGGGAAACTGGCTTTTCCTGTGCAGTGATCTTGCTGTGTTGCATCTTAATAGCCTTTTTTCAAGCTGAACATGTCTGTTCTTTCAGTTGCTCTTCATGTGACTCTTTCCAAGCCATTTATCCTTTTTTTTTGCCTGCCTATCTTCGGACCCTCTCTCAACTTGGCCATGTCCTTTTTAAAACGTGGAGCTGAAAACTGCACATAAAACTCTATATCAGGTGTTGGTAACATTTTGCAATGAGGGCTGCTTTAACAGAGATTAGCTCTAGGCACAGTCTGCTTCCAACCTAGCCTGTGCCAGAACTGTCATTGCCACTCCCCACAACAGTGCTGCCATTGCTGCTTTTTTCCTGCCTGCCATGTGGGGCAAGCCCTCTAACTGAAATGTTGCTGAAGTCCCTCAGTTCTGTGATGAGAAATTAACAACCTCTAAATGCTCTAAATGGAGCCTAACCAGTGCTGAGTGAAGAGGCTAGTACGTCTTCTGATACCTTCTGGGCGTGCCTACATGTGCACTTTAATACGCAGTAGCCTATTCTACTGCACATTAAAGTGTAACAGCAAAAACAGTGCTAATACACTAATGTGTGGTAGAATTCGTCTACTGTGCATTTAACATCACTAAAAAGGTGTTAGCTTTTGTTACTGTGCATTAGAGCAGCCTAATGTGCCTTTATGTATAGACAACCAGACTGTCCTCTATGATGGCCACCCTATCAGGAGCTGTGGGGTAGCTCCCCAGAAGTGCCAGGCCAGTTACCTCCCCAGTAAAAGGCAAAGAGGGGTGCCTCAAAACCCCAGCCCCAGTATCCCTTGTGGGTTTGATCTGCACAGGGGGAGCCCAGGCTCATGAGAGTCCTGAGGTAGGGCCCAGGGTGGTGGAGGGATTTGGTGCAGCGCCCAGGCTCTTCATGAGTCCTGTGGTCACAGAGGCCCTGAGAAGGGGCAAAACATGGCTGCAACCTTCTGAGCCTCACAGGGTGTAAGGCCCTAGAGTGAGGGTGCCAGGCATGGCTGCAACCCCCTGAGCCCCACGGGGTGGAAGACCCCAGAGGAGCCCTAGTGAGGGGGACCTGAAGGCTGGGAGCCCAGTATGTGGGGCAGGGGCTCAGTGTGTGTTTATGTATGTTTATGTAGAGTTGCCCGGATCAAGGGCAGGGAAAGCTTGACTTGGGTTGGGAACTTGGCTGGCCACTACCCAGGTGAGGGCCATGAGAGAGGGGCCAAGAGACTGTATGTCTGCCACCCAAGGCATGATCCAGATAATGGCCCAAGGCCTACGGGAGCTGATCCAAGGGGGAGCAGGGTGGAACAAGTCAATGTGAGAGAAACCCTGTGAGCGGGGTGGAGTGTGAGAGGCCCTAGTGAGAGGAGGGCAGTGTGAATGTGCATGTGAAGGAGGCCTGATAGTGAGGGCTAAGCTTGGTGAATAGCAGGAACTTATGATGCCATCTGTGAGGCATGGGCCACCATGTAGGGAAAGTTCAGAGTGGTGGATAGTGCCCCCTGGCATCGGGGACTGTAATGGGTAGTCTCCTGCATTTTCCACCAGTTATGGGAACAGCAAAGTCCTGGCAGGCGAGACTGGGTGGACTGCCCTATAGAGACAGGTGGGCAGGCCGACTCGAGACTCAGCTCCAGGCTTCCCCCTGTTACAATCTCTAATGGTTTTGAAAGTGTACATTTTGATTAGAAGGCAAAGTTAAGACTTTAGTAATTTTGAGTAGCTGTAGCTTTCCATTATATATGCATAATATTGTTAACTTAGTTAAACATGTATCTTAAGTGCAGATTTGGAGAATTCATGTTACAAGAATATTCATTTGAATCCATGCCTGAACATAGTGAGACCAAGCACAAAGGGGAGCAGTTTCACACTGACACATCAATTTGAGGTGTTTATCTATTTGGAGTTAATTTGTTGGTGAGAATTCCATAAACCAAAGTCAGTTGAGCTTTGAGTAGATACTGATTCTTGTGTGTCCTTCTCTTGGAGGTTTTTAAACCATACCAGGCATCCCAGCATGATATGTGTCGATTCCACTCAGAGGATTACATAGATTTCTTGCAGCGAGTGAGTCCCAACAACATGCAAGGATTCACCAAGAGCCTCAATGCCTTCAATGTAGGTGATGACTGGTGAGTATTTCTGTGCCACGTAGGTGAATGGGAAGGACTAGAGTGAAGAAAAGGACTAGGACTAAGAAACCTTGTAAATTCCACGAGGTTTCTTAGAATGGTGTATATCTGTCTGGATTTCAGAACAGACTGAACAAAGTCAGTTCTTGAGTATATATGCTATGTTATAGACCCCCTGTAGATTTGGAGCTGCTGCTGACATAGGCCAAACTGTGCACTGATTTAATATACACTAAATGTATTGTTCTTCCTGTACTTTTGTTTTCATGCATTTCTAACCCATCTGGACTACTGCATGTGGTTCTGGTCACCAGTGTTCACCAAACATGAATTTAAAGTGGAACAGATGCAGGGAACAGCTTACTACATGGGTCAGGGAAGTGGAGGCCTATCCAATGGGAAGAGATAAATGGGCTTGCCTTGTTTAGCTTAGCAGAATTAAAGCTGAGAGGGGATATGACTGTCTTAGGGTGGAAACAGACATCAGTTTTTGTTGCTTTTATGCTGCCATAAAAACTTTTATGGTGGCAGCAAGGCCAAGCAAACAGATGTCCATGTCCCTTGTTATGTCACAAATATATCTGTGATGAAGGTAGCATCAGTAGGTGCCACTATTTAGCAGTTGGTGTCTGCTTACTGTATGGTGCAGGGCTGCCTATACTTTCCAGGCACCCTAGGCTGGTGCTCCAGGGGCTTGTGTGGCCTAGTCCTGTGTACCTCAGAAATACCCATATAGGATCAAGCCCTTCAAATGTTGGGCATACTTGCCCAGGTTTCCCTTACCAAGACACATTCTGAAGATCCCAGGGGCATATCTAGGTAGGAGGGGGAACCTTAACTTTCCCCATTTACAGAGATATCCTGGAGATCCCGAACGCCTGACTTGGTAAGAGGGGAAACCCCAGTCCCTGACTTTCTTCACTTATGGAAATGCACCTTGGAGATCCCAGAGGAGTGTCTTGGAAAGCTGGGCAGGTGCTCCCAGGACTTTCAGGGCCTGATCCTGCACAGGAATTCTTGGGGTATACAGGACTGGGCCCCTTAAGCCCTGGGAATACATGTTGTCCTTTGTCCTACCCATTGGTGCTGCAGGACAACAGGTAACATGTTTCATCACTGAAATGGATTATCTGTGCCAGGGCACATCCTGGCATAGCTAATCCACTTCATGTGATGATGTCTGTTTTTACCCTTCTGTAAATAAAGGAGAGAAATAAATGCCAATGAGGGGGAAGAGCTACTTGTCCTAGTATTGCCCTTTAGGTTAAGGAGAAATGTATATCAATTAGCAATGAATAAATTTAAACTGGAAATTAGCCATTAGAAGAGTGTTCCATCTGTAGTAGTGGAAGCAAGAAATCTAGCTGGTTTTAATACATAGCTTATGAGTAAGCTTGTATGATGATGTTGCATGTGGTAGCCGGGGACTGGACTATATAACCTAGGAGATCACTTTCAGTTCTTTGGTCCCGTTGTCCAAAAATCCTACTGGCTAGGGTAAATTGGGTGATGAGGATGGGGCACAATTTAATGCTACTGTGAGCAAGAACAGCATGTATCCATGGATACAGTTTGCTGCTTATGGCCAAGGGGCTAAGAAGTACCTTCAGAATAACAGTCTATAGCCCTAAGGGAATTGGTGTGAGAGCAGACATCTGGAACTTTTGTGTTATCTTTTGCTGTTATGCTGCGTGAAGTCCTGCTCTCTCCCCGAGATGTGGGCTTTGTGTCTTCTCTTTGTGATCATCCCCCTGAGACACACGTGGCATAGGGCAGAGTTCATTATGTAGACTTTTCAATCTCCTGAGCCTGTTGTATATCTCCTGATCAAGGTGGCTTCATGGCAAACTACCCATCCAGCTTTGTGATTGCATTGGGTCTGCTTCCTGCTGCACATTGTGTACAATGAGTGGGGTTCAGATGTTTGCAGATGAATTCTTTAACCTGTTTGCTCTGTTAGCCACTGAAAACATCATCCTGGTTTTATCCCTGGATGTCTGTGTCAGGAGTTGGAAGGTAGAGTTTGCTTCTGTTTGAATTGTACATCCATTTTTTTTTTTTTTTAGCCCGGTATTCCCAGGCCTCTTTGAATTTTGCTCTCGCTATACTGGGGCCTCCCTACAAGGAGCAACACAGCTGAACAACAAGGTATTGCTGAGTTGATAGGTTTTTCCTCTTCATACTACAGTTGGACAAAAGACCAACATACGGGTTCAGCAACCAAGATCTTTATTGAGTGACACACATGGATCAAGTGGGGCAAGGCACTGCTTTAGTACTGATGTTGCTAACACTGATCCATTATTACATAAGTAGCTCAACTTGAGGGCAAAGTTGGTACTTCTAAAGGGTATGGAGTAGGAGTGAGATGGGAGAATGCTGTTATTATAAGCTAGTGTTGGGGTAGGGTTAAAGTTCCTGCTGTCTGGCAGGCATGGAATTAGGATTGTTGCTACTTTGCTGTCATCTTTGAACTAATTTATTCCTCCTTTGCTTAGATCTGTGACATTGCGATAAACTGGGCTGGCGGTCTACATCATGCCAAGAAGTTTGAGGTAATGGATGAAATCTAAGTGTGTGTCTCACTGAAGCCAAGCTTTTTGGTACTCTTCTGACTCCATTTTATTTTCTTTCTTTGGTAGGCTTCTGGATTTTGTTACGTCAATGACATAGTTATCGGGATTCTGGAACTGCTCAAGTAAGGACCTGGTGTGGATACAGCTGCTGTACTATTCTGGATTGGAAGTGGTGTTGTGCATGTAGGTTGGGGGTGGTATTGCTGTGTGATGGTGCTGTAGTGGCAGCATGGAAGCTGATCTTCTTTATATTGTAAAAGGGATTTGCTCTGGTTAACCCTTTGTTGATAAATATGAAGCAATCATATTCATGATTCATCAGAGGAAAATGTTTGAACCATTTGTATAAACTTACTGGATTGGAAATTCAGCTGTATTGGTTTGGGAAACAGATGTAAGTATCATATGCACAGCTTGAAGGGACCCTCTGCTTTGGGCAGAGTATAGTTATGATCCAAAAAAAGGGGCATTCCAAAGAATGGTGGAAAAGCACTCAGAATTAATCAGGAGCTTTTGTCTCTTCCAACATTCTGTTTTGATCACCCCATCTCAAACAAGATATTGCAAAATTGGAGGCTGTTCAGATGTGAGCAATGAGAAGTGTAGGGAGCCAGATAGGGTTCTAGAGTAAGAGACTCAAATTAGTGTTGCATAGAAGTAGTTCTGGAGTTGGAGGTCACTGTGCAGTTTTGGACCCCATGCGTCCCTCCAATCCTCTACAAGCTCCCTGTATATCACCTCCCATACCACCTGTTTCTAGGACTACCTGTAACTTCTCCAGTGTCCTCCATGCAGGGGTATGTCTCAGCGGCTTTGTGTTCCTGTTCCTTCCCTGTTTCCTCATGATACAGCTCTTGTGGCATCCCATGCCCCTTCCTTCCTTCTCTTTAGTCCCATACCAGGTACTGTATGCCCCAAAACTGCTCGCCCATGCCTGGGACTCTGGAGGCATCCCAATATCCTCCCTTTCCCATGCTGTGTTTTCAGTCAGTCCCCAGTCTTGTCAAAGAATATGTGCAAGACCTCTTTTTTTTTTTCCTCTCCACCTTTTATTATCTAAGAGAGCAGTTGTTCAGGGGACCAACAGGTGGGGTCATGAGGTGCAGTACCGGTCTACTAGCTGGGGTCATGAGGTGCAGTACTAGTGTGTTAGGAAGCATTAATTGGTGCCATCAAACAGTTGTTTAATTTATGGACAATTGCGATGGTCCTGTGGCTGTACTAACCTGATGTCGGGAAACAATTTTTCCTCCTCTCCTCCTCCCCCTACCCCCCCTTTCTCTTCCTCAGTTTTTCCCAAATTATTAAGGTTCTAGGCACTGAAGCCAAGACCCTGCCCCCCCCCAAGATGTTGGAAGTGATTGAATGTAGCATCCATAAATTGTCATGTTAGAGATAAATACACCATACTTCATAATGTTTCTGCAGGGTCTTCATAGACTTCACAGATGTTATAAAAATTCAAAATGAACAGCATAGAGATAGGGAGAACAAGATCCTATATTCTATCTCACAATGCAAGAACAGGAAATGTTTAATAAAGGTGAAAGTTAGAAAATTCAAAATTGATAAAAGGCAATGTTTTTCCATAACACACAAACTTTAAACTACAGGGATCAAATCAGTAACTAATTAAGAGTGCTTAGAGGGAGACCTGAGGGAATGGCTTTCCTATGTCTGCCAACTCCAGGACTCCTTATACCATATGAAGCATCTGGTACTGGATGCTAGTAGAGACAAGACAATGGAATTAAATTGGTTTGTATGGTAATTTGACAATCCTTGGAAGAAAGTCAGTTTATAAAAAATTATCTTTTCTCTGCCTTTCATTAGTTCGATTGCTTTACCTTGGGTCTTTGGACATGCTTCTGACTATTTTATGCTATGTTATCAGTGCAGAGCAGACAGAAGTCTTTTCTAAGGCTTGGCTACCAATTCCCTGATGTCACAGAATTACTGTATATCATGTAACCAGTCTAGCCAGCTTACTGCATCTTGGTCCCCCCACATGTCATGGGAGTGTAAAAACAAAGTACACTGCTCTCCTGCTGTTCCTAATCTGGGGACCAATGCAAATTAGCATGAAGTAGCACTGAATACCCATTAATTTTTGCCTTACGTACCCGGTGGTATAGGAGGAATAGTAAGTAGCATAAGTTAGAATTAACTTCTGGGTCCACAGTGAATTTCATGGTCAGGGAAGCCAAACAAATGGCTTAGCGCTGACTTTGCCTCAGCTACACTCAACTGGTGCTGCCCTTTTGAAAGAACTCCAAATACTCCTCGTGTCCATACCCTGAGGCACTGGAATACAGATGGAAGGGTGATTGCTTGTTTCCTTCCTCACATGATTCTACTGGCTCCCCATTCATTTCAGAATATATTTAAAATTGATGTAGCTTTTAAAGATTAACTTGATCTTCCGCCCAGGGCTGCTTGCACTATGCTCCTACCTGTACCTGCCTCACATGGGTCAGACAGCCCCAGCCAGTGCACACATCTTCCTGGTAGGACTGCTGCTGTAGTTGCTTAGGTACTGCTCCCCCGCCTGCCTCCCCCATCAGCAGCTCCTCCTCCTCCTGCTCCTGTTGTTCCACTTGGGGCAGCAGGCAGCAGTGTGAGGAAGCTGTGGGGATGCACACTGGGCAGTAGATGCCCAGCTAGGTTGGGGAAGGAAGCTGAAGCTGTATGGCTTCTGCCCCAGCATGCAAGGCTTCAGCTTCTGGCTGCTTTCCACCTATTCAGCTGCCTGGCATAATGAGCAGCCACCTGTGGATGGCCTGGTGAGTAGAAGGTGGCCTGGAGCTGGAGCCCTGCACAGTGGGGCAGCAGCTGCCTGCCTGCAGCTTCTGCCCCCACTTGGCTGGGCATCTGTTGCATGGCACATGTCTTCATGGTTTCCCCATGCTGCCTGCTCCCTGGAGCAGTGCAGAAGGGATAAAAGGTGGAGCCTCCAGAAGAATGGGGAGCTGAGTAGTATCTGGGTGGTTGCAGCCCTGCCAGGAAGCTATGGTGGTGTCTGACAGGTGTGGGTGGGGCTTGGTCCCATGCAGAATGCTGGGGTGGGGGGGGGAGTGGCAGGAGGTTATAGATTTCATAGACATTAGGGGCTGGAAGGGATCTTGTGAGATCATTGGGTCCATTGGCAGGAAATCTGCTGTGATCAAGTGACCCCAGCAAGAAATACATCCACCTGTTTTTTGAAGGAATACAGAGTAGGTGCTTGCACCACCTCTGAGGGGAGTTTGTCTTAGACCTTGGACACACACACTGTAAATAATCTTTTTATTTTATCCAGTCTAAATCGGCCTTCCTGGAGTTTATGGCTGTTAGACCTTGTTATCCCTTGGGGAGCTCTGGTGAACAGGTGTTCTCCCAGGTCCTGATATACCCCTCTTATGTAATTGTAGGCTGCCACCAAGTCCCCCCTGAGCCTTCTCTTCTCCAGACTGAAGAGTCCCAAGTCCCTCAGCCTCTCCTCGTATGGCCTTCCCTCCAGGCCTTGGATCATATGAGTGACTCTCCTCTAGACTCTCTCAAGCTTCTCCACATCCTTCCTGAAGTGGGGGGTCCAATACTGGAGGCAGTACTCTAGCTGCGGTCTCACCAGGGCCCAGTAGAGTGGGAGTATGACTTAACTGGTTTGCTTGAGATGCATCAGTGGATGCACGCCAGAGTTTGGTTAGCTTTGCCAGCCACAGCATCACATTGGTGACTCATTCATCTTGTGGTTAATCAAGACCCCCAAGTCCCTTTCAGTCATGGCACTAGTGAGCGTAACACTGTGGAGCCTGTAAGTATGCTGGGGGTTCTTCCTACCGAGGTGCAGCACCCTACACTTCTCTGCATTGAAGGCCATCAGGTTTTGATCAGCCCACCTAGAGAGAGTGTCCGAGTTAGCCTGTATCCCCAGCCTGTCCCCAGTTCACATCTGACTCCCAAATCCAGATCATTAATGAAGATTTTAAAGAGTACCAACTCAAGTACTGAGCCCTGAGGGACTCCACTGGTCACCTGTGCCATGTTGATTTGCTTCCTTCAGCTAGTACTCTGGGTCTGACCCTGTAGCCAGTTGCCTAGCCATTGGACCAAATGATGATCAAGGCCACTGTTCCCTAGCTTAAACGTGAGGACATCATAGGGAACTAGGTCAAAGGCCTTCTTGAAGTCCAAATATATGACCTCCACATCATCTCCCTTGTCCAGGGCACTTGTTACCTGGTTATAGAAGAAGATGAGGTTGGTCAGGCATGACCTGCCAGTCACAGAACCATGTTGGCTGGCATTCGGAAGCTTGCCTTCCATCTGTCTGGTGTTGATGAATCCCTTGACAGTTTGCTTGAGGATTTTTCCCAGCACAGACATATGGCTGATTGGTCTATAGTTCCCCAGGTCATCCCTCCATTTCTTGTAGATAGGGACCATGTTCGCTCTTTTCCAGTCATCCGGGATCTCACCTGAGCACCACGATTTTTCAAATATCTCTGCCAAAGGGGATGCAATGATATCTGCCAGGTCCTTCAGGACTTACAGTGCGTTCCGTCTGGGCCCGCAGACTTATGAATGTCCACTTCCTCAAGGTATTTCCCACCTGATCCACATGGATGTTAGACCTGTTATCTGCTCCCAGAATGTTTTGTGCCATTCCTGACAGTGTGATCCTCCTGGGAGGATGAAAAGCTGATGCAAAAAAGTCACTTAGGAGATTGGCCCTTTCTTGGGCATCAGAAGTCAGTTGCCCCATTAGATCTCTCAGGGTCACAATGCTACCCTTGTTCTTTTTCCGGCTTCCCATATATCTGAAAAAGGACTTTTTGCTGTCCTTGATTCCCATAGCTAGCTTAAGTTCAGTTTGTGCCTGGGCTTTCCTTGGCTGCTCTCTACAGGTGCAGAGTAATCCTCTTTGGTATTGCTTCATGTTTTCTAGCTTGTATAGGCTTCTCTTTTGAGCTTAATAAGGTCCAAGAGTTCCTTATTCAGCCATGGGGGCTTCCTTGCCCATTGATTGCATTTCTTGTAAGATGGTATGGCTTTGCCCTGTGCTTCAAGGATTATGTTTTTAGGAAATGACCAATCCTCATATACTCTCTTTTCTGGTGGGGGGGAATGGTCTTTAATTGCCTGACTGACCAATTCTCTCAGTTAGCAAAAGTCAGCCTTCCCAAAGTTGAGGACTTCTGCTCTAATGCTGGGTTTGCCTGCTCTTTGGTGAACTAAGAAGGTGACCAATTCATGGTTGCTGTCACCAAGCTTCCCCTCGATCCGCAGATCACTCACTAGGTCCACCCCATTGGCCAGGACCAGATCAAGCAATGCCTCTCACCTGGGTTAGGTAGAGGTCATTAACGCGTGTCAGGAAGCTACGTGACCGGTCAGATTTGGCCGTGTGCTCGTCCCAAAAGATGTTAGGGAAGTTGAAGTTCCCCATGGTGATTGTGAATCAGGAACACACGGCCTTGATCAGTACCCTATTGAATTCCTGATCTAGGTCTTCCTCTTAGTGGGGAGGTCTATAGTAGACTCCTGCAAGTAAGTCACCCTCCCCATGTTCTCCTCGTATCTTGACTCAGAGGGTCTCAAGATCCCCCTCCTGATTTGGAGACTCATCTGCAGTGAGGTGAGATGATCCTTGATGTAGAGAGCTGTACCCTCACCCCTCTTCCTGACCCGGTCTCTCCTATACAGGTTATAGCCCTCTATTGCCACCGACCAATTGTAGGTGGAGTCCCACCAGGTCTCTGTAATTCCTACCAGGTCATAATCATTTTCACATAGGAGAAGGGCCAATACCTCATGCTTATTTCCCAAGCTCCTGGAGTTTGTGTACAGGCAGTTAAGACTGCTATGAGAAGCCCAGTGTTTCCCTGAGGGGTGAGGTGCGACCTTTGCTTGGGCTGCCCAAGTTATTGGGGCAGTGCAGTGCAGGTGGACTGCACCTGCACTGCACTGCCTGGGTGAGCTCTTCTGCATGTGCCCCCTGACCCCTCCTCCCCCACTCCCTGTACCCCCGGCCAGCTCCCAGGACCTAGTGTGCAGGGAGCCCCAGCATGCACGTGTGCACCCCAAAACCCTACACACGTAGACTATTTTGAGCTATTATGCAGTTGCCTCTATATGCACTACTCAAAAACAGATCGGGACAAAACATTTTTTTTGTAATAAAATTAAAATATAATAGATGTTTAATTTTTATTATCTGATTTGTTTTTTATCTATGGCTTGTTAAAATGTTGGCCACATGCACACAAAATCTTTCAGAAGGTATCAACAACTCACCAAAACTCATGTAAGTGGGCTTTGAGCCAAAATAATTACCCACCCCTGTAATAAAAAGTATTTTGGGATACTGCTTGTGTGGAATTTAGGTTGGTACTGGAAGAGTTTATTTGGCAGGAAAGTCTCTGAAGTGTTGGGCAAGGTGCTGGGATTTTTTTTTTTTTTTTGGCGGTGTCTTTTATTAGACCACCTGTATAGTTGGGAGAGACATTAGACAAGCTTTCAGGCATGAAGTACCCTTCTTCAGGTCTTTGTGCCTGAATGCTTGTCTAATGTGTCTCCCAACTAGACAGGTGGTCTAGTAAAAGATATGGCCAAAAAACCCCTTACTTCTCACATTTTCTGCACCATCACAGCTATAACACTACTTCAGCTCTACTAGTTTGAAGTGTTATGTACCTTTGTGGGAGTGGCTTTTTGGAGTCCTGTGGGCACGTGAATTCATGAAAGTGGTTGGTATTTTTCTACATGAAATTCTAGGTGAATGGCATAACACTTGTTTTCTTTCCTGTTTCTGGCAGGTATCACCCACGTGTTCTTTACATTGATATTGATATTCATCATGGAGACGGCGTTCAAGAGGCTTTCTACTTGACAGATCGTGTCATGACTGTGTCTTTTCACAAATACGGGAACTACTTTTTTCCTGGTACAGGTACAGAACCTCCACTGCTAGTGAAGAGCAGATGTTTGGGTCTTATTTTGGACTCTTTTGCAATCATTGCCTTCACATACTAGCATGAGATACTGGGGTTCAGGACACAAGAGTGAATTGATGTGGGGGAGAAGCGGGTAATGCTGGAGTAATGGGGGAGTGGTTGGGTGATGGATATTAGGGCTGTGCGAAACGAGCCTTGTTGGATTCGGATTTGGATTTGGCCCAAATTGGGGACAGTGATTCAGATCACTGCCCCTGATTCCATTTGGCCAAATCTGAATCTGATGATTCCATGCTGATTTGGAGGATCAGCAATTCGGACATAGACACAGCTTTAAAAGTTTTTTTCTACATACCTCGAGGTAGCAGCATGGCTTGTGATCGCTGTGGTGGTGGGGTACATGGAACATCCCACAGGAGCACGAGGTGGGGCTATCCAGTGTGCTTGGCAGTGAACCTGGAAGTGGACTGGAAGTAGTTCCAGTCCACTTCTAGGTCTGCTGGGGAGCGCGCAGGGGGACCCTGAGTATTCCCCCAGACCCAGGAGGCACCAGTTGCCTGGGGGGAGCGGGTGGGAGTGGTGCTTCCCGGTGGAGCAGGATGTGGATCAGAAGTGTTTCTGGTCCACTTCCTGGTTTTCTGCTGTGCTCAGTGGGGACTCTGCATCTGCCCCAGCACTGCAGTGTTCAGAGCCCCTGCTACCTAGAGGTATGTAGAAAAACCGTTTAAAGCTGCATCTATGTTCGAATCGCCGAATCTGTCCGATTTTGCTCTGTATTGATTCAGAGAGATTAAACGGTCCTCTGGTTCGATTCGGAGATTCAGCCACTGAATCAGACTGAATCTCCACTGAGCCAAAGCTTCTCACAGCCCTAATGGATATTCTTCTGCAGTAGTTTGCAGTGCTTTGGAAGAGATCTTTGGGTCATGGTTGCATCAGTAGATTTAAATTTTAGTTTTCTGTTACCATGCCCATGATATGCCCAGTAGGTGTCATTCTGAGAGACAGCCAACACGGCTTTGTTACGGGTGGTTATGCCTGACCAACCTCATCTCCTTCTATGACCAGGTGAGACGAGGTTGATGTCATTTACTTGGATTTCAAAAGAGCCTTTGACCTGGTTTCCCATGATGTCTTCATGACGCAATTGGGTAACTGCGGCCTTAACAACCTTATGGTCCAGTGGCTGGGGAACTGGCTCTGTAGTTGGACCGAGAGAGTTGATGGAACTGAGTCAACATGGCACATGGTGACCAGTGCCATCCATCAGGGTTCAGTACTTGGGCCAGTACTCTTTAATATATTTATAAATGACCTGGATTTGGGTGTCAAAAGTGGACTGGCTAAGTTTGCAGATGACACTAAATTATGGGGAAGCACGGTCCCCCCCATGCTAGTGTGAAGCGCACGGTCACACTAGAGGATAGGCTGGGGATTCAGGCAAACTTAGATAGGCTCACAAATTGGGCAAATCAAAACCTGATCTCTTTCAACACAGAGAAATGCAAAGTGCTCCACCTTGGGAGAAAGAACCTACACCATACCTGTAGGCTCAGCAGTGCTACACTCACTAGCACTATGACCAAAAGAGACTTGGGAGTTGGGACTTATTCATCTTGATTGACCACAAGATGAATATAAGCCACCAATGTGATGCCACAGCAGGCAAAACAAATAAAAACCTGACGTATCTCACATCAAGCAAGACCTAAGATGTCTCCTCCTGCTTTACTGGGCCTTGATGAGGCTGCACCTGGACTACTGCATCCAGTTCTGGGCCCCACACTTTAAAAAGGACATGGAGAAGCTTGAGAGAGTCCAGAGGAGAGCCACACACATGATCAGAGGTCAAGAGAGCAGGTCTTATGAGGAGAGGCTAAGAGGCATGAGACTCTTCAGCTTGGAAAAGCGTAGGCTTAGGGGGGACTTGGTGGCACTCTGTAAGTACATCAGGGGTGTGCATCAGGATCCAAGAGAATGTCTGTTCATCAGGGCACCCCAAGGGAAGACAAGGTCCAGCGGTCACAAACTGTTGGAAGACTGTTTTAAACTGGACATAAGGAAAAACTTCTTTGCTCTCCGAGTCTTCAGAATCTGGAATGCACTCCTCCCAGAAGTAGTGCAAACACCTACTCTGGACACATTCAAGAAGAGTTTGGATGATCATCTTGCTGGGGTCATCTGACCCCAGCTGACTTCCTGCTTTTTGGGCAGGGGGCTGGACCTAATAATCTCACAAAATCCCTTCTAGCCCTAATGTCTATGAAATCTGTGAAATCTATATTTCGGACCTGATCTTTGTGTGCCATGACTCTTATGATGTTTTTTTAAACTTGAAAGCTTGCTAAATTTTATTTTCCAACTAATTTAAGTTGGTCTAATAAAAGATATCAGAGTCATCCAAAGAACCTTGTCTGCCTATGTCCTTAGACCAACACAGCTACAACCTATACCCCTATGATTCATCTTCCTTTCTCTGACCAGGTGACATGTATGAGGTTGGTGCAGAGAGTGGCCGATATTACTGCCTAAATGTGCCTCTGCGAGATGGCATTGATGATCAAAGTAAGTAAAAAATATTCATTGTCATCTGGTGTCACTATTGTCTGTTCTTTCCACTGATTCCA
The DNA here is from genome assembly GCF_052110815.1 of Crocodylus siamensis. Lineage (NCBI taxonomy): Eukaryota > Metazoa > Chordata > Crocodylia > Crocodylidae > Crocodylus > Crocodylus siamensis. The sequence goes on along the minus strand of NC_143404.1, from coordinate 38,391,713 downwards.
TAGCCATGATGACAGTCTTTATTTTTTCCCTAAAGGTTATAAGCACCTCTTCCAGCCCGTCATTAACCAGGTGGTAGACTTCTATCAGCCCACGTGCATAGTGCTGCAGGTAGGAAAGCAAGCTGTATGCACAAGCATTTCCCTTGCTTAATATATGGATAATTGCATGTTGTCGAGTATATGAATCTGTTTCTTGAGGGATATGGATGGGTGGGTGGGTGGATGCATGATGGCCAGCTGACCTTTTGCTGGCAGCTCTGTGCTGATTTGGATGTAGCAGTGGGTGCTGATGGTCTACTATGGTCTGCATCTGAGAAGGAGCGCTCTAACTGGAATTAAGCTGTGTTTCTTCTGTTCCATAGTGCGGTGCTGATTCTCTGGGTTGTGACCGCCTGGGCTGCTTTAATCTCAGTATAAGAGGACATGGGTAAGTTCAGCAGGGATGTGGAGAAGGCATTTAAAAATCCCTGCTTGTAGTCTGAAAAAATAAACTATGTCCTTCACTGGTGAGATTCAAGCTCTAATCCTGGTACCTCAGCATCAGCAAAAGACTATAGGAATGCTATTCTGATTTTTTGGGATAGGAAAATCTCTTCTGAACTAGGGAATAAATATGATTCTGCAGAAGCAAGCTCTCCCAGTTATGTCTGGGGTCTCACAATGCTTTCTCCAGCAGTACCGTGCCAGCATGCGTGAGTGCGCAGATTGAATTCCTCTCAGTTCATGGAGCTCGTTCCCATTGAGGCAGGTTGTGGATTGCCTGGGTTAGAAGCCCTGAACTCTGAGGGTATCATATAGATAGGTATGTTATTGGGTTAAGACTGGTGCTCTGTTTATGGAATGTTCTGATGATTTGCACTGATTGTGCTGCTTTGTATTTCTAGAGAGTGTGTGGAATATGTAAAGAGCTTCAACATCCCCCTGCTTGTATTGGGAGGAGGAGGCTATACTGTTCGTAATGTGGCACGATGCTGGTGAGTCTTGTACATGCTTGCTTAGAAATGCTTCATTTGTTACAAAAGGGGTTGAAGGGCCTACTCACTTGTAACTGATGTGGGGTTGAACTGGTTTGCCAGCAGCATGCAGTGAGGGAAAAATCTTTTTTTTTCTGGATTGAGTAGCTTTTTTTGTATTTTAGGACTTACGAAACTTCACTGCTTGTGGATGAAGCAATTAGTGAGGAGCTTCCGTACAGTGGTGAGTTGGGGTCCTGCTATTGCAGTGTCTTCATTCTTTCTATAAGCTTAGCCAATGTATCCTGATGTGTTAATGCATCAGAGACTTTGATGCTCAGCATAATTAACAGTAACCACAGCTGGATGGAAGTGGTAGCCCTTCTTAATCCTAGACCATTTGTTCTAGGTTTTTCTTGCTTTCTGGTTTACATATCTTTAGGCTCTGGCAGGCCTTTCTGGAGAGGCATGTCCTTACTTGATATATCATACATTCTAAATTCCCTCTAAAACAATTTGTTTCCCTGTTGCTTTCCTCTGTGTCTGTATCTCATGGTGATGCAGTTGGTCTTGCTGTGCTCTTAAGGTGGAAACAGGTATCACCTGTCCTCACCTTTTGGCTGCCATAAACATTTTATGGTGACAGAGTGAAAGCAAATAGGTATCTATGTCTTTTGCTGTTCCACAGATGCCCAAATTTATGGCCAGGACAGAAGATAGAAATAACTTGTACCATCTTATTGCAGTAGACATTTGTTTTATGGCAGCAGAGCCTGGAGCTGCCTATGCTCTCCAGCCATTCCAGACAAGGGTGTGAGGAGCCTGATCCTGCACACCTTGGGAGTTCCTGTGCAGGATTGGACCCCTCAAGCCCTGGAAGTATCTGCCTAGCTTTCCCTGTTTACTGATATGTGTCCCTGGGATCTTTAGGGTGTGTTGGGTAAGCAGGGAAAGTTGGGATTTTCCTGTTGAGGGAAACACCAACATTCCCTTTTTACCCAGATGCACCCCAGAGATCTTGGGCATGTGACTCAGTAGGTTGGGACAACCAAGCAGGCGCTCTCAGGGTTTGAGGGGTCCCATCCTGCTTAGGAATTCCCAGGGTGCACAGGTCCAACTCCTCAAGCCCTGGGCGAATGTGTCTCCCGCTGTCCCCAGCATTAGTGGGCAATGTTCATTTTCCCCAAACGAAGCAGATCAGCTGTGCGAGGATACATCCCAGCACAGCTTACCTGTTTCATTTGGGAATGTCTATTTCTAGTCTTAGTGGTATGGAAGGGGATAGGTTATGCCTCTCTGCAGAACAGTGTTTTAGAAGCATTGATCACAGAATCCTCTCATCCTGTTCTTTAACTCTTTTTCTGGTTTCGTTGTAGAATATTTTGAATACTTTGCTCCAGACTTCACTCTTCACCCAGATGTCAGTACAAGAATTGAGAACCAGAACTCCAGACAGGTAAATGGCTCTACCTGGTCTTGGATGCATGGTTTAACCTGGCCCAATGAAAAGATCTGTGCTTGAAGCTGGTCCTCTAGTAGCAGGTCAATTCCAGTCCATAAACTTACCTGGAAAAATCAAGGCAGGTCACTAGAGTCTGCCCTGCCTGGCTCAGTGCTTCAGCAACATTTTTTTTTTTGTCTGGTAACCTCACAGCTGCTCTGCAGTGTAAAGAAGTTCCAATGGGTCTTTCCTGTGTGGGAAAGTTTGAAGGCCCTCTTATAGTTACAGAGGTCTGTAAGAGTTAAGGTCTGTAATGACTGCTTTGGCCTCTCTGCTATGGTTGAAAACTATGTGTGTTGCCTAAATTGTGAGTGGGACTAGCAGGTGTTAATGGGAGGAGTTTTGTCACTACAAACTCTTAGATCTGTTTCTGCTAATAGGTCTGTATTTTTTACCTAGTACTTGGATCAGATCAGACAGACAATATTTGAGAATTTGAAGATGCTGAACCATGCTCCCAGTGTCCAGATCCATGATGTTCCTTCTGACTTACTCAGTTATGACCGCACAGATGAGCCTGATCCAGAGGAGAGAGGCTCTGAAGAGAACTATAGCAGGTATTGGGTCTCCCTTTCTTGTTCTGGGAACATGAGCTTTCTTTCTACCCAACCCCTCCCCTTGTTATGCAAATGGCATAAATACCAGCTTTAGGGTAGGTAAATAACATGGAGATAGACTTTTGCCTATTGTCTTAATTTTGTGTATTAGCTTAATGCTTTTTTGGGTGTATTTTCTTGAGTGTAACACTGCCTTAAACTCCATTTTGTATTGCTCTGTAGCTTGATATAAGTGCTCAGCCTTTCCCTCCTTTGTATGCTGCATGTGTGAGGGAATGGGTGAGAGAGTGTGGCTGTGGAAAAGGAAAACACCAGTTGGTGACTGGCTGAAGAATGCAGACAGATAAAAGACCAAAACAAGAAGAATCTGTCCCAGAACAGTGAGAGAACAACATCGGTCAACCTTCAAGGAGGAACACAGTGATGACACAGCAGAAGCTCAGAGGACTGAATGAACAGACCTTACGACGACAGGCTGAGAGCCATGGGGGTCTCTAGCCTGGAAAAGCGCAGGCTCAGGGGTGATCTGGTGGCCACCTATAAGTTTATCAGGGGTGACCACCAGGATCTGGGGGGACGATTGTTCACCAGAGCGCCCCAAGGGATGATGAGGTCGAACGGTCGCAAACTCCTGTGAGACCGTTTCAGGCTGGACACAAGGAAGAATTTCTTTACTGTCCGAGCCCCCAAGGTCTGGAACAGCCTGCCATCGGAGGCTGTTCAAGCACCTACATTGAACACCTTCAAGAGCAAATTGGATGCTTATCTTGCTGGGATCCTGTGACCCCAGCTGACTTCCTGCCCTTTGGGCAGGGGGCTGGACTCGATGATCCTCCGAGGTCCTTTCCAGCCCTAATGTCTATGAAATCTATGAAATTGACAAGACTATAAAAAGGGGGGCAAGACCTGTCAATTTTTGGGTCTTGTTCTGCATATCATTCTGGAGCATTGGTTCACCTGATGAGACGGACTGACAGAAGCCCAGCTCCCACTTTTGATCAACTTAGCTGGCCACTAAGTTGACTTGAGCATTGATGAGACTGGTAATGTATACCAGCGCAGAACAGAAATGTATGTGTGTGTGTACATTTACTAATCAATAAACGTGGCATCTTGCTTTGCCCCCTCTTGCAAAAGTCTAGCTCTTTATTTTGAGCTAATTGGTTAACATTTAAGTGGTGGAAAATTGCAAAAGTGGGGTACAGAGGAAGCTCTGTGTTTGTTGTTCTTTTGGTGTGCACACCCTCAGGCTGTAGAATACCCTGAGTCTTGGAGGGGCAGAGTTAGATCTCCCCTGCTGCACAGAGGGTGGAATTTTGTAATGGCAGCTATTACTTGTTGCAACAACTTAAGCTGTAGAATTCCCCAAGCTTATGGGAGAAGTTAGATTCTTGCCAATTAGGGGTTTCAGAGATGTTTTTGTCTAGGAGAAAGGAGGAATCCAAGAACCAGAAACCTGGTGAGGAAGTTGTTGCACCACTTTTACCTTGTGTGCAGGAGAGGTTGTTTGTTACTGCTGACCAGGAGACTTTGTTTGTCTAGGTCAGGCAGAGTAGTGGACATGGTTACATGCTGTGGTCCACTTGGGATTAACACCCCAACCTGTCCTCCCACCTTCTGCCTGCTGACCCCATCCCAATGAAGACAGATATAGCAGGCATTATTCATCTTCCGGTTTCTGGTTTCTGTCTGAGGAACTCTTTGCTAGTGCATAATTTTATCTCTTACAGAGCATACCCCCATGATTGTACCAGGTCAGGAGATGCTTCTCTTACTCCTTGTGCTTCTATTTTGTCTCATTTCTAGATCTAGGCTCACTCTTGTTCCAAACCACTGGACAAGGCTGCCTCCCTTGATGTCTATCTGTCTTTTTTTTCAGGCCTGAAGCTTCCAGTGAGTTCTATGATGGTGACCACGATAATGATAAGGAAAGTGACGTTGAGATCTGAGGGCTGTCTTGTGGGACTTTTGGATGGCAGGAAGATCCCTAATTGGATACTGGTACTTGGTGGAGATAACAGGGACATGTGAGCCAGTAGAAAGTCTCTCCCTGGAGCTTCCCTTCATGTTTGATGCATGTGACAGCAGCATCACTGGGTTTGGCTAGCTATCTGGGGAGGCAAGTAGCAGTGGAATCTGGCCTTTATCTCTACAGTTCCTGAGGCCTCTGTCACCACTATGAAAAATGGAAATTCAGGTGGCATTTGGATTGATGCTGTAGTCTTTGTTCTGCTGCCATACAGCCCTCTTCACAGCCTGGTCTTCAGTGGCTTCACCAAGTGGTCTTAGGCTAATGGAGGCTCCCATCACAGGAATGGAAATCAGTACTGTGCTGCTTAGTACTTTTCTTCCCCTTCACAACGTAACCTGATGCATCCTAGTCTCTCTAACCCTCTACTCAAATAACAGATGTGAAATTCTCTGAAACTTCTGAGGGTCACTTTGCCAGCCTTTCCAGATATTCCAAGTTCCTGCGCATAGAGAAAAACCCAGTTGCAGACAAAGCAAAGCCAGTTCTGTGATGGTGAATAAGACTGATGGAGAAAGGTGGAGGAGTGTAGTCTTTCTCTTTCTCCTGAATAGAATTGTTTTATATCTGCCAACAAGAACATTTGATAAATATATGTCCAATATACTCTTTTTCCAAGAAGCTCAAATTAGAAGCTCCAAGAATGCAGAAGTTTGGCTGCAGGAGATCTGGGTGTGGTATTGTGCACTTCTGTCTCTCTTGTAACCTCTGCATACCTTCCCCACTTCATGCCCTTTTTATGAATTGGTGAAGATTTGGGCTTGTCACATACTCATAGTAGAAAGCCTGCCCTCACTGATGATGCCCAGATGACTTCATTGTGTTCGGTGCTGAAGGAAGTGGTTCCTCTCATGGTTCATCTTTCTCCCTTAACGCAGTGGAGAGACCTCTCTTCTGCATTGGCCCCTTGTTCGAAATGCTGCTCTTCCCTCTCCTTGATTGTCTGCTGGTGTCTGTCAGTATTTGGAGAGCTGTCTTAGCTGTGGTGATAGAGTGGGCATCACTTTCCTGCTCTCTCTACTTTTGTTTTACTAATGTTTTTAAACATTAAACCAAAAGATGTTTTTTTTTGGCTTGATTTATTGTGTTTTGTCTATTTAGAAGCTCATGCTCAGTTTCCTTCTGTTGATACCTTTCTGTAAGAGTACTTCTATTACCAAGCACACTTGCTGTAGGCTTTGTCCTAGTGTCTTCTGCTGCCCTGCCTGTGAAAGATCCTTTTTTCCCCCCCCCGCTTTTTTTTTTTTAATGCATCCTATTTGCCAGCCCTGTGTCACTGTCCAGTGCAGCCCTGGCTTTTCCTGGTGCTTGGGTGGAGGTGGGTCATTCAGCTAGGGTTGTGATGGGCCACTCCCCAGTGCCACCAGAGCTTGCTCTGAGTCCAGCCCTCAGCAAGAAAAGCCCGGCATGGCTTTGGCTCCACTCCGCAGCTGCAGCTTGCCCCGTGCCATACTATTCTGGGGGCACATGTCCCCCCCCTCCCCCCCCCGCCCTCCCGGGATGCAAGCAGTGGTGGGAGCTGCCTCCACCTGACGAGCTGCGCCTCTGTGTCCATTTCCTGCCCCCTCCCTGCCCCACTGGGCAGCATCTAATCCTGCCCCCTCCCTCACTGCCAGGGGGATATTGATCTGCCCCCACATGCCCCTTCTCTCCCCACCTCCCCTTCCACCACACTGGACTTACCACCTAACGCCAGCTGTATTGGATCGGTATTGGCCAATATGCCTCCTTAAATATCAGCTATCGGTATCAGCCCCCAAAATCTTTATTGGTGCACCTCTACTAAATACTGTTTGAAATTACTGTGCTGTCCCCTTTCTGAGGAAATTAATTGACCACCAAGATTTTCAGGGAGCAGTGGGCTTTTGTGTTAAGGACATGCTTGGAAAAGTTGTTTCAAAGTAATGGTTCTTGCTAGCCACAAACCTAAAATTTTTGCTGTTTAGTTTGTCTCACCCATTTCTAACTGGTGTCTGTGCTGGGTCTCTCTATTAGGTCTGCTACTCTCTTCTTCCTCATGATACCTGGAGTGTAACAAGACTTGGGTTGGCTCTTCTCATTGAGATCTGTTTGTTAGACCAGGTGTTCTCTTAACTTTTATTTGCCAGATGAGCTATAGTGGTAGGAGAGCTCAAGTAGTAAATAATTCTGTAATGGAGATGTTGCTAGTTCACTGTGAGGTGATCTCATAGTAGCCAGAACTGTTGGGTGTTTCACCTGCTGTCTAGGAAGTCAACTCTGCCAGTAAAGCTTCCTGAGTCAAGTTACCATTTCTTTCTGCTGCTGTGTTTGCAGTGACAGCATTGAAGGCAAATAAATAGTGAAGGCCTGACAAGTGGCAACGTGAGCTGGTCTGTTAGGAAACAAGCATCCTAAAAAGAACATATGTGGCCTGGTAATGCAACCAGTAGCCTGCAGGTAAAGGATAGTGAGATAGGATGCAACAGCTAAATGCCAGGGAGTCACAGCTGTGCACACAGTGGGCAGTAATGCTAAATGTGACAAGCACATGATGTCCAGAGAAATTACCTCTGCCCCTGACTATTTCAGTCTTACTTGGGTTTAGCCTCTCCCCTCTTCCCCTCTGCTTCGTAAGAATGAACATATAGCATTCTTTGGTTGAAAAGGCAATGCTTTACAAAATTAGCTACCTATCCCTGTTTTATAGGGGGAAGCAAGAAGTGAAATGCCATACTTGGAAGTACACTGAGGGCATCTTTACAAATGCTCTGGGGGTCAGGAAGGACAGGGCACTTTAGAGTGCTCTTGGGAGCCTTTCTAATTAAAGCGCCCACAGCATTTTATGTGTCCACCGTCCTATGCTTCAAAATAGTGGCAGGGACACTTTAACTAAAAATCGTTTGGCAAGCTTTAGTTAAAGCAGCCCTGCTGCCATTTTGAAGCATGGAGATGCTGAATACAAGAGATGCTGAGGCTGCTGGAGCAAGGTAATTAGCATGCTGCGCTCTGACACTGTAATTACAGCATCCTGCACTTTTTTACAGGCATCCTCAGTTAGGTGAGTTAGACAAGAACCCAGATTTCTGATAGCCAGTACCATTCTGCTCTTCTAGGCTGTCTACAGATGTAGGAAACCCATCCCCCCCCCAAAAAAAGAAAACAAAACAAAAAAACCCAACAAAAATCCAAAACCCCAGCGCTTTACTTTAAAGCCCAGAGCACTCCCTTGCTGAGTCTAGTGCATGCCCAAAAGAGGCATTGTATTTGTAGGACCCAGCTTGTCCAAAGTCTGTATACGTCAGGCACTTTAGTGGGGCTTTTTTGGTGCTCTCATCCAACAGCTGATTGAAGCAGCTATTAGATTGAAGTGCCCGATCTGTACAGACTCTGAGGAGCTGCTTCTTCCAGCAAAGCACGTTTTTGTTTTGTTTTGTTTTTTTTAACATCTGTAAGCAGCTCCAGTCTGCCTCACACAATCAATTAATCCTTCATATCTGATGTGATCTCTGGCCACGTTAAAGCAGACTGGGGGTTTTTAAGAGGAGGTCTGGGGGTTTTTAAGAGGAGGTTGGATGAACATATTGCTGGGGTCATTTGATCCCAGTATTATTTCCTGCCACGGCAGGGGGTCGGACTAGATGATCTACTCAGGTCCCTTCCGACCCTAGAAACTATGAAACTATTAGTGAAAATTAGTTCAGTGTCCTACCTGTGGCAGTGGTAAGTATGTGCTGTTGCTTCAGAAGGCAGTCTGTTCCTTTATAATTTATTGATTACTCATTCAAAGTACTGGTGAAATTGCTTGCTAGCCCACAAAAACTATCTCCCTGTCTGTTGCAGCAGGAAATGTTGATTTTGCTTATAATAAATGCATTTTATAAAGTCACAGCTATTACTGAGGCACAGTTCTTTCTCTTCTCCCCTTCCGCAATAGATTTAGATTTATTGTATTTGTGCATTAGTGATTTCTGTGTGTTATTTGTACTGACTTTTATTGTGCACCCTGCTGCCTTTCTATTACGGGATAGTATGAAGAACAGAAACTGGTCCATTCTTTAGTGGGTCTTCAGTCTATGTTCCTCACAAACAACAGAGAATCCTAACCTGCTTCTTTTCCCCGATTCCACTGTGAGGCATATCACAAGTATGGACTGGATTGTGTAGGCCTTCACTCTTTTCTAGACCCCAAACCATGAGTCTTTTCTGACAGGTTTTGAACTAAACCATATTTTTGAATGGTGGGCCTTGTTTGTGCTCTTCAAAAGTCTCTCATTTGGAAGCCATGTCTGTCTATTGAAATGTTTTCTGAGTTGCATCTCCCACTGCAACTCTCTTGTTAGAGAGGAAGAAACACTCTGGATTAAACAACCAGTCTAATTAGACAGACCTGTGCACATTAAACACCAAGGCTTTTACATTAAATGATGCAGTGATCACAGGACTGTGGTCTAAAATATGGGATGAGGCCAAGATATGGTAACAACTGACATTTAAATAAAGGATGAGTTAATTATTTTAGGAAATGTTTGAGGACAAACACTTGCACAGATATGTATTATTATAATTACAGTTCATAATGGACTTAAGCTTTCTGCTACATAGAAACACCACAATTTAATGCATTCAGTCACTTAGCTAAGGGTTGGGTTTTTTTGTACTGCTGCCCATATGCAAGCTATTTCCATGTAAAAGATTAATACTGAAGTCCCTATAGGCTTTCTTAATGTCTAACTTCTTTCCAGTTTTAGAAAGCCGTTTTAAAGTGTGGGTGTGGAGTATTGTTTGGGGGGGAGGAAGGGGGGGGTTTGAGGGTCAGTCTTAGAAATACGGGTCTCGCTGAGGTTGTGAATGTCATTCTGGCAATAGTGGAAAAGGGGGTGGGGGTTGTTAACTTTTTTCAGCAACTTCAGAAGGTGATGAAACATTTAAGTCTTCTAATCTCTGACATTTTTTATTCCTCAGCCATAACCCCTTGACTGGGGCTCCCACCTTTTTCATGCATTTTGGGCATTTTAATTTGACAGAGCTGACATGGACAAACACAGCTAGTCTTAGTGGGTATAGACTGATTATTGTCTTGGCTGTTGCTTGGACCAGGACCATTAATGGCTTTAAACTTTAGGATTCAAGCTTTAAAATGGCATTGGACTGGGAGCCAGTGGAAGACTGGAGCACGCACATGGTGGGGAAGATGGCAGTACATTCCATACTATCTGGAGCCTTTGTATGATTCTTGTATTTAGGCTCAGAATCATCCAGGAGGAAGGAGTGACATTTCATAGTGAGGTGAAGTGAAAGGAGAAGTGTTTAGTCACTGAAAGCAGAATGACAATTTAGACAGTAGCCTAAGATTTTTAGGATTGCTTGATGAAGGATGTATGCCTTCAACAGCAGAGGGAACTGTCCTATCTCCTCTATGCATCTTCTCCCTTTTAGCCAGCATCATTTTGAACATTTCTGGGTTGAGTTTGAGCCAGCTGCTTTCATGCAGGAACATCTTGATCTTATAAATTGAGTAGTTAAAGCAATGGAAGGAAAATGGGTATCAATGACATTCTTGGCAGCTGATCCTGTGGTGCCTCACTACAGTATTTTTCGAAGTGATTTTGATAGATACTGGAAAAAAGGAAGAGGGAAGAATATTGACCTACATAGACATTACTAGGTTATAAGCAGTCTAGAATTTCTAAGATAAAAGTAGCCATAGAAATGTTCTGCTGCTACTTCACCATTGTATTGTTTATATATACATGTTCTCCTCTTCCCCCCTCCCCATGCCTGTAACAGAAACTCAGACTGTAATCACTGTGACTTTGATTTCCTTTTTAAAGCGGGAACCTTGTCTTGAATACACTTTCATGACTGATTTTTAGCCAGATCCTGCCAGATCCTTTTAAGGGTGCCCTGAGGTGGAGGAGAAAAGCAGATAAATGCAGGTTTAGGCTTGTCCCTGCCTGACCCCTCCTGCAAGGTAGTAAGCACGGTAATGTATAAATTAGTGTTTAAAATTGGATGCCACTGAATTCATAAAATTTATGGAAGGGTGCTTGGAATCCAAAAAGATTGAGAACTACCATCTTATGACATGAATGATGAAAAGACTACAGAATGGGCGTAAGTGCAAAGGAAAGTTACTTACCTGGAAGCAGATTTCTCTGAACACATTGCCGCTGCAGATTTAACCATGTTTGCCCTCCATTAAACCATGGGTCCTTGAAAGTGAGAGGTATTTCTGGATGTGCATTGTACATCATTGATGCAGTCTAGCTTGAAGGGTACAAAAGACTTTGCCTCTTAACTATATCTTGGTTCTTAACTTCAGTGAAATCTAGCTTAGAGAAGGGAAGGATGGGAAGCTCCAGTGTGGATTTGAAGTGGCAATATAGTCACTGACAAATATCCTTTCCTTTTCTCTTGTAAAAGTGTCTCTGCAGCTCACAATCATTAGAAGCTGGTGAGCAGTCACAAACATCCAGGCAAGTTCTGGGGAGTGGTAGTTGAGAAGGAAGCACTGCTCCCCTTCATTCAGCATAATATCTAGCTTCCAATATGAGAGTAATGGTTTAGAAAAGCTTAAGACAAGCTCCATGTAGCATTTTGGCAGACTTCATTAACAGTGGCTGCCTTTCTTCTAGTACAGTGGTTTTCAGACTGTTCTACAATAGGTCATCATTGGTTCCACAAAGAGATGGGGTAATGGAGCAGGCTGGGAGGTGATGTGCTGCCACTACCATCCCAGATTGCTTGGCTCTATGTCAGCTCACAGGATAAGGGGAGGAGTTTCACAGCAGAAATGATATGAAAGGGTTCCATGACTTGAAGAAGTTTGAAAACCACTGCTGTAATGCAAGAGGCTCTAAGTTTTGGCTAGGAAAATGCCTGCTTGGATTCACAGGAATGACTACATAACATTTTGATTATCTCAGAACAGAAATTCCCTGAATTTCAGGTTTCACGTGAACGCCACAAATGGTAACTTACAAAATATCGTGGCTCTCTGCAACGACAAAGGCCTGTGTGTTTAGAGAGCACCAAGGGACTTAAGTGCCCATTCCCAAATGAAAGTGCTTTTTCAACATCCAGTCTACTCATTCTCTTGTCTACTGATCAGCTGTTTCATTTAGCTGATATAACAAACAAGCTAGGCACTAAATAGATCAAAGGGTGCAATTTTTTAAAGATTTTGGATAAGGTTGCAAACCCATATTATTTCATTGACAAATAGAAGGGGAGACTAGCAGGATTTCACCTGCATAAGATAAAGTAGTGGCCACAGAAATTCAGCCAAATTATAATATGAGCACTACTTTTGTACTTGAAAGGAGCCTCCAAAATCTGCTCAGGATCAAATTCGCATCAGAAATCCATGAATTGTGACATACAAGTGTAACAGTCGCTTAAAGCAAGGGTTGCCAACCTGTGGCACATGCCATGGGTGGCATAGGCAGCTTCTGTGTGCGGCATTCAGCAGATTAGGAAGAGGACAGCCAGCAGAGCATCAGATTGGACAGAAAGCAGAGCAACAGACTGGGCAGAGAGCACAGGGCAGAAAACAGAAAGGAGTAGCAGATTGAGCAGAAGGGGATCAGAGCGGTACTTGAGAAGTATGCAAATCCAGTTTGTGGCATGCCTGACAAAATATGCCCCCCGTTGCTTTAATGAATCCTTTTATTAAGCAATTGAAAAAAGAAGGGCAGGTGACAAAGGTTGGACGGTGGCAACAAAAATCAGGCTTCCGAAGAAACTAATTGTGGCACTATTTACAATTTAGAGGCTCATTCACTAATTATTTTGACAGCAATGCAACAAAATCACCAAAATGTCCATAATAACTATGTTATTTATTTACAAATAAATAAAAATAGATCAGTGTACCAGATCTTCTGCAAACATACAATAAAGGAAAAAAATGGAAGCACTTCATCATTAGAATTTAGTGATCATTATCTTGAACATATAACAGTGAAACAATTGTATATAATATTTAAAAAGCCTCAAATAGGTCTCAATCTAATTCTTCAGAAGACTTTTGAAGACTACATTTCAGTATTCTCAGTAGAGTTATAGGAGTGATTATCTGATTCATTTTGGCATACACAGATAAATGTCATAACTAACTTTCCTAAGGACTTTTTTTTTTAATCCCCTGAAGAATTGTTTATTTTGGAGCCTACCAAAGAAGCTAGCATTTATTAATTGACAAAGACACTACTTCCTTAGATCCTCATTAGTAAGAAAATGCCTGATATTACAATCCTGGAAGTCATCTTCATTTCCCAGGAGACAGAGAAAGCTCACCCTACTGGGATTAAATTACATTATAGGTTTGGAAACAGTAGCATATAAAGAAAGGAAAAAGTTTACAATTGTGATGACACTTGGATTTTATTTTTTTTAGAATTGTCTGATCTACAGATCATTACAGGAAGGTGATGAGTATGGGCTGTTCTCTTGATGGTCCTGATGAAACAGTTCTAGAGTGAGGTCAGTATTGTAGGATGACAGTTTTTTGCCTAAGCACGATAAACTTCCTGTGACTGGTACAGTATGTTCCAAGTGTCATGTTTCCCTTGTTCCCTATGGCTCATTTCTATTTTCTCACTGCATTTAGGGCCTTTTTATGAGAGTTCTTACAGCATGAAGTAGTCAAGAAATGTGAAATAAATTAGATTATGAAGGTATTTCACAAGGTATTGCATTGGTATTTATAGTCTTTTTGTCTTTCACATAATAAAAACCTCTTTAATATAAACTGGTAAAAATAATGCAGAATAATCTGAATAGGTTAAATAACAGGATTAACATTCCTAGAATTTGTCTTCTACTTTAGAATGTTTCTACTTCAAAGCATAACAATGCATAATAGAAGGTTTCCCAGATTCCAGCAGGACCTGTTCAGCCTCTTGATAGAAATTATAAGGCTTAGCAGCAAGCAGTGTAGGATTAGTGATCCCACTCTCCTGCTACATTTTTCTTACTGGCCTGGTGAGAGAGGATGGGATAGAAATTCAGGAAACCTTTTGGCAATATCTTGGCTGACTATACCTTGGAGAAAACAGGGGTTTCAAATTTTCTGTTTGTCGGCAAAAATGCCAGGCTTGTATACTACTCTAGAGGATATTGAAAGCTGCTCTTGAGAGAAGGGTACAGCATCTTGTGCTTCCCCGATAGTAATTTATTCTCCAAGGGGCCCGTTCTTTGATTTACTGCTCTTAACAGGGAAGTAGGAGTTGTTGAGTTTGGATGACAGAAAAATCTGATAGTTTACCTAAAAATACCCTATTCATTTTGGTGATATTGTATCTTTTGCTCTGGGGAAATTAATAAATACAGATGGTCTTCAACATTAGAAACCATTAGCAGCTCTTTTTCAGTGTTAAAAGCATTTTCAGCTGAACTACCCATAAGGTGACTTTCTTTTTTTAATTATGAAATGCAGTTGAGCAATTTTTAACTCCTAACCTGGATTAAATTGGGCGGGGGGTGGCAACCATTACAAGTAAACCCTATTCCTATTATTTGGGATTTTTTTTGGCACAGAACTCCTCCCAAGCTCTACTTCTGAATGGTGGGGCTTAGAGCTCAGGCAGGTGGTTGGGTTTGGGCCCCAGTAGGGGCAGAAGGACAGCTGACCCTTCTGTGAGCACAAGAGAGATGGACTGTATCAGTCTACTGAAAGGGAGGAATGAGAAGCAGCTCTGCTACTGAGGCATGCAGGGGCTCACCCCTCCTCTCCCAAATGTGTGTGTTGGCTTTGTCATACAGCTAGTTCTGTTTTTGTTATTATTATAGGCAGGTTCTTCTTACAGACCTGCAACAAGTGCCTTTGTGGGTCCTATAAGTCTCAGCCTTCAAAAAGGCTTCTCCCCTGGCTGTTGCAAGAATTGCAGGCAGAGGTCAGCCACAGCCGTCCTCGCTCAGTTTGGCTGGTTTTACTGGCCTCTGATTCTCCAGGGGGAGCAACTGAGAAGTACAGCCGGGATGGGCTAGAGTATAACAGGCCAAGCCCCTGCGGCGCTGAGCGGGGGCAAGAACAGGCTCCCTCGGGCCCGCGTCTCCGGGACAGGAGTCCTGCAGCGGTGCCGCACCAAAGGCGCCTGTCGGCCTGGCGCGAGCACTGAGCTGCGCTGCCTCCAGGACGCGGTCGCGGGCGGGCAAAGCGCAGCTGCTCCTCAGGGCCCACGCTCCCGCGGCAGTGCTCCTGCAGGCCGGAAGCGGAAGTTCCCCCTCATGAATATGAGAGGAGCCGCGTCTGCTAATGAGATGCTGCCTGCGGAATGAGCGGGCGGGGCTGGGCGCGGCTGCAGCGGGCGGGCGGGCGAGCGAGCGAGCGAGCGGCGCGGCCTGAGGAGCTGGCGGCACCATGGAGGGCGGCGGGGGCTCGGCGCGCGGTGGCCGGGACAAGCGGCGGGGGAAGGGCCCGGAGGAGGCGGTGGCGCCCGCGGACTCGGGCAAGTCCAAGAAATTCGTAAGTATCGCGGGGCCGGACCCTGCTTTCCTCGCCCGCACCGGCCACTGCGCTGAGCGGCCCGGCCCTCACCTGCCGCAGGGGTTGTTTCGCCCGAGGAGGCGTCCGGCCCTGGCGTGCGGGCGGACGCCGCCCTTGCTTCCCCCCCCACGGGGCGGACTTCGCTCTGACTCAGCCTGGGGCGGTTCGACGCGCGCGGTCTCATGGCCCGGGCTGTGGTGGTCGCGGGGACTTTATCGGGAACTGGGTTCCGGCAGCTCAGGCCGAGTCCCGGTCGGGGCCGCGCGGGAAGCGGAGTCTGGGGCCGGGCGCGCACCTGGTGTGGGCAGGCCGTGAGTTGGAGGGAGCGTGTCTTTATGGCGGGAGCTCAACCCGCAGGCAGAGCTCGTCCTGCCTTTGGGCGGCGCCGTGCTACTTGCTGACCATTTTGCTGGCTCGTGAAATGTCACCTGCCTGGGCCATACCGGTGGGGCGGCGGCCTTCTGTGAGATCTTGGGGGGGCTCTTCCTGGTGCAACTAAGTCACCCCCTGCTGTGAGCTGGACCCTCACTCGCCCCCTGCCACCAGTGACCATGCCCAGCTTGCCCCATGGCCCCAGTTCCTGTGAGGGGCACTGCCTCCTGCTGGCTAGCCCTGCATTCTTTGGCCACAGGAGGCAGGGTGCAGGGAACAGCTCCTGGGGCCACGTATTTGATACCCTTGCTGTAGGCAAATCATGTAGGTCCCCCAGCAAGATCTGAATTGAGATGTATTTGTAAGAAGTAGGAGTGTTCCCCCATAAAGCCTGAATGCTTGTAGGTTCTGGTCTCAGTTTGGTCAGTGTAGAGCAGTCCATTTGACTTCTTTCATCTTTTGAAAAAGGCTTTAAAAAAGGGCGTATCCTTAACTACAGTAAAAATCCCAGAGAAGATGGGGAAGCTTGAGCTGCTAACTTCCATCAAAATGACAAGTTAAAGATTAGATTCCCCTTGTGTTTTTAACTCAAATTTTAACTTGACCTGCTAACATGCATGAAAGGTATGAACTGCTTGGTCTGCAGTAGGACTGTTAGCTCACTTGGGTTAACATTTGTTCTCATTAAAGGTAAGGATTTGGAGGAAGACATTAGGTATGCACACTGATTGTCTTTCTTGGTCTTTCTGGATCCTTTCCTATTTGTGGCACGTATGTAACTCCAGGACTCTCTATTGAATAAGATATTTTTTTTTAATTGTAGCTGCTTGTATGGGAGCCCTGGTGGTACAGATTAAGGTTTCTGACTGTTGACTGTTTCCATCTAGTTATGAGGGGTCACTAATCCGTTTAGTAGTATGTACTTTCTCAGCCTTAGGCAGGTTCTGATGGTAAATCCTCAGAGGGATGTGGATTAACTGAAGGGGCTCTTGGGAAAAGAGATCAGTGGGACTGCTGTGGACCTTTTGACCCTTGGAATCTCATTTGTGTAAGACAAGCATGTCCCAAGGGTGCTAGCTGAGGAGTAGGAGTACAAGATGATGCCTATAGATCAAACAGTGCTCAAGGCACTGGGTGTCTAATGTTTTGGTGTTTGGGACTGCTGGTGGGTTGGATGCAAGTTTCTTTTCCCTGCCACAGTGTGTTTTTCACATTTTGACTTAAACTGCATTACTTGATTCAAAGCATCATGTAGGCAGTGTCCCTGACTGATCACAGAGGAGTTGGCCCTTTTGCTAAAACTTTGTGTTCTATTCTCAGGTAAATTTACATGTGGAGTGGGCTTACCAGTGTATTGGCCAGGTTGCAATGAGTATTGGATTTGGTGAATGCAGTGTGGTTTGGTAATCGACTTATTGCTGTCCGTAAGTCACATAAAAGAAACAGGAAGGAAGTGCTTATCATAGGGCGTGTCTTTTACTATATGTCTCATGCAACAGAGAGGAACTTTGAAAATGTTAAGATCTTTAAGAGAGTTAGATACCCTTACAATAAGTAGTATTAGCAGGTTTGTAATAACTTACATATATGTAGCTCATTTTTATTCCAAAAGAATCTCAAAAACACATCACAAAGTACTTCATATGATACATAGATCACTTAATTGACCATAGAAATGTCACCCATCTCTGGAAAGAAACAGTGTAGCACTTTGGTAACACATATCAACTTTTCACAAGTATAGGGTAGGAAGTTTAAAATACTACAATAAAAATATTACTGTCAACTTCCTTGGAATTGAGGGAGATTGAATGTAATTATGCAAACTGATTTTTTGGATGTTGAAATTCATTAATAGTTATGTGAAAGTAGTTTTCCCTCAAAAATATGTACTTGCTGCCTTGGGAGCCAAAGAGATATTATTAAATGAGCTAAAGGCTTGGCATTTTTCTACATTTAGGATATCCTAAATTGGAGGTGATTCACAGAAGATTAGAAATGGTTAAGAGACTAGATGGACTGGTCTGAGGAAAACTTGATAGTAAAGCTTATAGTAAAGTTTGGCTAAACGACCACTATGGGACTGGGAGTAGACCACAAGAATGTGAAGGTGTAAGTAAAAAATATGGGTTGCTAGTGTTTGTATGTAGAAAAAATAATAGATATGGTCATTTTAAAGTGTAACAGTAACACAGAATCCACCTTACTCTGCCAACACAGCCTAAAAATGTTGAAACTGAAAAATCTTTTGAAAGCCAAATTACTTCCAGTTTATCTTTATTGAATGAAGTAAACCCTTTATAAGTTGTAATATCCAAATTTTGGGAATTGCTCTCTCTTAGAGAAAAAGAAAAAGGACTGAATATCACACAATTCTTTTTTAATGATCAGACATTAATCTTCAAAACAGTTACATAGCGGGGTACATGCTTCGTTGGGGGCATAGTCAATTGTGACTGTTGCTTGGGAGAGTATGAAGTACAGGGGGAAAAGTATATTCTGTTCCTTAGAAAAAGCTGGGTTGGACTTAAATGATTTAATAGCTTGTTTTCCTTCTAAGATGCTTTACTTTTTATGATCCAGTATCTTGTGATATAGGATAATCATGGGTCAGAAAAACTGGATTAGTCCTATCACATTCTATGTTACGGTCAGCAGGAATACTAGTAATTCCCAGAACCAGAGGATGCTGTAGCTCAGATGGGAAAGAACAGACATTGAACTACTAGCTGGTCTACGATGCAGATTACTAGGCCAGGCTATTCTAATATTATAAAAGCATCTGTTGGTCTGTCATGCTTTATTCGTGCTCTGATTGGCTGACAGACAGCCAATCAGAGTGCAAACAAGTGTTCAAATGGGAGCTGGTGGGGTGATGATGGTGGGGATGGAGGGCGGGGTGCGGCAAGGGCAGCACAGCTGGTTTCGCCCTCCCTGCCCTGCTCCTGACAGGTGACAGTGATGGAGTGGGGGGGCAACCCCCTTTTGCTCCTTGCAGGTGAAACAGGGGGGATGAAGCCACCAGCTCTGGCCTTGGCCTGCCCCTCCCCCCTTCTGTTATGACCACCTAAAGTGGTGGTGGTGTGGGAAGGAGCGGGCCTGAAGCGGGTTGGGGGAATAGTGGGTGCACCACAGCAGTGGTGGGGGGAGGGAAGGAGTAGGCCCAGGCCTCATATGGGGCAGGACCGAGCCCCAGCCGGGAGAGAAGCTGGCCTGTCATGGCAGTGTGGGGGAGCAGTGGGCCCAGCCTGACCCAGCGACAGTGCGGGAATGGGAGGAGTGGGCTCTGAGACAACAGGAGGGAGGTGGGGGAGGAGGCTTGCATCTCTCCTCCCCCAGCTGCTGCCGGGCCTGCTGCTCCCCCCAACTGCCACAGCGGGCTGGCTTCTCCCCCGGCTTGGGCTTGGGCCTTCTCCCCATCTCGGGCCCAGGCCCAATCTCCGCTTCCCTTCCCCCCCCCCTCGTTCGTTGACTCCAAGCCCACTCCTCCCATCCCATTCCCCCACCACTGCCAGGTCAGCCCAGGCCTGCTGCTCCCGGCTTCTCCCCACCCTCAGGCCCGGTCCTCCCCCGCATCAGACCTGGGCCCTCCCTCCCACCACTGTGTCAGGGGGTGAGTGGGGGGAGTGGGCCCAGACCCTAAGCATCCCCCCACCCCATGCCATCATTCCTGATGGGCAATTGGCTAGTATTATTATAATCCCAAAGCAATTTTATTAGCTATACAAAAAGAATTGTGTACTGTACAGCAAATGCTAATGATATCCAAGGCATATCGTCATTTTTTTGTAGCATCATGGTAAAAAATAGTGTATTTGCTAGAATATAAGATGAACCCCAATAATTAAATTCTGTATATAGAAAATTTATGAATTTGGTAAAATTTTCCAGGTATAGAATCTAATTATTGGACGTTTGCCTTGAATTTGTTCTCCTTCCACTCATGGGAGTCTGCTGGGAAGTAGGGGACAGGACGCCACTCCACTTCTGACTGAGTCTCAGCAGCTATATGTGGCGGCAGGGAGCAGGGAAGGCAGCCAGCTCCATCGCATGGGGCCCCCCCCAGCGGCTCACAAGTGCCAGGAGCTGTATGTGAGCCCTGTGCAATAGAGGAGGGCCGACCTGTCTCCTCTTCTTGCTGCCACATGCAGCTTCTGGAATTGACTGAAGCTGCATGCTGCCGGGCAGCAACCACCTACATGGGCCACGAGTATCCCAAGGGTCTGTTGCTGCTGCTGCTGCTGCTGCTGCCCAGGGCAGGGGCTGTGCGCCATGGGAGGGGCATGTGTGGGGGCAGGTTCCCCCCCCACATACACCCTTCCTCACATCCCACAAACATCATATGCCCACACCGCGTCCCCACAACCCTCCCATATATACACACACCCTGCAACATATCCTACACCCTGTCACACATACCCTCCCTCACAAACACCACAGGCATCCCCACATGCGCACTCTACCATACACACACACACACACACACAACACCCCCCAACCACACACCACACAAGTCATACTTTATTTTTGAGCTATTATGCAGTCATTTCTATATATATTACGCAAACACAAATCGGGACAAAAATATTTTTTTAAATAAAATTAAAATATGTTATAGTAGATGTTTGACTTTTAATATATGATTTGTTTTTGCCTGGTTCCAAGATGGGGGCAAGGGGAAGGACTTCCAGTGGCAAAGATCAGGGGTTTACAAACTAGACTTCTCATCCCCAGATGGCGACCAGGGGGCAGGACACGTGTTATGAGTGGGGCTACCTTTGTGGCCCTAGACAGCTCACCAAAATTCATTAAGCAGTCTTCCAGCCAAAATAATTACCCACTCCTGCCCTAACCATTTTCATTTCTCCCTGCTGAATTCTTTCCAGTTTTGTCCACATCCTTGTGGGGGTGGGGCACAAAACTGGACAGAGTACTCCAGGTGTAGTTTTCTGAATGCTGTTGAATAGAAGGGAATAATCGCTTCCTGGACTAGCTAATGCAGTCCAATATGCTGTTAGCCTTCTTTGACAAAGGTATACTGTTGGCTCCCATTCAGCTTACTGTTCACTGTAACTCCAGTTCCTTTTCTGCAGAGCTGCCTGTATCAGTGCATGGGATTGTTGTGTCCTTAGTACAGGACTTTGCACTGGTCCTTATTGAACTTCATGAGATTTTTTTTTGGTTCAATTCTCCGATTTGTCAAGGTCTCTCTCAATCATAGCTTTACCCTCTAGCATTTCTACTACTCTCACCAGCTTGGTGTCATCTGCAAACTTGCTGAAGGTGCACTCCATCCCATCTTCCACGCTGTAGATGAAGATACTGAACAAAACTGTCCTGAGGACCGATCCTGGGGGCACTTTACGTGAGATCAGTTGTCAAATAGACATTGAGCCATTGATTACTACCCTTTAAATGATTCAGTCATTTTTTGTCCACCTTGCAGTCCATTTGGCCAACCTGTGCTTCCTTAGCTTGGTTGCGAGAACATTATGGGAGACTGAATCAAAAGCCATGCTAAAGACAAAGTTATGTCACATCCACTGCTCTTGCCATGTCCACAGAGCCAGTCATAGAAAACAATCAGATTGGTCAGGCATGAATTACCCTTGGTGAATCCATGCTGACTGTTCCTGATTATCTTCCTTTCCCCCAACTGCTTAGAAATGGATTCCTTGAGGACCTGGTCCATGAATTTTCCAGTGACTGAGGTGAGGCTGACCAGTATATATTTCCCGTGATCCTCCTTTTTCCCTGTCTTAAACATAGGCACTATATTTGCCGGTTTCCAGTCATCCGGGACCTCTCCCAATTGTCATGTGTTTTCAAAGATAATGGTCAATAGCTCTGCAACTGCATCAGCCAGCTCAGCACTCCTGGATGCCTCGTGTCTGGGTCTATGGACTTTTATATTTCCAGCTTTTGTAAATAGTCCCTAACCTGTTCTTCCGCCACTTGAATCTGGCTGCTCACCTCCTTTCCCAAGCTGACCTTGCCTGTGAAGGCTCAGGTAAAGAAGGCACTGAATACTTGAGCTTTTTCCACATCATCTGTCACTAGGTTTCCTCCCTTGTGAAAGGACCCACCCTTTCCCTGACCTTCCTCCTGAGCAACTTTTCCTCCTCTGCCCTGCCTGTCCTTCCTGAACAGGTTATACTGATCCATGACAGTACTCCAGTCGTGCAAGCTATCCCACTAAGTCTGTTATTCCAGTTGCATCCACATGCTGATTAGCTCCCAGTCATGACTGGAACTAGGTGTTATTGTCACAGGTCCTGGATCCTCCAAAAATGTATATGCAGATAAAGTACAGGTCAGCCTGGTCTGGCTCTACCTTGTTGAGGGGAGGGTCATACTAATAGTATGTAGGGACCTACCAAACTTGCATTTGCATGATTTTCATAGAAACTGCATATTTAGGTGGGCTCTGTAATTTTGGTGGGCTCGCTGCGAAAGAAAAAAACCCTATCTGCAAGCAGGAAAAAGGGTGGGGAACCCTGGAGTCTTGAAGCATGGTTGGATGTGGGGGAGGACAAGAGGGAACAAATTGGAGGCTGAGCCTATGACATGAGTGTAGTCCGAGAGCCAGTCCAGGGCCAGTCAGGAAAGCAGGAGGGTTTTTGCTCCAGCTTTTAAAGCACCCACAGGCTTGCTGCTGCAGTATATTGCAGCATGAGGAGGATTCTTCATCATGCCCACTGAGAGGAAATCCTCCAAGACAGCCAAGTACATTTCAGTGCTTGACCGTGTAGGACAGTATCCTGCAGGGACCTTGCACACAGATAGAGACAGGCTTTTCTGTATTGCCTGCAGTGCAACTCTGGATATTTTGAGGAAAAAACAGTATAGATTGACTCTTAGAGTCTGAGGCACACGTAAAATGAAAGGCTGTTGCAGAGGCTGAAGGGCAGAGCAAGAAACAAGCAAATATGTCCTCGCTCTTTAAAAGGACCATAGAAAGCAGCTCAGCGAGATAAGAGGTGGCATTTTCCTTCATGGAGGCTGTCAAGGTGAACATCCTACTGGAGAAACTTGATCACCCAATGTTAAAAGACTACTTGAACCAAAACGTGCCAGATGCTGGCAGTTTTCCATGTGCCAACAAGTTTCACCAAGACTATCCCTCTGCAGTGATTGCTTCACATGTAGAGTCCACAAAGGCTGTGCTGGTAGAGTATGACTCCTCCATTCTGGCTAATGAAGCTCGTGACCCTTGATATAACTACGTGCTGCACATTTTCTTTGTGCAGGGAGCTGGACAGACCAGGACCTGCCTGTGTTTCTGACAGAGCTGGTCTACCTCATATCTGTCAATTTTTCTACTGTGTCTCAAGCCATTGTGAAGGTAACTGTCAGTTATGAGATATAGAATTTAACAAGATCTCAGCATTTCTGTCGGACAGGGCCATGTATATGTGCAAGGCTTTCTCTGATGTGCTCCAACAAATGTTGCCCATTGCAGTTCGTGTCACCTGCAATGTGCACATTCTGTATTTAGTAAGTGACATTTGGTTCACGTAGTTCCTCAGTGTGAATAGCGTGGTGTCAGCCTTCAAGCGCTGTCCAGGCTGTAAGGTCTGGTACAGGAAGTCTGTTACCAGTCAGAGTGGGGACTTGCATGTCACTCTGTCACTGTTACCAGAGCCTGTGCTCACAAGATGGAATTCCTGGTTCAACGCGATCTGTTACCACGCCAAGTATATGCAGTACTACCAGCAGTTTGTGAGTGAGAAATTGGAAATTGCACCCAGCACTGCATGCTTAAGCTTTATGATCACTTAAAGTAAAGCAACAAGTGGCATTTGTGGCTGACTATGCCATCAAGTTCATGGAGTTTCTAATACGGTTCGAAGGTGAGCAAGCTGTCATTCACCACTCGCACAACAAGCTGCTGGATTTGAAAAGCTGGGTCAAAGACCAGGCATTGGAAGAATTGTCAAGCTGTCCTCATGAAAACCAGTGGAGAAAGAACCTGTTCCAGGAAACAGCTGTGAAGCTGAACCAGTACTATAGGTACGATGCATTACTCTCACCATGGTTCTAACAACTGGCTGCCTCCTACCTTAGTGCTGTTTGCATTTTGGACCCCAATCAGGTATCTGTTCTGAGTTGTGACCCTCAGCTACTGAAAGCAATCCCGGGACAGCAGAAAGAGCACTAGAACGAACGTGCAACATGAACTCTGTCAAAGGGATGCCTATACCTGTGTTCAGGGACTCTGTATGTTACTGGTTTCCACATCTGTATGCCCTGGCGAGATGCTGCCTCACCATCCTAACGAACTCAATGGATGCTGAGCGTGCCATCTCAGTATATGAACAAATATATTCACCCCACAAAGATGGAGAGTGTCTGCAGCAACTGTGGCTGGATGCGGCATGTTCACATTTAATGGCATGAATTGCCTGTCTCAAGGTTAGCATTTCAGTTTCAACTGCTTTTTATAATGTCCTTTCAGAAAGTGTATATAGTTGGCATTAGTTAATAAAGTGTATAGTGGACATTAGTTACAATTCCTGTTGTGTATATCTTTATTTTAATTAGATATTTCATTTTAGAGTTTAAGTGCTTGGATTGCTTAATAACACATCAGTTAATGGCTTCTGTGAGCGTAATCCCCTGATTAAGCCTGCGGAAGCCATTGAGGGAAATATTGTTAAGCAATTTAAGCCATGGCTTGGGGCCATCTGGCAATCTCCAGGGAGGGGTGGGACTGCCTGGACCCTTTGGCCAACCAGAAGCATGGTAGGGGCCTGCCATGCTCAGCCTGCAAAAATGGCAGCTGGTCCCAGGATCTGCCTGCAAAATCAGCTGGCTGCCTCCTCAAGTTCAGTAGACCCCTAATCATATATGATGGAATGAAGAGGAAGTTGAAATGTATTCAGTGTATTGGCTCACCATGACTTGAAAAAGAATCGGCATTGAGGGGGGTTGCATTTAATGTGCGCTGACTTATAGTTTCATAGTTTGTAGGGTCGGAAGGGACCTGAGCAGATCATCAAGTACTTACCTGGCAGGACCACGTAGGCAAGCTCCTCAGGGTAATTGTCTCTGATATGTCCTCCATAGGAGGTCTATATTGAGCAGATTCTTTTTGGTATTGGGTGGTGGAATCGGAGCGTGCTCCATCCACTCCATACATTGACCTGGTATTGCAGTGCTTCCAGGACCGGTGCTAAAAAAAAAAAAAAAAAAAAAAAAAAGATCATCAAGTCTGACCCCCCTGCCATGGCAGGAAAAGGTACTGGGGTCAAATGACCCCAGCAAGGCATTCATCTAGCCTTGTCTTAAAGACCTCCTGGGTAGGAGCCAGGACCGCTTCACTTAGAATTTGGTTCTAGATCCTAGCCACCCTGACGGTGAAGTAGCGCCTCCTGATGTCTAGTCTGAATCTACCCTCTGCCAGCTTGTGACCATTATTTCTAGTCACTCCTGGTAGCTCTTGGGGAAACAGGGACTCCCCCAATGCCTGCTGGTCCCCTCTGACTAGTTTGTAACAGGCCACTAGATCCCCCCTCAGCCTTCTCTTGTGGAGGCTGAACAGGTTCAGGTCCCTTAGCCTCTCTTTGTAGGGCCTGCCCTGCTGCCCCTGATCATGCGAGTGGCCCTCCTCTGGACCCTCTCCATGTTGTCCACATCCCTCCTGAAGTGTGGCACCCAGAACTGGATGCAGTACTCCAGCTGTGGCCTGACCAGTGTCGCATAGAGGGGGAGTATCAGCTCCTTGGACCTGCTCGAGATGCATCTGTGGATGCATGACAAAGTATGGTTGGCCTTCCTGACTGCATCCCCACACTGCCGGCCCATGTTCATCTTGGCATCAATGATGACTCCAAGATCCTTTTCTGCCTCTGCACTGATGAGAAGGGAGTTCATACCTACAGGCTGGGGGTGCTGGTTCTTCCTCCCCAGGTGCATCACCTTGCACTTGTCAGTGTTGAAACCCATCCTGTTCTCATCCGCCCACCCCTGTAACCTGTCTAGGTCTGATTGCAGCCTATTCTTCCCATCTAGCGTGCCCACATCCCCCCACATCTTAGTGTCATCAGCAAATTTGAACAGGGTGCTTTTTACGTCCTCGTCCAAGTGACTGATGAAGATGTTGAACAGTGCGGGCCCAAGGACTGAGCCGTGCAGAACCCCACTGTCCACATCCCTCAAAGTCGAAAGTGACCCATCCACCACCACTCTCTGGGTGCGGCCCTCCAGTCAGTTAGTGACCCATTGGACTGTGTAGGTGTCAACACCACAGTGCCCCAGTTTTTTAATGAGAATGTGGTGAGAGAAAGTGTCAAAGACCTTCCTAAAGTCCAGAAAGACTACGTCCACTGCTGCCGCTGCATGTAAGGATTTTATGACCTGGTCATAGAAGGCCACCAGGTTGGTCTGACAGGACCTGCCTCTAATGAACCTGTGTTGGTTGCCCCTAAGCATAACCTCTCCTGCTGGCCCCTCGTGAACATGTGCCAGGATAATTGTCTCAAAAAGCTTACCCAGGATAGAGGTAAGATTAACTGGTCTGTAGTTTCCTGGGTCCTCCTTCCTCCCTTTTTTGAAGATGGGAACCACGTTGGCCTTCTTCCAGTCCTCTGGCACCACACTAGAGCACCACAAGTGCTCGTAAAGCCGTGCCAGGGGTCCCATTAATTATGTCTTAATTCAAATGGGATACACTAACCTATTTTAGGTTCCCATCAATTAGTTGGCAGAGGAAATACCGTGACCACTGAGACGGCTTTCATAGTTGCCCCTGGGGATGATTGCTTTTTTGGCATGGGGTAGTATGCGTGGAGGTAATGTATAGTAAACGTCCTACTTGCTGTTCAAGCTTTATGCCCACTTTATGGAAATGGGAGACTCCTCCCTAGCTTGCCTCTGGTGCCTTACAGCTGAGGGCAAGCGAAACTCCGGGCATCTGAACCCCAAGCTTCTGGGCTTGGTCCTGCATGTAGGATGGCTTCCAAAGGATTTGGAAATATCTGAAACCCCAGTTGGGGTGGAGGATGTTTGCTGGTAGTAGGGCCACTTATGGTTCTTGACTGACTCATGGATTTGGATTGATTTGGCTTGGAACACAAAAAATTTTCATTTAAAAAAAAAAAAAAT
This sequence comes from Crocodylus siamensis, assembly GCF_052110815.1. Classification (NCBI taxonomy): domain Eukaryota; kingdom Metazoa; phylum Chordata; order Crocodylia; family Crocodylidae; genus Crocodylus; species Crocodylus siamensis. The sequence goes on along the minus strand of NC_143404.1, from coordinate 38,364,745 downwards.
CAAATCCCATCAATATTGTTGCAACGGGGGCTCTTGTGCTTCTCCCCTAGCTGCTTCTCAGCCTTTTTGGTAGGAGCAAGAAAAATCTGGGGGCATCTGAACTCCAAGGCTCCTGGGCCTGGGGTTTGTACAAAGGATACTGTCCCTCCTCTTCCCTCCCCACCCAAATAAAAAATAATTGGAACCAGGGATGAGTGTCAGAGTTTGCTCTGAACATACACACACCCTCATCTTGTGTTTGAGTAAATACAGTGAGGTTTTATTGACTCTTCATATGAAAAAGAATATAACAGCTGTTACAGTGTTCCTTCTGTTGTTTGTTTTGATAGTATATTCATTAGAAATCTTGGAGCAATGTTTGAATTTAATGCTGCTTCCAAATTAAATGAGCTGCAAAATTTCGTACTGACAGTGTTTAATGGCATTAATAAGGCTGTCAGGGAAAAGAGCTGGAGTTTAGGGCAATTTAGGACTCTTGATGCCCCAAAGGAGAAGTGGGGGGGCATTTGCTTTTGGTTCTTTGAAGGTGACTTAAAATTTTTTACACTTATTGGGGAAGCACCTCATCTTTTCCTTCCTTTTTTGAGAATTAAGCTTGTTTCCACTGATATCTTTTATTGGACCAACTATATAGTTGGAAGAAAAATTAGACGAGCTTTCAATTAAAAACTGCCCATCTTCAGATAGTTCTTTCCCACACCTGAGAGAGGACACTTTGTGCCCTAATGCTTGTGTAACCTCTCTCTCAACTATATAGTTGGTCCAAGTAAAGATATGACCAAAAACATAGCTTTCTGCATATTTTCTAGACCATCAGGGCTATAATAGCACTTCATCCCTTCCTGGCAGTGGTAGCTTAATGTTTCTCTAGAGTATTTGAACTTTCTGCTTTGTTGCTCCTCTATGTCCATAACAGCATCCAGGTTCTGCATTCATTTGAAACAGCTCTTACTGAAAATAACATTGATTTAGCACATTATCTGAATGTTACTGCTTACAGTGATTAGCAGTAAAATGATTAATGATATTACCTTTGAGCTGACTTGCTTTCAGATGCAAAATTCAGCATCACCTTATTATAGTGATTCTCAGCTAGGGTGTTGTGGCACCTTGGAGTGCCTTGAGATCTTTTTAAGCGTGTGTCAAGGTGCTGTGTAATATTAGCACTGTTAGGTATGCAAACACCTACACATAATTCACAAGATAAACCCAAAGATCTCAAACAGGAATCCATAGTGTCAATACATGTTGACCTCTTGTAATCTTTCTGAGTTCTTTACAGCAGAAGAGTTACTCTCTTTTCCCTAGTCAAACTGAGCAAAAGCAAAGAATTGGTCAAACAAGGAAGGCGGGGGTGCCTTGAATCTAATGAGGTTGAGCAACTGCCTTATTGGTTCCTGTCACCGCCCATCTTCTCAGTTGGTGTATCATAGGGCCTTGTTTCACCCTTTATCTTTCTGTTATGCTTTATTTCTTGAGTAACCACATACATATAGAATTAAATCAGCAAGCAGGAACTGTGGACTAGACATTAATCTTGTTTTGTGTTTATACTTTTTTATTAATTCTCACTGAAGAAAATAGCCACTGAACCACGGGGCACTTTTACATGTACACGTGATCCGGGGGTGGAGGGATGCTGCTTTAATTAGAGCAGCTCTGAAAGCTGCTCTAATTAAAGTGCCACAGTGTCTCATGTATTGGCATCCCTGTGCTTCAAAATGGAGGATGGGATGCTTTATCTAAAGCTCGTTCAATGCGTTTTAGGTCACTGTAATTACAGCGCATCAGAACAGCCTCTGTGCTTGTGTACAGACACTCATGATACAAAAAAACCAGGTTGGATTGATTTAAATCACATGGATTAAAGCAATAATCCAAAAGCCCAATTTTAAATCATTGATACTTATCATCTTGCCCATTGTATGTATTTTTTGTTGGTGTATTCTGTTGTGCACACTTCTCCTGACTCTGTTCCTTCTCCCTCAAGTCTCCTTTACCCTGTGATGTACTGCACCATACCATTTACCATTTGAGAGATGAGATGATGAGAGCTCAGGCAGAGAGAATAAAATGGGAGTTTGATATCATCCAGTAGGCTTAGTACAGAGGTTCCCAACCACCAGGCCATGGCCTGGTAATGGGCCACAGCAGGTTGGCTGCCGGGTTGTGGCATGAGCCCCCCACTTGGATCCCCAACTGTTTGCCCAGGTGAGTGGCTTCTGGGGTCACAGCTGAGCTTCTGGGGTTAAAGTTGGGCAGCGGGGAGGGAGCCCTGGGAGGGAGGCAGCTGGCTTTGCACACTCTGTCTTGCTCCTTCCAGGCTGCAGTTAAAAAAAAAAAAAAAAAAAAAAAAAAAAAGGTTGGGAATTGCTGGTTTTTTAGTGGATAATCCTGATCAAAGAGTACCCATGATGGTGTCTTCTGGAATGAGAGGCCAAGTTCCAACACCTGTGATGACATTGTTTCATAGTTGATAGGGTCAGAAGGGATTGTTGATCCTTTGCTTCCAGTAGTATAGATGCTGCATCCCTTGCAGGGTCAAGCCCTTAATACAGTGATTTACAACCTTTTTTCATCTGCGGGTCCCTAAAAAAATTTAAATGCAGATACGGACTGCTTTGGACATCTCAAATGGAGGTTCCCAGACCCCTTTGAATTTTAAGTGTTGGTATTCATATACTTTTGATTGATCATAGTCATGTTTTGTGGGCCCCTTAGACATAGTCTGTGGACTCCCAGGGGTCTGCAGATCATAGATTGAAAACAACTGTGCTAATACATGAAATATTGTGTATTTATAAATAAACAAATAAAGCTTGACCTCAGCAGTTAGATATTTCCTCCTCATTCTTACATAGAATAAAATCAGACTTTAATTCCAGAGGTTTTTTAGTAGAGGTTCATTGAGTCAACATATTATTTAATTTAAATTACTGTAATAGATTATATGAAATTTATACCTTAGCCTATGCTGTATTAAATTCAAATTTCATGTTAAGATGGTTTATTTTTAGAAAGGGAAACTTACTTATAAATTAAAAAATCCGATTTTAAATAAAAATCCATTACAAAATATTTTTTAATCATCAATTTTTATCCACTCTGGCAAAAAGTTCTGCTTTTTTCCTCCCATTTGGTTTCTCAGTTTTCAATGAACTACTCCAAATGAAGACAATTATTTTCTCTTCACCTGCTAGCTAAATAAAAGCAAAATGTAATTAAGGTAGAACTGGAAGGGACGTTGTTGCACTAGGTTGGAGATGCCCAGGCGTGGCTGGGCCGGTGGGGTAGGCACCGACAAGGACGTGGCTTGAGTTATACCAAACTTTTTATTTCTACTTAGCAAAATGCACAAAATACTTTGCTACTACTACTTCCCACGCTAATCTCAACGACTCACATATATAAACAATTAAACAATTACAAACAGTTAACAACGGGGAATTGTGTCCATTGGGTCATGAGGTTCAGGCCAAGGCCCCTTGCGTCCAAAACCGTGTGTGGTCTTGGTGCAGCTGGCCAGGGCCCTAGTCTCGGACCTGGTCAACAGCTCATAGATTTCTTATGGTCAGTCCACTGGGTCACGAGGTTCAAACTAAACTCTCTTGCATTCAAAACTACCCTGTGAGTAGTCTTGGGGAGGCTGAGTTAGTTCTAGTCCCAGACCTGGTCAGCGGCTCATTGATTTCAAGAGGCTATTTAACAGTTAGGCTTGCATGCTTACCACAAAGGCAAACAGGAGCAGCTTCATGGCTGGAGAACGCTAGTCACTTCACGGAGGCCTCAAAAACTGACCCAAGATGGCGCTCGGGGAGGGGTAGCTCTGGCGGGTGATCAGTCCGCGGGCCCTTTGACGCTTGAAGTTTCGTTCCAAATTTCCCCCATCAGGGCTTTTCCCGCAACTGCTTTTGTACTGTTAGGCTGTAGCATTTTATTTCCAGCGACCAATCAGTCATCTTTTCCCTCAGCAATTTGTTCCTGGTGACCAATTGTGCGCCATATCAAAACTTTGGGCTGCAGCATTTTATTTCGACTCACACCAGCTATTATTACCTTGCTTTTGTTTGTCAGGCAGTTTCAAGGCAGGTGATCTTCTGCTACGTGAGGGTAGCAGACGCCACTCGTCCAGAGACCTTTGCGTTGAGGCCTAGCACACTGCCGACTTATAATGCAGCCTGGCCATTCATCCGAGTGTGCCCGTGACAGACGTCACTAGGTTGTCTAGTCCAGTCCCCTCCTCAAAGTAGGATCTTCCATGAGTAAGCCATCCCAACGAAATTTCTATCTCAACTGCTCTTGAAAACTTGTAAGGATAGAGATTGTACAATTTCTCTAGGTAGCCTTGAAATCAATGCTTGACTATCCACGTAATCAGAAAGTTCCTCCTAATCTCCGATTTAAATTTACCCTGCTGAAGCATGAGGCTGTTGGTCTTAGTTGTTCCTTTCTAGTCATGAAGGAAGTGGACGTAAACTTTTTTTATCCATTTCCCCACTATTAACCTTTGCTGCTACTGCTGCTTTTTCAGACTGTATTTAGCCCAATCCTCTTTTCCCTTTCCTGACTGTTTGCTCCTATCCAATTATCCTTGTCCAGTCAGTCCCAATTCCCACCTCCTTGCTCTCTGCTATCTGTTTCTTCCCCTTACCCAGCTCCATTCTTATGTCATTCTTGTTCGTCACTTTCTGGTTCTGTTTCAGCCATGGCCTTTTCCTCTCAACTCAAGGAGCCAGAAAGTTAAAACTTCTTAAAATAATAGCCTGGATATTTACATGAAAACTGCTTGTTTTGTTCTAGCACTGTTCATGGAAATGGCTTAACTGCTTTTGGTTGAAATTTTCCAAAGAATTTACTCCATGGAGACAGCTGGCATGGAGAATTTCATCCCAAACAGTTCAAGTTATAAGCAACTGAAAACTGGATTGGATTAAGGAAGCTGGATAACAAAAGGTAGTGCTGCGACCACTGCATATAGGAGTGTGTATTTTAAATATTTTAAATTGGTGCAGGACCTTTCCATCCTTGATCTGCAGCTTCTGAATAACTGTTAATCAGGGAACTGTGCTGTATATTGTAATATGAGTACATCCAAAGAATGGACGCTTTACAATTAGCATAACAACTGGAGGAAGGGCTGTGTTGTGTATGGACACAAGGAGGGCTGGCAAGTGAAGTGCCAATGCTTCATTCATAGCGGTACTGCAGCTTGAAACAGACCTATAAAGTAGAGAATGTGAAGCAGAAAATGTACTTATTCAGTGGCTGCACTGTGGGGGAAGTCATGGACAAGTTATTTGCACCGTCAGAGCTGTTATGCCAACACTAACTATCTATACTGGTACCATGCTTAGAGAGATTATTTTACAAACAAATGATGAATGGGGCAAATCACAGGTCATAGCTATTATCAATATTTAAAGCCAGGTCGAGACTTCATAGCACAGCTCTGTGTATGCCATTTAATGTAAGAAGATTTTCTATGCAACTATAAGGACTTGGAAGTTATTTTATTGAAAAGTTTAGTTCTTTCTGGTAGGGCAAATTTTTATAACAAGCAGACAGTTTTTTGTGGCCAGTTCTTTGCCTGTATTATTGTGAAAAATATGGGCCCCTAAATACAGGTATTTCTGTAACTCCTGAATTCTTCACGTGGTCCCAGGTACAAATTCACTGGGTAAAGTAAAACCCAGGAGGAACTAGAGTACATTTTGCCAAACTCACCTGTGTTTGAAGTATAACTTGCTCTGTCTCCCTACCATTTTACAATGTCTGTTAAAAGTTTTTAACATAATTTGTTTAAATACACCTTTAGCTTAGGCCTTGTCTAGAGAAGAATTTAAAGGTGTGTAATATTAAATTACTTGTCTTGCTTCCTAAAACTGTAAGCTTTGTCTTGGGTACTTAAAAAAAGATTGAGCTAGCATAATCAAGGTATTTTAACTCCATTGAAAACTGCATTTAGTACTGGGGTGGACATAAGTAAACACTTGATGATATCTGGTTGAGTTATACCTTAAGCTTTGTTCTAACTGGTCCAGTGTAGCAGTTATACTTTTATTACACTATATCTCTTAACTGTTGTTAAGATGAAGATGTTAGTTAGATCAAGCTAATCTGTATTTTAGCTAAACAGACTTTATCAAGGCCAGCTAATGTCACTGTAAAAAATACTAAGGAGCTTTCCAAACGTGTATATTAAATGCATAAAAAAAACTTCTGAGGTGGTACAGAAGCTTTCTTAGCTTCAGCCTCCCCCACCAAAAAAACAAGAAAAAAAGCCTCTAGTCCTCATTGTTGAGAAACATCTAGCCATTTTAAGAGAAGCATACAGCTAATGAGATTGTCCCATAATGCCAATCTCCCTTCCACACTCCATTAAGTGACAGAAACCCAAATCTATCTAAACCTGATGCCTTTTTAATGCAGTTATTCATTGCCATTGTAAGTATCTACAGAGCATTGCGACCTGAAAGTTTGGGGACAGCATACAATAAATGTAATCAAGCATGTATTTTGAAACTAATGTATTGAACTGTTTGCATGTTGCTTATTTTCATAATTGAAGTTAAAGCCTCAAATTCTGACTTCAAAAGAAATCATTTGGGAATTTCAGTTCTCGTGCACCAAAGTCTGATCTTGCCACAAGTATTTAAATCCATTTCACCATAGACTTTAAACAAGGACTTTATTATACAATTGTGTTTATACCTAAGGAAGCTGCTGGCATTTGAGCTGGAGACAGTGGAGGGAAATGAGTCTGTTTTGCAGTTGTTCTTCTTCAAAGTAATGATAACCATGTCAGTCTTTGAGACTGCAGGGACGGGATAGCAGACTGCTTCCTCAAAATGTGGTGTTTCTCTTCTTTTGACTTTCCGAGGGGCAGTTCCCAGTAGATGATACCAGGACTTGAATGATATGATCTCAGCTTCAGAGGTGGGCAAAATATCGCTAATGTACTGGAGCCAGCCTGTCCATTGATTGTATCTATCTTGTGGCTGCCCTGTGGCAGTCTGCATAGAGCCGTGCTACCTCCAGCATCGCCCCAGGCACACTGACATGCACTACTGTGGCCCCAACCAGCATGCACAGCTTCCTGGTGGGGCTGCCTTCCACTCACTTGGTTGCCTGCAGGTGGCTGTTCATCACGCAGGGCGGGCAGAGCGGATGGAAGGAATCCAGGAGCTGGAGTAGGAGCCCCACCTTCTGGGACAGGAGCCGCTTGGCTGAAGCCTCCCCCCACCTCACTAGGCATGTGGTCCCCATGGTCGTTGCTGCTAGACGTACACCAATATATTGTTCTATATTATATTGCCACTGATAAAAGGAAAATTAACATTATCGGCAATTGGCTGGTTTTGGCCTATGTGGCCAATAACATCACCGATAAATGCCGCATGCAAGTGTGTAGCCAAGGGTAGGTGCTGCCCAGCCAGGATGGGACACGGAGTGGCTTGGTTGAGGTTGGGGGTGGAGCTTCTGTTTCTGTGTCCATTCCCAGGGGGGCATGGTGGCACATATGCCCCCAGATTTGTCTGCAGGGCGAGGGTGGGCCTCCTGCTGCAGGCTGGGGCCAGTGGCTGCACTGGCCTCTTTCCAGTGGGCTGTACTTGGGACAGGTAGGGGTGGGTGGCAGCAGTGCTTGGAGGGGAAGCGATGGTGAATTTTGGGATTGCTGCAGCCCCCCCACCTGCCCAATGTGCAGCCCTGGCCCAGCTCCGCACTGGGAAGAGGCCAGCACAGCCCGTCCCCAGCCTGCAGCAGGAGGCCCTCCCTTGCCCTGCACTCGAATCTGGGGGGCACATGTGTCCGCTGGTTCCTGTGGCCCCTAGATTTGCTGCTTATGGCTCTACCCTGCATCCCACTTCCTGCCTCACCATAGGGGGCCTCGATCATTCTCCCCTCTCCCCCACACACCCCTTCCCACTCCTTCCCTCCCCCATAGACTTACAGGCTGAATGCTCCTCTGCAAGATGCTGGGCTGCATATCCGTTATTAGATCAGTATTGGTTGATATGGCTGGTTAATAATTGGCTATCGGTATTGGTCTAAAAATTTTTTATCCGTGCATCCCTAAACACTGCTCCCCTCCGCTACCTGCTGCCTGGAGCAGCGCAGCAGGGGCTGGAGGAGGAGGAGCCTCTGGATACCGGTGGGGGTGGGGAGCTGATCAGTATCGAGGTGCCCTGTGCTCCTGCTGGCTCTGGGAGGTGCACCTGCCCAGGGATTTATGGTGAGAAGGCATCGGGACTCTGGTGTGGGGTAAGCAGTGGAGTCACCCACCCACCCATGACTTGCTTTGCCCAGCGGGAACTCCTTCCAAGGCACCCAGCACAGATTGCTGCAGGGGGCGGGGGCGGGGGAGCTCTGTGGGCTTGGCTTGCACGATCCCAGGCCCTGCACTCCTGCCAGCCCTGGCTTTGGGCCCTGCATTCCTGCCGGCCCATGCTCCTGCCGCCCTTCTTGCTGCCGCCGCTGATCCTCCCCACCTGCTAGCTGCTCTGGCACCAGGTGCCAGAGCAGACTCTGCGCTCCTGCCACTTTGCCCTGGGCCCCGCTTGCCTGAACTCCAAGCTCGCACGCTGCCCAGCCCCACCACCTGCCCCTTCTCACTGCTACTGCTCCTCCCCACCCGCTCCAGCACCATGTGCTGGAGTGGACTCCAGGCACCTGCCACCACTCTCTGGGCCCCTGCTGACTGCTGCTCACCAGTTCCCTCGATGCTGATACTGATAGGCTGCTTCTCCCCACCTCCATGCTGAGCGCTATAACAAAACACGCTCAGTGCTAAGTGAAACCAGGTAGGTATTTTAAATTAGCGCTATAATAAAACTGCGCCAAGTGAAACAGTGTTAAGCAGGGGTTGCCTGTACCTTAATGTCTGTGCTGCATAAAACTCCTTTTGACTGTAACACTTCGTGCTACACAATGTACTTAGGGGGATGGGCACTTAAAGCTTGCGCAAGAGTTAAAATGAAGTAGCAGTGACATTGGCATAAGAATAATAATTTTGTCCTCTACTTGTATGCAACATCCTTCATTCACTCCTACACATTTCTGGTCATCTCTTCCATCTAATTCAGCAGCATCTTCACTTCTAGAAAGTTTGTCTCGTTCTGAAATCTTCTTTCTCTTTAATCCATTATGTTTGCAATTGGATCTCCTGCTCCACATTGCTGGCTTTGTGTTTTTGTGATGGGATGGCTTTCAAGTCAGTAATAAAGCCTGTGGTTTCTGTCCCTAAATTAGCTAGAATTTTGCAAACATTCCTCTGAGGACAACTATTAGGAATTTTGTTGATGGAAGTCGCTGCCCATCTAGAAGTCCTGTGAATACTGAAATTGGTCTCTTGAGCCTAGGAACATGGTAGACCACTGTTGATCTATATGACAAGGTTCTGTTATAAAGGTTCCATATTTATCCACAGCAGAAGTGCTGATGATGTAAACTTCATCGCTTTGTCTTGCCATTGTGCCTTAAGTAATGGATTGCACGTGTGAGTGAATGTGAGGAGGCAGGTGTTGGTGGGAAATCTGCATGAGCTCATCAGTCCGGTAGCTTTCAACAGAAAAGATATATAGCTGACGGTCAGTTAGCATCAGCCTTGGTGGCAGTATTGTGCTATAAATATCTATGGATAATTCTGCTGGGAGTGGGATTGAAACAGTCCATTTCATACAGGACCCAGAATGCATGTTAGAAAATGCCTGAACTTTTGATCACCACTGTCCTTTTGGATTTGAAGCTAGAGGTGGGATGTTTTGCACCCTGCTTGAAATTATTTCAGGATCTTAATAGCTTAGATCAGTGTACTAACTGCTGACCTATGAGTGGGCTGCAGTCACGCTGTAAAGTTGCTGTTCCATTCAGACCCCACTAGTGTTACAGAAACTGCTGCTTTCCACTTGATGAGTTTCATGAGGTAGATATTGGTGTTTGGCTTTTGTTAGAAACTTACTGTGCTGCTGCAGTTTGTTCAGTTAGTTCTAGATCTGTGAGTTACATTTGTTTCCTGTAGTTGAAACCACAAAGTGTTGGAGTGCCTGTTTTAGTCAGATATGCAATATCAGAGTAAGCAGCAGCTGTGTCGCTCCTCCTAGGCAGTGTCTTTCTTAGTATAAGTAGTGCCAGGCTCTAAAAAATGTATCAGATTAAAAAAAAAAAAGACAAGCGTTTAGGGTGATGGGGGACAGAAGGGTGGAACTGCTGTTGAGGTAGGGTTGGTATCCAGCTGAAAAACCCAGTAGCATCCCACCCTCTATCCCTCCTGTCCCCCATCCCCATTCCAGCTGCAGTGGACTAGGCTTGACCACACCAGGAAGTTTACTGCTCGTAATTGTACCAGAAGCATGACATTGAGAAGAATCCTGACAGACTTAAAACTGCCCATGGGGTTTTACATCATATTCCTTAAGTGGACAAGTGTCTTGTTAATTTCAGGATAGTGCAAGTGCTGAAAATCCTTGGAGACTTTGCAGTTGTCTCTCTTAGGGCTCAGGGAGACATTGTAGCCTGTGTTCACTTAACTTCAGAAGCTCTCTTCACGAAAGAATTTAAAAAAGCTTAAATTCTGTTGTGATCAATTGTTTTGGATAGGGATGTTCAACCTCTACCCCAGGGGCAGGCAATTATTTTGAGCCAACTGCCGTTTACACAGTTCTGGCAAGCTGTCCAGGGCCGCATGAGTAGCCCCGCCTCTTGACAGGTGCCCCACCCCCTGGTCACCATCTTGGGACCAATGTCTCGGGGCCAGCACTGGTGGGGCCCAGAGCAGGGCGCAGGCTGGCAGGGGTCTGTGGAGCTGGGCTGGTCTGCACCAGTAGGGAGAGGGGGGTGCTAGCTTGGCTCCATAGAGCCCCTGCCAGCTGGGACCCTGTACCCCTGCCACCCTGCTCTGGGCCCTGCTGACACTGGCTCTGGGACCCTGTGCTCCTGCACCCACTCACTCCCAGTACCCCCCAGCCCTGCGGTACAGCCGGGGCTGTGTACTGCCCCCAGCCCCACTGCTCGCTGGCAGGGAACAAGCTGCTGTGGAGCACTGGGAAAAGCAGCCCCTCATTCGCCCAGTGGCTGGCGCTCCCTGCTGCAGCTATTCGCAGCCTGCAGGGCTGTCCTGAGCAGGCACAGGCAGCCCCACGTGAGTTGTGAGTGGCTGCAGTGCAGGGTGTCAGCCTCTGGGCAGGCAAGGGGCTGCTTCCCCCCCCCCCCGCAATGCACTCAGCACCAGCTTGTTAACCCATTGACAGCCTGGGCCCCATGCCAGCTCTGGGCTTGCTCATCAGGGCTGCCTGCGGCAGCAGCAGCTGTAGCCCTCCCCCTCCCCCCCACTTGTCACACTGGGCAGTATTTGCTGCTGCTGCCCGCCTGGAACTTGTGTGCTGGGCAGCCCAGAGGCGACAGCAGCAGCCTCGCTGCAACCTACTGCGGTGCTCCAGGTGGGCAGCAGCAGCAACCATTGCCCAGCATGGCAAGTGGGGAGGCCACAGCTGCTGCTGCCACGGTGCAGCCCTGACAGGCAAGCCCAGGCTGGCAGTGTGGGCAGGTTACAAGCTGGTGCTGAGTCCGGGGGAACAGCCGCCCTTTGCCCACCCCGTGCCTGATGCCCGTGCAAGCACCACCCCGTGCCTGATGCCCATGCAAGCAGCTGCAGCAGGGAGTGCTGGCCATGGGGTGGGGGAGGGGCTGCTTTTCCCCGCGCTTTGCATTGGCTCCTTCCCTGCCCTTCTCCCCACCCTCTTACCTTAGGTTCCAGCGTGGGGCAGCCATGTGGTCTTGGGCCAGAAGCCCCTCCTGGCTGGGGAGCAGGTCCTGCTGTTTCAGGAGCCTGCTGAGGATTCCCTTGGGTCCTACTGCCCCTGGCTCCTGTCATTTTTGACAGGAACTAAGGAGAGAGAAATTTTAATATGCAGAATTGTTTTAGGGGTCCTGCGGGCTGGATGCAGCCCACTGGCCATATTTTGCCCACCCCTGTTCTACCCTGTGGGCCAGATTTGACCTGAAAAGCCATGTCATCCAGTCTATGGGGCTCCCTAAGGATCTGGAAATTTGGCATCCAGGGGGCCGGTGGCAGCAATAATTGCCGTTCCCCTGCTGCTAGATTTTCAGAATCATGGGGAGCCTTGCAGGCTGGATAATGTGGCCCAGCAAACCAGATTGCAGCATCATGTGGCCAGATCCAGACACGCAGGATTAGGGCAGTGTGTGGCTGGATTAGGTCAATATGGGATCGGAGCGGCACATAGCCAGATCAGGCCAGTGTAGGATTGGGCCAGTGTGGGATGAGGCCCACAGAATGAACCCCAGGCACTTGATCCCTGGTGGGATGTAGCCTGCAGACCAGTCCTTGGCCTTCTGATTCCACAGCCTAGATCAATGGCAAAGTACAAATAGGGCTAGGGTAAAGCATGAGAAATCATGGGGCCAGACACTACTTATCATGTAAGGGAAAAGAGAGGAGTAAGGGAGAATCTCAGTTGTAAATTATCTCTGAAAAAAGCTTCTCAAGTAAAGCTGCTTTGCAGCTTTTTTTTAGACATGGTTAATTTATCAGCAGCCTAAGTTCAGCTCATAAACCAAAACAACACTGTTGTTTTTTGTTTTGTTTTTTTTAACTAGCCAAGATTGTGGAAAGCAAAGTCTTCATCCAGGTCTACTGAAAATGTCAGTAATCATTTAGTTGACTCTAGCTTATTGGGGATGGAACTTGAAAGAATAAGGTTGGAGGCTTATTGGAAGAGCTTGGAAATTTCAGGGAGTTCCTATCCACAACAAGTTTTGTGTTGATTGTTGTTCACTGAAGGTATTTTTTTTTCTTGCTTGCTTGCTGCTAGGGTAGTTGGGGGAGCTGTGTGCGTTTCCTTCCTGCCTTGGGTTTGATGTTGCATGCAGAAACATTGACAAGCCAACAGTTGCAAGAGTTTCCTGTTACAGGTCCAGGGTGTGTCACCACTCACATGTGCTATTTGGCAAGAAGGGGAGTACCAGGTTGCTCATAGTCTCATGTTGCTATAGATTCCAATAAACAGCATTCCTTAGTTACCGTGGCAAACTGTAAACAGCATTCCTTAGTTACTGGGATAAAGTAAGTTAGTGTGTGTGTGTGACCTGACCAACACCCATGAGACCTCTTTGGGGGGAGGGTAAGAGGACTTACAATAGCCTCTTAAGCAGTTAGAGCGAGGCATGGCCTTCCTCACTCCAACTAAAATTGAGAAGTTTACCCCAGTGTCTGGAATTTGCAAACATTTAGGTATGTATTGGCTTAGACTTTTGTTTGTTCAAAATCCATGTGCATCTTGCCACTTACTAAAAACTATAATTGTCACTGTGAAATCTGACATTGGCATCATGGTACTACCACAATGAAAATAATCTAGGAATTACATACATTTCTGATGTCCTTGTGCCTTTTTTGGAAAAGGGGATCTAATCCTTCTTTGTGTGCTTGGCCATATTATACTCTCAGTAAGTGTGAAACCCATGCCCTCATATCAGAATCTTTTGGACAGAATTATCTGTTGAGACCCCATCGGTTGATTGTATCTGGCCTGTGGCTGCCCCCACAGTGCTTTGCATGGGGTATAGGCCCTTCTGCTGCTGCCTGGGGCAGTCTGCACCACACTGCTGCCCGCTCCCACCAACAGCCCCGGCCAACATGCACAGCTTCCCTGTGGGGCCGCTCCTGGTATGGCTGCAGCCACCAGGGTACTGCAGTGTTCATCCCCTCCCCACCCACCCTGCCAGTGGCTGCTCCTCCTGCTCTGGCCAGCATGCACAGCTTCTCAGCAGGTCTGTTACTACTGCCACACAGGTACTGTTTGGCTCCCCCTGGCTCCAGCAGTTCCTCCTCCTCTTCCTGCTGCACCAGTCCAGGCATTAGGTAGCATAGAGATATGATAGTGGTCATGGGGATGCCCAGCCAGGTGTGTGTGTGTGTGTGGGGGGGGGAAACCTGCAGCCAGGCAGCTCCTGCCTCAGTGTGCAGGGCTTCAGCTCCTGACTGTCTTCAACTCTGTCAGCCACCCTCAGCTGGCTGCTTATTGTGCCATGCAGCTGAGGGGATAGAAGGTGGCCTGGAGCTTGAGCCCTGTGCGCTGTGGTAGGAGGCTCCTGGCTGTAGCTTCTTGGCTGGGCATCTGCTGCCCAGCACATGTCCCCACAGCTTTCCCATGTTACCTGCTCCCTGGAGTGGTGCAGCAGGAAGAGGAGGAGGAGCTGCTGGAGGCAGGGGGGAGCCAAGCAGTACTTGGGTGGCTGTAGCAGCAGCCCTGCCAGGAAGTTGTGCATGCCAGCCAGAGCTGTCAGCAGGAAGAGCTACCCCAGGCGACAGATGCCTCCACTACTCAAAAAAAATCAGTTAAAAAATTATTCTTTGAAATAAAATTAAAATATGTTATAGTAGATGTTTGACTCTTTTTTGTATATGATTTGTTTTTATCTATAATTTGTTATTATTATATATCTTCTGAAAAATTTTACGTGTGTGGCCCTCAACAGCTCACCAAAACTCACTAAATGGCCCTCCAGCCAAAATAATTGCCCACTCCTGAGGTAAAAGCACAATGGGATCTAATGTATGATCCACACAATCGCACCTTCTGCCATGCCAAAAACTGTGGGCACTGTGTGCATTAACTCACTAGCACCAGGTTGAATCTGTGCTTCCGTCTGTTGGATTGTGGAGTAGTTGCCTTCAAGACCCATGTCCAGATAACTTGTCCCGTTGAAGTGAGGGGTTTTTTTCACAGCTTGGTTTCCCTGATACAGTGATCTGCTGGCTGCAATGTCATCTTGCATCTCAGACCTTTGCTAATAGTTTGTGAAAAGATCTGTGAAAGAACCACAGATGTTTCTGTCACTGCTTTCTACCGGTTTCTTGTATTTAAAAAAAAACAAACAAAAACCTGTAACCCATGTACGCACTCTTGCATTTCTTTTCTGGTATCTGGCCTGTGATACAGACTCTGTCATCCCTGTAAGAAAGTTACCCTTATTTGGGTTTGACAGTGCCTGCCAGCCTATTTTCAAGAATCTTCTAATAACTAAAAACATTTCAAAAGAAGAACTTAACATACATAGCCCTTCCTTTTGGATCTTGTCTTTCTGGTAGGAAAAAGGAGGCTCTTTCAATTAGCCTTCCTGAGTTTTAGGAAATGTTGATCTGTTTTTTGGAGACTTCAAAGCTCATGCTCTGTCTGAGTGTTTTTTTGCAAAAGTAAGTGCAAAGATGTATAGAAACTACTTCTAAATGCAATAGTGGAGTTCTTAGTCATTCACTGAAGCTGCCTCTTCCTGGGTTGATCAGTCACCACAAATTGGTGGCTAAGATTTAGAAGCAAGGTTACTTGTGGCCTAGCTGTGTTGTCAAAAGCAGTAAGATAGCATATTGCTACTGTCTTTGCCTTATGCTCTAGCCCAGGGGTTCCCAATATGTGGTGTGGGTACCACCAGTAGTATGCAGACAGTCTGTCAATGGTACGTGTCAACAGGTTTATAATTACTTTATAGGACAAAAATTTGCTGGTGGTGCTTAAGGTTGAACTAGCTAATTGCCCGCCAAGAATGATGGATTTCAGGAAGTGTTTACATGGTTGCCTCCCACTCACCCTTCAGGGCCAGCCATATAAAGACTCCCTCCTCCAGCGCAGGGCTCCCTCCCCCCACCCGCCTCCTCTCCCTGCTGCCTCCCCTTTCATGCCAGCTGTTGGTGGGGGAGCGCTGCCACCATTACCACCCCCCCACACACACACCCCCCTGCTTCCCTCCCTTAATTCCTTCCTGCTGCCCAGCCCTGACAATAGCCGCCACCATGACCCCCATGCTCACCTGGGCCTGTGCAGCTTCCCTCCCCCCTTGCCAAAAGCATTACAGACAGACTAAGCTCTTTATTACATTTGAATATACATGCGCGCACACATGTGTGTGCACATATATATATGTGTGTGTGTACATCAAATTTTAAAAAATGCTTCTTGCTACTAAAAACCAGTTTTCTCCCTAGCTGTTAAATGATGTGCAACAGTTCAAAGCAGGGGTGCTCAACTTATGGCCTGCAGACCAAATGTGGCCCATAGGGCACTCCACAAGTCAGGAAATTTGTCAGCTGAGGAGTGGTGGCCATTAATATGGCCACACTCCCTTCTGCCAAATTCCCAAACCCAAGTCCCATGCACTCTGTCAGAGCCAGGCTGCACATCTTCCTCCCCCTCACCTTTTCCCCTTCCCCAAAGCTAGGCCATGCCTTCTTCCATCCCATGGGCCCAGGCCACTCCCCCTTTCCCCTGAGGACTAGGTTAGGGTTTGGCCACACTCTCTTCTCCCCATGGGGCCAGACCGTGCCCCCTTTTCCCCTGGAGGACCTGGCTGGGGCCAGGCTATGCGGCCTTCCTCTTTCAGGGCCAGGCCATGCTCCCCTTTCCCCACCCCTACCACAGGCCTGGGTTGGGATGAAGTAATGCCCCTTTCTCCTCTCCTCCCCTCCCCTCCCCCAGTCCCCATGGGGTTGGGTTAAGATCCCTTCCCCTCCCCCCCCCCACAGCCCCACCCCTGTGAGGCAAGGTCATGTCCTTCCCTGCTCCCATCTGTGGGGTGAGGTGAAACCCCCTTCAGCCCTCTCCTGGGCTGTGTTCAGGCCAGGCTGCCCCATTGCTTGGCCAGATGGTGGCTGCCTGTTAGCCCCCAGCTCTGGATTGGCTCCACCATCCAGCCTGTGGTTGGACCAGGTACTGTTCATCTGGCCCATGGGGGGTGGAAAAAGTTAAGAACCATTGGTTTAAAGAGCATAGTACTCAGTGAAACTGTAGTTTCATAGATTTCACTTTAGTAGCCGCAACATCACACTTAAGGCTCATGTTCATCTTGTGGTCAAACATGACCCCCAAGTCCCTTTCATCTGTAGTGCTAACCAATGTAGCACTACCAAGCCTATAAGCATGGTGCAGGTTTTTTCCTCCCAAGGTGGAGAACCTTGCATTTTTTGGTGCTGAACACCATCAGGTTCTTGTCCGCCCAGGTTCGTGAGTCTGTCCAGATCTGTCTGGATCACCCTCCTGTCCTCAGGTGTGGATACTTTATCGCAGAGTTTGGTGTCATCAGCGAACTTGGCCAGTCCACTTCTGACACCAATGTCCACATCATTGATGTAGATGTTAAACAGTATAGGCCCTAGGACAGATCCTTGTGGGACCCCACTGGTCACGGCACAGCAAGACGATTGGCTCCCATTGACCGCCACCCTCTGGGTCCTACCGCGGAGCCAGTTCCCCAGCCAGCGGATCGTGGTGACGTCAAGGCCACAGTTAGCCAGTTTAACTAAGAGGTGACTGTGGGATACCAAATCGAAAGCTTTTTTAAAGTCAAGGTATATGACATAGATCTCTTCCCCCTTGTCCAGGTTATAAGTCACCTGGTCATAAAAGGAAATGTGATTGGTCAAGCAAGACCTACCCGCAACAAACCCATGCTGGGTATCCCTCAGGATATTGCCTTCAGCTAGCCTGTTAAGGATGGCCTCTTTGATAATCTTTTCCAAGACCTTCCCCAGGATGGAGGTCAGGCTGATGGGCCTGTAGTTTGCCGAATCTACTTTCCTCCCTTTTTTGAAGACGGGTACAACATTGTCTCTTTTCCAATCATCAGGCACTTCACCAGAGCGCCAAGAACTCTTAAAGATCCATGCCAGGGGCTGAGCTATGATGCTCGCCAGCTCCCTGAGCACCCTTGGGTGTAACCCATCAGGGCTGGATGACTTGAAGGTATCCAGCCTGTTGAGGTGTTCCTTCACGAGGTCAGTTTTGATGGAGGGCAAGGAATCTCCCTCACCTGGGCCTCCCTGATCTATAGTGGGCAGGGCCGTCCCATGGGGCTGATGCTAAATGGGTACTTTGCGTCATTTTCCAAGTTCGCTTTTTCCTGGGCATCAGTTGTCAGTTGCCCCATCTGGTTTAGCAGGATCCAATGTTGCCCTTGCTTTTCCTCTGGCTCCTCACATATTTTAAAAAGGACTTTTTATTTTTCTTGATATTTGTAGCTAGCTGGAGTTTCATCGCAGCCTTGGCTTTCCTGATTTGCTCTCTGCAAATCTAATTATGGCTGAAATTTTGTTTCATAAAGTTACGAAATTTTGGCTGAAATATTCCACTGTTCTTGTATGAATGTACTAGGGGATCTTTCAGTGGTGGAAATGTAGTACATAATTGTAGAGATCCTGCAGTTTTTCAGGTGTCCTCCATACCAGTTGGGACTAGTGGAGGTCCCCCCCCCCCCCCCCAAAGTTCCCACTCAGTTGCTTGGATAATTAGCTCTCTGGAGATTGGGGGGTTACAGATAGGGACAGTTAAAAGGCCTCACCTCCTTATACTTTAGCAGCAGGTTCTATATGCTAGAATGTGGGTATATTTCTATGGTAAAGTTATCCTAGGCTTTTGATCCAGATTGTGTGCCTTGGGTATTTAGCTCTACTTCAACTCATCAAGGGTTGCATCTCTGACCAATATTCTTTCTTTGATAGCAGTTCCTGTGCCTTTCTTTTGGAAAAAACTTCCCTTCAGACTCTTCTCTGCATTCTATATCCCTGCTTCATTTAATGCCACTGAAAGTTACTGCTTTTCTCTGCTGTCTGTTCTTCATACGGCGTCAGGGCTATAGGGAAGAGCACTGTCTGGTAGTCATAGACGAGCAGGAAGATACAGAGAACAGACCTTGCCAGGAAAAGATTTGTTTTGCAAGGTTGAAAAACTGTTTATATTAAAGTAGAGGTGATGAAGTTTTAACAGGAGATGAGAAGGGAAAGAAAAGGTGACAGGCAAAAGGTAATATTTGAAAATTTAATCTTTTTTTTATTTTTTAGTCTGGAAGAGTACGAGGGATACTTTTACTCTCTTCTTTGTCTACCCCAAAAAGCCCTGTCTAGCAATTGCAAAATAACAGCATATGCTCTAACAGCATGGTACTTCCCAGTACAATCCTGAAGCAGAGTATGGTGCTGGGGGAGTTTGCAGCACTGCTTCCTGCATGACCCTGGGGTTTTCATGAAGTTCTCCTATTCTATTCTAGTACTGATTTGGCTCAACTTTGGGACCTTATGAGTTGAGCAGAATGCCTTGGAGGAAACCTAACTTGTTTTATCTAGTGGGAGTTGTGAGAAGGGTTAAATTAGTAGAGTTAGTATGTTCGAGGGGAGCTGCTTATGCCTGGCTGACTTTCTTAGAGGGTTATAGGAAATTCTTGCTGGTTAGTCCTCCATGCTGCCATTTGCAACCTATGTTAGAGGTGCTCTTGTTGTCTGGCCTGATGCACCGCCCCCCGTGGGTCCAGAAACTTGATGGCAGAGGAACACTGCTCTCTTGCTGCCAAATCTCCAGACGCATGAGGAACCCTGGGCCCTGAACGCCTTACCTCAGTGTGCAGGGCCAGGCAGGTAAACCACCAGGTCCCAGAGCCCAATCCTGGTGTTGGGAGCTGGGAGGGGGCAGTGCTGGGCCCTTGGGGCCCAATCCTTGCATGTGGGGGGTGGGAAGGAATGGTACCAGGCCCCAGGGCATGTGGGAGGTGGCAGGGGTGGTGTGTGGATTCACAAGACCCAATCCCAGCACTTGGAGGGTAGTGTCAGGCCACCAGGACGCAATTCTAACACACTGAGGGATGGGGGGAGTGAGCTAGTATCAGGCCCCAAGGCCTGATCTAACCCTCAGGCTGGCCCTGCACTACTGAGGGTCCCAAGCTCTAGTGTTTAAGTGCTGGAATGTCGTTCCAGTTCCCTCCTGTTCCATCCTCTTTAGTCTGTCACATGTGCACCATGAATTGAAAATGTAACGGGTTCCAAAAAGGGTGGTGTTGCCATTAATTATATTGTTGGTGCCATCTACTTTCAGGCCTGTGGCAGCATTTGAGTGTTTAATTCCTGTGTTGTACATGTTCGGGGCCTTTGGGATTCTCCATCTGTTATTAAAGTAGGAACTTAGTAAAGAGATGGGATGTTTATTTACTAGACGTGCTAGTTGTTTAATATCTTGAAGTTTAATACATGGTGTGGGCTTACTCTTTTGTTAAAGGAAATGGAAATCTCCCTTGAATGGCACTCTGTTCTCTAAGTGGATAATGCTCTGAGGCATGGGAGCCGGAGTTACTGTTTTCAGTATGTCCTTGGTTGCCCCTTCGTGGGTAGCTGCAGGATAAGCAGGCTGTTGGTATTAGATCTGCAGCCCCTAGGAGCTTTGGGACTGAAACTGTCTGAGCTGTTTCCAGGGGTCATAGCATGCTTAAGGTGCATGTCTGGCCCTCACAAGACTGTGTATTTGGGTTTGGAAATAACTTTGTATTACCAGATATGTAACTGTTATAACTCCTTGCGCTGGGCTGAGGAGCAGCATAGCATGTAGGATCTTCTTTATTGTTTCCACTACTGTTTCTGAAGGAAAACCATTTTTTAAGGCCCCCCATATGTTTGAAGGAGGAGGAAGGAAACAGAAGTAGAGCATTGATACTTCTGACCTAGTGTATGCCCCAAATTCATTTCGCCCGCAGGGCCAGATGAAAAACGTAGGGCCAGTCCATAGGTTGGATCAGACCAATAGACCCAGCTCCACATGGTGTCAGGCCTGGAACGTGCTGCATGTGGCATTCATGGCTGACCTGAGACCCACAGGCAACACTGCAGGCCGTATCACTGTAGGCTCCACAGGTCGGCCTAGCTAGACAAAGCTTTGGCTGGGATAATCTAGCTGAAGATGGTCCTGCTTTGAGCAGGGGGTTGGATAATCTAGCTGGAGATGATCTCCTGAGGTCCTTTCTGCCCTGACTTCAATGATTCTATGATCTTTGATACCCCTGCACTAGATTAATAGGAGTAGAGAGGAGGGGGATAGAAATGTCAGCGTAACCAGAGCAGGTTTTAGCTTTGATCTGATTTCTTTTGCAGCCTTTCAGAGAATGATGTACCAGCCTTCACACTGATCTTCTAAATAATAAATGCAAAAACAAAATGCAGGTGGAGTTATGCAGTGAGAATTGTTCTAATAGAAAATCCATTCCCAAATTGCCAGTGGTCTATGGATGGAGTGCTGGATGTTCCTTTAGGAAGAGGCAGACTAGCCAGTGATGTAGCTATAGTTATTGATTGATTTATTTATCAATATTGAGTTATTGTCTTCATAGTTTATGTTGAACCTTTTACAGGCAGAATGGGGGGCACAGTCCTTCCCCAAAGAGCTTACATTAAAGACTGGGAAGTACATAAGGAAGGTGGCAGGAAAAATTAGTTGTGTATCCTCTTGTATGACAATAAGACCCTGGGAAGAAAAACCTGCAGCATCCTTACAGGCTCAGCAGTGCTACACTGGCTAGCACTATGGACAAAAGGGACTTGGGGGTCATGATTGACCACAAGATGAACATGAGCCTGGAATGTGATACTGTGACTAGTAAAGCAAGCAAAATGCTTGCATCCACAGATGCTGCTCAAGTAAATCCTAGGACGTCATCCTCCCTTAATATTATATACAACTAGTAAATTGCCTGTCAAGAATGACAGAGAGAGGAGGGGCGGGCAGGGATGGAGCCCCGCATCCGGCCACGTCCCTTCCTCCTGTCGCTCTGTGTGCAGCTCCGCTCCCTGCCCGCTGGGTGGGTGGAGCATCTGGCCCCTGCTCTACCACCTCCACCCCGCTGCCTCCCCTCCCTCCCTGCCTGCTGGCTCCCCCTCCCTGCCGGCTCCCCCTCCCTGCCAGCTGTTCTGGGCAGTGTCGGGGCCTGGTGGTTGGGGGGGGCGGCGAAGCACCGCCACAGTGAGGCATGAGGAAGCCCTGCGGCTCAGCTGGTCAGGCAGTCTAACCCTGGGAGCCAGAGAGAAAGGAGATCCTGGCCGCCTGGCTCCTAGCAGAACAGCAGAACTGGGGCAAGCAACTTAGTGCTTGGGAGCAGGACAGGCCTGAGAATAGGGTCAGGTGAGCCTGTAGCCTAGAGGCAGGCCTGGGAATATAGGTGAGCCTGTAGCCCATAGAGGGGCAGAGCCTGGGGCTGGAGGGCCTAGAGAGGAGGCAGGATGTCAGCAGGGCCCAGAGAGGAGTCAGAGGCTGAGTTGGGGTTGGTAGCCCAGGAGGTGGCCCTGTGGGTGAGCTTCAGCAGTGCCAGAGAGTCCAGAGGTTTGGAGCAGGAAGAGGGGCAAGTGTCAGCAGGCCAAGGGATCCCAAAGATTTTAACTGGCCTATGATTGGGACCAGAGGCTAAGGTTGTGGGGGAAGGCAAAATACGGCCCACCAGCTAAATCCAGCCCACCAAATGACTGGATCCAGCCTGCAGGGGGCACCCACCAATTGATTGGACCAGGCCCTTGGCTGCCCCTATGGCGCTCCACTTGAGGTAGCCAGTGCTGTACTCCTATTTGCACCTGCTGGCCCCAGTCCCAACCAGCAGGATTGCTTCCAGAGCAGCTGCAGTTATTCAGGTGCTGCTCAGCTCCCCTTGCCTACAGTGGCAGCTCCTCTTCCTGCTTCTGCTGTGCCACTGGGTGGGAAGGAAGCTTCAGCTGGGCAGCTCCATCCCCAGAGTGCAGGGCTCCAGCTCCCGGTTGCCATCTCCCTACTCCGACTGCCAGCCCACAACAGCCCTTCAAAACTCCTGATGTGGCCATTGGGCCCAAATAATTGCTCACCCCTAATCTAAGAAGACCAAAGCTAAAGGACTACAGCTGTAGACCAAGGTGGCCAAGGAGCCCATAACTCAGGAGGGGTGAAGACTGTTGGCAGCCCTTTTCCCAGGAAGGGCATGTATTAGTATGTCATCTGCAAGGCATGGGAATGGGTATTGGGGGGGATGGAGCCCACATAACTGGTCCATAAGGCAGTGACTGTGGACACCTGTGGTCGTGAGGAGGAGACCAGGCTTGGGAAGCCCTGGGGCAGTTTCCCTTGTATCAAGGTGTGAACAGCAAGTGAAGAGGAGATTGCCCAAGGAGAGTCACAGGATGGCAAGGGCTAAATGGCCACTCCTGGGACCAGCACTTGCTCGCACCTAGCTATAGTTATGTACTTTCAACAGTCAGTGCTTTCCCACAATGTGCTTGGCTTACTCACTGCAGTTGCTGAGTGGAACTCCATGGAGCTGTTGAAAAGTGCACTGATGTACACATGCTGTGGTGGATCGGTAGTGGTAGCTGCTGCCAGCCACCAGACCTTCCAGCAATACTATCACAGAAGTTCCAGTGGCAGAGGCAAGTCCATTCAGACGGGGCCCTAGCCAGACTCCCTGCTCTGTGATTGTTCTGTGCGCTGTAATCTGATTAATTTCCATTTGCAGGTGAACAGGACAGCAAGCAGCAGCTAGGGGCAGAGTGATGTAAAACAAGATAGTAGGTACATGATTACAGCAGAATGGGGTTATTCCTTGGTGAAAAAGTAGAATGCTAGATACCTCACCAGAGTTCAGTCTGCCCTGACTGAGATGTAAGAGGTGGTGTTCATACCTCTTCACACTGTATTTTTTAGACTCTGCAGAAGTTTGAATTGATTATACTTGGTTTTTATTTCAACTTCAAACAGTTTCATTTTTACATGAAAGATGAGATTGTGGAGCACAATTCAGCACTGAGGGTGAACTTCACAGGACAGACATTTGGAATAATGCAGCTGCAGATACCATGAGCCTGTGGTATCAGAGGAGCTTTTGTCTTGGTTCTCTTAGGGTTGTGCAGTCTTAAACTCTTGGAGAAGAGTGATCCATCCCCAAAGCAGATTAGGGGCTTAAATCGTATGATAAATTGGAGTTGGCATCCTAGGTACGGGGTACTGAACTATATAGCGCATCTGATTCTGTGTACAAGTCCCTAATGTGTGGGCTTGCTATTGGAAGGAGCAGAGAAGGCCCCTATCTACATTCTCTGGAGTGGTCTTAAAATATATTTCTTATGGACCTAGTCTGCATTGATTAAGTTTGTGCCACTGTCTTCCTGCACTTAGAGCAGCTACAGATCGTCAGTTTATCTCTGCATTGGCTATTTCTGCCCTCTGCTGGAATGTCTGGATTATAACAAATTATAAAGACATGGCTTCTGTGTATAGAAAAAGTATCTGGCAAATAAGTAATGAATTTAGGATTCAGTCAGTCCTATTCTGGAAGTTTGGGGCTGGAGGTAGCATCCTGCTGTGGATTATCATGAGGCAATGTGTGCAATACAAGAACATGTTTTTAAAGGGTATATATACAGTGTGACATATTCCTTATATCTTATCTGTCCAGATGACTGACAAAGGACCATAAGTATTGAAGTTCATTTCTACCTTTTTTGGATGTCAGCGTGGTGTACTTGCCTGTTTAACATTCCTGATCATCTGTGCCCATTAACAGAAGCTCAAACAACTTCCCTGAAACCAGCAGTTGTCTGTTTTGGAAAACAGATGCAAAATCCATGCTATAGGAATACCTGGGTCCAGTGAGACCTTTGAAAGGATATGTGTACAACAAAGCTGTGGAGATATAGAGCCGTGTGGTTGTTAGTAACATGACTGAATTTTAAGGCTTGATCACCTCTTCAGGGACAGTACTCTCCTGTGCAAAGCAAAAGCAAAAAGAACCAGTTCTATAATCCCACAACATGGTTGCATGATGGTACTAGTTCTGCCATTGAAGACACTGTATAAGTCCGTGCTGCTCCCTTCCACAATAGGGAAAGGGGACATCATATATTCAAATCCAGTTTTCCATCTTTCTAAGGCAGGGGTGGGCAATTATTTTGGGTAGAGGGCTACTTACCAAGTTTTGGTAATCTGTCAAGGGCCACATTTCCCTTTCTGGCACAGGGAAGCAGGAACAGCCCCACGGTCCCAGGCCATAAGCCTCTGGTAGGCAGGGTCTTCTAGTTGGGGGGGCAGGGCTAGATGGGCCTTGTTGCTGGGTCCTGCTGCCGGCTTCCCTTAGGTCCTACTGCCCCTGGCTCCTGCCATCTTTGACAGGCAGCCAGGAGCAAATAAATAATAAATTTTCTAATTTTTTTTAGGGGCTCCATGGGCTGGATATAATGGCTTAGTGGGCCAAATCCGGCCCCCAGGCTGTATTTTGCCTATTCCTGTTCCAAGGGGTAGGATTGCTTCTGATTTCCCCCCAACGGGCCATGTGTTTTATCATTGCATATCATTAGGAAGGATTTAACTATATGATGACACAAAATTATTTTGAGGTGAGCAAAAAGAAAACTAATAGCTCTAGCTCTCATCTCTTAAACCTGTAGAGTTTCTTTATGTCTGCCTGGTGGCTTAATTCTCCCTCCTTCCCCACTCTGCCACCACCATTTTAGCATTCAGGATGTGGCAATTTGGCTCTGTCCTCCTGTGTTCGGTCTGAAAAGACATGGACTAATCTGGATTATTACTGCCCATTACCTCTCTTCGTCCCCTTCACCTCCTTTTTATATTTAGAGTGTTTCTTATGTCACTGATTGTTTCTCCCCTTCTCCTTCCTCTTTCTGTCTCACAGACTTTGAAGCGACTCATGGCAGATGAGGTAAGGATGGTTGCTTTCTTTTGTGTATACTTTTTTCCGCCTACTGTAACTTTCTTGCGCCTGGCTGTTTCCCAATAGCTTATTCAGTGTCCCATGCATGCTGTGCCCCTAGATTCTGTTCTGTTCCTTACTAAGCAGCCCTAACTCTTGCTGGTGCAAGCCTGCTGCATGCATGTTGTCTCTTATGGGATGCACCTGTAAGATTCTCTACCTCTGCTTTCAAAATGTAGATTGTCATAGTCTCATCTCTGTCCTCCCAAGCATTGGTAGAGTTCAGGGGTGCCCAAACTTTTTGAATGTGGGACCAAATCACGAACTTTTTATCACCAAGTGGGCCAGCGAGCCACCTTCAGAGACCCCACAGAAAGTGCTATTGCATCAGGAAGTGATGTCACATGACCTTTGACACCAATGAAGTTGTAGGAAGTGACAGTGAAATGGGTCTAACCAGTTCAAAACTCTCCCTCTAGCATCCACCTCTGCCACTGTTCGGGACAAGATACTGAGCTAGATGGACCATGGGGCTGACCAAGCATGGCACTTTTTATGCTGTTATGTTCAGAAACTCTTATGTTCTTTGGCTGAGCTTCCAAACTATGGCTGAGATTTGCAACAAGGGGTAGATAGGCATGTTACAAAGTTGTCATAAAAGATTTGGAACCCTCTAAATCCCATTCATTTTAATGGAAGTTGGCTTTTTGACTCAGCTTTGAAAATCTCAGCCCAAGGTGCCAACCGAATAAGTCAAAATAAATTTTTCATTTCTATGCATTGCATCTATGTAGGGCTATCCAAGCATTTTACAAACATGAAATGAACCTTAGGATGAGCCCAGCCAGAGCAGCAGGGGCTCAGCTACATTTTCCCCCTACCTGCACTGGTCAGTCCCGAGCAGCACACGGTTCCGCTGCCACTTCTGCTCACTGGTGCTGACCCAGGCGGGTCTGTCCCATCTGGAGCAGCACACAGCTGAAGCTGGCTTCCCATGTGCTACTGGGGATGGGAGGAGCCTGGCTGGGCTGGCACCGGCCAGCAGAAGTGGCGGTGGAGCCGTTTACCACCCAGGACTGACTGGCGCAGGTAGGGAGAAAATGCAGCTCAGGCCCTGCTGCTCCGGCCAGGCTTGTTCTGTCCCAAGCGGCACACAGCTCCACCACTGCTTCTGTTGCCTGATGCCGACCCGGCTGGGCTGCTCCCATCCCCAGTAGCATGTGGGAAGCCAGCTTCAGCTGCATGCCGCTTTTCCTGGTCGGTGCTGACCCGGCTGAGTCCGTCCCATCCAGAGCAGCGTGAGGCTGAAGCCGGGTTCCCACGAGCTGCTGGGGATGGGAGGAGCCCAACTGGGTCTGCACCGGCCAGCAGAAGCTATATGTTGGACAAGTCTGGTATAGTTAATATTAAAAGCCTAACTAGCAAGTCTGGCACCCTGGACAAAACCGTTTGGAGAGCGGGGGTCAGGAAGGGGTATCAATCTTACTTGCTAGGGGTGTGGTCTACCCACCTTTGTTGCTGCTATTACAGAAGCGGTGCTGGACTGCTGCTGCCCAGCACAGACTCCCCAGGGGGCTGCCCTGGTCTGGTGTCCTCCCCAAGTCAGTGCCTGGGACTGATGCTCCACTTTCATACCCCTTGTTGATTAATAGTCTTAGTGCTGTCGTGTTTCTGGTGGATAGTGCTGCAAAACTGCTTCTGGGTTTCAGGGTTTTGCTGATTCAGACTTCCCTGGGATGATGCTGAATTTGGATAGCATCAGTAGTTGTGCCAGAAGATGTCAGTTTTTCCTCTGTTAGTGACAGTGCATGAATATCTAGAAAAGAGAATAACCACTAACCTGGGCTGCAGGTTGTCAGTTACGTGTGGTATTAGAGGATTTTGTCTATATTTGAATCTTCACTCTTGAGTGTCCCTACTAATTGGCATTTGGTATGTTCCTGAAGCATGGGTTCAGGCCCCTTGGTATAAAGACTACCTCCTAAACAAGCTCTGTTTTCTCTCTGTTGCCAACAGTGCAAGTCTGAGAGTCTAGCTGGATTTTGAGATGGCATACAGAGTTGAAGATGATCAATAAATCTGAGAGGTGGGCAATGTATCCCGTTGAATTTGTTTTTGTTTTTTTTAATTTCACTCAGCTGGAACGATTGACCAGTATGAGGATAAAGAAGGAGAAGGAAAGACCCAATGCATCTCATAGGAATTCATCTGCCTCCTATATGGATGTTCAAAGCACAAGCCAGACGCTGCAGGAAATCCCTGATGAGGATGTGCTTGTACTCTTTGAGCAGATGCTGGTAAGTCAGTCACCCGTACTTCCACCTTCTGTTCCTGCATGCCTTGCTTTCTATACTAGGGGTTGGCACATTTTTTGATAGTGGGAGTGAAGGGGGCAAAATGACCTAGCTCAGGTTGGAGATGGCTGGGCATTGGGATCCAACTGCTGCTCCCATTTCTCCCTACTGCCCAGCTACACTGTTTCATAGCAGCCCCCTCCGCCCTCCCCCTTCTGCTCGAGTCTCAAGCAACAGACAAGCAGCTTAGGGGGGATCCTCCCAACAATGAATACCACTGAAACCATAGCTCTGCAGGCTGAATCTGGCCTTGACCCCCACACTAAATGATATCTTCCCTTTTTTCTCAGGTCAGGAACTGGCGACCATGCCTTCCACTTTTCTAAAATGTCTAATTATGCAAGGCCTTTGTTACAAAACAACATCCCACAACTTCTGTTTTGCTTTCATATACCTCCATGCAGAAGGGAGTCTGTTTGATCCCTTGGACTGTAGTTTCTCAGATCCAAACGAGCATATTATAATATTCCTCTGTGGACACCCCTCCATCCAGCTTCTAAGTCCCAGCCCTTTTTTTTCCAGTGGCTCTAATTCTAGGGTTTGTGAGTGATAAACTCTCTTTAATATGTTGCAGCCAATTGCTTGATTGCATCCCCATCTCTGGTACCTTTGCTGTTGGGTTTTAGACTCCTCAGTTGTTTAATAGCCCTCTGATTTTGGTATTATTGGCAAACATTAAATCAAGAATATTTTCCACAAAAGAAACCTAGCAGATGTGAAACAGAGGCAGGGACTTGAGAGGGACTGACTTTTTTTTAGTAGGATAGAACTCTCATGGGAACCATAAGAGTCTTGGACTGAGTAAGAACTAGCAAGTGGCTTAACTGCTTGACAGTAACATCATTATTGGGACAGAAGACTGCAGTCTGAGAATTCTTGAGGTTGGTCACTTAGCTCTTGATTAAGGAGACTAAGAGGTAACTTTCTCTGGCTTTCCTTAGGACATTTTCTATTTCCTTTAAGGAAGTGTATAGTGGGGATTGCTTTTGTCCTTTTCTTAGCTCAGGTGTTTCCCTCTGAAGATTATGTATGATGATTGTATAAAAAGCAAGTACTTTTCTTTCCCTCCTGAGATTCTGCCATGCTAACTGAAACAGGTTTCAGGTCTTCCTGTGACAGGGTTGGAAGCATTCTGTTGCCACAGACTGAGCAGATTGTATTCCATGATGTTTCTACTTGAGGGATTTTGTTCCAAGGATTAGGGCATCTGAATAAATATTTTTTTTATTTGGCTCTTTTTGTTCAATAGGTGGATATGAATCTGAATGAAGAAAAACAGCAACCTCTGAGGGAAAAGGACATCATAATCAAGAGGGAGATGGTGTCCCAGTATCTGCACACTTCCAAAGCTGTGAGTATTCTTGCTCTGAGTACAGAAAACAGTAAAGGAAGGGCACAGTGAAGTACAGGAAGAAATACAAAAGCATCCCTTGTAGGAGAAGTTTTTAAGTGGCATCTGAAATCTTTCACAAGCATCTTGAACAAATGTGAAGGAAATGTACAGGAAAGGAAATGGCTCAGACCCTAACTGTTCTTAGAAAGTGGTGTACAGCCTCTATGGCACTTAACTTGGCAAGTAAAATTGAACAAAAGTAAGATTTCCAGTTAATTCTTAGTGAATTTGTACGTCAGAAAGTAGCTTAAAATTGTTATTAATTTATACTTGTTGTTAGTTTATCGCATCATTTAGTTAATTTTCATAGTTTCTAAAGATAGCAGAGTGAACCAAGATATGGTAAGACCCAGATCATTCATATCCAGGTGGTTTGCAACCCAGCTGATACAGCAACCTGTTGCAAATTAAGGACGAACCTTTCAGCTATTTGCTGTGGTAGTTACTTCAGAGAGTGCCTTTTCTTCACTCAGAGCACTACAATAGTATCAGCTGGTCAGAGAAGCACTACCCTTTTGGAAGTAGCTGAAGTGAACAGCTGAGCACTTCCGTGATTTGCTGAGTACCCACAGCAGTTTTCAAATCCTCATCTTTGCAAGAGAGTTAGGAACCCTATGAATTATCCAGCTTCTACTGTATTCTGTGACTAAGTGTTAACAACTAACCATTTTCGTGAAATAATTATTTTTTAAAAATTCTGAAAACTTCTTTCATTTCTGAATGTTATTTACTTTTTAAAAACACTCTGAAGAGGAGCATCATGGTTGTTTTTTTGTGTGTCTTATTGATTCGTGTTTATAAAGGTCTTGCCAAGAAAAAACTACCAGACTAGACAGAGGAATCATTGAAACAGACTATATGCAAAGTGGTGTCAAATTCTCCAAAAAAGGGGGAAAATATCAGTAGCTTTCTGTTGTTGTATGTATTGGGTTTGGTTAAATATCTAGGCTGTTTTGTGAAACAGGTGGAGAAAAATTAACGTTTCATGTTTTAAAGGAAAATAATCAGTTACTTTATTTTTATTTAATTTTGTTTCAATCAGCTTTATTAAAAAAAATCCTCTAATTTTTTCCTGCAAAAAGCACTTTGTTTATAGAAAAAATAACATTTTTACTAAAAAATTTCAAACAAAATTTTGATAGTCTCTCCTACATTTGCATGCCATAAGTAATCTGAATTTTTCCCCCAAAATGCTTCAAGTCAACATTGCCCTTCTATGAAAAGACAGTCTGTCATCAGTTGTAAATAGTCTTTCATCATAAGCTGTTCTAAAAGATCCCTGACCAAATGGAATAATGAAATAGCTTGGCTGATTCATCACATATTTCTAAAACAGGGCTTGGTATATATGCTTAACTTCAGATTCCTTTTGAAGTCTGTTTTGTCAGGTCCTCTCTAAGTGGATTATATTCTAACATCACATTTGAGATGTGAGGAGATCTATTGTGTAAGATTTTTAGACAAAGTTGTGAAGATTTTTTCAGACTTACACCCAAATAATTTTTTAATGTATGAACATATGACCAGGTCCTTGTGGAATTTTGTTTCTCAAAAGTCTGATGCGGATCTACACATCTACTAAAAGAAACCGTCTAACTTTTTCAAACTTGCTAAGAGCCTTCAAGTCAACTGGTCATAAGAGCAGTATATCTTGATGATGATACTGAATAACCTGAGCTCAGTCTTTAGTTTCCTTCTCCAGTAGTGCTTTTGTCTGGCTGTAGCCAGGCTCACCTGCCAGAACTAAGTATTTTCCCCTTCCACTCAATAGGGGACAGGCAACCACAGTTATTTTTCATATCATGCACACTCCACATAGATATGTATCACAGCTCTTGCTATGAAAACTTTGGCAGCAAGGAGAATACAGGCAGAGCACTAGCAAGCAGCTGCCCTGAAACTGAATAAGGGTGAGAGAGTTTCAGAAGTTCTTAAAATGATAGATACAGTAGGAGTCAAATTCTTCTTACTTGCAATTGCGCCATACTCCCTGGGAGGAAGAGGAGAATGGGGTAAAAATTTCATACAGGAGCCCATGGTTTAATCTTTTTATAGAATCGCAATTTTTAATTTCTTGAGATTTTGTTTCTTTGGGCCACTGTCAGCTCTTTAGCTTGCTGGACCCACTAGGACCATTCTCTCTCTCCCTTCAGAAACAGTCAGATTGCCTTCACCAGTCAGTTAGCATCTTGATTAGAAACTCAGAATGAGAGATAAAAATGTGAGGAAACAGAGGCTTAGAAGAATAGCAGATGCTCTGAACTTGTCCATCTGAAATGCGCAAAAAAACAAATTATTTGCTATGTTATATTCTTACCTCCCAGGCACATTGGCAATGCCAGTAAATGAAGGAGTCCTGAAGCATGTAAAAAAAAGACCAGTTACAGACTCTAGCCTCTATTTGCAGCAAAGTGATTGGAAGTCAGGGCATGGATGTCCCTCAGAGAGAACTGGAGTGCTTTGTTCTCATGTATGGCTATTTAATGATATTTGTAGCACAAAAATCTAGACTGACAGGAGTAGTTAGATAGTCCTAAGGACAGAAGTTTGAATCCACAACGTTGTCCAAGGCCTACACATTTCACATTAAAAGACATCTTTGTGGATCTGGCCCCAGGATCCTAAAAAGCTGGGCCATCTGGCCAGGTGAGTTTACTTTTTGGCATCTGTTAGCCAGCTGTCGAGGCCTGGTCACTAAATGTGAGTGCCTGACTTCAGCCAGGCTGCCACAGTTCCCTGGCAAGCTCTCGCAAGAAGCAAAAGGTATGCTGGGGATAGCTAATAGCTAGAATTTCCCTTCAGGAGCCTCTAATACAGGATTCCATTCCCTGACTAGATGCTGCTATCAGCATCGCCTCTGATACAGTCCTCTGACATTCCTTAAGGCAGCAAGGGCCAACCTTTTTGGCACATGTGCCTCAACTTACATCCTGTGCCCTCTCTAGTGCTATTCCAATCCTCTTCCCCCGTCTGATCTTCTCTGCTTCCTGCTTATCAGTTGCTGTGTTCCCTGCTTCCTCCCTGATCTGCTGTGTGCCATGCATAGAGGCTGCCCATGCCACTCACGGCACTTGTGGCCAACCTGCAGCACTCCATTTTTAAAACATCTAAATAACCGTTGAAAACCTTCCCTTTAAAAGGGCAGACCTTTTTAGCTTATATATGGATCAGTTGTTACATACATTAAAGCAGGGGTTAATAACCTATGGCTCATGATCCAGATCCGGTCTGTAGAGCTATTTGAAGTGGTGCACAGAGCTGGCGGAGCGTCTGTGCGCTTTGGAAGCATTTTTGTGGGGAGGGACAGTGGCTGCTGAGTACGGGCCACTTCCAACCTCATGAAGTAAGCTCTGTTAAAGCAGCTCCCCACTGCAGAATGATGCTAACCTGTGCCCTAAAGGACTCTTAAAGACCTATACACATGACTGGGAGAAACCCTTTGGATACTGGAGTCAGTTCTTTCTCTTATTACTGGAGACCTGCATGCTGACCTTCTTATAGGAAGTCCCACTTCTGCAGGACAGCCCCATCCTCTTCCACGACTGTCCCTGCATCTTCTTCCCAACAGCAGGTTTGACATTCAGATTGAAAGGCCATTTTTCTCACTATAGTTCTGGTTAGCTTCTTTCCAATGTTCTCAGGCACAAGCTGGGATTACTTCAAACAGTACAGGAGCTTGTAGGTGCCATTATAAAATTGAGTGGGTGGAAAAGAAAAAGGGGTAAAGACTAAAACTATATGGAGTAGCCTTTAGTAATAAGCTGCAAGGGAAAATGGTGGATTTCTTACTTCATTTAGGAGCCTGTCACAGCTTGCTGTATGGTCAACTGTAGCAATTAAAGGCAAATCATACCCCAACTCCCTTCATAGTCCCCAGGGCTAACATTACTGTTAACATTACTGTTAAGGTGCTGAGGGAATTGGCAGAGGTCATTGCTGGACCCCTGGCACAGCTTTACAAGTGCTCGTGGTACTCTGGCAAGGTGCCAGAGGACTGGAAAAGGGCCAGTGTGGTCCCCATTTTCAAAAAAGGGAGGACATTGGTCAGGCCGCAGTTGGAGTACTGTGTCCAGTTCTAGGCACCGCACTTCAGGAGGGACATGGACAGCATTGAGAGGGTCCAAAGAAGGGCCACTCACATGATCAGGGGGCAGCAGAGCAGACCCTTTGAGGAGAGGCTATGGGACCTGAACCTGTTCAGCCTCCACAAGAGAAGGCTGAGAGGGGATCTGGTGACCATCTATAAACTTGCCACGGGGGACCAGCAGGCAGTGGGAGAGTCCCTGTTTCCCCCAAGCACTACCAGGAGTAACAAGGAGTAATGGCCATAAGTTGACTGAGCGGATTTAGACTAGACATCAGAAGGCATAACTTCACAGTCAGGGTGTCTAGGATCTGGAACCAACTTCCAAGGGAAGTGGTGCTCGCTCCTACCATGGGGGTCTTCAAAAGCAGGCTAGATAATCACCTAGCCGGGGTCGTCTGACCTCAGCATTCTTTCCTGCCATGGCGCAGGGTCAGACTTGATGATTTGCTCAGGTTCCTTCTGACCCTACCAACTATGAAACTGTACCTTTTCTACTGTGGATTAGACCCCCAATCGTCACCTTCCATTCTTCTCCTAGGAAAGGAATGTTAACCCTCAAAAGTCCAATCTGAACCTTGCTTATAGGCATAATTTATTAGTATAATCATAGCCATCCACAGAATCTCTTCAAATAAGATATTTCACAAAACACCTTTACAGCAAGACAAGTCTTTGTATCACTGTCCTGAATCCCTACTTTCAATTATCCCCCCATAAACTTAACCAACCATTTTCAGTTCCTCTGCTTGTATTCTCAAGATTCTTTTCCAGTGGCACTGTTTTGCAAATCTTGCAACACTTCCCAGTGACCTTTCCTCAGGCATTCTGTGGGAGGGCTTTCTATAGTGATCCACACCGTAAGCTCCTTCACCTGTGAGTCCTGCCCTGCTGAGATCATCTTCACAGTAACCTGTCTCCAGAATCAACCCATCTTTTCTTGGGGTAAGCCTGCCCTGAGTTGGCTCCTTCCTTTCTTTTTCCTGAGGCCTACATATAATCCTTCTTCTTAATAGGATTCCCCAGTGTTCTCTCTTTACCAGATCACTCCTTTCTGTTCCTCTTTTTCAAAATTACAGCTCAGGTCTTTGTAATGGGTAGGTGACAACTATCAGATCTTAGTATAGAGCAACTAACCAGTCATGGATGAACTGGATTTCACTGATGAGGAAGGGTTTTTGTTCCTGTTGTGGAATGTATCATCTTAGACCTGAAAGGCACAGACAGAAATGACAATTTTTGCCCAATCTTGCCATAGAAAGTAGTATATAGCCATGACCAAACACAAGTGCACAGTTGCAAACAGCTTAAAAAAATGGCAGTTGGGTGAAAATCTGAACCTCATTGCGTAAGGGGTCAGGTGAAGACGTTTTAGAACAAAGCATTTTCTGTAACTTCTGTGTGCGCTGTAAGTGACTAAACCATTTCACATAATGAGCTTCTAGTACTAAATGAAATCACATGCTGAAGATGATTATGTTTATTTTATTTATTTTGTTTAAATTCACTAATTCTTTAAAAGGAAGACCTTGTCCTTAAGTCTGATTCCTTATCTGTGTGTGTCTTCAATCTACCTTCAGGTAGTCTTCTTATTCCGAGGTATACTTATTAGTTATATTACTATAGGGCCTAAGACCTCTAGTCAGAAACCAGGGCCCTGTTAAGTACCGTAACATTCCAGTTATAATTCAGCCTTTTTCCCATTTAAAAGAAACATAAAAATAACACTTGGAACAACTGGAACAATAAAGTACTATTTTACAAAGCACATGACCCTCTGTTGAAATCCTAAAGCCCACATGGCCCTTAAAACTGCTGCACAAAGTGATCTGCTTTGTCCTGTGTATTGGGGAAGAGCCACCATAGCTGTGTGAACCCAGAACACCATGATCCCACAGTTCCCATGGAACTGCTTAGTCTTCTCTACCAGAGTGGAAGGCAGGCAGGCTAAGATCTCAGAATTCCAAAAAACCTGATGTCAGGTGAGGTTTCCAGACCCCTGGGTCCATTGTAGGGAGCATGGAGCTGGGAAACCTTTGGTAGCAGCTCTAAACAGTTAATGTTGCAGATTACTACTAGAACCACAGGCCCAGAAGGAGCCTATGAGGTGAGATGACAAGAAAGCATGCAGGGTTCTGTTGGAAGCCTTTCTTTTTGATTAATTGGAAGTTGGCCAAAAGCAATAGTGAAACATTTTGAATTTAACATAGTAGCATTTTCCAACAAAACAGGAGTAAGAAAATTCTCCCAGAACTACCCACTTTCTCCTGTCCCACATCCCTCAGAAATTAGGAAAATTTGGAATTGAATTCCTAAAACCAAGAGTTTGGATCCGGGGTTTTGGCTGTATTGTCAATGAACTTTGACTCCAGAGCTGCAGTTCAAATTGCCTTTTTAATAAGAGCCAGTTTTTGTTTAAACCTGTTGCGGTTTCTATTTAACTAAAATATTTGTCTTTTATATTTGAAGACAATATGATGAGTCTTGGGTAAAATCTTGTCCGATACAGAGGAAACCATTTGTGTTTTTATTGTATTTAATTCTTTGCATCCTTTCCTTGATTATTTGATTCTTCTGTGAGATTTTGTAAGAGCAATTGCAGGTCAAGGACTTTATCTGTAGCTATTGATTTATATTTGGAGAGGGGGAGCTGTTTTTCATAAAACTGAACCTGAAAATATGGGAGCAATTTACATGTAGTGTCAACTTGTAGTTGGAACAAGATTGTATTTCGTACATGAACCGCAAACCTTCAACAGCTATTATGTAAAGATGTGAAGAAACAGAGAAATTGTCATTAAATACTTTAACACTTAATTTTCTATGATTCTTTGAACACCAGTTCAAACTGATGATATCAACTGCTATGCTGTATAGGAGCTCAAGAAATGTTATGGGCCTCAGTGGGAATAACGTGTTAATGGTGCCCAGGGTCTAGTTCATTTTCATTAAAAACTAATAGTGCCACCCAGGTAGAAGGAACTTGATTACAATGCACTGGATTAAGGGGGAGGTTGCCTAGATAGTATTTGGAAGAGAGGGAACACTGAAGTTACTTGTCAAAACTAGGGGCTTCTTGTTTTAACTGAATGTGACTTTCTGAAAGTTGGGTGAGTTAGTTTTGGGTCCTATGCAAACAAACACTGCTGATGCATACCCAAATGGTATCAATTGAGAGAGAGAGATTTTCCTGCTGGGTTGTCTAGAAGTTTGTGCCCTTTTTTGTTAGATGTGAAATCAGTCAAAATAATCCTTTTGCTCGTCACCTCTAGGATTTATTTTTTCCAAGGTAGTCCAAGGATAGCATGATACAAATGTATAGATGTACCAAGGGCCACTGGGACGAACTCGGATCATATTCTACTTCAGCCTAACATAAATGGTGACAGACATCAATATCTCCTCTTCTATTCATCCATATAAAGTACAAAAATAATACCAAATAACACCATCCTTCTAGAGAGCTCAGTCTGTCTTGCCTACTAAGAGAAGTCACAGATTGATTGATTAAAATGCTAATACATACGTAGAGCATATGTGTGTGTGTGTGTGTGTGTGCGCGCGCGCGTGCGTGTGTATGAACAATAAAAAGTCAAAATCTCTTTTTTGTGCTACTATTAAAACTAGCTGACCTGGAATTTGATTTCTTTCTTCCCTGTGTAGGGTATGAATCAAAAGGAGAGCTCTAAGTCGCCTATGATGTATATCCAGGAGCTGAAATCAAATCCCAGGGATGCCCAGCTGCTCAACTGTTTGGAGTCTCTGCGAGTGTCACTGAACAATAACCCTGTCAGGTAAAGGGCTGGCTGAATCAGAGGAGACCAGGCAGGGACCTGGAGATGTAAATAAGGAGACTGGTTCCTTGGCTGTTGGGAACTGTGGACAGTGCATTGAAAATGAGTGGAGGAGAGACAGGACAGGAGGTGATTGAGAGTCTTGGACTGTCCATCCTTCTTTGCGCTGCTGATATGACTATATTGTGTTCCTTACAGCTGGGTGCAGAATTTTGGAAATGAGGGCCTCGCTTCCCTGCTGTCTATCTTAAAAGTGCTTCATGAGGAAAAGGATGAGATACCCAGGTAAGGGACTGACTGAGTAGGAACTGTTTATAAAACTGTTCATAAGACCCTGTCCTGATGAGCTTATAAATTTCTTATAGTCTCTTTGGAGGCCCATAAGGGTGTAGGGCACATATGGATTGGCTAATTGTGAATAAAGGCAACAGGAAGAAAGCAATCCTGGGTTACCAATCTGCACTATGAGATTTGGGGGGGCCTTTCCTCTGTCTATTTTGAATACAGGTATGGTTTGATTAGGGCAGAAGTTCAGTGCAGCATTAAATACAAAAGACCTCATTTGGCTTCATTTGAGAATTGTGGGATTACTGAGTTTAAGTTGATTAGAACAGTTTCTCTCAGCCTTTGTAAACTCAAGGCACCTGTCCATAACTTTCATGAATTTAACAGCATCCCAGGTGAGAAAAACTGTTGTACTGTCTCATTTGACCCCCTCCTGCCACCACTGCTTCCACAGGTGCCTCCCAGAAACAGATGCACAAGACAGTTTCACCTGGCTATGGTACCTGTGCCACAGCACCCTTGAAAGGGTCTTGCGGGATTCTGCTTGAGAACCACAGGGCTAGAATGTGAAGATCATCTTCATCCATGTGACTATAGTGATTGACAAAAAATGCAAATTGATAGATCTAGTTTCCCTTCCTTGCAGCTCATATGATACCCGGAATAAACATGAGATCATCCGGTGCCTGAAGGCATTCATGAACAACAAGGTGAGGCCCCTCTCCCACTCCAGGATGACTCTACTACCTCTTCCTTGTGTTCAGTTTGCCCTAACCTCATAAGATAGTCTTTTGAAACTGGGATAAAGGAAGTGAGGGTGGAGACTCCTAACTCTTCAATA
The DNA here is from genome assembly GCF_052110815.1 of Crocodylus siamensis. NCBI lineage: Eukaryota > Metazoa > Chordata > Crocodylia > Crocodylidae > Crocodylus > Crocodylus siamensis. The sequence continues at coordinate 38,326,512 of NC_143404.1, read as the reverse complement.
AATTGTCGTCTTTACCAAAGTGGTGCACCTCAGTTCCCTCCCCCAGCATTTTGGAATTCTCACTTCCCTTTTTTTCTAGGGCTCCGCTATTTTTCCATACTTTCCATACCCTACAAAAGTATTTCCATACTTTCCAGATTTTTGGAGTTTGTTATACCATATTTTTCTTTCTGTATTTTTTTTCTCTTCTCATCTCCCTCCCATACGTAGACACTCCAAAAACTGCTAAATCGTTTCCCTGTTTTCTGCTTCCTTCCACTCTGTATCAGGAATGCCCCTGTCCACATTCCCTGCCTTTCTTAATTAAAACTTGTTTGGCACTTCTTCCGTCCCTTTCTATTTGCATACATTCTGAAACATCTAATACTATTCCTTTTAACTCACTCTGTTCCTCTGGTTATCCTCTTTATCCCTCCCTGTTATGGCCTTGCTGCATCCCCTCTCTCTCGCTTTCTGCTTCCATGGGCTTCCCGTACGACTGCCCCAACCCACACTGGGAATTGTGTCAGATCCCATTTAATGTCTTTCTCTGGCTGATCTTGATTCTGGCTGCTTTGAGACAAGGCATAGGAGATAGTCTGTCATTTTAGTCTTCCAGCTGCTGAGAGGATGAGACTGACATTGAGCAGATGTTTTGTCACTAATTCATCCTGTCTTCCCTTTCAGTTTGGTATCAAAACAATGCTTGAAACTGAGGAGGGGATCCTGCTGTTGGCGAGAGCAGTTGACCCCAAAGTCCCTTCCATGATGATAGATGCCATGAAGCTGCTGTCTGCCCTTTGTATCCTGCCTCAACCCGAGGACATGTATGTGGCTATGGGAATCATTCTACTATTCATCTCTCTTGAGCCTCTGACAATGATTTGGCTTCCTTTGGAGTCTCCCAGCTGATGTTACCCTACAAACCTTTTATTTTATTTTGAAATGTCCATACTCCTGGTTTAGAGTGAGGGGCTGCTGATACCTTTTTCTAACTATTGCAGGCATGAGAGGGTTTTGGAGGCACTGACAGAACGAGCAGAAATGGATGAAGTGGAGCGATTCAGACCCTTGCTGGATGGTCTAAAAAGTGGAACTTCAGTGACGTTGAAGGTAATTTGCTACCTCAGACTGTGGACTCTGGGCTGGGGGAGAGAGAGAGGGTTGATTGGTGCCAGCACTTCATCAGCGACTTGGACTGGGGGGTAAAAAGCACCCTGTTCAAATTCACAGATGACACCAAGATGTGGGGAGAAGTGGGCACGCTAGAAGGGAGGAATAGGTTGCAATTGGACCTGGACAGGTTACAGGGCTGGGCGGATGAGAACAGGATGGGTTTCAACACTGACAAGTGCAAGGTACTGCACCTGGGGAGGAAGAACCAGCAGCATACCTACAAGCTGGGGAACTCCCTTCTCGTCAGCATGGAGACAGAAAAGGATCTTGGAGTCTCTATTGATTCCAAGATGAACATGGCCGCCAATGTGGGGACGCAGTCAGGAAGCATCACAAGCAGATGCATCACAAGCAGGTCCAAGGAGGTGATCCTCCCCCTCTATGCGGCACTGGTCAGGCCGCAGTTGGAGTAGTGTCCAGTTCTGGGCGCCGCACTTCAGGAGGGATGTGGACAGCATGGGAGAGGGTCCAGAGGAGGGCCACCCCCATGATATGGGGGAAGCAGGGCAGGTCCTACAAAGAGAGGCTACGGGACCTGAACCTGTTCAGCCTCCACAAGAGAAGGCTGAGGGGGGATCTAGTGGCCTGTTGCAAACTAGTCAGGGGGACCAGCAGGCATTGGGAGCATCCCTGTTCCCCCAAGCACTACCAGGAGTGACAAGAAATAATGGTCACAAGCTGGCAGAGGGTAGATTCAAGCTAGATATCAGGAGGTACTACTTCATAGTCAGGGCAGCTTAGATCTGGAACCAGCTTCCAAGAGAAGTGGTGCTGGCTCCTACTCTGGGGGTCTTTAAAAGTAGGCTGGATGAACACCTTGCTGGCGTCGTTTGACTCGGTACTCTTTCCTGCCATGGCAGGGGGTCAGACTTGATAATCTACTCAGGTCCCTTCTGACCCACCAACTATGAAACTCTGACAGCTGTCTCTACCAAGAAGGAGGCAGAGGGGATATATGCTAGCTGTTTGATAGCTCTCCTTGATCATAATAAGATATGGGAGAGCTAAATGCCATCCACCTGATGTTTCCCTGTTTTTTGCAGTATGCTAACAAACCTCTGATTGATCTGAGTAGATTTCTGGCACTTTGAGAGCCTGGCCAGGAGTTCTGAGTAAGGAATGGGTCTTGGATGTCTTATGAAGAAGCTTTCTGGTTTGTTTTTTTAGGTAGCCTGTATGCAACTGATCAATGCCCTGATCATCCCAGCCGATGAGCTTGACTTCAGAGTACACATTCGCAGTGAGCTGATGCGTTCAGGATTGCAGTACATCCTGAAAGTAAGGAGCAGTTATCCGTCCTGTTGTGTGGCCTTTACATCCAAAGGAGGGAGCAGCAGCTGTTGTCTCTGCTGTTGTGTTCATATTAGAGGTTCTTAGAACCATTCAAAAGCTCTAGCAGTGATAGAGCAATGCTGCAAACTGGCCTAACTCTGTGCTGCAGGGATAGTATGTGCCACCTTGCAACCCTGTTCTTGGGTAGTGGTTTCTTATCCCTTCGTTACCGCTTACGGATACGTACCTCTGGACATGAATTTTTACATTTTTACTTGGATGGTAATCATGGTCCTTTTGCTGGCAGTCTACAATCATCTCCTCTCCTTGTGAACAAAGACTCACATGCTGAGTAGTAGGCTTCTCCTTTCTGTTGAGAATGCATTCTCTTGGGACTTCTAGTAGGCCGGTTTGCATATTAATGTTGGTGGCGCCCCCCCCCCCAATCCCAGTGACATTATGTGCCATAACATGCCATCTAATTAGGTATGCTTCTGATGTGTGCTCTCATGTAATGTTGCAGGAACTGCGAATGTTGGAGAATGAGGAGCTGAAGGTACAGCTTTCAGTATTTGAAGAACATGGTGAAGAGGATTCAGAAGACCTCAGGAGTCGCCTAGAAGATATTCGCATTGAGATGGAATATCCTTTTTTAGCTTATTGGGTAGACGATAGGCTTGAGGCAGGAGCATCTCTAGAGTTTCTTAGCTCAAACCCATCTACAGCAAGAACAGATGCAACTGAATGGGACATTTGAACAGATTCAAGCCTTTCATTTGTTGCTAGTGAAACCCAGGAAAGTGTGGGAGAAAGGTGGAATCATTATATTGTCCGGTCTCCAGTCTGTACTCGGGGAATACCCAGGCTCAGCCAATGCTATCAGATCACCTAGGTTCTGTAGTCTTTTTGGTTCAAAAGTGCCCCACTGCTTTCTAGGATGCCTCAGGTCAGTTGTGCAAAGTGAACATATTGGCAGGCATGCTGGTCCTCTACTTGAGATTTGACAGTTGAATTAGAATTAGAACTGATTTTTCAATATTTGCAGAGTTTATGGAACACAACTTGTCTGATACTTCCAGAAGCCTCAAATTTAGATCAGACTTCTATGGACAAAGTGTGTATGTTGTGCAATATGTAAGTTGAGCTGTTTTGAAATTGGCCACCAGAGGGCATGTGAAAGAACTTCTGTTTTGCAAAAGCAGCAGAAATTTTTTCTTCAGTCCTGGGCTGAAAACCTTAATTAAACATCCATTCCCATGCTTGAAAATGTTCCCCTTTGTATAAAAAGGCTATAAGTCTCTTAGCTATAGTACATAGTATTTGTGTCTGTACCATTAGTCCAGAGACTAGCTTTTAAATAACTCTTGGAGACAAATGTGAGCTTGGGAACTACAGTTTAGATGTTAGTGAAAACGTAAGGTAGTGGTAGCTGCTGTTGCTGTTCCTACTCCTCTTCCGTCTCGCTCTAGATTACCTCCATTAGCAGGATAGCAAGATCACATACAGACAGGTGGTTGCTCAGGCCCTGTTTATGGGGTGGTAAGGGAGTGAGTAAAGAATCCTACTCCCATACCTTGCTGACCATTGATTCCTCCTAGGTAACAGGAGACCACAGCTGAAAATTCCTTTGCCTGGAAAGTGGCACATACCCGATCAGCAGATGGAATGAGAGCTTCAGGAGGGTTTGTGCAACTCCTGTGGCACCTTGGGGTCTCCCAGAAATAAGAGATTTTGTATCTGTATGTTTATAGACCCATACTTACTCCTCTGCCCAGTGCGCCATACAAGCAGGTGCAAAAAGGGAATGTGCAAGTAGATTGTATACTTCTTCCAGTACTCCCTGCTTCAAGATGCACACATTCTGCTGTTTTTTCATGTAGAGTGCTACTATTTGAGGGAGGAGGGGCAAATAGCTCAAACTGGGGATTCTGTGTTACTGTTTTGAGGTCCATAGGAACAGGTATTAAGAAATGAAGTACCTGATCTCTTGTAAGGGGAGCAAGTGGGTATCAACAAACTTAATTTCTCCAGTATGGGGATAGAATGTCAACTAGTGAAGATCAGTTGGGTTTTAAAAAGTCTCAGTGAGAAGAACTCTGCCACCCTTCTTGGCCTTTGATACGTCTCTTCCCTATGCAAAGGTTTTTTTTCAATGAGAGAAAATATGCATGGATGAAGTTAAGGATGACACTGAAAAATCGATTCCTGTCTTTAGAGAGAATCAACAGGGCACTTGTGTATCTTTCCAGAGACCTTTTGATTCCTTAACCCTTTGTTCACTGATTTCAGTGATGTCTTCCAGATACTCCTGAATACAGTAAAAGATTCCAAAGCAGAGCCATTTTTCCTTTCTATCCTGCAGCACCTTCTACTTATCCGCAATGATTATGAAGCCAGGTGAGGAAGGGTCCTTCCCTCTAAGCCATCTAGGATGGATGCTGGCAGTGTATAGGGGACATAGTCACTTTATTTGGGGGTGGGGCAATAGTTAAATAGAAGACCGTTTAAAATGTTCTGATAGTTCCAGGGTAGAAGGGATGTATGAGGTTGCTGATGTAGCTTGTTAAAAGATGATGCATCACTATGAGACAGGCCGTACTTGGAAAAAGCCTTTCTCTGTCAATACTTGTGCTTGGTTAGGGACACTGCATGAAGATGGCAAGCACCTCTAGTTTAACATTATGATGATCCCTGCTGTAAGCTACCTTTAGGGTGGGTGGTCAGCCAATCAACGCTGGTCTTAAAGCTACAGGAGTTCAAGGAGAAAGAAGAGAAACTGAAGAAAACACTGTAAGCAAATACTGGAGGGAGGAAGTTTGAGCACATCTGTTGTTATAAAGCCTGTCTAAACCATTTTCATATTTGATGATTTTTGACACCAGTTTTGATTTTGACTCTGCAAACACAAAATTGCAGAGGATGACAGAAATATGGAAGTCACTGTCCATAGTATGCTCCCTTCAAAACTTTCCATCTGAAATGCTATGAAATATAAAGATGAACTTTCCTTAGGCTCATTGTTTTCTTAAGCTTGCACGGCCAAAGAAAACTGTTTTAGAAACAGTGCTGAAGAAAAGATGCCAAAGAATCTGAGGGATATACAGCATGGATTTGTTGTGGGTAGGTCTTGCTTGACCAATCTCATTTTCTTCAGGTGACGGTCAAAAGGGAAAGAGGCTGATATCATATATTTGGAAAAAAGGGAAGAGGGTGATATCATATATTTAGACTTTAAAAAAGCCTTTGACCTGGTGTCCCATGATGTCCTCCTGGAAAAATTGGGCCGCTGCTGCCTAGACTACTCCACAGTCCGATGGCTTGAGAACTGGCTCCAAGATTGGACCCAGAGAGTGATAGTTGATGGAACCAAATCAACATGGCACTTAGTGACTAGTGGCATCCCCCAAGGCTCTGTTCTCAAACCTGTACTCCTTAATGTCTTCATAAATGATCTGGACACTGATGTCAAAAGTGGACCGGTCAAATTCGCTGACAACACCAAATTACGGGGAAGAGTGTCCACACTTGAGGATAGGCTGGTAATCCAGGCTGACTTTGATAGGCTGGCAAGGTGGGCAGATGAAACCTGATGACATTCAATATGGAGAAATGCAAGGTGCTCCACCTCGGGAATAAAAACCCGCATCATACTTATAGGCTCAGCAATGCTACACTCACTAGCACCATGACTGCAAGAGACTTGGGGAGTCATGACTGACCACAAAATAAATATGAGTCACCAATGTCATAAGGCAGCTGGCAAAGTGAAGAAAACTCTGGCTTGCATCTACCAATGCATCTTGAGCAAGACCCAGGATGTCATCTTCCCACTGTATTCAGCCTTGGTGAAGCTACAGATGGAGTACTGCATCCAATTCTGGCTCCACAACTTAGGAATGACATAGAGGACCTTGAAAGAGTCCAGAAGAGAGCCATGCACATGATCAGAGAGGGCAAGAGAACAAGCCTTATGAAGAGAGGCTGCGAGCTAAGGGATTCTTGAGCCTGGAGAAGCGCAGGTTCAGGGGTGACATGATGGCAGCCTATAAGTACATAAGGGGTGTGCATCAGCATCTGGGGAAACACCTGTTCACCAGAGACCCTTTGGGATGACAAGGTCCAATGGTCACAAACTCCTGTAAGAACATTTTAGGCTGGACATAAGGAAAAATTTCTTTACTGTCTGAGCCCCCAAGGCCTCGTCAACAGACTCCCCCCAGAGATGGTACAATCACACATTCAGGAAACATGTGGATACTTATCTTGCTGGGATCCTTTGACCCTTGCTGGTTTCCTGCCCCTTGAGCAGGGGGCTGGACCCGATGATCATACGAGGTCCCTTTCAGCCCTAATGTCTAAGAAATCTTGTCAGTAACACTTGAGTGTCTCATGAAGGGCCAAAACCAAACTGAAATCCCTGATAAAGCCTCTGAAGGCCATGTTAACTTTGAAAAGTTCCAAAGCAGTGCTTCTCAAGTAGATGGTCATAAAACCCAGCCAGGGGGAGGTTACAAGAAGGTGTTGCAGAATTTTTTTTCTCTTTGAAACTCTAAAAAATCTTACAAATTCTGTTGGCTTGTTGTAGATGCAGATTTTATTCTTTGTTAATAAATGCTAAGGGGCTGCTGAGTTGCTTGTTGTTTCAAATAAGAGGGCTTCAACCTGTCAAGGTTGAGAAACGCTGTTCTATAGCAAGGAAGATGCATTTTATTAAGAGTGGGCTAATATATAAAAATTGCAAGAGACAGTTCTCAAGGTTGTAACCTGGCCATATATCTCTAGCGGAGGTCAATAGGCACATCCCATTCATACTTTAGATGTGATGTCACCATTTTGGTGTTAGCTTTGCTTGTTCCATGTGTGCTAGTTTCAAAACATAAACTAATGTAGCTTGGCTAGTGTGGTATTGCACACCTCAGCAAGTTCTATTTCAAGACGGACTGTTTTGGTGTGTACACAGCACCACATTAATGTGGCAACACTGCTTTGTGTTTGGGAGCTGGTACATGTGGATCATGTAAAATGTGTGTCAACACAGAATTGTCTTGTGCTGTGTGAACAGCCCCTTAGAAATAAACTTTTAATCTGAAGCCAACTTGATACCATATCGTATTGGCAGGCATACTTCAAGAATACCTTGGTTTCTTTTTCATAATGTACTGGTTACAGTTGTTCAGGTATTGAAGGTAGAATGAGGAGCATTACACAAGAGGTACAAGACATGAGCAGCCATCTGAAAGAACCTGGCTGGAGCTTCTAAGTTATCATGAGGAGACCATTTATACTCAGAATTTCACTGAACAACACAGAAATAATGACATCTGTAAGCATGGGGGTGTAACTACTATTGCTAAGAGAGATAGGGAAGTCATGCTGAGAAGGGCAAGCATCTCCTATGTAGTGAAAAAGAAAATAGAAAATATAAAGAGAAGAGTGATAGAGATAAAAGTTGAAGAGGAAAAGAAGAAGGACCCTTGAGATGGACATGAACGAGATGGGAATAAGAACAGAAAGGTGCCCCTGATTGGAACAAGTGAAGAAGGAGATCTGAGTAGATGAGCCTGTAGATGAATGAGAATAAAGACTGAAATGAGATGGGTCACAATCAAGATTTATTTTCTCCTGGGTATAAATCATCTCCTCCTATGGCATTTGGTATCCTTTAGGAAATCCTTTGTCAAGACTTTTATTCTAAGTATATTTATCATCAGATATGTTTAAAAATCTCAAGTGAGTTTGCCCCCAAAGTTTTGTTTTCTATACTGTATGTATATATGAGGGTTTGATATTAAGTGGTTTAATGCAGATAAAAGGCAGGGTAGATAGGCACCTTTATAGATTACATAAGATGGACAGACGCACGCGCACACACACACTCACACCATCCCTCCCCCTCCCCATAAGTTTTTATAATTACCAGTTCACTTCCTCAGGTGCTGTGTAGATAAACCATTCTAACTAGTTATTCCGATTTTTCAGTAAACAACTTTTTATCTCCCCTTCAGTATCAGTGCGGAGTGCACCTGCTTTAATCTATTGTAATAAATTATTTTTAGCCTCTGGTATAATTGCTTATGTTTTAGGTCATCTATATGGTTTTGGAAGAAAAGTACATTGAAAAAGGGAATCCATGTTAATATGTCTATCACAGTTGCAGATGATGAATTCTAGATACGCTTTTGTAAAAGTAAAGAGAGCTATAGGTTAAAAAGGAACAGATGGAAACAAACCACAACAATTACTTTGTTAACCAGCTTAATGCCCAAACTAAAAACTGTTTTTCAAACTCACTTTGGGGGTATTGTTTCTTTCCGGGAATAGAAGAAAATTCTGTTGCCACCTGATGGTGTTAATTTGTCAGGAACAAGAGAGCTCTTAGCCAAGTAGGCAGGAACCTGATGATGATCTGAGGGTAAAAAGACATAAAGTAATTTATAGTGTTTCTGTGTAAAGCTGAAAGGGCTAAAAGCCAAAAGTTGTGAGGATGATAGGGAAGATGAATCAAGGAATAGATACTTGGGGGTGTATCCACAATGCCCTAGATATGTAGTGTGTTACAGTATAGTATGCTGGTCCCTGTTATAAGCAGCTGCCAGAAACAAATTACGTTGCATACCAGAATGTGCATTACCTGGAAATTGAACTTTGCATCTACTATCATATTTTGCTATTCAAATGTTGTAATTAAATGATGTTGATGAACATTTTATACATCTCATTGCAAGGGGACCTTGTTTGCTTAATTCCTGGTGTTTGCAGAAACATCTTTCATGGAGCAGTGTTAACGCTTTGTTTCCTTTTCTTCTCCTGATATAGGCCTCAGTACTACAAGCTGATTGATGAATGTATTTCCCAAATAATTCTACACAAAAATGGTGCTGATCCAGACTTTAAATGTAGGCATCTTGCCATTAACATTGAGGGACTAATAGGTAAGTCATGTAGCTGTTGATATCACAGTCAGAAATAGCTTGTATTGTTTATAGTTCTGGAACAAACTCTTGTCTTTCACTTTCCTCAGCTGTCTTTTCAGTTGCTGACTCTTGGATCTTCTGACTTTTCTGTTCTTCTCATTCTCCTTCCTTGAAAATGAGCTTTACCATTAGATCCTGTTGGTTCCCAACCCCTTTTTTTTTCTTTTGTGTTTTTTTTTTTCATGTGCTTTCTGCATTCGGAATCTGGATGTGGGTCATGCTATTTATATAACTGTTACTTAGAGCTTGACTTTCACCATCTCCTCTGTTGTGCCTTACTGGGGCACCTTTCTGCTAGATTAGAAGATGATTAAATTGGACTTCTGAAAGAAGGAGTTTTTTTTATGAGCCATAGTGAATAGAAGGAATTGTCTATCAGCAGCATGGGGTTCTATGAGCATTGTATTGCAAGATAGAAAGGGTTACTGGGAAAAAGGGCAAACACTAGCAATGTTCATATACTGCATTTGAGGTAAATGGCAATGGGAGTAAGAAAGGTCTACTTGTAGCAGAGACACCTAAGGATTCTTACCATATTTGGAAAGGATTATTACCATATTACCACATTTGTTCACCATTGTGTTCTTAAGTGTGTTTTTTCTTTTTGTAGATAACCTGATTGATCAAACAAAGGTGGAAAAAAGTGAAGCCAAAGCAGTAGAGCTGGAGAAAAAGGTGTTTGAGGGGGATGAAAGGAGAAAGGGGCATCTTGGACCCTGATACCCTTTACAGTCCATTATAATTTGAGATTGGTCTGAAAGTGCTAATCAGATTCTTTCCCCTGGCTCTGCACATGTGGCTGTTAAACACAGCTCAGACCATATTACACTTGATCTTTATCACTAAGGAGATGCCACATGTTTATTTTTTACATTTTAAAAAAGGATATCATTGTTACAGAGAAAGCAGATCACATTTGTGGACCATCATGTTTCACACCCACAGTTTATAGTCATGTGTAGGTCCTCTGATTGGAGACAACTGAGGTTATGACTGGGATGTAATTAAAATATTCAGTTTCTGTCACTGCCATGCAGTTATTTTTAGAACGTGCCAAGAGTTTGTAATGCATTTCCCCTTCTATGAAAGGTGCATTACTATTTATCCCATTGCAAATGTGAACTATTTCACTTAGAAGTCCTGTCCTGGGTCCTGTGCCTATCTGACTGGATGCTGGAGACTAGGAACATTTTTCTCTTCCTGCAATATGAAGGGATTTGGGGGGGAGGAATTAGGGACTTTTGAGAGAATTGCAGGGGAAGCCAGAAGAATCATGCCATTCCCTGACCCATAATTTCCTCTCAGCTGGACTCAGAGTTGACTGCACGGCAAGAACTGCAGGTTGAAATGAAAAAGAAGGAAACTGACTTTGAACAGAAACTCCTTGAATTATGTAAAGAGAACCAGACACTAGACATGGAGAAACAGCATATGGCCACAGAGAAGCAGACCCTGGAAAGCAAAGTTTCTGAGCTGAATGAGGAGGTAATGTTCCAGTTGAGATCTGGGTAGGGCCATGTAGACTACACTGCCATATGGTACTTCTGCCCTTTCTTATGTTTAGCACTTCACACAGTTACCTGAGATGAGGTGCTTCTTTTAAACTACCAGGGAAAGTCCTGGAGATCTTTACTTTTAAAACACCCTTATTTCTAACCATGTAGTTGACTTGGAAACTGGACTTTTTTCCAGGAATCTTCACTTGGGTTTATCTGCCTACAAAGCAGCTTTCTAGTTCTGTATCACCTTTTCTTAGTAGCTCGTTCTGACTGTAGTCATCAGGCATCCCTATTTGGGGGGTCTCAGTGATCCTCCAGACTCAACAAAGAGCAGAATCTGTGAATTAAAGCAAAGGTTTAGTGGCCTTTCCCACAGAAACATCTTTCTAAGGTGGAAACAGTGTTTTGGATAGAATAGATTATTTTCTCATTATATTATCCCCCGATTAGACTTAATTCCAGCACAGACTAATTTGAAACTAACACTTTTCAGTTTAATTCTCCTCTTGCTTAAATTCATGGTCACTGTGCGGTTCTTAAGTTCCATCTGAAACCCTCTTTGTTCATAATAATTCCTTCACATTTATACAACGATGTAAATCTCAGCAGAGTGGACACATGGTCAGTTATTGTAGGGTAGCTGCTTCTGAGTTGGTACAGTTACAGCATCTTGCCACTAGGTGCAACAAAGCCAGTAAAAGTCTGTGTCTTATATTAGCAGATTGGCTGCCCTGGGACAAACTGATAGCTCTAGACACACAACAGTTATCTTGGTGTAGTTTTACTCCATGTTTCCATGGTAGTTCTATACTAGTTTCAAGTGCGTTACACTGATGTACGGCTGTGTGTTTTTTGTATCCGCACTTTATTTAAACTGGTGTAAAAGTTGATTACATCATTGTAAATGTGTTTTCTCCCAAGCCTTTTGTACTTTTTTACTATTGACAATTGTTATTACAAGTTTCTGTAACATTGTATGATCTTTTACCCACTTTCCAGCAGTTAAGTGTACAAATGGAGCAGACCACAGTTATCACAACAGGGTTCAGGACTATCACTGAGCTTTGTTTTAGCAGTGGAGCTTTTCATTTTTCTGGTATTTAATATGGCTTGCATTGTGCGCAGTAGCCAGCAAGAACTTTATTAAAAGGCACTAGGGTCACAGGAGTGTCACTTTTTTTCTTGTTTCCATTTGGTCATAGGACTTACCATATTTACCTGAATTCAAGATGACTTTGAGTTTAAGGTGACCCCTCCATAATTAGATTCTACACATAGACAATGTATAAATTTGTTATAATTTTCCATATAAAGAATTTTATTATTTGGGGTCATCTTAAATTTGTCCCACCCCCACCTCCCTCTGCTGCAGGGGCGCAGGCAACAGGGCAAGTGAAGAGGGGAGTCAAGTGGCCTGACCTGTCTTCTGTGGCTGGTTACCTTCTGGCTCTGCGTCTGCTCTAGCCTGGGTCACAGAGCACGTGGTTGATCCAACCCCCACCCCGGCATGCAGCAGTGCTTGCTGAAGTAGTGCGGGGCCCAGATCCAAGACTGGACCTGCCACTACTACTGCTACCAGCACCGCCCCCACCGGTACTGCTGCCTGGCTGGGCAGGGGCCAGAACAAACGTGCTCAGTGCCCCAGGCTTGGAGTGGGGCAGGGGCCAGAGAGTAAGCAACAGTGCAGGGCAGAGGTTGGGGAGGTAGGCAGCAGGAGCATAGGTGACAGTAGGGGTCAGCGGCTGTGGCTCTGAGACTGACCCTGAGCCCAGGTTGGAGCCAGAGTCCAAGCTACAGTAGCCAATCCCCCACCACTTATACAAGGGGTGTTTTTCCTCATGTTAAGTGGGGTGGGGGGAACATAATTTTGTCTTGGATTTGAGTAAATATGGTATATCTGCTGTCTTGCTTAAGGAAATGAAAAAAAATGAGGGAGCAGCATGTAGCAGGGCTCCCGTTATACTCTTTTACTTTGAAAGGCACTGCTAGTATCCTCTTGGAGGTTGGGGCAAGAAATTACTGTTTCCACAAATTGATACTTTTGAGATCAGTTGGTTTGAGACCAGTATCCTTTCTGCCCTTCTGGACTGGGAAATGGATACTCCAGAGTAATGCTGAGTAACGTTCTTTTTTTTTTTTTGTCTTGTCTTCTACAGGTGTCTAAGTTGTCAAAGGAGCTTGAGGATACTAAGAAGGAAATGGCTTCCCTCTCTTCTATATCTGCTTTACCTGTTCCTCCACTCCCTGGTTCAGCTGGTGTACCCCCTCCCCCACTTACTCCCAGTACAAGTGGCGTCCCGCCGCTCCCTGGGGCTCCCGGCGTCCCGCCTCCCCCGCCGCTCCCTGGGGCTCCCGGCGTCCCGCCTCCCCCGCCGCTCCCTGGGGCTCCCGGCGTCCCGCCTCCCCCGCCGCTCCCTGGGGCTCCCGGCGTCCCGCCGCTCCCTGGGGCTCCCGGCGTCCCGCCTCCCCCTCCGCTCCCTGGGGCTCCCGGCGTCCCGCCTCCCCCTCCGCTCCCTGGGGCTCCCGGCGTCCCGCCTCCCCCTCCGCTCCCTGGGGCTCCCGGCGTCCCGCCTCCCCCGCCGCTCCCTGGGGCTCCCGGCCTCCCGCCTCCCCCGCCGCTCCCTGGCGCTCCCGGCCTCCCGCCTCCCCCGCCGCTCCCTGGCGCTCCCGGCCTCCCGCCTCCCCCGCCGCTCCCTGGCGCTCCTGGTATTCCGCCACCTCCACCAGGGATGGGTGTCCCTCCTCCACCTCCTGGGCTTGGGGGATGGGGAGCCCCTGGAGTTCCAATTCTTCCATATGGAATGACTCCTAAAAAGGCTTATAAACCAGAGGTACAGCTGCGAAGACCTAACTGGTCCAAGGTAAGACCTTTCTCTCATCCAGAGCCTGCTGCCCATTCTTTTCCAAGGCATCCCATCTCAGCTTCCAGCTTTAATTGCCTTAATCTCTCCTTCCATTTTCCCCCAGTCTTTTGAAGGGTCTAGTTTCATTGTCCTGCTTCTGCAGGGTGTGGAGAGTGAACCACCTTTGGAACGGAAGTGTCTGGTGCTTAAGGGCCACAGGAACCTCTAAGTAGCTCAGGCTTCCCTGTAGTGTGATGCTGTCCCCATACAGTTGTGGAGATGCAGAGAAGGAAGCTCTTTCCTAGTTGGCCTGTAGCCATTGGTTATTGGAGTCTCTTGTGTTTAATTTTGCTGGTATTATTTATTGAATATTTTATGCCCTCTACCCTATAGGAAGCATTTTGAAGGCAGAACTGTGATGATACCGATTTAATAATCACAACCTTTCTGAAATATAGAAGCAGCAGATAATTCTGCTGCTCTAGAAAGCCTAGGCTGTTTTATCATGTACATTTCATTTCCCCCCTGCTCTTTTTTTGAACTAGGACATTGCTAACAAGTGTGTATGTGAACAGAATAGCTGCTCTAAAACTGTGACAATCAGCCAGCAATGGGCTTAGCGTGGTCATGCTGGAACAAGAGAGCTTTTAGTAGGTTCAGAGGCGGGCATCATTTTTTGTGCATGCTTCCTTGGTTTAGTAGCACAGAGAAGTTGCATTTAATGGGTTAATGTTCTGGCCCTCCACCTTTTGGAAGTGTGGAGACCCAGCTGTGGACCTCTTCTGAACAGACAAGGCCAACTGTCCTGAATTATAGGCAGGTTCAAATCCTCCTCCATGTAGTTGAGTTTGACAGTATCAGTTGTCTCTACATCACAGAACCTACCCATAGTTCAGGACAGTTGACCTTGTCTGTTTTTCAGTTTTTAATCATTATCATCTCCACATTCCCAGACTGCCACCTGCACTACATCCTGAGTGTTATCTCTGTTTATTCCAAATATCTCATACCAGTCTGTCTAATACCTGCTGCAATTATCCTGCTATCAATCACACATCCAAAACACACACACATCCTTACTGCTGCTTTTTTTACAAAATGGACATACATTTTAAAATACCAGCTTAGCATAAGTATACCATAATACAGGTATAATATATTCTAAAACATATTCTAACAGGTGAATTGACAGAACTGTTTTTGGATGGGAATGTTCCGGAGGGGAAGGGACAGCAAACTAGGTGAAGAAGTATTGCATTAGTCTGAATAGCAATAAAGTCAGTCAAATGTGGAACCTGTGTTTCTTATTCACAATGCAGAAATGTTGGGGTCTTTTTCAGCTTTATACTCTTCAGTACTCGGCTTAAAAGAACAAGCAGACTTACTGATAGAAACAGGTTTTCTGGCAGTGGTGGATGTTGGGTGTAATTGTCTAAGAACTGCTTGTGTTTTCATAACATATGCTCACATGTTTCCAGGTGCTGTCCCACATAAGGTGACAGACAGTCTGACCATAAGGGCTTACAGTACAAGAAACCAAGCAACCTAAAATGAGCATGGGAGAGTGGCTAACATATTACATTAGTATGTCCTGTATACTATCTCCACATGCTTCTTAGCATAACAATATTTAACTTCATGTAAAAAGACTAGAAGTGGTAGTCTATTCAGTTACATTTTGTACAAGTTGGAGAAGTGTAATATAGGAGCCAAAGAAAAGGAAATTTCAGTCACCAAGATAGGAGATGATGGTGTTTGGCGGGTAAGTTATTAGCTGCATTATCAGAAAAGAACTTTTGGATCTTCAAAGCTTATGGAGAAGTACAGGCCAAAAAATGGACAGTGCAGTTTGAGTGGGAGAGGAATGAAAGATGATCCCAAAATTATGGTTCTCAGTGACAGGAGTGTGGTGACAGTGAGAGCAGGACTAGTTAGAGCTTTTGAGGAAAAGCAAGGAACTGAGATTTAGCTAAGGTTGTTTTCAGTTGGGTACAGCTTGAGGTGGGGGAAGAGGTTGGTTAGAAAAGGTGGGATGGACAGATTGTTTTTGAGTCACTAGTTTAAAGGTACTTGTTGGAGCCATGTAAGTAGACAAAGTCTCTGAGACACTGTAAAAGGAGAACAGGAGGGGTCAAAAAGATAATCCTGTGGGATACTTGCTCCTCCTTGTTCTCTCTTGGTCAGTGTAGTTCTCTCTATATGAGCACTCTGGGTGTTCTCTGTGCTGCTACGACCAGTGTGTGTTATACAAAGACAGACCACTGCTTGGTCTGGTGGCAAAGGCTCAGCAAGGTTTATTATCTACTCAGCACCTACTCACTCGCACACCTGTCCAAAGGGTTGCAGGATGTAAGCCTTTGATGCTGTTGGTTAGACACAAGGACAGCTTACAAATAGGATTCCCTAGGCCTAATGCACATTCCAAAGACTTCTAGTACCTCTCTTATGCACCAAGCCAAACAGTTCTGCTGATATCACTTATTTGCATAGCATATGGAAACATCAGTTTCTTCACCAAATTACCCTAATCCTCAGACCTGCTGTCATTATCAGGTGTGTTCTAGACTGACACCACATTTATCAATCAACTTCAAAAATTAATTTTAACATTCTGTTGTCTGTTGAACCTACTCTCACAAGGCAGTGTGAGATCAGCCTTTGGTGAAACCTGCTTTGGTCTATACTTTAGCAAAGGCTTTATATGAATTGTATATGTATCATTCATTGCTTATATTAATAATCCAATGATGCCTACAAGAGGTATAGAGCTATTTTTTATGTATTAAATTTACCGTATTTACTCAAACCAAAAATGACTCTGAATTTAAGGTGACCCCCCAATAATCAGGTTGTATACTTGGGAAATTTATACATTTATTATAATTTTTCCATGTCTAGTATCTTAATTATTGGCGGGTTGTCTTAAATTCATCTCCCCACTGCTACAGCAGGGGAAGGCAATGGGGGAACAGGCAGTAGCCTCCTGCTGCTTGCACACCCCGACATCTACCCCTACCTGTCTCCCCATACCTACCCTCATTGCCTCTGCCCCCTCTTTCTTCTTCTGCTTACCTTCTGGCTCCAGCGGTGCTTCATCCCTGCTCCACTCCCAGTCTGGTACAGCAGCAGCTCCAGTGACACCCCAGATCTGGAGCCCAGGCCAGAGCTGCTGCTGCCACTGTTAATATGTTGGGTTGGGGTAAGAACAACGATATGCTCCCTGCCCCAGCATAGAGCAGAGACAGCCCTGCCAAAGCCAGAGGGTAAGCAGTGGTGGGTTGGCGGAGGGTGGGCAGAAATTGAGTTTCTGACCCTGATCCAAAGCCAGAGTTGTAATTTCAGAATCTGCCCCCCCTACATACTCAAATACAAGATGAAAGCTTTCCCCCCTGATAAATGAGGGGGGTGAAACTTGTACTCGAGCAAATACAGTACGTCCTCCTTCCCAGAAAAGGCTCAGAGCAACTCAGGTGTTGCTGTGGACATAGTCTTTCTGGACTTCAGCAAGGCCTTTGACACTGTCTCCCACCCCATCATTAAAAAACTAGGCGACTGTGGCATTGATGCCTACACAGTCAGATGGATTGCAGATTGGCTGAAGGGTCGTACTCAGAGGGTGGTGGTAGATGGATCATATATGACCCGGGGGGAAGTGGGCAGCAGAGTCCCCCAGGGCTCGGTCCTTGGGCCCGTGCTGTTCAATTTCTTTATCACCAATTTGGACGATGGGGTGCAAAGCAACCTGTTTAAATTTGCTGATGATACCAAAATTTGGGGTGAGGTGAGCACACTAGTAGGGAGGGAAAGACTGCAGCAAGACCTGGATAGGTTACAGGGGTGGGCTAACAAAAACGGGATGCGTTTCAGTACTGACAAGAGCAAGGTGCTGTACTTGGGCAGTAATAACTAGCAGCACACTTGTAAGATGGGAAACTCCCTTCTTGAGAACACAAAAGCAGAAAGGGATCTTGGAGTCATTATTGACTCCAAGATGAACATGGGCTGACAATGCGAGGTCACAGTTGGCAGGGCTAACTGGACCTTGTCATGCATCCACAGGTGCATCTCAAGTAGGGCCAAGGAGGTGATCCTCCCCCTCTATGCAACACCGGTCAGGCCACAGCTGGAGTACTGTGTCCAGTTCTGTGCACCCCACTTCAGGAGGGATGTAGACAACATTGAGAGGGTCCAGAGGAGGGCCACCCGCATGATCAGAGGACAGCAGGGCAGACCCTACAGCGAGAGACTGCGGGACCTGAACCTGTTCAGCCTTCACAAGAGAAGGCTGAGGGGGGACCTGGTGACAGTCTATAAACTCACTAGGGGGGACCAGAAGGGTTTGGGAGAGACCTTGTTTCCCCTAGTGTCCCCTGGTATAACAAGGAATAACGGCCACAAGTTGTTGGAGAGTAGGTTTAGATTAGACATCCGTAAGAACTACTTCACAGTTAAGGCGGCTAGGAACTGGAACCAACTTCCAAGGGAAGTGGTGCTGGCTCTTACCTGAGGGTCTGTAAGAAGAGGCTTGATCCCTATCTGGCTGGAGTCATCTGAGCCTAGATTTTCTCCTGCATAGGCGGGGGGTCGGACTTGAAGATCTATGAGGTCCCTTCTGACTCTACTTCTATGATTCTATGAACTTACAATAAAGATAAAAAATAGAAACCAATTCAAATGAGGAAATACAACAAAACAACCCCCCAAAACCCTGACATTTAAAAGCAGTTCATCCCAGCCACTCCTGCTGCCCTAACAAAGAAGAGCATCCCCTCTCACCTGCCAAAGCCAATCTTGCTTTTCAACCTACATTCAGTGTCTCCTTAAAATAAAGCAACAATTCCCTCTCCCCTGCCCATATTGCTTCCTATCCCTACCCATTCCTGTTCTCCTGCCTCACATGCAGGGGTGTCCCCCTACCCCCTCACTGTTCATTGAAGGTCATACTCCTCCTCTCAAAGGGAGACATGGGTTTTGGAGATAGGCAGAGGGAAGGGGATAATGTTCAGTTTGAAACAAAAAACACCCTTTTCCGTATCTCTATCCCTGCTGAAGGGCTATGACAAAAGGCTTGGGCAGGAGCCCACTGAAGGTACTGAAAGACCAACCAGGGAGTTGTGAGATTGTGTATGATGTTGGATAAGTAGTGTGGGGTCTTATTCTGCTTCTGACCATAAATTGTTGCCTTGCCTCCACTACAGATTATAGTTGAGGACCTTTCCCAGGACTGTTTCTGGACCAAAGCCAAGGAAGAGCGATTTGAGAATGAAGACCTCTTTGCTAAGCTGACAGTGATGTTTTCTGCTCAAACAAAGTGTGAGTGCTATACTCAGTGCCCCCCCCCCCCCCCCCCGTTTCCTTAGCCAGTTCAGATGAGTAAGAAGATAGTGGGAATACTTTGGGAGGATACCAAACTTTCTTTAGAAGGAGTGCTATTGGTGCTAGTTACTGGGAAGCTATTTACCTTGTAGTGGTAGGGAAGGTGGGCCCAGAAGGGGAGTGTATGTAATGTGCTGTAGATTTTGCACTTTCATAGCCCTGCTTCTTTATGGTGACACAGATCTTTTCCTATGGATCCTAAGCATTGTGCTGGGCCTGAGACTATGGGGATAGTGGGGGCAAGATTTGGTCATTTAATATTACAGTATTGTTTGTTCATTTTGAATTTCCTTTCCCTTTTACATCCTGACCTCATTTCTGCCTTCTCTTCAATGGATTTCTCTGACCACTACCTGCAGCCTCAAAGGGTGAGTAGCATCAGTCTTTGAGACTGCTCAAGGCAGCTTCTAGCATCTGAAAAGCATTTTTTCTGAGGAGTGAAAGTAATTACTATTCTGTAAAAAAAAAAAAAAAAAAAAAAAAAAAAAAGGGGGGGGGATTTCAGGCAAGTGTGACTAGGCTTAGAGAAGGGGATCTCTAGGGAGCATCCCAGAGGTGGTTGAGTCTCATTAATAAGCCTGTTTCCTGTTGCTGTTTCATAAGTGTGTGATTTACCTGTTGAATGGAGCTGAATTCACCTACTTAAATTTATGTTAGGCCCCTCCATGAGCCCCAGGCTTCTTTCCTTTTTGTTCCTTTGTTTTAGAGCAGTTGAGAATAGGATATGCAAATGTTGCTCATCACTATTCATAGGTGATTTTCTAATGTGTTGTAGCACTCACCCCATCATTATATGGGTGCAGCAGTTCCCACAGCATTATTTTATTTCTTTTTTTAGGTGTTGTGTTTATCTCTGCCCAGGTTTTCCATTTCTGTACTGAAGGAGTTATTGTTCCCTCAGCTCCAGCTCTTCGTCTGTTCTGAATCTTTACTTCCTTTTATACTTCCCCAGGTAACACTTTATCTTAGGAGGGTACAGTTTTGTACTCCCAAGTACATACAAGTACAAAGGTTCCTTCTCTGTCAGGGAAACCTTACCATTCTTCTTCCTATTTTGGGCCTCCTGTCTTGGCTGGCATGTTAATTTTTCAATAAAATTGTGAGATGAAGATAGGGGTACCTACCCATGTCCTAGTAGATGAAGGTCCCTGCTTGTAATCTGACACGGTGGCTTGTAAGTGCTCATCACATTGCAGACTGTCATGGTAATCTGTCTCCTCAGCTTCGTTTTATTTAGGTGTTCATCTCAACCCCTTATAAGTGAAACTAGTTACAGTTCAGCTTCAAACCCCTCATCCTTCTTTCCTACACCTGAATTAGCATATTTATAGATAGTATAATTTTTCCTCTTTAGCTGATCTGTCTTGAGCTGCACTTTAATTTGTTTCAGTAAGAAGCTTGACAGGCTGCCAGGTGCTTCTGGCATCTTTCTGGAAGTGACTCGCACATTAGCATAACAGGAATGTTTTTGCAGTGCTGCAGTGAAACTCTCTCCAACCTCCCTCACTGTTTGCAGATGATCTGGCTAGGTTTAGGATTCTGTTTACTGCTGAGATACCACTGCTGGTCCCCAACCCCAGTGATGCCTTAGCAGCTTTCACAGCTGCTCTTGGGAGGGCAGTTAGGTAGCCATGTTTGCTGATGGGTGACATTGCACTGATTTGGAGTAAATACCAACTAAAAAAAATGAGAGTTCTACTAGGTGTCCTGGTCAGATTGATGGCATAGATAAAGGAATTATCTTTTCTATCACTTAAGCATTTCTAATGCCCTTGGGCAGGATATGGCTCACCTAGATAGATAACGTATAAACCTTGCAGTCCTTTTGGATATCATTTCATAATCATTTTAAGGAAGTATGGGCTGGATGAAGGGTGTATAGGCTGGATGAATGGACTGTAAGGTGGATAGAAAACTGACTGGAGCATCAGGGTCACTGAGTAGTAACCAAAGGCTTGATGTCTAGTTAGCAGCCAGTATCAAGTGGAGTGCCCCAGGGATCAGTTGTGAGGCTGGTTTTGTTCAATGTCTTCATCAATGACCTGGAAGATGGCATAGAGTACACCCTCAGCAACTTTGCAGATGACACCAAACAGGGGATTAGTAGATACACTGGAGGGTAGGGCTAGGATTCAGAGTGACTTAGACAAATTGGAGTATTGGACCAAAAGGCACCTCATAAGGCTCAGCAAGGACAAGTGCAAACTCCTGCATTTAGGACAGAACAATCCCATGCACTAGTATGGGTTGGGGGCTGACTGGCTGCAGAAAAGGACCTGGGGGGGTTACAGTGGATGATATGCTGGATACAAGTCAGCAGTGTGCCCTAGTTCCCAAGAAGACTAATGATATACTGGGCTGCATTGGTAGGTGTGTTGCCAGTAGGTCAATGGAAGTGATTTTTCCCCTCTATTCAGCACTGGTGAAGTGACTTCTGGAGTACTGTGTTCAGTTTGGGGGCCCTCACTACAAAAAGGATGTGGACAAATTAAAGAGAGTCAAGCAGAGGGTGACAAAAATGGTGAGGAGGCTGGGGGACATAACTTATGAGGAAAGACTGTGGGAGCTGGGCTTATTTAGTCTAGAGAAGAAGAAACTTAATAGCAGTCTTCAACTACCTGAAAGGGAAGTTTGAAAGAGGATGGAGCTAGGCTGTTCTTAGTACTAGCAGATATCAGAACAAGAAGCAACAGTCTCAAGTTGCAGCAAGGGAAGTTTAGGTTAGATATTAGGAAGAATTGTCTCACTAGGGGGGTAGTAAAACACTGGAAAAGGTTATCCAGAGTGGTGGTGGAAGCTTAATCCTTGGGAGTTTTCAGAACCTGGCTAGACACAGCTTTGCCTGGGATGATCTATTTGGGGCCGGTCCTGCTCTGAGCAGGGGGTTGGACTAGATGATTTCCCGAGGTCCTTTCCAATCCTAACTTTCTGTGATTCTGTTAGAGGAAGGAGTGTCACCACTGTGTGGGGAATAATAGCAGGGGGTTGTATAGAGCAGTGTTTCTCAACCTTTTTTGTACCATGACCCATTTACAAACACCAGTGGCCAGTCAGGATTTTCCCTGGGATAAAAGTTAGGCTAATTGGCGTATAGCTGCCTGGGTCCTCTCCTTCCCTTTTTGAAGATGGGCACAACATTGGCTCTCTTCCAGTCTTCAGGAACCTCCCTCGAGCTCCATGAGCTTTGAAAGGGTTTCGCCAGAGGTCCCACGATGACTTTGGCCAACTCCTTCAGCACTCTCAGATGAAGTTCATCCAGTCCTGCTGACTTATACATGTCTAACTTTTCTAACTTATCACGCACCAGCTCAATGACAACAGTAGGAAGATGGTCATTCCCACCATGCCTATTTTGAACCTTATCTAGTATGATTTTCCCCTTAGTCCAGTGAAATGCTGAATCAAAGTAGTCATTCAGGAGTTCAGTTTTCTCCTGACTGTCAATAACCAGCTGTCCTGAGTTGTTAAGCAGTGGCCTCCATTTGTTTACCTCCTGTTCCCTACGTGCCTAAAGAAGGGCTTCTTATTGTCCTTTTTCTGTTGCTAGTGTAAACTCTTGAATTTGGACAGTGTTGTATGTGCAGTGGTTACTGAAAGGGCAGGTTGTATAGTAATAATGGAAAGCCTGTGTAGGGCCAAGCTGCCTTTCTCATTAGTATGGCAAGGGTTGAAAATGATTCAGGCTCAAATGCATGCTACTTAACAGTGGATTAAAGTGATGAAAAGAGGTTTGAAGGCTTGGGTTCCCTGTCAGGCATTTAGCACTCGAGGATTTCTGCTCTTTTTTGGAAGGGTAGGGAACTAGATAAATAGCGCTCTAAATTGGTTGTTTCCAATGTTGGTGATCCTTGTATCACTCTGGGCTATGCCCAGATCTGTGGTCTTTACAGTTAAAAGTTTGATCCATCCATAAGAAATGCTGAGGGTTAACACTGATCTATTGGTACAAAAGTTCCTGGGAAACCACAGGTCTATGTGACATCCTTTGCTTGTAAGCCTGGGGAGCTTGTTCTCTGGGGAAAGGGAAACAAGCTGGCTGAGGCTGATGTTTTTAGTAAACTGTATGTGGAGAAGTTATTACTTTCCGTTGTTCTTGCTGAAGTGAATCAGTGCTGTAGCATCTCTCTTGAGCGTTAAAAATTCCTGAAGAAGTACCTCAAATGCTCAGTTCCAATTTGGTATAACTAGGGCAGCCTTTAATTTTTTACTGGCTTTCAATTAAAATTACACAGCTGTACTTACGTTTGTTTAATGGATTTGGCTGTGCATTGAGCCCTGCTTTCAGAAAGATGCGAGCTGCACTTGGCCATCTCCTGCCTTCACCACATTCTTGCCTGTGAAATATTTAAATTCACACCATTTTAGTTGCTGCTCTTTTCTTTCAAATCTTAATCATTTTTATCCCAAGGGTAAAGAAGAATCCCTTCTCTGTCTGAGAAATGAGAGTTGGAATGCAGTGTCAGCAGAGTGGCTCTGCCCTTCTTTCCCCTTTCTTCACTTTTTTCCATGTTCCAATGATGATTTTTCTTTCAATTAGTCAAGTAGCCAATGGCAGTTCAATTATTTATATGGTGAGGGTCTGGTTTTCTCTCCCTGAAAAGTGAGTGGCTTAGTATTAAGAACAGTGTCTGAGAGAGGCAACCAAAGCACTTGTAACCTATTTACATTTGCCTTCCTTTTCCAGAGTCTCTGTTGGAATATCAACATACTATTAATAAAAAAGTGTGTTGCGGTCAAAAGCAGGATTCGAATCTAGTGCAGTTAAGGATTGACACAACACCTTGCTTAATTAATGACAGAAAGGCTTTAATAATTATGCCACAAACAAGCTAGCAAACTAAATGACAGAGACTCCTTCCCAATATTCAGTAAATGAGCTATCATAAAAGTCCTAGTATATGTTAGCTGCAATAGTGTCTCTCACCAAAGCAGGAAGAAAGCAGTTTCAGTCTTTGCTGCCTTCAGTGGCATGGATCCTTCCTGGAGAATGATCAGCTGGGCTCAGGTTACAATGCTGCAGTGATTTCTTGCTCTCCTGGAGCCATCTTGCCAGAAACTCTATTTCATTCTTATGCTCTTCAGCTGAATAGCTTCAAAGCATACCTCCTTCATAGTTGGTGAGTTTAAAGTCTGAACAAAGCAGATGGGGAGGGACCATCATCTTACAATTGCTAACTGTTTGGATCTTGTTTTTGGTTTTCTAGCTGTGAAACTTGTTTTTGCAAGCTGTAGATCAGTCCAGAGCTTATACTTAAATCAAATGGGATGGCTCTTGATTTGAATGCCAGTTCTGAGAAATATGCCTCAAGCAAGGGAGGATGTGTCAACAAGGAGGATAGTCACCTAGGGATATACAGTTATTTATTACTGGTTTAGCATAAGACATTAGGTATGTTTGCAACCAACACAGGAGATTAAATCAATTGGGATTGCTTCATTTCGCAAGGTTCCCAGTCATGATCTTGCACTGTTATTTTAATTTGATCATTTAAATTTCATGTGTAGGCCCAGCCAAGCTTTCATGGTCATCAAAGTGATTATATGTTGAGTATCCATGGGTTGCCATTTAAGCACTTGGTCTGTGAACTTCCCGATCCACTCACTAAATCCATCCTTTATTTCTGCAATTTCCCTGTTTGGCAAGATGTGCTGCACTTGTGCTTGGTACACCTAAGATCAGAGAAGCTTGCTGAGAAGTTAGCATGGTATATACTATGTCTGCTCATACTATTAATTGCCTGTGGGCTGCATCTCCCCTCATCTTTTTTGTACTATAGCAGGCCATTGTTGGTACTCTCTTCTCAATCTTGCTGAGTGTACTATGCAAAGTGTCTGTCTGATTACTATGTAATATTTATGGAGCTAAAAGCAAAAAGAAGGGAAGGAAGGGATTCTGTGCTCGTACAAAAGCAAGTTCAACTTATTGGAGACTCCCAGCCTGTGAAAATGTAATGAACTTGAAATATGAGCTTGATCACACAAAAGATCAGTTGCTCTCTGAGCTGATTCCAAAATTAACTGAAACCCAACTGGATGTTAGGTATAGCAATATAGAGTCTAGAGTAGGTTTCACACGTCCCTCTGCACACTCAGTTTTTAAGGGTTGTGTGGTATAACAAAAGAAGTGGTGTAGATCCAGATAGTGATAATGTTGCAGAGATTTGTTTTTCTGTGTCCCTTACTCTTCCAGGAGCTCCACTTCCTTTGTGGGTTTGCACACGCATTCCTGCCTAATAGCAATTGCTGCAACATTCAAATCCAGGTGATACACGAATAGGATGCAACTGGCTTACATTAGCAAGAGGATTAATATCCATCCTAGGAGGCTCCCCAGGACTTAATGAGGAACTTAATATTGAGTCCTGTGTAAAACATGCTACTTTTTTTATTTCTTTAAAACAGTGCAAATAATAGATTTACAATAATCCTCCAAAAAGTCATTAGAAGATATAACAGCTAATGGCCTTTTTTTCCTTTGTGTATAAAAGTGATGTAAAACTCAGTGAGAAGTTTTGAAGAGGAGGAGCTTAATTTTATGCTGATTGTGTTGGGATCAGTGGTGCCGGGAGTTGTCCAAGCAGCTTATGTTAAGACTATTTCTCAGAGTCCTGGCTATATTTCCTTGTCCTACTGCCTGCTGAAGAATCTTGTTTTTTTGCAGGTAAGTACAGAATAAGGTATCCTGGAAGTCCATTTCCTCCCAGATCAGAGTCTCTGTGTGGTACAAGCTGTATTGCCTCTCCAGAGCTGCTGCTTCTGTATCCAACTGTAGTCATAGTCTATGTTGAACAGGAACCTGGCATTGAGGAATTCTCTCTCAACATGGCACAGTAATCAAGGGGCTAACCATACTGGGATGTAATAATAGGAGTGCTGTATGTCGGTCACCGGAAGTGGGTTTTTTCATTCTAGCTAGCACTGGTGTGAAGCCTCACCTGGAGTACTGGCTCCAGTTTTGAAGCACTGACCTTAAAAATAAAATGGAAAAATTGAATAGAATCCAGAAAAGAAAAGCAAAATTACTAGAGATTTAGAAAGTATGATATCCAAAAAAAAAAAGGTTGGAAGAATTACGATTATTTAGCTTGGAGAAAGGAAGATTTTGTTTAAAGACTACTAGCTGGACAAGAAGCAGACTTGGATATTATGAAGAATTATGTAGCTATGAAGGTGATGAAGCACTAGAACAGATTCTCAAAGAAAAGTTGTGGAATCTATCACTGAAAGTTTTATTGTTTTGTTTTTTTTTAAGTGAAGTTAGACAAAACATTTGTTTAGAATAGTTTAGACAAGGATGATCCTACTTGGGGGGGCGGGGGGTAAATGCGCTTCTGAAGTCCCCTGTTTTTCCAAAATTCTTTATGAGCAGCAGCAATTCCAATTCCTAAAGCAGCAGTTTTTGAGTCTGGTACTCATGTGTCAGAGCTCTGCTACTCACAAGTCCTTTCAGGTGGGACTTATTTTACTGGTTATTCTGGTGCTATGTGCTATTTTAAACCAATGGAACTCCAGAGAAGTAGGAAGGGAACCTTTGGATTTTAGGTATTTATGTACTATACGCTTTCCCCTCCTGATGTAAGGTATTTCCCGCTCCCGCCCCCTCTACCCAGCAGAGGGCTGGAATTCCCAAAGGGAGGTGCTGCCCTTATTGCTGTAATAAAAGCCCCTCCAGTCCCACTGACAAGGCTGGTAATTGAAAACATATGTAAGCACAATCCATCTTTGTGAAACGTCAATTTCTTGGCAGGTTGTTTGGGGAATGCTGGTTCCAGCTTTTTCTGAACACAGGAACTGTGGGCTCATGTTCCAGTGCCAACTGTGCAGCTAAGTTCCTTCACAGTAGGTTAGGGCAGAGAGAGACCTTTGGTCCTCTCATTGGATCTCATTCTTTACCTGATCAAACGTGATGTCCTGGCCACGAGCTCAAAGGGAAGGTTTGCAATCCCTCTGGCAGAGAATGAATCTGCTGATTCCATTAGCAGAGGTCTTGGGTTGGATTGGACACCTGTGACCCAGATCACGTCTCTTAAATGTATTTTGAAGGGATCTTCTTTGATCCCTTCTGAGTTGAATGTAAATTATACTCTACTGCTCTATTGATAGTGCTGGAGGACATTCCATTATCAGTTCTATTCCTATTTCATTTTTGAAAGTGTAGCCAGTAGTATTTTAGAGCAGAATATAGATCACCTTCTCTTTCCAAAACCGGGACTGTTTTGGACAATATTGTTGGTAGCTTTATAACTGGCATGAGGCTTATATAAAACCAACTTTGTGTGAAGTAGCTCCTTTTGGTTTTGCCTCCTCTAGTCTGCAGGCCCTTGCTTTGTGACTCAGGTATTTTCTTTAGTTCCCCTTTTCTTCTCATTCCTTTCCCAATCCTTCCTCCTTTTAAAAAATGCCTATCTTTAATTCTCTGGATTTTATATTCTTTGATAAGGTCTCTGCTGTTCTTGTCCCTTCTCAGTGTGATCTTTCCTCTTTGCTTGTTCTCTCTCTCTTCTGGGCCCTGCTGGGATTGGGGAGGGAGAATTCTGAGAGTCCCATTAGGATCATGTTGGTTGCTGGGAGTTGGAGGACATGCCTGTGAAGCACTGCAGAGTTTTGTAGTGCAAGTGCTTTTGTTTCACACAGCTTGAATATGCATAAACACTGTCAGCGCTGTGTCTCTGTGTTGTCTGGACAGCAGGGTTTCCTCAGCTTCTTTATTTATTTTGCTGCTTGTCAAAGACATCCTCTGCCCTCCCCCACTCACCCCAGCCATACAACGCACTTGCCATTACTTTCCCATGTCCTTAAACAGCTCTAGTTTGTATTACCTGAGAAGGTTTTGCTTCTATCCTTCTATCATTTCCTGCTTTAATTCCATCCTGAAGAACTTCATTTTGATTCTGCAGCTTGTTAGAGCTTCCAGAAAGCCATCTTTACCTGAGGAATTCACAGTGAGGATTCTTCAAACAAACAAGAAGTGGTTGCTGAAGCAGCTATTTACTGATGTGGTTTTTTTTTCCTTGATTGTGCTGATTTTTCCTTATAAATCACTGTCCCTCTAAAAGAGGGACTGCTACACAAGTCAGTACTGAATGACCATCTTGGCAGGGCATTGTGTGGGGAAAGGTGTGTTTTTAACCCAGTTAAGTCCCCTCACCCATTCCCTGCCTCAGGAAAAAATGGATGTTTTCTCCCCTCCCTACTGCACACACATGTCCTATCTCTTCTTCCAGGAGGGAGTCAGTCATTCAGGAACTCTCCCATCCCCAACCTCACAAACCTCTCTTTATTTTAGGGGTGGAGAACCCAGAGACACCAGGTAGGAAAATGGTAGTTTGACCCCCAGCAGGTACATAAGGGGCACAGATCTTTTTAGCAGAACTCTTTCTCTGTGTTTTTCAGAGGTCCTCTTTTTTTCTAGCAAAGTACCTGAAAAACAACACTAATTGCTGCTTTGAAAGAGCCACTGCATCCCATGTAGATGATGAGAAAGTGCACTTAGGAAATCTTTAGAAATAGAAAAGTACCTTTCCTACTTAGTCAGTAAAGACTAGAAGTGAAAGGGATTTGTCTCTTGTGATTTAACATTCTCTTATTCCAGGAACTTTATTTCCTACTGGAAAATGCTACTTCCCTACAACTGTTCTTAAAAACAAATATTGTTGAAATGAACTGTAAAATGAAGGAGCCAAACTATTAGGCTGGACATTAGTTGATGCAGGGACTTTGTTTGGACAGCACTGAGCCCGCTATCAGCTCTCAACAAACATGTATGGACATCCCAAAAATATGGGAATTGCATTATTAAGCACTTAGACACTGAGAGATGCCAAAGGCAGTTTCACCTGTGGTATGTTACTGGTCCCCTATACTTGAGAACAGTATGGGGTTTTTTATCGACCAAGGGAAGGTTAAGTTAGATAGTAGGACAGACTTTCTCACTAGGAGGGTAATAAAACACTGGAACAGGTTACCCAGAGGGGTTGTGGAATTTCCATCCTTGGAGGTTTTTTAAGACCTGGCTAGATGAAGCCTTGGCTGGGATGATATACTTGGGGATGGTCCTACTTTGAGCAGGGGGTTGGCCTAGAAGTCCTCCTGAGGTCCCTTCCATCCCTAATTTGCTATGATTCTGTCAAGATAAAACAACTTATACTGTGGTTTTCTGTTCTGTGTGCGCCTGGTAGGTCATGAGTGAGTTGTTCATACTTCAATTTGTAAAATAAGGCCAAGGATTCAGCAAAGTCTTTTTACTATATACCATGCAAAATCCATTTTGTATGAAGTGCTGTACATTATATTAGGTCAGCAGTGAAGACTGTTGTAAGACTTGAGCTGCCTTTACTTTGCAAGGAATACTGTATAAGGTTTGAAAGAAGGAAAGAATGAATGGTCAAACCTGAAATAGTATTTAACTTGTTAAATGTATGTCTGCATAACTGTTCACATAGCTATAAACAGGACTGTCCAATTTCTGAATGGCTGGGAGCTCATGGATGCCTGGCCAGTGAAGCCCCTCTACCATGTGGGAAGTATGACCCCACCCCCCAGACACACACACCTGCCACTTCCATGCAGGGAGCATGAGTCCCTCCATGTGAGCAGGCAGCAGACTCACCAGGTTCCTTCCTACCATGCTGCCCTGCCCAGAGACCTTGGTTGCCACAACAGCATAAGAAATGAAGGAAGTGGCAACTGGGTGGGAGCCCAGGAGCTGCATGTTAACACCTTGTAGGCTGCCAATTGGACAGCCCTCTCATGAGATTTCTCACTAATCCTTCAAGACTCCACTAATACATAAGATGTAGTTCTCTTCAGCCTTTCACGCTGATATATCCAAAGGTTTTTAAGTTATTACCTGCTTGTGATATATCGAGTTCATCAGCGTGTAGATGATGATGGGTAGGAAGAAGGTGAAGTTTTTCACTCAGTAGCTGTACTTGGAATATATAAGCGTTTGGCTACACAGCTGTCATACTGCTCTTATTCATAAAGGAGGGTCAGTGCCATCTTTGGAAGGTCAGAGGCATGGGGCCAAGTGAGATGTCGAGAGGAGCTAATTACTGATCAGTAAGGGCTTCAGGCTAGAACAGCAGCTCTTGAAGGTGATTACCCAGAGATCACAACCCCCAAAAGCTTTGATACTAATAATTTTGCCTCTTTTCAGTTTTCCTTTCATAAACCAAAAGATACAACAAGGGGCAGGTTATCTCTACAGAGGGAGCTTTGTTGAAATCTGAGGCCCTGTCTGGGGAATACCTCTCATGGAGCAGACCACCCTCTGCAAGGTGGCACTTAAAATCATGAGTTGTACAGACCCAGCTTTTGCAGTGAACTGTGGACATTTCACATATGGAATTCTATGAAATTCCTTCTTGTTTAGCAAGAGTAACTGGGCTGTGATGTCAGCAGAGTACAAGGCGTTGCCCTGCCATTGCAGAGGAGGGAGACATAGGTGGCACTTGTTTAGCCTGTATATTGATAAAGGATGGTTGACTGGGCATGACAAACTTGAGCTGTCTGCCATCACTATTAGCTGAACTACATTTAAAAAAAATCTTTTACTGAGAAGCAGGAGCCTTGCCATAACTAGAAGCAACTCTCCTGGCTCTCCAGGGATCTAGCAGACCTAAGGCAAAAAACAAAGGCCTACAAAGGATGGAGGATGGGATTCACTTCCAAGGAGGAATATTCTGCACTGGTCCGGTCCTGCAGGGAGCAAACCAGGAAAGCCAAGGCTGCAACTGAACTCCAACTAGCTTCGAGCATCAAGGATAATAAAAAGTCCTTTTTCAGATATGTGGGGAGCTGGAGTAAAAGCAAGGGCAGCATTGGGCCCCTGCTGAACCAGATGTGACAGCTGATAACTGACACCCAGGAAAAAGCCAACCTATTAACTGGGTACTTTGCATTGGTTTTTCATCAGTCCCATGGGATGCCCATGCCCACTACAGAACAGGGAGGTCTGGGTGAGGGAGATCCCCTGCCCTCTATTAATGCTGACCTCATGAAGGAACACCTTGAGAAGCTGGATACCGTCAAGTCAGCCGGCCCTGACAATCTGCACCCCAGGGTACTCAAGGAGCTGGCTAGCATTATAGCCCAGCCTCTGGCACAGATCTTTGAAAACTCCTGGTGCTCTGGTGAAGTGCCCGAAGACTGGAAGAAGACCAATGTGGTGCCTACCTTCAAGAAAGGGAGGAAAGTTGATCCAGCTAACTATAGGCCCATCAGTCTGACTTCAATCCCGGGGAAGGTCTTAGAAATTTTGTTAAAGAAGCCATCCTTAATGGACTGGCAGATGCCAACATCCTGAGGGATAGCCAGCACGGGTTTGTTGCGGGTACGTCTTGCTTGACCAATCTCATTTCCTTCTACGACCAGGTGACCTATCACCTGGACAAGGAAGAAGAGATTGATGTTGTATATCTTGACTTCAAAAAAGCCTTTGATCTGGTATCCCGTGATCACCTCTTGGCAAAACTGGCCAACTGTGGCCTTGGGTCCACCATGATCCGCTGGCTGGAGAACTGGCTCTATGGTTAGACCCAGAGTGTGGTAATTGATGGAAGTCACTCATCATGGTGCCCTGTGACCAGTGCAGTCCCCCAAGGCTTTGTCCTTGGACCCATATTGTTCAACATCATTAATGATGTGGACATTGGAGTCAGAAGCGGACTGGCCAAGTTCGCCAGTGACACCAAACTTTGGGGCAGAGCATCCACACCAGAAGACAGGAGGGTGGACAGGCTCAGCAAATGGGCGGATGAGAACCTGATGGTGTTTAACGCTGAAAAACGCAAGGTTCTCCACCTTGGGAGGAAAAACCTGCAGCATCCTTATAGGCTCGGCAGTGCTACGCTGGCTAGCAGTACGGAAGAAAGAGACTTGGGGGTCATCATTAACCACAAGATGAACACAAGCCTACAATGTGGTGCTGCGGCTAGTAAAGCAACCAAAATGCTGACTTGCATCCATAGATGCTTCTCAAGCAAATCCCGGGACGTCATTCTCCCCTTGTACTTGGCCTTGGTGAAGCTGCAGCTGGAGTACTGCGTCCAGTTTTGGGCTCCACAATTCAAAAAGGATGTGGAGAAGCTTGAGAGAGTCCAGAGAAGAGCCATGTGCATGATCAGAGGTCAGGAAAACAGACCTTATCACAACAGGCTGAGAGCCATGGGACGCTTTAGCCTGGAAAAGCGTAGGCTCAGGGGTGATCTGATGGCCACCTGTAAGTTTATCAGGGGTGACCACCAGTATCTAGGGGAACGGTTGTTCACCAGAGCGCCCCAGGGGATGATGAGGTCAAACAGTTTATAAACTACTGCAAGACCATTTCAGGCTGGACACAAGGAAGAATTTCTTTACTGTCCGAGCCCCCAATGTCTGGAACAGCCTGCCATCGGAGGTGGTTCAAGCACCTACATTGAACACCTTCAAGAGTAAATTGGATGCTTATCTTGCTGGGATCCTATGACCCCAGCTGACTTCCTGCCCTTTGGGCGGGGGGCTGGATTCAATCTTCCGAGGTCCCTTCCAGCCCTAATGTCTAAATGTCTAAGAACCCTTACAGATGAGCACAAATTGCCTCTTGTCATTCATTAGTCCCATTGCAGGCTAAAATTTCCTAAGACGCTGCATTGTGTGTCCACAAGGTGGCAGTCTTGACTTGGAAATGGAACTGGAATTGGCCTGCTGGTTCTGGTAGTGGGCTCTCCTGCTGGCTCTCATACATTTAAATGGGAGAGACTTTTTATGTCTCATTGATATACACACGGCAAATTATTTAATCACAGAAGGGGAGAGAATTTACTTACTTGAGATTCATTTCATAGCAAGATTTAATTTAAAGCAGAATCTGCAGAAGAGAGGCAGTGTGTATGTGTGCGTGCATGTGCTCGCACATGTAACTAATGGGGGTTAGAGCAGCATGGAAATGCTGCTTTTCATAGGGCAGCCCAGTACATGAATCAGAAAGGCAGGGTGTAGTACAGGAGCAATCTCTAGACCAGGGGTGGGCAAAATACATCCTGCAGGCTGGATCTGACCCACCAGGCCATTATTGTATTTGGCCTGCAGGACCCCTCTAAAATTTAGGCAGTTATTACCTGCCAGTTGCTGGCTGTCTGAAAGCCGATTTGAGGTGCTGGTGGCAGGAGCCACTGGCTGGAGCAGCAAGCAGCTCGGGCTCTGGTTGTGCCCACCCAGTCCCACCCCACACCTAGCCCCCAGAAGCTTCTGCCTAGCAGAGGTTTCTGCCCTGGCAACCCTGTGGCTGTTCCCCAGCCCTCCCTCTGTCAGAGAGTGGAAATTCAGAACTCTGGCTCTGTGCCTCCACCTGCCACTCTCAGCTAGAGTGCCAGGAGCACCATGTGAAAGCATGGAGCCGACTCAGCCTGATGGTGAGGGACTTCCCATGGCTTCTGCCACTCTAGCCTGCAGGCTGGCTTCATGCTGCACCCTGTAGTCCCAGCCCTACAGCTAGGAACCGGATGCTGTCAGAGCTGTCCCGGCCTGGCAGCACACATTTCCCAGCTGGATGGCCAAGACCTGCAGGATGAAGCAGGAGCCAGTCGGGAACTGTGTGCTCCCAGGCCGAGCTGGCTCCATCCTCTGTCCTGCAGTCCCAGGCATGCAGCCAGGAAGTGCATGCTGCTGGAGCTGGCCCGACCCAGTAACACACAATTCTCAGCTGCGTGATCAGGACCTGCACAGTGTAGCAGAAGCCAGCTGGGAACCGTGTGCTGCTGGACTGGGCCGGGCTGGCTCCGTGCCATGCCCTGCAGGTACTGGCCATGCAGTTGGGAACTGTGCAGCACAGCATAGAGCTGGCCCAGCCCCTCCTGGCAGCACACAGTTCCCAGCTTCAAGGCTGGGACTCGCACGGCACAGCACAGAGCCAGCCCGGCCCTGGCAGCACGTGGTTCCTGACTGCATGGCCAGGACCCACACAGTGTGGCACAAAGCCAGCCCATCCCCTCCTGGTAGCACGTGGTTCTCAGCTGCAAGTCTGGGACCTGTGAGGCGCGGCACAGAGCCAGCACAGCCTGGCCCCTCCATGCTGTGTTGCATAGGTATCAGCCATGCAGCGGGTAACTTCATGATGCTGGGAAGGGACAGGACAGGACTCATTCTCTTTCAGAAATGCCCATGTAGGCAAAACTCAAGTATAGCCATTGGCCTGTATTCATTAACCTTTTACAAAGGGTGAAAGGTTCTCACCTAGGGAGGAGCATGGTCTATCTGTGAGGCTAAGAACTTCTGAATTCTATTTCTGGCTTTGCCACCAATTCCATCTGTGAACCTGAGTAGATCATTTTCAAATGTGCCCATTTTTTCTGTTTGATAAGTGAGCTGTCTCTCCCTCGAACCCTGGGAAGTTGCCTGTCTCTTGTTTTGTTTTTAGTTTTTAATTGTGTCATTGGTGATGATGGTTAAGAGGGCTTAATTACTTTGCACAGACGCTGAAATCCATCTCTGTTTTTGCAATTGTTGCCATTCGATATGCAAACCTTCAGGTTTTTGCTTGAAATCCAGACTGCTCTCCTTGATGCACAGCTATAGAATCTTACTGCAGCCTGCTGTTGTTTCCTCATAAAAGTGAACACAGAGCATTAAAGGTTTGCAGCAGTGACCTGTTTGGGACAAGAAGGTAAAGCTAGGGCTTTTCTGTTTCAGAAAATCATATTAGACCACATATGTGTATCTGGGTCTCAGCAAGATTGAGGCTGCTGCACAGAAAAAGTTGTGGCATGGACATTACCAGCTGCCTGTTAGTGTGAATAAACCTGTAGGTAGAGTATGCATCTGAGCTCCCACAGAGGCTGAACTCACTGCTTTCTTCACCATTTCCACCTCTGTCTGGTTCAGTAGCATGTATGGCCTCATGAATTGTACATTAGGAGTCAGAAATGCCTGGAATCTAGTCCTGAATGTGCCACAGACCTTCTGTATAACCTGGGCAAGTCATAGGCCTTTTTTGCTTCCATACTTTTTCTTCCTCCTTGCAGCACTACTGCAAACTAGCAGTGTTTCTCCTGCATAAGGTGGGCCTGTATCTTCTAAAAGGAAACAGCAGCAAAACAAATACTGACCAAACACCAAGGAAAGTTTAAAAGGTCACTTGTAGCAGCGGTAGGCACCCTTTTCCAACTCTAGGCCAAATTGACTTACCCCAATTTGGAGAAAAGTGAGAGCTAGGAACCTACCACTGCCACTTCTCTCCCCAGCCACACAGGGAAAGCGCCTGCTGCTGGCACTTCTCCCTGTAGCAGCATGGGGAGAGTGCCCACAGCTAGTGTTCATCTGTGCAGCTGAAGCCCACATCTGTAGGATGGATCAAAAGTTTCCATGAGCCAAATCTGGCCCATGGCAGGCTGTAGATTACTAACCCCAACCCTACAGTGCTTCTATGCTGAGCCCAGGAGTGCTGTCAGGCAACAACCTCTGCCCACTCACTCTTGCACTGAGTTGTGTGCACAGTTCTCTTCCTTGTATTTTTTTGTCTAGTAGCATAACATATTAAAGGAAGTAAACATTCAGGCTAAATCCAAGTGGTTTTAATTGCATTCTATTCTTCCTAGTTCCTCACCTTCCTTTGACTTTGCATCTTTCAGATACTCACAGGCAGACACCATGCTTTCCTTACTAAGCCTAGAAGTATATATAGACTATAAAGGAAGCAGGATGGAAATGTCCCATCACAGGAACAGCACAAGGCCAATACAGATTGTGCTGACACTGCTGTGTGGGTGCTGGGATAAATCGAGGACTGGAGAGAGTATGGCTGAAGGAGTTTGCACTGGCTATTCTTGTGAGCAGAGCAGCCTACAATACCACACTGCCATAAATTAAACCAGTCCCTAGCGCAGGGGTGGGCAATTATTTCGGGCGGAGGGCCGTTTACCCAGTTATGGCAGGCTTTCGAGGGCCGCGTGGGCAGCCCTGCCCATTGACAGGTGCTCCGCCTCCTGGTCACCATCTTGGGACCAATGTCCCAATGTCTTTGGTCCCAAGACATTGGGACATTGATCCCATGTCCCAAGGCCAGTACCTGTGGGGCCCGACACAGGCTGGCAGGGGTCTGTGGAGCCGGGCTGGGCTGGAGTCCACCAGCAGGGAGAGGGGGAAGCTGGCCTGGCTCCATAGAACCCCTGCCGGCTGGGACCCCGCACTCCTGCCACCCTGCTCCGGGCCCCACCAGCACTGTCCCTGGGACACTGGTAGGGGCCCCGTGCTCCCGCTGCCTCCCTGCTCACTCATTCCCAGTGCCCCCCAGTCCCACAGTACAGGCAGGGGGCAGCACACAGCCCTGACCTCCTGCTCACCAGCAGGGAAGAAGCTGGTTCTGAGCGCGGGGAAAAGCGGCCCCTTACCCGCCCCATGGCCAGCACTCCCTGCTGTAGTTGGTTACAGCCCACACAGGGCTGTCCTGAACAGGCACAGGCAGCCCTAGGCGGACTGCGAGTGGCTACAGCGCAGGGTGCTGGCCACTGGGTGAGTGAGGGGCTGCTTTTCCCACCCCTGCACTCAGCACCAGCTTGTAACCCACCCTTGCTGCCAGCCTGGGCTTTGTGCCGGCTCTGGGCTCACCCATCGGGGCTGCATGTGGCAGCAGCAGCAGCTGCGGCTCCCCCACGTGCCGTGATGGGCAGCGTTGGCTGCTGCTGCCTGCCCGGAGCACACACTAGGGGCAGCCCACAGGCAGTGGTGGCAAACACCGCCTGGTGTGGCAAGCGGGGGGGCTGCAGCTGCTGTTGCCACGAGCAGCTCTGACGGGCGAGTCACACAGGGCCCAGGCTGGTAGTGGGGCTGGGTTACAAGGTGGTGCTGAGCGCAAGGGTGGGAAAAGTGGCCCCTCACCCACCCTGTGGCCAGTGCCACTCACAGCCCACCTGGGTCTGCATGTGCCTGCTCCAGACAGCCCCATGCAGGCCGTGAGCAGCTGCAGCGGGGAACGCTGGCCGTGGGGCAGGGAAGGGCTGCTTTCCTCTGTGCCAGGAAGGAGCCTGGGGAAAAGCTGAGTGTGGAGGGTGGAAAAGCAGAACCAAGAGCAGAGAATATTAATTTTCTAAATTTTTTAGGGGTCTTGTGGGCCGGATAGAATGGCCTTACAGGCCAGATGTGACCCGTGGGTCGTATTTTGCCCACCCCTGCCTTAGTGCTTCCCTAACTTTTGCTGGAATTTTGTGCCAGATCCAGAGCATCCTGGAGAAACAAAAGTACTCTGAAACTGCCTTTGCATGCTTCTCAACTTCTTCTTTGTGTTGAGAGGTATGCCACAGAATCTGGCTCCATGTTACCAACTTCCCCCTGGAACAGTGGTTTGCAGCCTTTTTCAGGGTCAGGGCACCCCTTCACCACTTTTTTGAATGCAGCAGCACCCCTGGTTGAGAACCAGTATTGGTGCTGCCTCAACTTACCTTAGTGTTTTTCAACTAGTTTTTCTGCTGTCTCCAATGTAAAAGTGCCCCATGCCTACTGCACAATCAGCCTGGGAAGGGCTATGACATGTACATGGTAGTGCTACATTAGGGCTCTGATCAGCCTAAAGCAGGTAGGGGCTGCTTTGTATTGTAGACGTTCCTGACTGCCCTCCCCTACGCTCTTCCTAGAAAAAGGCTAACAGGTAGAACTGTTGTTTTCAGGAGGTAAACTGGAGGCTGGACCAGCTATACAGGACTAGTCAGGTGTTGCCTGCTTTAGACTGATCAGAGCCATAGGGCTAGAGAAGTGTGTGGGGCAATTTTACCTGGTTGCTGTCACCACTGTGGTAGTACCTGCATTTTGGCACCCTGGTTGAAAAACTATTATACTACAGAATTTGCGTAGCTGGGCTATATGCATGTTTAGCTGTATTAATCTCTCCTTGTAAATTAATCCCTGCTGGTGAAATTTAGTTGTCTTTGAATTTCCCCCACCATTTTATAAAGATCTTTTTGGCAATCTGATGGTCTGAATTACACCTAGGTGCAGTTATATTAGAACTCTATACTGACTCTCTTCCTCCATGCTGTGTTTATCTTTGCATAGGTAACTCAGAATTACACCACGGATAACTTTTTATGTTGCTCTATAGTATTAGAAACTCCAGAGCCAATTCTTGAATGTCTGCTTTCCATGTTTCTCTCTCCCATGCTGTCTGTGGCTTGAGGATTGTTTTTCCTGAGGTGTATTGATTGGCATTTGTCTTGGCTATACTCATGTTATTGGATGTCAAAGATTAGACCCTGTTACAGAAGGATATGGATGAGTGGTGGTGCAAGGAGGCAGTGTCATAAGGGGGACAGATGTGACCAGTGTTGAGGTAAAACATGCAGGTGCTTGGTTGAGTTCTGGTCCTTTGACATCCTTTTGACTGCAGGATGAGAGTGGCCAGTTTGCTACTGTATGACAGGGGTACAGCAACAGTTAGCGTACAGCCACAGTTATAGTAAATTACTATAGTGAGATTTTTGTTAATCTTACATTTTCTTTTAAGTCATCATCAGGATGAAGTGCAGTTTTTCCTATTGAACAGCAGGTGGCACATGGATCCTTTTTGCTTCTGCTTTTGGGTTTGTCTCAGGGGTGGGGTTTTGGTTGATGCTACAATTCAGAGACCTTTGGGACTAATTTTCAACAAGTTCGGAACTATTGTCTGCATGCCCCATGATGGAGTCCTGGGGGTGGGGTTAAGATTAATAGCTGAGTTGGCAACACAGGGATGCATCTACTTTGCCTCTCACAGCAGCCTTTAGAAACACTGTTAACTGAGTTTAGGGGAAACAGGTCTTTCCTTCTGTTGCGTTATTCCAGTATTCCTGTGTGAGATTCTGTATAGGCCCAGCAGATGTTGCTATCCAAGTAGCAGATACTGCCAGCCATGCATTCTGCTCCCTGTGCACAATTTCTCTGTGCTGATGGCCTGTGTTGATAAGCTTGGTTATATAGGTTGTATTGTTCTCGAGCATGATATTCCAAATGTAAACAGTGGTACTCCATTCACCTTACATTACCCTTCACTGACAATCTGTAGCATCAGCCCCATGGGGACAAGGTGCCCTTTATTATTATCCACTCCCAGATAATACTAGCCACAACAGCACTCCTATACATCATGGATATTGTAGCCCTTTATCAGATTATACTAATTATACAGACAGCACTTATTATAAACTCTTGCAGTCTAGGCTAATCCAGCCAACATGATACTTTGCCTGTGGGCAAAGATTTCCTATTTATCGTTCTCAGGCATGGGTAATCCAGACACACAGCAGATAAGAGAGGCCTTATCTCACTGGAAGTCAATGGTTTCTTAGTGGTAAAGTCTGTCCTATGTAGGGCCCAAACCATTTTAGGGTCTTACCAGATGCGAGAGAGGATCCAGGAGTGCCCCAAGGTTGCAAGCCTTAAGTGACAAGAGGCTGAATCCCACCAACAATCAGTGTCCCAAATCCCTTTAAGTTGCATGGTCTGCCTACCACCATCACTTTTCTTGTCTGGATTCAGTTTCAGTTGATTCACCTGCATCCAATCCCCAACTACAGCCTACCACTGTGAAGAAACTGAAACTGAAAAGCCTAGGTCAGATGAGAGAGAGGTAGAGCTCGGTGTCATCAGCAGGGATCCTGGTTTTCCCCAATTAAAAAAAACCTGCACGTTCTCTAATAAAACCCTCAAAATCCACAATTAAAATGAAATGCCACTCGTGTGTGTGTGTGTGTGTGTGTGTGTCAGCTGAACACAATGTTTTATTGATTAATTTACAATTTTAAAGCAATTTGGAAGCCTACCAGTGCCTCAGTCACTGTAGTAAAATAAATATTAAGTAACTATACATTTTGGTATTTCATTTTGGGGTTTTTTACCATGGAATATCAGCGCTCCCCCTGCCCCTTTGGCTTACCAGGACGCAACCCTGCTGGAGGGGGCCCCCATCTGTCAGGCTTACTGAGCCAGGGACCCAGATCTGTAGCTCTCTACCCCCCACAGCAGCACCCAAGCCCCAACTGCTGCCTGCAGGAGGCAGCGGCTGCTGTGGCCTCAGCATGGAGCCCGGCTCCCCCTCTCCTGTGGGTGACGCAGCTGAAGCGGAGCCCATGGGAGGGAGGAGGTGGGCAGCGGGCTCAGGTGATAGTGAACTGACTCCCCACCACTGCACGCAGTTCTGAGGGGCTAGGGGGGCACATGTTCCCCCCATGATCTGTGTGCAGGGTGGGAGTGGGAGCAGGTTCAGGCTGCCTGCTGCAGGGCTGGGCTTCTCACCCTGCTGCACTCCTCCCCCCGGGGCAACCTGCAACCCAGTGGGTGGGACCTGGCATAGCAGGGAAGAGTGGGGCCGTGCAGGGAAGCTCCTTGCCACTGCAAGTCCTGTGCTGCCTGGGTGACTCATCCCTTCCCCATCCCGCAGCAGCAAGGGGCACAACCCTGTACTGCCATCCCTGCTGCTGCCAGGTGGACAGGGGGCACATTGCCAGGTCAGCATGGGGCTTACGGTGACAAGGACCTTCCATGCACAGCCCTCTGCCCTGCCATGCTGGGTCCCACCCACTGGGCTGTGGAGCCCCCGGGAAGGCAGGAGGGTGGGGAGCCTTAGCTCACAGCAGACAGCCTATACCTGTTCCCACCCCACTCAGGTCTGGGGGGCATATGCCCCCCGTCCCTCCAGGAGTGTGTGCAGCAGCAGGGAGCCAGCCCCACCCCCGAGCCTCCCACGGCCTTGTCCTGCTCCCCACTGGGGCCCTGCAGCCATGCATTGTAGACCTCAGCTCCAAGCCCCATGCACCACCCAGCTGGGCAGCAGCCCCACCCCCAGCCCTGCCCAACACCCTCCATTCCTCCCTGTTGTGGCTCAGTCCTCACCACCCCTGCCAGACTTACCTACCCAAGCTGCTTTCCAGGCTGCTTGGAGGCCATGTGCATCTACATGCACATGGTGCCCCCTGCCTGACTGCCCTCCTCCTACTCCCTCCCAGCCCCTTGCAGGCTGTAACTGTAGCCTGCAGAGAGCTCGCTGCAAAAAAGCAAAATCCATGGGTTTCTCTGTTAAAATGAAAAATCATATTTTTTCTTGGGTGAAGGGGGAAATCTGCAGTTTTTTCCATTTTTTTCTGTGAGAAACAAAAAACCTGGATCCCTGGTCATCAGCATACTGATGGCACATCACTTCAAATCTCTCCACAGTCTTGCTCAGCAACTTCATATGCACATTTGGATAGGAAGGGCAAAAAGATGGAGCTCTGGGTGACCCCATGGGCATAGTCCTGAAGGGATGATGAGTACTTGCCCTCGGGTACACCACTGTTTGGGACCTCCCAGGTAGGAGAGAGTGGAACCATTTTGGTAGTCCTCTGAATGATCAGGTCATGTAAACACTTTATTAACACTTCATGATCAGCTGTCAAAGGCTACTAAAAGGTCTAGCAAGATGAGCAGAGCACAATTTTCACTGTCCATCTCAAGGCAAAGATCATTGACCAAGGCCACAGGTGCAGTCTCCATGTTATATTCAGGATGAAAGCCAGACTGACAAGGGTGCAGATATCTGATGGCATCCAGGTGCACCTGGAATTTATGGGCAACCACCCATTCAATGACCTTCCCTAGGAAGGGGAGGATGGCAACCAGGGTAAAAACTGGGAGTCAACATCAAACAATTTAGGTCTGGCATCCTGCCCGCCCCCTCCTCCCCCCTCCCAAAGGATGGTGTTGACAATGCCTGCCAGCAGTGGCCCCAGACTCCTCTGGCTGGCTTTTTACAAATCAGGACGGACACAGATCCGGTTCACAACTGGTTGGCCTTACCCTCCACCTCTTCCAAGCACATCCTCTGCATTAGTGGGTCAGTAGAGACAGTACTGGAAATCTCAGCAGTTCTTACAACATGTTGTCTAACTCTCTTTTAAATCAAGTTAGAATACACAATGGTATAAATACACAACTTTATATACAAAAGTGTCTTTCACTGTTTTCACCATTGGCAAATCACAGGTTCATTTTCCAGCGAAGACTGCCAAATAGGGACTCTCCTATTTGGAAGGATTTTTTTTCTAGGCACATGTGTTTAGAAACTGTTTTTAAATTGCAAGCTTAAATTCTGCAGAACTTGTGATCCAGAACCTTTCTCCTCTTGCCCTTTCATGCTATGAGAAAAGATTCCTACTGCACCTTTAAGTGCAATCACTGGAGGTTCAAAGCACCCTTCATCACAAGGAGACAATGCTGAAGCGTATTATTTGTTGAAAAGCAGCTTTGAGGTTCAGGAGACTGCGGTTTTATAGTGAGGATCACAAACCTTGCCCAAGCACAGCACAGTCCATAGAGACTCCAAACAGAGCTTGGTAGTCATTGCTTCCCATGGTACTATTTGTGAATAGGATGCAATAGATAATGTTTACCTAATGTG
Organism: Crocodylus siamensis; assembly: GCF_052110815.1. NCBI lineage: Eukaryota > Metazoa > Chordata > Crocodylia > Crocodylidae > Crocodylus > Crocodylus siamensis. The sequence continues at coordinate 38,284,016 of NC_143404.1, read as the reverse complement.
ACCAATGGCAAAACAGTTATTCATGCTGTCGCTGTGTAATGTTTTCATGTTCACCCAGTGGCCTTAGAGGGCTGTCTGTGTGCACCTTTCATGTACAGTCTAGTTATTGCACAGCACCCGAGGCTCTCCAAGCAGGGACCACATTTTACCTACGCTCACAGCAATAACCTGGGGTTTACAAAAAAATTCAGGTGCAGACACTAGTGTGGCAGTCCCACAGCTGCTAATCTTTTAAGTGGGGCTGGCTTCTCTTGGAAGGGACAGTGGGAATAGGCAGGAAGGAAGTGGGGACAGAAACTGTCCACAACCTCAAAAAGCTGAAACATCACTCTCTTCTTGGCTGATCCTCATAATAGCAGCAGTGTAGACCTACAGATTCTATGGTCTGCAGCATTCTGCAGAATTTGTGAGAATAAGGGTTGACAAATACATCTGTCTCTGCCCATTATTGTTGTCATTCATAAATCCCAGGCACAACATTGATGTCAGTTCCCTTCCGTAATGAGCAAAACTTTCTGTATTATTTGTATGTCATTGAGAGGTGTGGGATGCTTGGTCAGGGGAGTTGATACTTATGTTCCAGCTCTAGCTCTGTAAAACCCAGTGTGATGACTCCAGGACTAGCAAAAGTTTCTTAGTATCAGGGTTAGTTAGTTAGTGGTTTTTTTATGGAGATAATTTAGTTTGGGGCTTTAGAGGGATCCTGACTAAACTCCTTGCAAGGCTTTGCACTGCACAAGGATTCCTTGACCCTGTGCCTTTTGGGGGGAAATCCTTGGACCTTTTTGGCTGAGAAATCTATTCTTTGTCTTAGGATAAGTGTATGTTTCCCTTTAGTTTGTTGTTATTTTGCTTAAGTCAACTGCACTGCTTCTTACAGCCACCAGATGTGCGCAGTTGAGCCACTTTGGCTCAGGTTACTAACAGTGATGTCAGAGAAATCCAATTGGAGGAGGAAATCAGATGATTTCCTGTAACCCAGAGGATGATGCAGACTTTTCCCTCCCCCCCCCCTTCCCCCTTCCCTCCTCCTTGTTTCCTTCTTGGAGACAAAGAAGGGAAATACAGAGCTTATGTCTCTAAGCCTTTGTGGAGTTGGCAAGCATTCTTACCTTCACCATCTGTCTCTCTCATGCTAAAACTGCTTAGCCTGGATGTGGAAAGAGCAAGTTGAATCACATTTCAGGGGCCTTTTGTCTCTCCTCTGAGCCTAGCACAAGAGATTTGTCTCCTTTTTCTGTCTGTGATCTAAGGTTATGTTAAGGAGGTTTGTCTGTCTGCTGCTGGGCTGAGTCAGTGAGGGGGGAACATTACCTACACACATGCATAAAAGTAGTTTCTGTACCCTAACCCCCAGCACATGCCTTTTGAGCATTTTTTTTTTTTTTTTTTGGTTACGCATTTTGAGGGGAGAGAGTGCTGGATTTTGCACTGGTGAATAAAACTGAATTGTCAAAGATGTAGCAAATGCAGACAAGCACTGTGATTCCTGAGATTAATGCACTTTGATTTTGTCCTGTAACACCCCTGCCCCAGTCCTACGGTTACCCATTTTTTGAGGTACATTTTCTAGTGTACCTCATTCTTGCTCTGCAGCCCCTGACTCTGCTGGCCATAAGACTCCTCTCCATAGCTCTGCAGCTGTACTTTATTTTTATTCTGAATCTCCTACCACCTCCTAATATTTCTGGTTACTTAATCTACACTACCAGTGCCCCTCCCTCCTGCCATTCAGTTCTGGGTTTGTGCATAGTTCTGCCAAGGTACTTTGTTTTTGCCCTGCAGCACTCTCTTCTTTTTCAGTCTTGGGCCCACCTATATCTGTTGCTTGTACTTTCCCAGCACTCCCTTTTTTGAGTCATATAAGGAGTGCTGGGAATAATGTTATAGTGTATGTTAAATGAGCAACATAAAACTGTATAATACAATGAGAAACTGATATTCTGCATTCTTGCCTTTTTCTATTCTGTATAGTAATTCTGTAGCATATTCTACTATACCAGAGACCGACTTGTATATTGTGCACTTTCTTTGTAGTATATGTTCCCATGATACCACAACTATTGTAGTCAGTTGAATGACTGAGAGTAAATACCACTTTCATGCCACGGTTAACTCTGTGTATATGCAAGTGGGATATACAGAGTTATGGTGGTTGTGTGCAAGTCATTTACATTGCCCCTTGATATGCTTGGCCACACTGAGACCACTGCTGCTGGATGAACTGCTTCTTGCTGTATTTGTTTGTTCTTTGGTTTTTTGCTTAGTTGCCATGAGTTATAACAATGGTTACGTGTATGTATTAGGGCTGTGTGAAGTGGCACTGTTCCATTTCGACCAAACAGTGATGCTGTTTAAACGCTGTTTGGAGTTTTGCCCATAGGCTATAATGGGAACGCTCAAAACAGCCTCTTCCATCTCATCTGGCAGGCAGATTTGGGGCCCACAACCCTGGGAGGGCTGTAGGAGCTGTGCCAGTCCTGCTGGGTGTTACAGACCCCGATCTGCCTGCCAAACAAGGGAGGGAATCCCAGGCAGCAGCACCCGGCTTCTCTCATCCGATTGGGGCCGCAACCCTTGGAGGGCTGCAGGAGTTGTGTGATGGGGCTCAGTTCCCTTCCCCAGCTCGATTGGGCTGGGGAAGGGAACTAAGCCTCATCGCTAAATTTCCCCTCCCCAGCACTAGGATTGGGCTGGGGAAGGGAACTCAGCCCAGCTGAGCTGAGTTCTCTTCCCCAGCCCAATCCTAGTGCTGGGGAGGAGAACTCAGCCGGGCTGTTTCAAAATTCGAAACATTTCAAAGCTTTCAAAACATTTCGACTGCCCCCATTTTGTTTCAAGGCTGTTTCAAAGCCCTTTGTTTCATTTTGATTTCACTGTTTCAAGCTCGAAATGAGTTGAAATAGTGTCAAAATGAAACAGCAAAATTTCGCACAGCCCTAGTATGTATCCTTAAAATCTCTCTCTCTCTCTCTCTCTCTCATTGCATGTTGATGTGTTTATAATAGGAAACCAAACACTTTATATGACCAGTTCCTTGAATGATTAATACTGTTCCTGCTATAACTGTGTAAGTCTCCGTCTTCTTCTGTGGAGCATATTCTAAAATAAATTGAGGAAACTGCAGGCAGGGCCCAAAAGGTTTGAAATTCAGGAGGGTTTAGCTCTAGTCTGCCTCCTTCCTGGCTTGAGAACTGGAGGGGCAAGGTGAATGGCTGCTGGCTTATACTGCTGTATCAGTTTTCCATGTACCTGTTGGCCTGGCTAACAGGTATTCTCCACTGTGTGCGCAAACCCAGGATAGATCAAAACTAAGATTATTTGGTATCAGTTTCATTTCCAGTTCCATAACTACCTAATAACATAATTTGAGGTAGGGAGCAACTGGGGCATCAGCTTCAAGTGCTCCTTTTCTGGTGAAGGGAGTAGTTGAACATAAAAGCAGCTGGTGCTGCCCTGATGCCCCATGTGCTGTATCTGCCCTGGGTGTGGAGCTGCCCTTTTACACCTCTGTACCTTCCTCTTGCCTGCAAATGCAAACCCTAGCCTCATTGCCCCTGGCAGCAGCTGTGTTTGTGTAGGAAGCAGCCCTCAGGTTCTAGCATAGCAAGATTCCTTGGCACAATAAAAGTAGGCAGTATTTATAGTGTTTCCCAAATGCTGGGGTATTTAGAGATGTGAAGGGGAACAGTGCTAAGATTATTCTGATTTTATGCACTTTCTCAAATGTGCTGGACCTTTTACTGAATGAAATATGACCTGCCTTTGCTATGAAATAAGAGCAAAAGCTGTGGTACAGGAGATGGAAGATGAAGTGAGCTTACGTTAGTTAGGAGCCATAGTTAAGTTATATGGAGGTGGTTAGTTGGACTGTATTTGTGATTTTTAAATGTTTCTATGAATAATGTTTAACATCTCTTTTTCTCATCTAAAAATGTTGTTCTTCAAAATGGTATCTTACCCTCTCTGCTATATTGGCACTGAACTGACGTGGGTTAGTGTTTTCCCAGTTTCCTCTTTTACAGCAGCAGAGGGTGCACTTGCACCATAACATAGCTTTCTTTCCTCCCCCCACCTCTGCTTTCAGCCATTTTAGGCAGGATGTTTTCCTTCTTCACAGTGTCCATTTTATGTTTATGACGCAGGGGGGGGAAAAGGTTGAGCAAGGGAGGAGTCTGCAGGGTGAGTGGGACGAGCTGAGACAGAGCTGCTGTTGGAGCTCTCAGACCGCTACTCTGATGCTAGCAATTGCGCACAGTTCAGGTGCCAGGAAAGCCACAGGTCTGAGTACCAGAGCAGGAGGCTGTTCCCAGTCAGGGTGACACTGTGGGGAAAGTGGGAGCCATGTGTACAGGGAGCCCAAAGTGAGGACTCTCTCAGCTGTCCAATGTTTGAGGTGAGAATAGCCTGAATTAAGTAGGACCTTCCCTTTCCTTGGCAGTCAGAAATGCTCTTTCCTGCACCCTGCTCAGTATAGCTGCTATAGAGGGTTGCCACAGCTGTACTGGTGGAAAGGCTTTTAACAGCTGAAGAAAGATACTGGCTTCACTCAGGAGGGGATAGGAAGGTTTATACTTTCTTTCTGTGAGGCTGGTGGGAACTAGTATAACACTTCACATCCCCCTACTCCCCACACGTACACAGGGTGCACACAGGATGCACAGGCAGGTTAAGCTTCCCCTCCATCTGCTGAGTTTTCCCTGTACTGGGTGTTACCTTGTTCCAGCTGTTTGGGGTACAGTGTTTTATTTTCTCTTTTTGAGTGTGTTGGGGGTGTTGATGGGTAGTTGGGTGGATTATTGTCCCAGGTAAAATGAAGAGTGTTTTCGGTGGTGATACCTTTCCGCAGTTGCAGTGGGAGCTTTGGCAGAGGTACTTTTATATTTAATTAACCCATTACTGTATATTTTAGTGCTCTGTTTGTTTTTAACTTGTATTTTATTTCTTGAACACTGCTCTGCTCATCACAGAGTCTCAGAGGTTATGTAGGATGGGCATTCTCTGCCCATGAGCAGGCACCAGTTGGTGAGCCAAACTTTTGGAGACTTTCTGGTCCCCTCTGTAGAAGAAGATCCCTGAAACACCCCATAGTGGTTCTTTTCTCTTAAGCCTCTTTCCCCCCAGATCATACACAACAGTGGGGGGACACTGCAAATGTGTGGACTGTCTCTGTTGTTAGTGGCTTTGTGCTTGTAGTTAAGCTTGGAGCTGAATTGTGAACCTGTGAACTCAAGCAAAGTGGAGGCTTTTGGAGAGCTGGGACCTACAAAAGAAAACCAGGGGTCGCAACTGGTTGGAAGAGGCATTTCTCTTGAGATGGAGGCTGTGTGTTCTACCCCAGTGGCACCATAGGAGGGAAATGTTTTAGCCTGAGGGGGACTAAGGGAAGGCATCTGATCCATATACCTTAGGTGTCTACATAGCCCTTTTCTCCGTGATGGCTGAATTCTACACAAAAGCCCCAAATGCTGTCCATAGAAATTTAATGTGGTTTGTGAAGAATGCTTTATATTAAATTACGGTCAGCTAGGTTTCTTCTGAGAGACGATCTTTCAGAGAAGGGTCTTCTCCCCACTCATTCTCTGTTATGAGGACCCGAGTTTCTCCAGTTACATAGTTTTTGTGAAGAACTGTGAAGGTGAGAGAATCTCTGAGGCAGCCAAATCCTGGCCTGTCAGCTGCTTTGGGGTTTAAGGGACTAGGACTTTGAATTGTGCTGTGGAGCAAACAGAGAGCCAGGAGGTCCATGACACGTTTGCTTGGACTCTTGTCACAAACAAAGTATGTAGCTTCAGTCTTTGTAGCACTTGCATCTTACCCTAGATTTGAATTATGTTAATCCAAACAGTGGATGATAAGCAGTGGTCCCTGGGGCAGTCTTCTGAGCGTGACTGAAACTTGCTGACTTTCAGGGAGGTATTGCTATGCTTCCTTTCATCAGGGAACTTAACGATCATCAGTGGGCTCTGTCAGCTATTGAAGAGGAGGGGAGTTTTTCAGGGTTAGATCAAAGCTTATGGGGCTTCTGATTGGGTCATTGGTTCAAACTCCACCAGGGCAGAAGAGGTGCAGCTGTTTAAGTTTCCGGGATCATTTTATGTGTCTCTGTATGATCCTGTCTGATTTTAGCTAATTTTGTCTTTGAAACAGGAGGGAAAGCTCTTTGCTTTGGGCTGAAATCTGGATGTGTATGTGAGTTGTGAGTCACTTGATTCTCTTAAGTTCTACTGGTGTGAATGCAATTCCAGGAAAGAAAGATTGTTCCTAAGATGTTTTATGGCTGTATATGTTTGCACTAGTTAAACTTTTTAATGTACTGTGAGTGAATTGGGCTTGTGCCATAGGTGCTCCAGTCTCCCTTTTATCTCCCATGCCATAGTACATTAAGGAACCATTACACATTGTGTGAGAGTTGTAAAGGAAAGAGGTGTAGTAGGGCTGCCATATCTTTCCCAGTGGCTTTGAAAAGGGTTTCAGATAGGTTTGGATCTAGGAATAGTGTTAGGTCCTGGGCCACAGGCTATTAAGAGTACTGCAGGAATTGGCCAGTGTCATAGCAGAACCACTGGCATGGCTGTTTGAGTGGTCATGGTACTCGAGTCAGGTCCTGGCAGACTGGAAAAGGGCCAGTGTGGTCTCTATTTTCAAGAAGGGGAGGAAAGAGGATCTGAGTAATTTATAGGTCAATCAGTCTCACGTCCATCCTTAGAAAGGTCTTTGAAAAGATTATGAAGGAACGTATTTGTGGGAGTCCAGCAGGAAAAATAATGCAGGAGGGAAACCAGCATGGATTCATAGCAGGTAGATCATGCCTTACCAGTTTGGTTTCGTTTTATGACAGGGTCACAAAACACTTAGACGCAGGAGTAGAGGTGGGTGTTGTTTTCTTGGATTTTAGCAAGGTCTTTGATACAGTATCTCATCCCATTCTCAGAAATAGAGGCTGTGACATAAATGTTTACATGGTCTGGTGGGTGGCAAATTAGCTTGGGGGTCACACTCAGAGAGTGGTAGTAGATGGGTCAGTATCAACCTAGAAGGATGTGGGTAGCAGGGTCCCACAGGGTTCGGTCCTTGGACCTGTACTCTTCAATATCTGTATAAGTGACTTGGATGTGGGTATGACGTACTCTGTCCAAGTTTGAGGACAATACTAAATTGTGGGGTGAAGTACACGCTCCGGAGGGTAGGGAACAATTGCAGGCAGACCTGGACAGGGTAGAAAAGTGGGCAGTACACAATAGGATGCAACAAGGACAAATGCAGAGTGCTGCACCTAGGGCGCAAAAATATCCAGCACACCTACTGGCTGGGAAGTGACCCTCTCAGCAGCACAGAAACAGAAAGAGATCTGTGTCATTGTGGACTTCAAGATGAACATGAGTCGTCAGTGTGATGAAATCATCAGCAAAGCTAACCGCACTTTATCATGCATCAGCAGATGCATGACAAATAGAACCAATAACAAGGACTCCATTGTTATTGACTCCAAGATGAACATGAGCCGCCAATGACAGACCGCAGCCAGCAAGGCCCACCATACCTTGTCATGCATCCAAAGATGCATCTCAAGCCGGTCCAGAGAGGTGATACTTTCCCTCTATGCGACTTGGGTCAGGCCGCAGTTGGAGTACTGCATCCAGTACTGGACACCGCACTTCAAAAGAGATGTGGCTAGCCTGGAGAGGGTTCAGAAGAGGGCCACCTGCTTGGTGAGAGGGCAGCAGGACAGGCACTATGAGGAGACACTGAGGGACCTGAACCTGTTCAGCCTCAGCAAGAGGAGGCTGAGGGGGGACCTGGTGGCTGCCTACAAACTCATCAGGGGAGATCAACAGCAAATAGGTAGAGCCCTTTTCTCCCCAGCACTACCTGGGATGATGAGGAACAATGGTAATAAGCTGATGGAGAATAGGTTTAGGTTAGAGATCAGAAGGCAATATTTTACAGTTAGTGGCCAGAATCTGGAACTAGCTTCCCAAGGAAGTGGTCCTTGCCCCTGCCTTGAGCAAATTTAAAAGGTTGGACGATCACCTGTCTGGGGTCTTGTGAACCCAGCATTCATTTCTGCCTGTGGCAGGGGGTCAGGCTAGATGATTGGGAGCGGGGCTTAGGGGTCTGGGAGCTCAGGTGGTGTTTTCCTCAATCCTCCCAGTCTCGGGCTATGGGCTGAGGAGGGAGAGGAGGATCCACGTAGTGAACCAAAGACTGCGGAGCTGGTGTCATCGGGAAGGCTTTGGCTTCCATGACCACAGCCCGCTCTTTGGCGAGAGAGCTGCTGGGAAGAGATGGCCTCCACCTCTCTCCCCTGGGGAGGAGGCTCTTCTCAGCCAGGCTGGCTGACCTGCTCCACCGGGCTTTAAACTAAGCCCGCTGGGGGATGGGGGGACTACTGCCACTGCTGGCCCGCTGAGCAACCCTTGCAAAGCCAGCAGACCAAGGCACTTAAGGGAGCCCACTCCTGCCCCAGCCCTGGCACAATCTGTGGGCAAGGCAACAGCCCCCAAGGGGACACTTGCCTGCCTGTACACTAATGCCAGGAGCCTGGGTAACAAGCAGGAGGAGCTCGTCCTCCTGCTCAGTGCAAAGAATTATGACGTCATTGGGATAACAGAGACCTGGTGGGACTCCACCCATGACTGGACCACGGGTATAGAGGGCTATACCCTGTACAGGAGGGATCGTGTTGACAAAAGGGGAGGGGGTGTAGCTCTCTATGTGAAGGAAAGCTACATGTCCCTGCAAGCTGATGTTGGCGACCAGCATGGACAGCTAAAGACCCTCTGGGTAAAAATTTGTGGGGAATACGGCACAGGGGACACAACGGTGGGAGTCTCTACTACAGACCTCCCACTCAAAGTCCTGAGCTTGACCAGGAGTTCGCCCAGGAACTGACTGAGGCTGCTTGCTCCAGGACCTCGGTTGTCATGGGTGACTTCAATTACCCGGACATCTCATGCGAAGATCACTCAGCAAAATCTGAGTGGTCGCAAAGCTTTCTCTCATGCGTGGATGACCTCTACCTGATTCAAGAAGTCTGTGGGCCAACGAGAGGCAAAGCACTGCTCGACCTGGTACTGGCTACGGGGGACGACCTAATCGGCGATCTACTGAATGATGGGAAGCTGGGTGACAGCGACCACGAGCTGATCACCTTCACCATCCGCCGTAAAGCTGGCAAGTCAGTCAGCAACACTGAAGTCCTTGACTTCAGAAAAGCCGACTTTGACAAGCTCAAGAGGCTAGTCAGTCAGGCCCTCAGGGACCATGACCCCAGGGAGATGGGAGTTCAAGAAGAGTGGTTGCTTCTCAAGGAAGCAATCCTCAGTGCACAAGCTAAATCTATTCCAACACGGAGGAAAGGCAGTAAGAAGGCACAGCAGCCCTCCTGGCTCTCCAGGACTTAGCGGACCTACTGCGGCTAAAAAGGAAAGCCTACAAAGGATGGAGGACGGGATTCACCTCCAAGGAGGATTATTCTGCGCTGGTCCGGTCCTGCAGGGAGCAAACCAGGAAAGCCAAGGCTGCAACTGAACTCCAACTAGTTTCAAGCATCAAGGACAACAAAAAGTCCTTTTTCAGATATGTGGGGAGCTGGAGGAAAAGCAAGGGCAATGTTGGACCCCTGCTAAACCAGATGGGGCAACTGACAACTGACGCCCAGGAAAAAGCCAACCTATTAAATAGGTACTTTGCGTCAGTCTTTCATCAGTCCCATGGGACGCCCATGCCTGCTATGGGACAGGGAGATCCGGGTGATGGGGATTCCCTACCCTCCATAAATGCTGACCTCGTGAAGGAACACCTTGAGAAGCTGGATACCTTCAAGTCAGCCGGCCCTGACAATCTGCACCCCAGGGTACTCAAGGAGCTGGTGAGCGTCATAGCCCAGCCCCTGGCACGGATCGTTGAAAACTCCTGGCGCTCTGGTGTAGTGCCCGAAGACTGGAAGAAGGCCAATGTGGTGCCGATCTTCAAGAAAGGGAGGAGAGTGGATCCGGCTAACTACAGGCCCATTAGCCTGACTTCTATCCTGGGGAAGATCTTAGAAAAGTTTATTAAGGAGGCCATCCTTGATGGACTTGCCCAGGCTAACATTCTAAGGGACAGCCAGCATGGGTTTGTTGCGGTTAGGTCTTGTTTGACCAATCTCATTTCCTTCTATGACCAGGTGACCTATCACCTGGACGAGGGAGAAGAGATCGATGTCGTATATCTTGACTTCAGAAAAGCTTTTGATCTGGTATCCCATGATCACCTCTTGGCAAAACTGGCCAGTTGTGGCCTTGGCTCCACCACGATCCGCTGGCTGGGAAACTGGCTCCGTGGTCGGACCCAGAGGGTTGTAATTGATGGCAGTCACTCATTGTGGTGCCCGGTGACCAGTGGGGTCCCTCAAGGCTCTGTCCTGGGACCCATCCTGTTCAACATCTTCATTAATGATGTGGAGTCAGGAATGGACTGGCCAAGTTCGCCGATGACACCAAACTTTGGGGCAAAGCATCCACGCCAGAAGATAGGTGGGTGATCCAGGCTGACCTGGACAAGCTCAGCAAATGGGCAGACGAGAGCCTGATGGTGTTTAACACCGAAAAATGCAAGGTTCTCTACCTTGGGAGGAAAAACCTGCAGCTTCCTTATAGGCTCGGCAGTGCTACGTTGGATAGCACTACAGAAGAAAGAGACTTGGGGGTCATCATTGACCACAAGATGAACGTGAGCCTGCAATGCGATGCTGCGGCTAGTAAAGCGACCAAAACGCTGGCTTGCATCCATAGATGCTTCTCGAGCAAATCCCGGGACATCATTCTCCCCTTGTACTCGGCCTTGGTGAGGCCGCAGCTGGAGTACTGCATCCAGTTTTGGGCTCCACATTTCAAAAAGGATGTGGAGAGGCTTGAGAGAGTCCAGAGGAGAGCCATGCGCATGATCAGAGGTCAGGAAAACAGATCTTACGATGGCAGGCTGAGAGCCATGGGACTCTATAGCCTGGAAAAGCGTAGGCTCAGGGGTGATCTGGTGGCCACCTATAAGTTTATCAGGGGTGACCACCAGGATCTGGGGGAACGTTTGTTCAGCAGAGCGCCCCAAGGGATGACTAGGTCGAACGGTCACAAACTCCTGCAAGACCATTTCAGGCTGGACATAAGGAAGAATCTCTTTACTGTCGGAGCCCCCAAGGTCTGGAACAGTCTGCCAGCGGAGGTGGTTCAAGCACCTACATTGAACACCTTCAAGAGTAAATTGGATGCTTATCTTGCTGGGATCCTATGACCCCAGCTGACTTCCTGCCCTTTGGGCAGGGGGCTGGACTCGATGATCTCCCAAGGTCCCTTCCAGCCCTAATGTCTATGAAATCTGTGAAATCTGTTCAGGTCCCTCCTGACCCTAGGTACTATGAAACTATAAGGAGGTGATACTTTCCCTCTATGCAGCATTGGAGTACTGTGTCCAGTTTTGGGCGCCTTACTTCAAGAAGGATGTTGATAGACTCAAGAGGGTCCAGAGGAGGGCCACTCGTATGATTAGGGGCTTACAGGACAAGCCGTATGAGAATAAACTGAGGGATCTGGACCTCTTCAGCCTCCACAAGAGAAGGCTGAGAGGTGATCTTGTGGTTGCCTACAAATTCATTAGCAAGGGATCAGAGATGCACTGTTCACCAGGGCGCCTCTTGGGGTAACAAGGAACAATTGTCGCAAACTGACAGAGAGCAGATTTAGGTTAGATATCAGGAAAAACTTCTTCATGGTAAGGGTAGCCAAAATTTGGAATGGGCTTCCAAGGGAGGTGGTACTCTCCCCTACCTTGGGGTCTCTAAGAGAGGGTTGGATAGGCATCTGGCTGAGGTCATCTGACCCCAGCACTCTTTCCTGCCTAGGTGGGGGGGGCGGACTCAGTGATTTGTTGAGGGCCCTTCTGGCCCTTGCATCTATGAATTTATTATTGTATGATGATGAGTTTAGTTGTTAGTAAGAAATGTATTCATATAGGTCATATGGGGCAGTTCATTTTTCAGAAATGAAGAAAGTGGCTTGAGAGTCCTTGATCTGCATAGCATCCATTACTGAGGTATCAGGGTGCCACACTGTTAAGTGTATATGTGTGGTTAATGCAGTGATTGCAGTTGTGTAGTTCTAGCTAAGCTAATTTTAACTGGTACTAATATTGCTAGCAGTGAAGTTGCAGCTGCAGAGGGCACTTTTACATATGCTCTGGGGGTGGGGTGGGGGAGCAGCTAGAGCCACACTAATTAAATCACCGCCACATCTCGTGTATCAGCATCCCCACACTTAAAAATGGTGGTGTGGGGCACCTGAAGTAAAGCTCTTTCAACAGGCTTTAGATGAAGTGCCCTTGCCACCATTCTTAAGTGCGGGGACACTGCATGAGACAGGAAGCTGCTGGAGCACAGCAATTGCTACACTCCAGCAGACTCGATTTAATCAAGCTTGCTCTGATGTCCTGTAATTCCAGCATGTTGGAGCAGCCTCCACACTTGAGTATAGGCACCCACAGAGTCCAGCTTATGCTGCCAAATTTGGTGAATACAAAGCCTTGAGTGAAACCACTGGGAATTGGGTAAATACAATAGTTTAAAGATAGCTTGAGTTTTAAGCAGCTACATGAGCTGAGGACACTGAAATGACAGATGTAGATCTACCTGAGGTATCTGTCTGTCTAGACCAGTCGTTCTCAACCTATTTAAGTGCAAAGAAAATGACCCTTCAGAAAATGCCAGCTCTTAATTTTCATTCATTTTTTACTACAGAAAAATAGATTAAATTTCCTGCTGCAAGAAACTTGAAAGACAATGTTTTTAACACTATGAATTCCTATATGAAACCTCTGGGTTTATGTTTATGTTTGCACATCTAACAGAGCTAACAGTGAGTGGCACCCCGTGGCACCTTTGAAAGGATTTCAAGGCACCCCATGGTGATGAACACCCTGACTGAGAATCATTTGTCTAGACTAATTGGCCCCACTTTTTAATGCAAATTGGTGCCTGCTTGTAGAATTATACATCTTTCACACAGAGGCCAGGCCTAATTGTGACCCCATAGGTTTCTCCCAGTTCTTATTTCTGCCATCCCCAACTTTAAGGTTGTGTATTCTCAGTTTATTTGTTTCTGTCCTTATCCTGAAATCCCAACCAATGAATTCTGTGATTCTAATTCCTGCCCCTTTCCTAAGGACCTTATTTCATGCAATATATCTGAAGTTTTGCCTTTCCAATTAATGTTTTCCTTTGCCTTTCCTCCTTCCTCTTCCCCAGTTCTTCATGTGGGAGCTTTCCAGCTCCCCATTGTGAGTTTTTACATGTGAAGAGGCCCTAGGATTTATGGAGGTGTCTGCGACTATAACAATTGCTTTCCTTTGAAATCTGTCTAAGCTTCAGTGTCCTTCATTTGCACGCTTGTTCATGTGCACACACAGAAATTAGGTCAGTGACTCTTCAGCAGCTGTACTCTATAGCCTGAGCTGTGAGCACGTGTCAGATGAAGGGGGAGGCCAGTGGGTAGCATAGTCATGAGCTAGCTCTACAGGGAAGGTTGTAACTCCTTTCCAACACTTCACTAGGCAGTGCGCATTCTACACTGATGAAAGGGAGGTCTCTGCAGTTATTGGAGCTAGGCCTGACAGAATGTGATTGGCAGTTATTTAGTGTGTCTTCTGTCAAATTGGTTGATATTAGTATTTCAATGCACTCCACAGGGGGCAGGAATTTCACTTTATATAGTTGCAAATACTAAGAAAGTTCTATAGCCATGTTTCTCCTCTATGGTGGCACAGTTGGATCATTAACACCACATGAATCTGACGCCATCACTCCTGCTCACCACTTTTCTTGGAGTATTGAATAGCTCCTATGCTTTTGTTCCTTGGGCAATCATGTGATCAGTGGAGGTGCAGTAAGATTCTTTCAACCTAGACATCACTTCCAGCAAATGGAGTGAATTTTGAGGTCTCTGGGCAGCCTTCTATCTCGAGTCCCCTCTCCCTTTTCTTAATGATGTGTCTAAGAGGGTGAGGATGGTAAAGGTAGATGGGATCTTGTTCAGAGCTAAGATTTTTATTCCGAGTTATTGGACTTAGAGATGCTAGTCACTGGGTTTTGACTGGTACATCTTCCATGCTGCAGAAGAATTAAGCCTTTGCCAGGATGTGAGAGATGCACTGAGGAAAGAAGTCAGTTGTCAAGCTTCTTGAAGGAATGCAAGAACCACTTGTGCAGTGGAAGGGACTCAAAAATATATTTAGATACCATGGGCATACATCTCCAGAAACACTACCCATCCTGCACTGCACCTGTTTCCTTTCACTCAATCCCTGGAAATTATCAAGAGCAGGTTGGACAGGCACTTGGCTTGGATGGGTTAGTCAGGGATGATCCTGTGCAGTGGGCTGAACTAGCCACCCTTACTTTCTTTTGTAAATGTATGCAATACTATGCTTCATACCTGACTGAGTGACAGAAACCCAACATAATGCAGCAAATGTCTTGTCACTAAGAGATCTTAACTTTATGGAAGTGCCAAGGCTGTTTCTGTATCAGGCCAGTGCAGGCTTCTCTGGTCTTTCTCCATCTTCTGTAAATGTCTGTGCTGTGGTTTGCAGCATGTGGAGTAGATAGAGCTCTGTGTGCCTGAACAGTAGGGCAGCTGTTTGGAAGTTATGTGGAGAAGCTCCTTGCCAACGGAGAGGGTACTCTTCAGGCCCCTGCTTACCCTAATTTCCTGTACCTACAGCAAAGAAAGACCAGGAAGGTGGAGAGGAAAAGAAGAGTGGCCAGAAGAAAAAGGTCAGAGAGCTCAAAGTGTTGGATTCAAAAACTGCTCAGAACCTATGTAAGTACGATACACAGGAAGCCTGGTTTTCTCTGTTTAAAAATTGCAAATTCTTTGATTAAAAAGAAAAAATGCCAATACTCTGATTAAAAAAGCCCCAAATCTGCATTTCTCTGCAATTAAAATGAAACACCACTATATATAATATATACAGATTTCAATTGCACACTATGCTTTATTGATATATTTACAATTTTAAAGCAGTTTTGAAGCCTACCAGTGCC
This sequence comes from Crocodylus siamensis, assembly GCF_052110815.1. Taxonomy (NCBI): domain Eukaryota; kingdom Metazoa; phylum Chordata; order Crocodylia; family Crocodylidae; genus Crocodylus; species Crocodylus siamensis. The sequence goes on along the minus strand of NC_143404.1, from coordinate 38,268,940 downwards.
TCAATCATTATAATAACAAATTCTAAATACCTAAATATTTTGGCATTCAATTTTGGTTTTTCATCATGGAAAATCAGGTGCAGCTGTCCTTCCCCCCCCGCCCCCCCCCCCCCCCCACACACAATGCTGCTCTGTGGTTTTGAGCAGCCTTGATATGCCTGTACCTTGCCCCTGCCGCTACCCCTCACTCCCAAGCCACAGCCCCTCCAGCTCTGCCAGTGCCCCTCACTCCTGACCCACAGCCCTCTGGCACTCCTGGTGCCCCTCACTTTTGACCTGCTGCCCCCGGGCCCTGCTGGTGCTCGTCACTCCCAATCCAGAACCCCCTGATCCTGCCAGTGCCCCTCACTCCTGACCATCTGCCCTCTGTCCAAGCCCCACAGTATATGAGTAAGATGGTGAGTGGGGAAGGGGCGATGTGCACATAGGCACAGTTGATATAAGAGGGGCATGTGCCCCCCAGATTTCTGTGCCCACAGTGGGGCACAGGGCAACAGCCCAACTGGACCAACTCCGGGCAGAAACCTCCTCCATGGCCAAGTGGGAAGGACTCAGTGAAGGAGGAAATACCATGCTGCCATAGTCGCCAAGGCGAGGTGTCCCCTAGCCACCTGGCAGCAGTGGGGGCACAACTCTGTGCTGCTTCCATCCTCACCTTGGTGGTCATGGTGATATGGCACTCCCTCCTGTACCGGATGTTGCCCACTGGGCAACAGAGGTAGCTTCTGCCTGGAGCTGGTTCAGCTTGGCTGCAGCCCTGTTCCTCACTATGTGCACAGAAATCTGTAGGTATGTGCCTCCTGCCTCCTCCATACATATCCTGTGCCCTCCCTGCTGCATCACTTTTGGTCCTCCCACTCCCCTAGACTTACCTGCAGGGTGCTGCAGGAGCTGCTCTCCACTGCTGGCTGACTGCCATGTGCATGTGCACACATGCATGTGGTGCCCTCTATCTCCTTTGTCCTGCTCCCCCCAGTCCCAAGCAGCCCTTTGGAAGCTGGAACTCTGCCAGCCTGCAAGGGGAAACTCATCATTTCCTGGGGTTTTCTTCTTTAAAGGAGAAAATCCCCTTTAAAGGGTTTGTTTTTTTTGGGGGGGGGGTTAAGAAGTTTTTCTCCCATAAAGGAAAATCCACATTTTTCTCCTTTAAAAGAGGAAATCAACGTCTTTCTGCAGCAAACAGAAAACCCAGATCCCTGATAATGAGATTAGGGCCTCTCTTCCAATATCTATCAGGACAGTTGGTCCCAAGGATTTACTTGTGCTTCTTTTTGGACCCTGGCAGCAATATTCCTTGGCTCCTTCCGTATGCCTTATGAGGAGATCAAGAATGTGATCCTGGAAGTGAATGAGGCTGTACTGACTGAGTCCATGGTGCAGGTGAGTGAGAGTTGGACATCTTTCCCCTGTGGGTAGGTATTGCTGAATAATTATCTCCTGTATCTGCTGGATTGAGGTCTTTATGGAGAAATTAGCTGATATAGTAGATATCTTTCCTAAGATCATTGGCTCTTCCTTGGCGTCATCACTTGGGTAGGAAAACCCCCCACCTCATTTCCATGGATTTTAGAGGTTTTAGTGCCCAGATGCTGGCCTCCTGAGTTGAAACACTGGATGTATGGCTGAGGGAGCTGCCTTCACTCCAAGTCACAAATGACTCTAATTTAAATGACTGCTTCATTGACTCTGCTGTTTCTCCCTCAGAACCTGATTAAGCAGATGCCAGAGGCTGAGCAGTTGAAGATGCTTGCAGAGCTAAAGGACGAGTACAATGACTTGGCTGAATCTGAGCAGTTTGGTGTTGTGGTGAGTGCCTTACCATTTCAGTAAGGGAGCGCATCACTGTCTCTCCTCTTCTGAAAGGATATTGTTTTATAGCTGTTGCTATGTACAATATTGGATATCTCCCCATCAGCCCCATAACGTGTGATGTTTTGTCCCCTTCCCTTCTCTGATCAGGTCTTTCTCCTACCAGACATGTCCTGTTTTCATAACGTTACTTTTGCATATCTCCTATCTAAAAGCTGTATATTATACCCATTTTCTGAAACAACGTTGGGACAGTTAATCATTGGAGGTTTGGCACATGCCGATCCTCACATTCCTCCTAACCTGCAGAGTTGGTCAAACTCTGCTACTCTGGTTTTTCAGGCAGTGATTTTGGTTTCCCCAGATTCCTGCTTCATTTGCAGTTATTAGTGTTAACTTTTTTCCAGAAAGTTTGGTACTTTTTTGCTGTTTTAAAATATCCTTTGGCATCCTCAAGACCTCCTGCATCACCAGCCAGAGATTAACTTAAATTGGGTATCTCATGCCAAAATTACTGTGCCATTATTACCAGCTTGGCTGAAAGGCACTCTTTTTGGACTGCTTTGCCTATGGTGGCTTTATTCTCTTGGTTTGAGATGAGCTGAAAGTCACCCTGTTGAAGGAAAGTCATTTTAATCCACAGTATGGAAGAACCTGGAACCAAGTTTCTGACTCAGCAGCCTTAAAGGCTATAACCCTCCCCACACACACACCTTATTTCCATGCATTTTAGAGGTTTCAGTGCCCAGATACTGCCCTCCTGAGTTCAAACACTGGCAGCTCTCTGAGAGTTATTAAGACAGAGTCTTCATTTCGGGGGACAGATATAGAAATTTATTCTTTTTAAGGCAATTTAAGGATGCCAAGATTGCTGTTTCCTTTCCAGGATATTCTCAGGTTTCCTATAGGCATAATCTTGTTCGGCACCCTGGAATTTGGTGCAGTTCTTCTCTCTTTTGTAGGATTGTGCTCCAGAGTCTATTCTTTCCCTTAAAAAAAAAAAGTTTAAAGCCCTTAGGTAGAAAAGCTTCAGTAGTATAAATAGAGTCTAAACTAATGAGGTTTCATCTGTGTATGTTTGTAAAGAGTCAAAAAGTAGTACTTAAAAGAGCTGACCTACCTCACTTACGTTGGGACACTGACATCTGCACAATTTCTTAGCTTTGTAATTTGATCCGTTCCCAGGATATCCTGAAATTTACTATATTGATGCCCAGGCATTTTCTTTTCCATCAAAACCCTGCCTTGCTAGGAGACCGGCACAAGGAGAACTGTACTAGATGACAGTGCATTTTACTTAAAGGATCTAGGCAGGTAGGAAGACTTGGGAAACCAAAGAGTTGGGGTCTGGAGAGCAAAAGAAGACATGCATGTAAGCTGGAGAACATCACCTGAGGCATGGGGAATTGGGAAGAGAAGCTACTGAAACCGTCAACAAGCTCCCTCTTTTGAGGCATCTCTGGGGAAGAGGCGATTCTAAATTGGGTTATAATGGATGGTGTCAAATGTGCCAAGTTGAGGTGCCAAGAGTACACTTTTTTTTTTTTTTTTTTTTTTAACTATTGAACATATTTTACATGAATTTGTGTTCAAAACACTGAGCCATAGCTGAATATTTTGATGGGTAGGAAAATGAGAACTTTTCTTGTAAGGTTATTTTTTGTCCATAGTACCTAAGGCCCCTGCCAGACTTTACACTTAAGATATGATTAACCCATTAATCATGTCTTAAGTCACAACCTGACCACACATTAAAGCAATTAATGGTATCATAAAACAAGGGATAAGCAACAAAGTTATTCTACAGAAAATGTGTAATAACTTTGTAGCTGGTTCCTAACGTGCCATTAATTGAATATGTTGCTAGGTATACCCCATAGGGTAGCCCCATCAGCTGCAAGCTCCCAGCCTCAGGAGCAGCTGGTGTGCCTTCACGACTGGGAATGCAAATCAGCAATCTGCTGATAGGGCTTCCAGCCACAGGAGCTTGCTACTTGCCAGTACAGGGGTAGCCCAGGATCATGAACCTGGACACCGGCAATAAAGCATGATGGGATCTGATGCTCAATCCCACAATCATGCCTTCTGTCATGCATATGGAGGAAGCACAATTGAGTGAATTGTGCATCAGATCCCATCTTGCCTTTACCTGCACATATGGCAGGGTGCTTGCATAACATTAAGAAGTCTTAATTTATTACAGGAAATATGTGTTTGATGGGTTTTCCTCTTGTCATGGTTAATTTTGATTGTTAAATCTGTGTCAAGAAGGGATTTCCCTCAACATCAGATTGGATTGCACTGGTAGTGATGGGGTTGATGGTCCCATGGGGTATGGTCCATGCCTTTGGATCATCTGGGTATATTTTACCTAACCAGTTCCTTGCAGTTGCAGCATCCCAAGACCCTAGTGGTGCCCTTGTCTGTCTCTCACTTCCTGTGGCACACTGTAGGTTACTTTTTAACTGGGGGCTTAGTGGTAGTGATGTGTAAGAATAGATGTTTCTGTGGAGCTTTTTGAATAAATCATTGCCTACAAACATGGGCAGGACTCAGTAGTCCAGGTAGCTCTTCTAGTCTTGCATTCCTAAATGAATGTTGCCTTTGAAGTGAAAGGTTGCCACTGCAACTTTTGGTCCCTTTGTGCTGCAAAATACATAAAGTCCTGCCAATAGATGAAAGATCTAATATCCCAGTAGTTACCATTCAGTCTGGGTTAGAGTTCCAGCTCAGACAGCCTAGTTAATAGTTTTAAGGACATCATCACAAGGGGCACAAGGTCCATGTAATCTGTAGCATCACACGTAACACCTGCAGTTACATGTAGTGCCACAGGTTGTAGTTCAGCCCTCCAGCATTCCAGGAGACTGTTCTTTGTCCCCTTCATCCTAGTTCCAAGGAGCGAGTCCAACACCAAACTCTACTGCCCCTGGAAGGTAGAGCTTGGTTCTGTCCTTTCTTGTTCAGTCCTGTCTTTCTTTATGAACAGGATAAAATCCTTCCTGCTCAAAAAAACATGGCAGGAATATACCTCCCAAACCCTCCTGCCACACCAAAAATATCTGTTCCTGGGGAGTCAATATCTCTGGCATTATCCACCAGCCAAGGAAGAGCACATAGCAGGAACTTGTGGGTGGTTAAGTTCATGTCCAGGACATTCAAAAAAAAAAAAAAAAGTTGGCTCTTAACTTTTACAAGTAGTAAATGGTATGGCCAGAGCAAAAGGTAGACTTTTCAGCACTTCTCCTGAAATGGAGGGAGTGTCAGAGCCCTGCTGGGTGGTGTGACCAGGAAGTCCCTGTGTTCTAAGTGCAGTGACTTGATGCTGTAATTTGCAACGGCCATGCCTGAAATGAAGGGGAGACTACAGTCCCCTCCTGAAGCAGAGCCAGCATCAGAATTTTCCCCCTTTGCTGACCTCCCACGATATGATGAAGTGGGTGAATCATGGTGCCAGCATCTACTGGATAATCAGAGATACTTTCTGCATTGCTTCTCCCATCAGGGACCTGCCTATACCAAACTTGTAGGCAAACCAAAGACTGCATGGCAAGGGCCTTGGTTGTGTTTGCATAGTTGTACATGGCACTGTGCACCAACATGTGCAGGAGCTGAAGAGACTTTCTGAAAAAACAGTGGCAGGCCTTGTTTCTGTGCCAGGAGGAATATGGCATGTACTAGATCTGGCAGCATTGCTGGATTATGACCCACACAGTGTGCCAGCAGCAGGGATCTGTTGATAGCTAGAAATGAAATTGATGAGCCTTTGTCAGTGGAAATTGACTGTGTATACTGTGGCTCTGTACTGCCAACTTTGGGGGGGAGGGGAATGGAATCCCTGGTGGATGTGGTTACCTGGGCAGCCAGTTCAGGTAATGCTTTCTTCTGCACTTGGCTGCCCATGGGAACCTCTACAGATGGGGGCAAGAGGCTGCAAAGCACAATGGGAGCACTGCATGCTCGCTCCATGGCTGTGGAACATTAACAGTAAAAGCTTTTGCCATGCCCTGCAGTTCTCTGGACAACTAGACATGTGAATGGCTGTACATCTATTTCATACTATGTTTTAGTGATGCTGCAAATTTGCTGGAAATTCTTAGCATTTCAAATGAGTGTCTGCCTGTAAATTCAGGGCACTTGACTTGATGTCTGGGGAGACCCCTTCTAGTCCTATATTCCTAGGAGTGTGTCATCTCAGGTGTGACCTATTCCTGCCATTTTGTTTATTTTTTTGGTGAAATCTGAGTATTATTCTTTTGATTGCTAAAGTACATGTAGTGCCTATAATACACATTGCTTCACAGTGTATGGTAATTGTGTCAGTACTTGCCCTTTGGTGAAGCCATATCTTAAAAGTTTTTTATCTTTATACCTGAAGTCTGCGTGTATAGAACTTAGTGTATGAGGTTTAAACTTTAACCTTCTCAAGTATGTGGATGATCTGTTGACTCAATTCATGACCAAGATAGTGAGTTTCTTTCCTGGTCAATTCAGTTTTCTCAATCCAGATTTCATGTCTGTGATGGGAGGCAGGCTTTCTATCTGTCTATTTAAACACTTCTGAGTTATTCTTCTGCACATTTCTGTTGCTTTTAATATTTTGGAGGGACCCTAATTCAGAAAAGAAAGCCCTCAAACGTGCATTTAATTTGCTTGAGATCTTTGAGGCTAGAGAATTTGCTTTAGTGTTTTCTTTAAATGGAAGTTTTCAGTGGAAAATCCATGAAAGGGAGCAATACCATATTATTACAAGTATAACTTGATCTTTTTCCTTCCAAAAGAACCATAAAAGTTAGATTTGACATACACGCTGGGTCAACCTATAATTGTACTCCCAACAATGTTGACTTCTCATCTTGCAGTATTTTTGAGTATGCAATAAAAATACCAAGTCAAAATTCTTCCCATTGCAGTTTTTATTTTGGTATTTTCAGTGCATTTCATTTTGTGTCCATTCCTTGGGGTTTGTTTTTTGTTTTTTTGCTTCTCCCTTGATTTTGAAAAGACAATAATAGCAGTTCAAGAACATTATCTGTAGTTATTAAATTATATATGGGGAAAACTTAATGTGTTTTTTTCCCCCTAAAATTGAACCTGAAAGTGTGGGTTTAACACACGTTGGATCAGCTTTTAATTGGAATATGGTAGTCTGTTTGCCAGTAGTGGAAGTTCTCTTCATCCATCCTCTCTTCAGGTTTTTACTTGATTTGTCTATCTTTCTTCCTACTTTTGCAAGTTTTGGATTTGACTTGTACTTTTATGGTTTTTGGGTTAGATCAGGGATGCTCAACCTGCAGCCCACTGGCCAAATGCAGGCCACAGAACCATGGTGTCTGGCCTTTGGAGTCCCCATGGGTAGGGAAATTTGGTAGCGGGGTGGGGGCAGTGGGCGTTAATATGACCCCTCTTTCCCCCACTGCCAAATTCCCAAACCCTGCAGTGGGTTGAAACCAGGTCATGCCCCTTCCCCCACCCCCACCCCCACCCCATGGGGCTGGGTTGGGGCTGGGTCATGCCCCTTCCCCCACAGGGACAGGCTGCCCCCAGTCCTCCTCCATGCAGCCAAATAGGGCCCCAGTGTGCCCACCCCAGGCACCGGATTGGGACCATCAACAAGATCTGACCCGCAGACAGCAGATCTGGCCCGCTGTTCATCCGGCCTGCTGAGGAAAAAGGTTGAGTACCACTGGATTAAATTATTGGATATGCAGAATGGAACTGGACATGTTCCCAGCTTCAATTACAACAGTCAGATGGGGTCACCAGCTTCAATTACAACAGTCAGATGCATTTAATGTTTGACTGTGTGTCTGTATGTGTGCATTCAGTGGTTAACTGCTCTTAAATGATTCTGGGACTTGGAAGGTGATACTGCAAAGGATCAGTGATAAATAGTCTTCCTACCTGCCTCCCTATTTTCTCAGATCATCTTGGTTTCCTTTCCCCTTGTGTATGACACTGTTCCTGTCCCTTTCCCTTCTCAGATTAGCTCAGTTTCCCGCCTGCGGCCCCGCCTCAATGCCATCCTCTTCAAGCTGCAATTTAATGAACAGGTGGAGAACATCAAACCTGAGATTGTCTCAGTAACAGCAGCCTGTGAGGAAGTACGCAAGAGCCAGAGCTTCTCCCAGCTGCTGGAGCTCATCCTCCTGTTGGGCAACTACATGAATGCAGGCTCTAGGAATGGTGGTGCTTTTGGCTTCAATATTAGTTTTCTCTGCAAGGTGAGTGCCTTCCATGGGCAGGATAAGGAATTGCTCCTTCGGTGTCTATTCCCAGTGAAGCCTTCATTCACCTTCATGTGGAACTGAAAACAACTGTTGGCTAGTCTGAAGTGCTCTCTGTTACCCTATTCTTATGGTCAGTTTTCTCATTTCCAGCTACGAGACACGAAGTCCAATGATCAGAAGTTGACACTGCTGCACTTCCTGGCTGAGCAGTGTGAGCAGTTGCATCCTGAAGTGCTGAAGTTTACTGATGATTTCATCCATGTGGAGAAAGCCAGTAGAGGTATCTTTCACTAGAGCGTGCACACGTGTGTTGGGGGTGGGGAGAAGAGGGGAGAGAGCAGGGGGAGGTCATAGAAGGTGTAGTCCTTAGTTAGGTGGAAAGGTGGATGGATACATAACAGTCCTAGTCTCCTTATTTTGTCTAGTGAGGGGTGACTGCTGGATGTGGCTGAAAGTGATAATCTGGATCATTTTAAACAAAGTCAGTTCAGTTTGTTTCTTGGCAAGGGGACTTCTGGCTGAGGGGCTGTTGCTGAATTTAAAGCTAGTTCACAGCAGTTGATAATTCTATAATGTATGGTAGGAGAAAAGCCCCTCTCCATGTGGAGAGAATGCTAGGCCTAAACTAGAACGTGTTAAATAATATAAATGACAGCTGGAAGGAAGCACGACTGTTGTTTTGTCATGTTATAGAAGGCTGCTTATATTGAGTCACTGTCCAGGGAGAGAGGAAAGAGAAGAAACAGCAGGATGTAGACTGCAGATGTATCCTTCCTGCAAAGAGCAGGAATGAAAGCTTTCACGAGAGTGCCTGAAGTCCTGTCCCCCTCCCAGTTCTGCACTCCTTATCCTGCCTTCCAGTTTCTCCTTCCTTGGTTCTCATCATGTTTCCTCTCAACCCTCAAACTCTCTTCTGAAACAATAGATTTTTATAAGAAGCGTATGTCCTTATTCTGAAATGTGACTGGGGAGCCCTATGGTATCTTTGCAAGTCTCCAGTTGCTTCAGCTTTGGGATTTCTCTAAATTGTATCAAATTATCATTTTCCCATAGGGACCGTTCTAACCACCAGAGATCACTAGTGTACAGAGGCTGTCTGGTAAACTACCCCATGCTACAGGCTGCAGAGGATGAGGGGTCACGGACTGTATGCTGATTCTGTGACCTTGGAGTTTCCTCATATGCTGGAGGGAGTTGTATAACCTGATCTTGGCTCCTCTGCTTCATAAGAGTGGTGCAGATTCACCACAATGGGGCCAAATATCTGGCTTATCTTCCCTTTCTTCTGCCTAGCTGGAGAGGAAAAGGAATGATGAGTATATGGAATCCTGGAGACCTCTTCTGTCAATTGAATGTAGAAGATGAGTCAAGTTTTCATAGATTTTTAGGTTTGGAAGGGACTTCAGTAGATCATCGAGTCTGACCCCCTGCCCTGGGCAGAAAAGAGTGCTGGGGTCAGAGGACCCAGCCAGGTGCTTGTCCAGTCTCCTCTTAAAGACCTTCATGGTAGGGGAGAGCACCATCTCCCTTGGGAACCCATTCCAGTTTCTGGTCACCCTTACTGTAAAGTTCTTTCTGATGTCTAATCTAAATCTGCTCTCTGTCAGTTTATGGCTGTTGTTGCTAGTTACCTCAAGGGGTGCTCTGGTAAACAGTATCTCCTATTCCTTGCTGCCTGCAGTACCACCACCCCCCCCGAATGAATTTGTAGCTGGCCACAAGATCACCTCTCAGCCTTCTATTGTGGAGGCTGAAGAGGTCCAGGTCCCTTGATCATTCCTTGTAGGACCTTACCTGCAGGCTCTTAACCATACGAGTGGCCCTCCTCTGGATCCTCTCAAGGTTATGTATATCCCTCTTGAAGTGCGGCATGTAAAACTGGATGCAGTACTCCAGCTGCTGCCTCACCAATCAGTGCTGCATAAAGGGGAATCTGCTTGTGATTCACCTGCTAATACATGACAGTGAGGTTGGCTTAACCTATCACTTTGTCACGTTGATAACTCATGTTCATCTTGGAGTCGACTATGACTTTGAGATCCCTTTCTGCTGCTGTGCTGCTTAGAAAGTCATCCCCCAGTCTGTGAGTGTGTTGATGATTATTTCTCTCTAGGTGTAGCACTTGGCACTTGTCTTTGTTAACTTGCATTTTATTCTTTTCTGCCCACTTTTCCAACCTGTCCAAATCCTCCTGAACCCGTTCCCTGCCCTCCAGTGTGTTTACTTTGCCCCATAATTTGGTGTTGTCCATGAATTTGGACAGAGTGCTCTCCACACCCCTTATCCAAGTCACTGATAAAGATATTGAACAGCACTGGTCCAAGGACCAAACCTTGGGGATTCCACTGCCCACAACTTTCCAGGTTAATACTGACCCATCCACCACTCTTTGGGTGCATCCCAAAAGCCAGTTTGCCACCCACCTGACCATGTAATCATCTGTGACCGCTTAGTTTATTTATAAGAATGGGATGAGACACTGGCCTATAGTTACCTGGATCCTCCTTCCTCCCTTTCTTGAAACTCGGGACCACACTGGCCCTTTTCTAGTCCTCTGGGATCTGTCCTGAGCACCATGAGTGTGCTCAAACTGTCATGCCAGTGGTTCAGATATGACACTGGCCAATTCCTTCAGCGCCCTTGGATGAAGATCATTTGGGCCTGCTGATTTGAACATGTCCAGCCCTTCAAGTGCACCTTCACTAGGTTGGTGCTAACTGTTGGTGGGCTGATATCCTTCTTGTACCTGTCTATAGTCCAAATGGGAGATGTGTCCTTATCCGTGTTCAGGAATACACAAAAAAACTCATTGAAGAGCTTAGCTTTGTTCCTCCTATCTTACCAATTGCCCTAGTCTGTCCTGTGGGTGTCCTATGTTGCTAGGCACCTTCTTTTTCCTTCCTATATACCTTAAAGAAGGACTATTTGTTGTCTTCAATTTTTGTTGCCAGCCTGAGTTCCATTGTTGCGTTGGCCTTTCTAACTGATTCCCTGCAAGTACAAGCCCTGTAGGTATATTCCTCTTTGGCTACCCCCTGCTTCCACTGTTTGTATGCATCTTTTTTCATCCCTAGGCTTTCCTGGATTTCCCTGTTCAGCCAAGAGGGTTTCCTTGGCCCCTTTACCCCCCTTGATGTGCAGTGGGACAGTCCTCTTCTGTGCCCTAACAATCATTCCCTTAAGGAACAACCGCCCTTCTTGTACTCTTAACTCACCAATGCTCTTGTTCCTCAGTACCTCACTTACTGAGCTCCTGAGCTCATTGAAATTGGCCTTTCTGAAATCTTGCACTTTTGCCCTACCAGTTATGTTTCCCACCTTTTGCTAAATAGTGAATTCTAACAATTTGTGGTCACTATCCCCTAGGTTACCCTCTATCTGCAGATCTCCCACCAGCTCATCCCTTGTGGCAAATACCAAGTCCAGTAAGGCATCTCCCCTAGTGGAACTATATACCTCCTGCATTAGATGAATGAAGGTCCTGTATGCAGGTTAAGAAAGCTACATGAACGGTCAGATCTAGCTGAGTGCTCCTCCCAGCAGACGTCAGGGTAGTTTAGGTCACCCATGGCAACCATAACCCTTGAGTGTACTGCCTGTGAGAGTTGCCTTGAGAATTCCAGGTCTGTTTCTTCCTCCTGGTGTGGCAGTCTATAGTAGACCCCCGCTACCAAGTCTCTTTCCTCCTGACCCCCTTATATTTTGACTTGCAGTACTTCAATTTGTTCCGCTGCTGATCCCATCTTGATTATAGAAGACTTGCATTGCTCCTTAACATAGAGAGCAATGCCTCCCTCCACCCCCCCACCCCTCTTCTTCCCGACTAGCTTGTCTGTACAGCTTATAGCCCTCTATGCCTACTGCCCAATCATGGGTAGGGTCCCACCAGGTTTCAGTTAATCCAACCAGGTTGAAGTCTTTGTTTGCAAGCAGGAGTGTGAGTTCCTCCTGCTTGTTTCCCTTGCTCCTAACATTAGTATAGAGACACTTTAGTCCCCCGATAGGTGCCCTTGGAACTCCCCTGTCCTGATGTCTATCAGGCCCCCTAGTATTTACATGGACTGTCCCAGTGCATGGTTCGTAGTTCACTTTGCCTAGGTTTTCTCTGTCTTCTGAATCCCCATCCCCTGACAAACCTAGTTTAAAGTTTCCTTCTGCCTGAATTTATATGCCCTTCAGAAACAGAAAATTCAGCCAAGGGTCCCAGAACCAGCCTTTGTCAGCAGTGGTGAAAAATCTTTGTACAAGTATAAATTGCCTTAGTTTGAAACTAGGTTAGGCTGAACCAGTGTAAATAGTGCCAGCACTTAGATGTTGAATAAGTGCTGCTACAACCCTGATTAAAACCGAGTGCATACATTGAGAGTTGCTAGCCCTATTTTTGTCTGTGTGTCTTTCTTTTTTTTCAGTCTCTGCTGAGAATTTACAGAAAAATTTGGATCAGATGAGGAAACAGATTTCAGATGTGCAGCATGATGTTGAGAACTTCCCTGCTGCCACAGATGAGAAGGACAAATTTGTGGAAAAAATGACTATATCCTTTTTCTTTTTTTAAGAAAAAAGAATTTGTATATAGGCATGAGTGATGGCAGTGTGCTGCAAAGCTGTAGTGTTAATATAGCTGGTCCTGTGGGCCAAGGTATCTCTGACCTTGAATTGGGACAAATATTTGTGTATGGCCAAGAAGACCTGTGGTGTGCATTGAAATACCCTTTTCCATACGGAATCTGGGAATCTTTCAGGTATTTGGGCAGCTTGCAAAAAAAATAAAAAGAAGTGCCTTACAGGAAGCAACTGTGCATTGCTTCAACCTGGCTCTGTAGCATATGTACAGACTGGGCACTTCAGTGGGCCTTTTTGGCACTTTTAGCTAAAGCTGATTCAATCAGCTGTTCAGTGAAAGCACACAAAAGCCCCACTAAAGCACCTGATCTTTACAGACATCAGGCAGACCAGGTCCAGCTGAAGTGCTTCTTCTGGGCATTCACAGAGCTTGGTGTGGAAATGTGCAGAGTTGAAAATAAAGCACTGGGTTTTGTTGGGGTTTTTGTTTTTGTTTTTTTGGGGGGGGTGTAGTTTAATGTCTACAAGCAGCCTTAGATGCTATGGGCAGAGGAGGTACCAATGTGTTTCAGCATCATAGGCCTGGAATTTGACAGTATGCCACAGATGGTTGCTTTTTTGCAGTTTCTGTAGAAGTTGGTATGCAGATAATGCCACAGACAATAGGATTCCGTTTGTACCATTCACAGTGACAGAAGATGAAGTTTGCTTCTGAGACAGTATGCTACCAGGTCTTAGGGAGCTAATGCCAGAGGCAGTGGAATCTCAGTGCATTGTAATCTGATGAAACTTTAATACTTGGAATGTGCTTGAGCAGAGATACCCATAAGGCTTCAGGGGAACAGAATTGAGATATAGATGCGCTGCATTTCAGTGCATTCATATGCAGTCAAGGAGACCCCTTGGCACGGTACAGGGTGTTGGGCAGGTTTACAGGTAACCAGACAGGTTCTTAGGGAGCTGTGTGAACATTGAGATGCAGGTGTGTTGACTCTGACTGCATTGTAATGACTTGAGCCATAGGGAAGGAGGAGTGCTGAGGTACCGTAGAGTCTTATTTTGTAAGGAAATGCCCCTCAGGTATGTGCCATGGAATAATTTAGTATGTGAAGTGGGTTATTGGAAGCATGCTAATTTCTAACATGGGTCTTAACCTGTACTGAACATTCCCACATAATTCCTGCCCTTAATAAAGGGGTTGAACTTTTGTGCCAATCTTGACAAAGAGTGCAGAGGTGACCTAATTGAACATGTGGATAACTACTGCTGGTGGAGATGGGGATTTCCCTGTGCTGTTAAAGAAATCGGATAAACTGAGAGTGCACTGGTGAAACAGATAGTTCTGGTGCTTACAGGGACTCTCCCTCATCCCTGGTGTTTCCATCAAGCAGCTGTCTTGTCCTTGACTCTCAGGTCTCACAATTTTGTTAAGGAAGCCCAGGAGCAGTATGACAAGCTGCGAATGATGCATTCAAACATGGAAAACCTCTTTAAGGAACTGGGCCAGTACTTCCTGTTTGACCCCAAGAAAATATCCATTGAGGAGTTCTTTCTGGATTTGCACAACTTTAGGAACATGTTTCTGGTGAGTATGTTACTCTTTCCTCATTCTCCCTCTTGGCTCAGACTGTTCCTCCAGTGCACCCAGCTTTGGCACTGTCCTTTCTTACCTTATTCCACAAGGAAAGTAACCTTCTTTGTAAATATCCCCACATAGCCCTTTACTTCATTAGCTACTTCTCAGTTTACTCTGCTATTTGCAGCAAGCCATGAAAGAGAATCAGAAACGGCGTGAGACAGAAGAAAAGATGCGTCGAGCTAAGCTGGCCAAGGAGAAGGCTGAGAAGGAACGACTGGAAAAGCAGCAGAAGAGGGAGCAACTGATAGACATGAATGCAGGTACTAGAGGGCAAACTGATAGTAAAGGGTTTCTGGTTTGTGTGTGGAACAGTAACAGTAGCAGGAATCCTAAGATACAACTGTGAAGGGAAACGGCTGCTAATCCTAGGCTGGGTTCTTGATGGAGACAGATAAAGATTGCAGCACACAGAAAAGTTGTCTGAGCAGAACAAGAAAAAATGGTTCCGTCCAAGTGAACTGGGCTTGCAGCAGCAGCTTTGGAATATGTGCACAGAATATTAGATCATGATGATGTACTTATTTTGGTAGGCAGTATAACTTACTTTACAGGTGAAAGAGGGTGATCCTGATCTTAGGAGTTTATCATCTTAATGAAATATGGTAAATTTTATGACATAATATCGGTAGTGGGGAAAGGCATTCCTGTCTTTTGCTCTGCCTCTTCACTCTCCCTCTTGGGATATCTAGGAGATAATTACATAAGAGCCTGATTTTCATCTCTTACTTTCTCTCCCTTTCTAGAGAGATACTTTGATCTTACTCCAGTTACATGCAGCAAAAGATTATCTCTCTTCTCCTAGTCTCCAAACAGCCTAGACTTAAGAGTTCCATCATTTCCTTTCAGCTATCAACCTCCTGATTTCTGGGCCTTCTTCAGAACTGTGTGCACATGAAATAAATACCCCAAACTGGAGCTAGAACTGCAGGTGGAGCCTCAGAAAGACTGTGGTGATACTTTGTAATAAGAACAAGAGCAATAAGTGTCAAGACCATTGCTTATTACTACCCATCATGCTTGGTTCTCTGAAAATGTTAGTCTTTCAAGCACCAGAAAGGGCTTACTGGGCCATGACTTGAGGACCACTGCTTTGGGAATATGTTTTAATGTCTGATGTCTCTTTTGATACAGTCAAGAATGTGTTTGACATCCTTTGCTGCAAATGAATTGAGGCCCTCCCTGTCTTTGTATTAATACACTAATGTGAATCTCAAATCCCTTTGATTGCATCTTCCAGTTTCTTGCCTAGCTGTGTAATACAGTAGTTAGGCTAGTATCTTTTAGATCGAAATCTGTCACTTACAAATTTAATTAGCCATTTCTTCAACCCTTCACTACATTATCCATTACTCAAAAGTATTAATAGTGATTGAATCATAACATCATATGAGACCTCAAGGTTCATCTAGTCCAACCCCTTGTACAGATGTAAGATACACTATTATATACAAGATAACTATCCCAGACAAATGCTTATCTAGCCTTTTCTTGAAACCTCCAATGCAGAAGATTCCATAGCTTTCCTGGGCAGCTTATTCCACTGTCCTACTGTTCTGATACTTAAGAATTTCCGAGGTTTAATCTAAATCTGCTTTACTGCAGTTTAACCCATTGCTTTTGTGTGTTACTCAGTGAAGCAAGGGATGGTAGCCTTTCAAATATATGACAGCTGCTATCATGTCTAATGACTGGGCCTCTCAAGTATACTGTCACTCTAGGTACAGAACTGAAAAGCCCACCACAAGCCCAAGGCACACATTAATGACTTTGCAGTTATTTGCTATTTACAGCAACCTTATGGTTTCCTCACTTTGAATAGCAAATTTGTTAAATCTGGAGACTTTTACTCTGTGCCCAAAATTGTTAGTCTGCAGAATGAGAGACTCATGTAAGGCTTTTGTTTGGTGCTGCGGCTGGAAATGCATCTCCTCTCTAAGAGTACACTGTTCTGTACCATGGCAGGAGATTCTTCATTTATAAGCACAATCTGGTCTCTGCTACCAGGCACATTCCTTTGTTACAACATATGGACTCAATTACTCACTCTCTCTGTTGATTTCCTGTCTCTTTTTTCATTTCCTGAAACTTATCCCCTTCTGCTGGCTGTTTGAGTATGCATGCAGTGAAATGCCCCACAGGCTCTCACATTCTTTCTTTTCCTTTGGCTCACGAAGAGAGACAATGCTGTTGTAGAGCTTATGTTGAAGTGACTCCAAATTCTCATTGCAGTCCCAGTGAGGACATGAGCTTGTGGGCCTGGAGGTTTCAAGGTGGCCTTCCCCAGAGAAATCTGCCTTTTTTTCTAAGTGCATATTCAGGGACTACCTAGATTAATTGTGTCCTCACTCCTCTTCTGAAAGCGAGACCCCTTACTCCAGTATCTTCCCTGGCTTAGCATTTCGTCTGTTTTCAGCCAACTGCTGTATCTATAAAAATATCATTTTCTCTCTTTTTCCTTTTCCTAGTATGCCTGTCTCTGAGATTCTGGGCTGCTTGAGCCTATGAATGTGAGGGGATGCAGTTAGGAGCATCAGGCTGCTCTGTTTTTCTCAGATGCTTTTGGTCCTTTTCCTGGCCATTTGCTTGTGCAGGCCCAGAGAAGCTCTATGTACTGTTTCCTTATGAGCACAGAGGGTACTCCCTTTTGGTGAGTCCCTTAGTTCCCATCTGCTACCTTTGCTTCAGAGTTGCGGCACTGCCTGTATGCGGTCCTGGGCAGGGGGAAAGGATTGCAGTACCTGAATGATTGAATTCATCACAGTTGGAGCTCCTTTGAGAGGTAGGGGGTAGAGGAAATACAATAAGCAAACATACAAGTTCATAATTTTCATCTCTTCCCTAAGCATATTCCAGTTTGCAGAAGAAGGAGGCTTGTCCAGCAGATTGTACCAGCAATCACAGTCAATACTTAACAGGAGCATGTTCTTCACAGGAGCATGTTCTTTTGAACGTGCTTCAGCCATGGCCCCTTTGGATTCTCTTGACTCTTGCAGCTGCCAGTGTTTTATAGGGCTGCTGCTCTTGCCACTCTTTGCCATCTCCTTCCCTTTCCCCTCCCAGCACTGGAAATTGTGATAGGAAGCAAGGACGGCAGTGCTCAGGGCTTACCTTACTGCTTTCTTCCTGGATAGCAAGAGGCATTTGTATGTGCCTTTTTCATGAGAACCCAGTGGTTCAGCAAATCCTACAAAAAGGACAAGAATTCTAGTCTGTGTGCTTATGACTCTAGAATTGGAGAACAAGTTAGTATCAGAGCTAAATAGTTTGAGTGCCCAACTCAGTGGCTGGGCATGATGTCAGTGTGCTTCTGGAAAAGATCCTACAAAAATTAATAACTTCCATAATAATTCTAGAAGGCATAAGTTCCTATGCTCATTGGTATGTATCCAAGCCACTCAGTCTAGCTATAGAAGGACCCAATAATCAGTCCATACCCTAGGGAGAGATCTGGAGAGTCCAGAGAGTTTGTATGGTACATGTCCCTAGAAATTGTTTTGGCTGTACACATCACTGCTGCCCTTTATTCACAGCTGCTGGCTCAGACCCCATCACCGTAGACAAGTTGCAGAGCATCAGACACCATGACCTTAAACAGAAAAGCTGTAGAGCATCACCTAATATGCTCCATCCTACATGGGGTCTCAAGAAGGAGGAAATTGCAGAAGTAGGGGACCCTTTACCAAGAATATCATGTTGCCTAGCCCAAAATGTTTGGCCTTGGGAATGGTGTATAAAGGAAGGGCAAAGGTTAGAGCAACTGTTAGAGCAACTGGGCCAATGTGAAGCTGTTAGTTTTTCAGGATGCTTCTCCTACTTCCCAGTTTTATTGTTTTCCAGTCTGGTTTGAGCTTAAACAAGGCAACATTCATCCAGCACCATATCTTATTACCTTGGGGTTCAGTAAATAGCAGTACTGTAGTTTTGTCAGTCATCCTGAGTCTCTCATCCTGTTTCTCCCTGATAAAGGCACTGCACAGCAATATAATTTCCATGCCATACCTATGCCATGCCTAGAAGCACCTTGGTAGGGAACTGGAAGAGTAGAATCTAGCTGTAGCTGATAGTAGAAAGATGTTCCCATCACTACATTCTTCGAATGTAAAGTTTCAAGGCAAGATTCGCTTTGACTGAAGGCCTCGGAGCAGAGAGCTCAGCATCTGGCCTTCATGAGGTGATGCATGGGTAATGGACCTCAGCCACCCTGACAGGCTGCAGTTGTGTTGCTGAGTCATAGTGATCAGGGCTGTTCTTTTCCTAGGATGCACCCAACCCCGGGTGTCTGATGCTGTGTGTTTTTGTGCTCTTATCTCCCTCCTGCCTACACATCCTAGAGTCTCACAGTCACTTTTCCATCAGCTTTTAGAGGCTAGGTGGCCATGTATTTGAACCTCTACATAACAGTGCTTCACCTTTTTTTTATTTGTAACTGAGCATAGGATTGTCTATGTTTTCTGGAACCTGAGTACTATCAGACTCTGACTCTTGTATTGAGAATTTAGGTCAGGCATATTGAGTTGTTTCTGCCAGCAGGTGGCATTGTGTGCAGACAGTCTGAAGCACTGGGAAATGCTGGCAGATGTCCTGATGTGATTTTTATAGATTTAGGTTTCATCAGGAACTGTTGCTATGGAAACTGGTTTGCAGTCTGCATTGAGTGTTCATTCAGAATGTTAACTCCTTCAGTGCCTTACTGACTGCAGGGCAGGCTACATAGGAATTGCTCAAGCTCCTTTTTCCCCCTCCTGCTATGCAAAGCTGTAAGGTAGGTTAGTTAGTATAAGGGCATCTGTCTGTGGGGATCTTATACTTAATAATATTCCTACAGGGTCATTCAGCCCTAGAGTGAAATGGGTTACAGAACCTAGTCAGATTCCCAGTTCACTTAGCAGGCTGATGCAGGGAAGAGCTCTGTCTCACTCTTTATTGGGAGGAAGCGGGGAAGGTAACTCTCCTGTTACCCTGCACTGGGCTCTGTCAGTGGGGAAGGATAGGCGTGGCTGGGTTTATATTGTTTTGTTTAAGCCTATGACATAGAATGTGATGGTGCAGGACCCCTTCCAGTTGGAAGTGGGATTTTGTACATGCTTTATCCTTATACTGAGAAGCCAAAGGCAGTTTAGGTTCCTGCTGCTGCCTAGATCCTAGATCCAGGACTACCTTGTTAGACAGGAGGGGGCAGTGCCGTCTCATGGCCTCTGTTACAAAAGTGCTGCGTGTGCTTCTGCTGGCACATGCTCTTTGAACATGATGACATGCTTGTTGCTAGGGAAGAACAGCAGCTGAGGCCAGGATAATCTTCTTTGTGATCCGAACACTACAGAGGGAGGGCGAGGAGATTGGAAGGGAATGAATTGCACTAATAACCTGAAATTATTCTTGAAGAGAACCAGGAAAACAACTGAGCCAAGCAGGCAAAGAGAATGCAGGGAGCAGGGATGGCAAGTGTAAGAGACAGGGTTGCAGGGAAAATCTCAAAATCCACAGTCAGCAGCATAATAATGGAGCTGGAGCCTTTGAGAAAAAAGTAAACTTAGAAAACCTGCCAAATGTTATCTATAACTCAGTTCCTATCCTTCCCCCATATGATACAATCCACTTCCCAAGTAGTTCTGTATCTCTGCACATCTCATCTTCCATGAAGAGTGAGGCATCCCTGCTGGTGCAAGGTATCTTTAAAAATCATAGAAAATTAAGACAAAGGGACCTTCAAAGGCCATCCAGTCCAACTGCTGCCAGAGGCAGGATCACTCTGTCCAAACCATCCCATACATTTGTGGGATGGCTCACTGTTGTACAGCCATTTCCCTGTTGTATAACCTTTTAGTCAAACTACACCATCAGCCCTGACAGTCGGAAGGCATAACACCTTAACCTGCCACAGGTATGGCAGGGAGACAACAATGGCCAATGTTGTTCTGCTTCAAGGGTTGTTAAAATACACTTGAGAGATCCAAAAAGTGAGCCATACCAATAAACTAGAACTTGTCCAGTTCATGGTGGGGCAGGCAAAAATAGGACTTCTCCCTCTTCATGTGTTCTGTCCCCACCTCCTACATGTGTATGTGGAGGGAGGAGAAAGGTGGTTCTTTCTTTGCTCCTTGCAGCTATCAGAGGAGTGGGGAGGGACAGGAATTATTTGTCTGCTTCCCTTGTGGGAAAAGAGATGGTGTCACAAAGGTGTGACTTTTCCCCTGTGATCTGGAACATCTAGGAGGTTTGGAGGTGCAATTTGTTCTATGCATGTCTGTCATGTCTACATATGACTTCTTGATTTCCTTACAGAGGGTGATGAGACAGGGGTAATGGACAGTCTGTTGGAGGCCCTGCAATCAGGAGCAGCTTTCCGTAGAAAAAGAGGACCACGCCAAGGTAAGTATTATTTGCTACACTTCCTCAGAGCAGGAGTTGATGGGCTACCTTTCCTCCCTGAGGACAAGAATTGGACTTGTCCAGTCAGAACAGGTCAGTTGGTCCTTGTGGCTCCACAATCTGCCTCCAACTGTGGCCAATGCCACAAGGTTCTTTAGGAAACAGCTTAGTCCAGAGCAGAGGACATGAACATTTTATAAAGGATATTGGGGAAAGTATCAGTAATTGAAGGCTGAAGGGAGCTGGAAAGTCCAGTGGGATAAAGACACTTGAAAGAGCAAGGAGATGTTAACTTCTGAAGGGTAACGCAATGAAGAAAGAGTTGCTGTAAAATGAGAGAGTGATTGGTGATTGACGATCATAGAAAGATGAGGAAAGGGGAGAGAGTCATGTTTGCTAATGTGACTGACAAAAGAGGTGCAACTATGGGGAAAGGTGGAGGCAATGACAAATGCATGTGTCAGCATAATTCTGTGATGTAGCTCATTTTCCTATGGGCTATGTCTTGCCATAATGTGTGTGCTTCATCATCTTCTGTCTATGACTGGGTGTGATTCCATGATCACACATCCACTATGCTTTCCGATCGTGTTTGCTAGAGTCAACATGATTCAAGTGATCTTCCTGTGCCACCAGCTGCTGTTTGAACAGGCAGCTTTAGATCAAAATTTCCTATAAGGAGGGGGAAAGGAAGAGGATTTTCACTCCCAAGTGTACAACAACAGGAAGGGAATATTATGACATGTCTGCAGAATGCCAGGAATGATGCACTGTACCATAGGAAAGTGTGAGGACTAAGAACAGCATATAGATGATACAGTTGGCCACTCATTTTGTAATAGACTGAGAAATGTGGAGAGCAGACCTGTAACCCTGTTGTCCATCTAATCTAGCGCTCTTTGGAGAGACTACTGTTACTGCATTAAGTGTCTATTCCTATTATAAGTGTTGGCATTTAGCTCCTGTATTTGTGTGCAGTTTTACTTTGCAGCAAGGAACAAGAAACATACCAATGTGACAGTGGTGTAATAGAGATCTGTGGAGTCAGTCATCACAGCTGGGAGAAGTCCTTCTTGGTGTTCTGGGTTTAAAAGCTACATGTTGCCACAGGCTTTCCTTTTGGTTTATCTGGAGATTTAATTTTTGGGTGCTGCAAGCTGCAGAGGCATTCAAGGTTGAGATTTCATTTACCTGTTTACCATTCTGCCTTTGATTTTGAGTTTATTGCTGGGTTTGGAGCTGCAACATCAGTCTTTGTAGTTCTTATCAGTAGAAAATTTCATTTATTTTGGTTTCCATCTGAGTATTTAGAATTCTGTAGATGCTGCATTTCCATTTATTTCTATAAATCTTTTTCCCTAAACAGTGGGGTATGTGATGCACTCTCCCCACCACCACCATGAGAGCTATTGAGGGCATTTCTCAATCCCTTGACACTTTTTAGTCTCACTCACTGCAGCAGCTGAAGAGCGTAGAGGCACTGTTTGTAAATCTCATCAGCTCCAGTCTTTGACTCTGAGTTTCCTTAAAGGCAGCTGTGTCTATTCAGAGACAGTAGCAGCTCCTCACTAGCATGTAAAGGAATGAAAAAGCAGACAGACCTCTGGGAAGTCTGTTTAATAACTTAACGGACTCATTGTAGGGAAGAAGGGTGTCAGCAGAGGGGATTGTTCCAGCTAGTTCATTAAGAAAGGAGCGCAGACTGCTACAGTCGGCAGGATGTGTACACAATAGCCCAGTGTCCTCCTTCATTCAGACTTCATGATTGTCTTGCAGTCACGGTTTCAGCCTGATGATTCAGGCCTGATTTTTGGTTTGAGTGACTCAACTCATGTTCTTTTCTTACAGCCTTGACGTCATGCAGGCCATCTGTTCTGTAGAACAGAGGCGAATAAAGAAAAATCTATCATAAATCTTGCCTCCCCCACCAAAGCTTGCTGGGTTGCCCACACTTCCACAGCCATCTCCCAACACAAGAGGGCAACAATACGCTTGTATTAGGCTGCCTGTTTCTGCTGGGCCTTCATTTCCTCAAACATGACATCTTGTAGAACAGCGAAGCTGCTTTTCATTTCTCAGTTTCTGTATTGCCCTGCTGTTGCTGATAGAGATTGCCCTTCTTGATACAGGGAGCCTGCTAGTAATAGTCCTTCCAGGTTCTGCCACTTCACGACATATCCCAACTGATTTCTGGGTCTGGAGATGCAAACACCTGAGTGAGCCTGAATGTTCTGCTAATGCTTTGCAGAGCTGCTGGAAAATCAGTTTAGAGCTGGTCTTCAGTGAGAGAGGCCCACTCTCCTGGGTGACCCAGTAGCCATGCTACAAGCATTTGCTGCTCAAAGTATAGTAAATTGACACAGTAAAGCACTAGTGAAAACTGAAATGTTTCCCATACTAAGGCTGCCAAAGGGTATCTTCAGCTCTTGAACGTATGTAAAAACAGAAGGGGAAGCAGGACAAGAGATTTTGAGACTGTGTAAGAAAGAACTTCCTGGGTTCTGTGCATGTGACTGAAAACCTACCAACACGGGCATGTGAGAGGGAAACCATACTGGGACAGTATGGTGAGTGTGAGAGAAAACATGCTGATGTGAGAGAGAGAGAGTGAGTGCATGTGCAAACATGCAAGAAAGCAAGAACCTGTTAAGCTGTGGGCATGAGAGGGGGATGAGAGAGAGAGAGAACCTGGGATGTGTATGCATATGGGTGAAGGTGTTGATGTGCATGTGGGTATGTTAGGAAGAAAATGAGAATCTGCTGGTGCATGGGTATGAATATGAGGAGAATCTACTGGTGTGACAGTGACAGAGAGACCATAGCAGTGTGTGTATATGAGACACAAACATACTGAGAGGCAGGAGGTATGAGAGAACCTACCAGCATGAAAATGTACATATGTCTGTGCACAGGCACATGGTGGGGTCAGGGGAGGCAGGAGCAGGGGGAGATACAGAGAGAACCTACTGGGTGGCAGTGGTATGTGCTTGAGGCCATTTTTGCAGTGACCAGGCCTTGGCAGTGCCCTCATCTCCCCTGCTTTTACCTATACCATGTCATAGGATGTTGGTGTTTCAAGTGTTGTGTCTTGTAGCTGTATTTGAGAGTTTCAAGTGGCAATTTTGGGGAAGTATAGGATAAGTGATTGCCTGCAAACACAGGGGACCAGACTCAATAGCCCAGGTGGCCCTTTTTAGTCCTGTTCCCGTTTGTGTGTGTGAAGGATGCAATGTACCAGTGTGGGTGTGAGAAAAAGCACCAACATGTGTATATGGGCTGTTTTTCTCTCTCTCTGTCTCAGTATCAGTGGGGCTAGGTTGGACTCAGGCAATGCCCTCTTCCCACGGTGGGCCTGGGCCAGGCCAGGCCTCCGCTTCCCCTGCAGGTCCAGGTCGGGGCTGGGCCACACCCCCCCCTCACCCCCCCCATGCAGACTGATTGGCAGAGCTGCACCCTGCCTTCCCCCTCACTCCCCCCCGACCCCACCCCACTCACCCCCTGCAGCCAGGATCAGGACTGCTGGCCACCTGCCCTGAGCACAGGATCAGGACCACTGGCCTGATCTGGCCTGCAGGTAGACCCGGGCGTTACCAGTCTAGCCCACTGGGGAAAATGGTTGGGCACCACTGTTGTAGAAGAGTCTTTTCTAGTGTCTGGTGTATAGATGCCAGAAGGGGAAGAGATGTACTATAAGATAAGTTTGAAACTAAGGTTGAAGTTATCATCCTGTTTAGCCCTGAGAACTCTGATAACATGGACGCTTTTGTGTTCTGGTTATTCCTAACAGTAGGCCTCTCTCACACTACTGTTTTTGTATATGCTTTCACAGGCACTAAGATGCAAGCATGCATTGTTAACTTGCAGTGTATTTTAAAACTATTTTTATGTTTACAAACGAAATATTAATATCCAGAGACATCCAAGGTTTGAATTCATCACATTCAAGATAGATTATCCTGAATGCTAGAAGGTTAAAGCCAGGTTAAAGCCTGGTTCAAATGGGATACGAGGTCTTGCCTCAAATGGCTGGGAGTACCTAGTACCAGTGGAAAAGCATTTAATACTGGCCGAGCTTTTTGGCCTGGGATTGGAGGAGTGTCTTTCAGTGGGATCTGAAAGCAATCTGACTAGTGCCTCTTTTATTTCCTCTCACCAGACTCTCTCTTGTCCCTCTGTGAGGTGGAGGAGGATACGCCTGAGCGGGTAACACATGGGCATGTTATTCTCCCGTCCCCCACTCTCATTGTGTGTGTGTGTGACTCCTCATGTCTGCAGGCAGGGAGGGCTAGAAGAGGAGACTGAGACACATGCAGCCTGAGGAGTGGATCCCAGGAGTGGATTGAAAATGGGCCTTTTTCACTGGTATCTTTGAATCTTGCTCTGATTCTTCTTTTCACTTTCCTGTCTAAAGTGCAGCCCACCTAGCTGCCAGCCTTGGAGCCTGCAGCTAGCCCACAGAACTGGGCTGCCAGGTCACCTTGCTCTCAGGGCTTGGCTGCAGCAGGCTGTTTCTTGTTGTCTCTCTCCTCATTCTCTTCCCTTCCTGCCAGTGTGTGCAGTCTTCCTGATTCCAGTACCGCAGTGATCCATCATGCAGAGAGTGCAGCAGCTGACACTTCCATTTACTATTTTGGTGCTTCAGTTACTCACATTCTGTCTCCTGCATAGCAGCTCTCAGAGCACAGCTTTGGATTTCAGGAAGTTCAGACAGAATCTGAGAAGCCATGTCTGTATTGCCCATAAACTGGGTGTTGGCAGCAGATTGGATGTGGGGGGTTAAGATGGGGCTGGGCTTTAAAGAGTATAATTCAGCCAGTGGACTTAAGGGACCTAACTAGTTGCAATTAGCAAGTTGTGTCTTGAACATACTCTTTGGAAAGACATACAGGAAAGCACCTATCAGGTCTGTAACAAGGATAAGCCCTTGAAGAAGGATTCATTCAGGGAATGATAGGGTCTATGACTGCGATTTGTCCTTTGGAACTGTGTTTCAGGTGAGAGACTGAAAATCAGTGGGGTGTAGGAAACAAATTACCAGAGGCTAGGAAACAGATGAGGGTTGCACCTTGTGCCTCGGGATGCAAGGAGTCTTGGGGGAAAGGTGAACCTGTAACAGGCATGAGAGGTAGGAGCAGAACACAAGCAGAATCGGACTGGAGGCTCTATAGATGTAAAAGTTGAGGAGGTGCTGCTAGAAGCATACTGTGGAAGAGCTCAGAAAGGTGGTGTAGGAAGCACCTTGGAAGCTTATGATGCAGTCATTAGGATAGCCCTGACAGGGTTTGTTTGTTCTTCAGTTTAGGGTTGCAGAGAGTAGAACTGCATAATAAAATCTTTAACAGGATGAGGTTCTTGGGAGTGAAGGTCATGGGATGGAGCAGAAATAAGTAAAAGGGCTGGTAGAGAGGTGTTTCTATGCCCGAAGTGATGACAGCAGACTGTCATAGCTGTTGCTGGGATAAACCCTGTGCAGGTCATCCACTCAGGATGGACATTTAGTAGCGTACTGTAAAGAGTCCATAGAAGGGCTTAATCCCTGTGCAGGGGACCTCCAGCTGGGAGTTGTACTTGTCTGTGCCTAATGCATGTCTCCTTTGCATGCTGTTCCATGTTCTCAGTGTTCAAAAGTGTCCGGTCTAGAAACTGCATGGGAAACTGTCCAAGAGAAGTGACTGCTTTGCTGTCTTATAAAGAGTTAACTCTCCCCATGACTGTCATGTCTCTAAGCAGGAACTCACCTGCTGCTTTGAACTCCTGTAAGTGACTTGTCGCTTCTACAGCTTCTTCTAACCATAGAAGTTTCTTCCTGGACACTTGGGCCTGAGAGAGTGCCTACATATGCATCACATAATGAATCCATGCAGACTGTAGTGCACATGTACTTATGTGCATGCATGCATACATACCACAGCATGTGTGCACTGGGTTCAACCTGCATGTGTGCTGCAGTGGATAGTTTGTGTGCGTGTCTGACCATATATATGAACACAGAGCTTGCCTATATGTGTGCACACCTGTTCAGGTTAGTGAGTGTGTGCATCAGCCTAAGTGCCGCAAGTGAGTGTATGGATGTATTCAGTGTTGGAGCTGGCTGAGTGTATATGTTAATGATATGGTCAATGACTTGTCCTCCCTGTGCAAGCACTGTGCCCAAACCTCTTCTTATCATTATCCTGAAGTTCAGCAGGGCATGGTAGCTGTTCTGATTCAGGGCTGTTTGCTTGACTGAGCCTCAGTGGTGAACTCCATGAAACTTTCACACTCATGATCTGGATAAACTCAGGTCTTAGGTGTAAAGAGACGTCTTAAGGGATGTGTAATATCTAGACATTGTGTCATTAGGATGTCATATGTGATTTACAGGTGAAAGATGGTGGTGTTTCTCCATTTTACTGTGATATCTAGGTAGCATAATAAGGCATGGAAGGATTACAAGGGATGTAAGGATCTGTCAAAATTTTGTAGTGAACCAGGAAATAGCACCCTCCATTTGGCCATTGTGTGTTACCCAGCAAAAACAAAAGTGGGG
Source organism: Crocodylus siamensis (assembly GCF_052110815.1). NCBI lineage: Eukaryota > Metazoa > Chordata > Crocodylia > Crocodylidae > Crocodylus > Crocodylus siamensis. The sequence continues at coordinate 38,241,801 of NC_143404.1, read as the reverse complement.
AAAGGTGTGTCAGGCCCCTCCCCCCACCCTTAGACTGTCCAAGCACAAGAGGTAGGGAGTTATTTCTGTGATACTGCTCGCTTTTAGTCTTGTTCTCTTCTCTGGACTTCCCTTGCTAGTGTGTGAAGACAACCTTAAACTCTGAGCTTCTGAACTTTGTTATTTTAATTCAGGATGCATGTCCCTTCCCATCATTCAGCCTTTGGACCAGAAAGTGGATACTGGCAACACTCAACTAGCTCCCTAAAAGTAATGAGTTCTGAAAACACATTCGATGACTTGCTTGACTCCTGCGTAGTGTATGGCTAATTCTTGTACTTCTTACTTTTATCGAATCTCCCATATGCCACCAAGCCAGAGTGTTGTTGTTACACTCTCTTTTCTAAGTGGCCCATCCCTGTGCTATCTGAAATTGTAGCATGGTTTTCTATGCTACATCCTGTGGGTTATAGGACAGTCTGTTTATAAATGTTGCTCCCATTCAAACAGTACATGCATCATGGCTCCAGGCCCTTTATGAAAGATCCCCTGTTATTTCAGGGGCTCTGGAAGCTTTAATTGTATTGAAACAGCAATTCTATAGGATTGTTCCAGGACATCATGCATCAGCCTGTTCTTCCCAGTCCCTGGCAACCATGCCAGATTGCAGCTCTAGTCAGCCAACCTGAAGGACAGCGACCTCCACCTAAGCAAGTATGCACCAATGTATCCCTGAGCTAGTTTCTCACAGTCTTTTCTCTTACAGCAAACAGGAAAGCCGGCTGTGCTGTCACCTCATTGCTAGCCTCGGAGCTGACAAAGGATGAGGCACTAAGTACAGTACCACGCAAGATGACAAAGAGTGAGTTGGCAGCCGATGGAGGAGTCCATGATGAAGCCATGGAGATGATCAGCCGTTCAAGCTAGACCTGGGTGATGGATTAGGGCTGAAATCTGCAGGACTGAAAAAAATGTGCAAAGGAAGCAAAATACACTGGGTCACTTTGCAGTCTTTTGGCCTGGGCCTGTGGGGTAGTGTAATTTCCTTCTTGCTCTTGGGCCTGCTTGTGCCAGCTTTTTGGCCTTTTGTTTTTGTTCTCTAGATCATCTCCAATCTTCAGTCTGCCTCTCTCAAATTACAAGGCATAATGCTTTAGCTGAATGTAAGCCATGCTCTCAGAGCAAAGGTGAGAGACACTGGTTTAGCCCTCCTTTCTCTGCAGGAGTATGGTAGAGCATACTGGGAGGTAAGGGGTGTAGAGGGAGGGATTAGAAGCCACCACCCCACCTACACATATCCCTGCATTGCGTGTTGCCAAAGCAGGAACTTTACAAGCTGCCTTAACCTGAACTTTTTAAAGTATCTCTAATTTTGGGACATGCTGCTGAGCCAGGCCAGCCAAAAGCTCCATTTCCCCAAGAGACTGACCTCCAGCAGTGCTGGAGGTTCTCAACCTGCTTCCTTATCCATCTCTATGTGGGAGGAAATTTTGTAGGTCAGTTTAGCTGAACTTCAGTTTCTCCAGCTGCTGGGTTGTGTTCTTGTACCCAGCACCTTCTCTTGTGCCCTCTTTCTACCACATGCTAGGAAAGGAAGTGACTCAGTAAACACCTGGGGTGGGAAGCGCTGTCCTTGTCTCCCTCAGGACCTGCTGCTTTCCTGCTCAACCCAAATCCTTCTTCTGCTTGTTATATTTATTCTACCATCTCTTCAGCTGAGCCTTCCTGCCACTGGAATTAATGACATAGCAGTGATTACTCAAGAGGAAATAGGTGAAGTATTCATTGCTGATAGGCTGTTGGGCAGGAAGCTGTTCTAATGCAGTAGCTGCCTCTGCATGTTTTGGAACCGAGAAGAATAAAAGTTAGGTGTAGTGTTTTGTGTTGCTCAGTGTCCTACAAAAGCGTTTGCTGCAGCCCCAAAGCAGCCTCTGCTTGGAATGAAGCTAGGGCTGCAGTTCTCTGCAGTGTACAGTCTGAACAGCACACTCTGGAAAGCATATGATCTTTTGGAGCAATCTCTTGTGGCTGCAGCTTGAGCCCCACCCAGGCTTATCAAGTCTGCTTGCTTCAGCTGTTGTGTTGTGCCATGCAGAGGAACTTCCTATCTCCTTGCCGTGGTGATAGACAGATGGAGGCTCCTTCTGACTAAAAAGTCACTTTGCAAATGTATCTATTTTTGTATCAAATTTTGTTTTAAAAGAAAATTTTAATGTACAGTGAAAATACCTAAAACATTTGCATGTTCCTGGAGTCCCTTCCCTGCACCATGTGCATTTTTCTGCCAGCTGTGGGATAGTGGAAGTAACCACCTACAGCACTGCACTGTGTTCTATTGTCCCCAGAGCATAAAGGAGCTGGCCATTCACTGTGCTGTCTCTGGCTACTGTCCCCTTGCCTAGAGGAGCTGTTTCATTGCATGTACTAGGGAGAGCCTATCCATCATGTGCATGCAATAGAGGAATTCAAATGCTGGCTCTAGTTTCATCTCACAGGTGTGAGATGATCTATATATAATATGATGTATTTTATCACCCAGGGGCTGCTAGCCCAGCTTGAGGATGTTGGGCAAGCAAGGGGTGGAGCTGTGCCTGACATCCTGAAGCAGAGGGGGAGCAGGCAGGAGCCCTTTTCTGGCAGCATCCCAACTGCTTGCCTTAATGTCATCTATTGGTATAGGAGCTGGGAATGTGAATAGTGCAAACTCAGCTTTGGGCCCCTGTGTTCCTGGGGTTTTGGTGTCATTCTAATTTAATATATTAAAGGAGGCACATTTTATTGTGGTCTAAGTGCTGGAGTGATCTCTAATAGTCCAGAGTAGTCTGGGCCTTGCACACATCTCTGTGGCTACTTCAGCTGTTGCACCTGTGAGCTTTCTATACGTATGGAATGGATGAACATGATGGCTTTTCATGCATTTGTATAGCATGAGTGCCCCAATATTGTGCACTTCCCACAGTGTGTAATTACTTAGTCTTTTGGACCTCAGACCATGCCCCAGCTTTAGGCATAGCTATCCCAAAGCCTTGCAGGAGATTTCCATTCTTTGAGAGATTCCTGTTTTGCAGCTTGGGGTCACAATGATAGAATCACATCTCTACATTTGACGGCTAGCAAATTAGACAGGTATTGTTCTGCCTGTAGTCATCCCTTGGCACTTCCACAGAGGAGTAGTAATGGGCCTGCAAACTCTGGGATATGTCTGGGGCTTAAGGGAAAGGGTTGCTGAGGGTGCAGCATTTGGGGCTTCACATCTGGGGAGAGGAAGTTGGGGAGCATAAAAGGAAAATTAGCCCCAATGGACTCTTTTGGTATCTGCTACTCCCCAAAAAGAGGGAGAAATAGATGCTACAAGTGAAGGAGTGACTCTTTTTTTTGCAGATGCCTGGATAGATGCTGCCAGAGATTAGGTCTAATACTGCCTTCTCCCTTTCCAAGCCAAAGGTGTCATGCCCAGAGGTTTTGCAGCTTTTATTTGTTAACTACTTTTGTTGTTTAAAAAAAGACCATTCCATTTCCAAACTGCTTTGGGTGTTTCCTGGGACTTGTGATCAGCTCTGATTATTTTGTTTGAAATGTTAATAAACAGTTGAAACTGTGCAGGGTTCTCAGCCTCCCATTTCCTTTCATTAGCAGCATGGCATAGCTGGGCCCCCTGCCATGATACAATGGCAAAGGGTGTCCTGGAAGCAGATGCTGTGTTCCCCAGCTGAACTAGAGCAAATGTGGAGGGGCAGTTTCAGGATAGCATACTTGCCTGCTCACTCCTCTCTTCCTCTCTGTTTTGGTCAGTGTACAAGCAACCTTGCAGTGTTCCAGGCATGTGTATGCTCATAGCCATCACGTGGAACCACAGTTCTTTTGCTTGTGGCAATGTGCATGGTCAGCCATAACTTTATGATGGATGAGATATTGGAAATCAGCTTTCCAGTACTTTAGCCTGACGTCCCATATGTTCTCTCTCATTCCATTCCAGCCCCATATGCTAGGGTACCTTCATTAGGTCCACTGGTGCATGATTAGTGACTGTTTCAGAGAGAATCAGAAAAATTGATTTGGTAAGGTGCCTTTTGCCTCAAAGTGGGCCCTTTACAGAGGCAGGGGCTCTCCTCTCAGAAATTCAGTCTGAAGGGAAGAAAAAAGAAACTACTGAATTTTCAGTCTAGGAAAGAAAGAAGCGCTAGGTGGTGTCCCTTTCCCTCAGCCCAAGGCAGTTGGTAACAGGACTGGAGGAAAACACAGGTTGCCAGAAATGGAAAATTTGCCCCGATTCTCAAGGGTAAGCAATGGACATGAAAATTAATCAGGTTCCTTCACCAGAGTCTGTGGGAGACAAGGATTGGCCTTATCCTCTAACCACAGAGAGCTATGCCTCTGCTAGCTGCTGATTTCCCCACCCTAGCACAATGGGTTTTCCCCTGGAAAAGAGCAGGTACTTTACTAAACATGATAGACATGGGCAGTCAGTTTTACTGCATCATTGTCCTGGGCAGCCCAAAGTTTGTCTTGGAGATAATGCTGGCTTTGAGGTGGGAACTGCCATGGTTTAACCACTAAAGTCAGAGGGCCACAGGCATGGCCGTCTGGTGAACATGCAAGCTGTTTAAAATGTTGGCAGCTTAAACCTGGGCAGATTTGTTTCCTTCATATGGGCAAGAGTATGGCAGCTGAGTTCACAAGGGACCCCAGAAGGCCACAGTGTGAGGCAAAAACAGAAGAGCTCAGCAACATGCAATTCAGACATGTGGAGCCTCCCATGGTGCTGTAAGGGTTACCTGGGTTTTTAAAGCCCCTTTTCATGATTATGGAATTGGGGCTGAGTGGCTAGTTTGGCTGCTCTGTGATATCACCACACATGTTGGTTTTCTCTATTTGTACAAAAAATGGAAAAATAAAAGTTATTTTGAGTACAAAAAGCTGCTTGTGATTCTGACCTTTTTCTACTTCTTACCATGGCTTGCTGTATGCCTTCTCAGTCCACAGTGTAGTTACAGTAAACATCTGGATTGCAGCACTCCAGTTATTAAACATGACCTCTGTCAAACTTGAGCTGTAGCCCTGCCTGAAGAGCATAACTGTCTATTGCCAGCTGCACTGCAATTGGCTGACCCCCTGCATCACATTCTAGGGCTGAGGAATTGTACTGCAGCTTCGGGAATACCTTCTGACTGACAGCCCCTCCAGTAGCCCTTCCATCTAGGCAACTTGGTGCAGCTAGGCTTTAAATTTGAACAACAGTAACAAAAGCCGTGCATATTTTTCCTTCCAGAAGTAAACCAGCAACATTATTATGGACACGTAGCATCTCATTAAGTGTCTTATTATCAGGTAAGTGATGATGGGAGAGCAGCTGAAATGCTTACCTGTCAGAAAAATCACTCAAACCAAAAACCAAGCATAAGGCAATTTAAATTGTGGAAGACTGAGAAAAAAATCAGCAGGAGAGTTGCCCAAAATAATTTGATCTTTGTTTTTCGGCAAAAAAGAAGAGAGCAAAAGTAACTGCAGTGACACGCACATCCTTGAACCATGTATAAGCCCTACTGTCCAGCTTTGTACAGCTTCTTAGTCTGGCTGATGTGGTTTGTTGTTTTTTTTTTTTTTGATGGATCAAATCTTAAAACTAAGCTCAATGACCCCTTAAGTCGGGTTTTAAGGGTACAAATATGTTGACTAATTAGCTGCAGCAAACATCTTGGCGCCTACATTTGTGGTCATAGGTGATACATAGGTGGGGGGGAGCACAGAGGGCACATGCCGCCACAGATTTGTGCCAACAGCAGGACACAGGGCTGCAGCCCAGCCAGAGCCAGCACCTGGTAGTAGCGAGGTGGTGGCAACACAGTGTTGTGCCTGCACACTCAACTCTTACCCACCACCTATGCATGCAGCCCTATTAGGCTGCAGGAAACCAATGAATTCTGCAGTAGATCAGTATTTGTAAATACAAGCACAATCCTGCTGCAGAACTTTTTCATGCACAGCTGTGCATGTGTAGACACTGACCTGGCTGGCTGGGGTAGAGGGTGCTTCAGTGCAGGGGCTGCCTGCCAGCACCCTCAAGCCCCAGTTAGCCGCTCTGCAGAACTCTGAACCAGGTCAGAACAGCCCCGGGATGGCAGGCTGACCCCCAAACTCCCTGCCAGCTGGGGCTTCTCTGACCCGGCTCAACATACTGTGGCCCTGGGTGCACGTGTTAACATAGCACCTGGAAGCAATAAACTCCAGCGTGACATGCGCTGGAGTGTACTGCTGTGCATTAATATGCATGTGTAGATGCACCCACTGAGGTCTACAAAAGTTCTAATACCTGCCAGTGTGCCGTGACTCATTCTGTGCCTTCCTTTCTGTGCTTCTATACACAAATATAGAAGGAGAGGACAGGCACTCCAGTGCTGTGGAGACAGATGCTCTGCTCCCAGTTCAAGGGAGGTGGGTAGGAGTGGCAAATGGGAGTTAAGATCCAAAATACCTCTTAAGTAGTGCAGTAAATAAAAGTATGTTGGTTGTCTCCATGAAGGCCTCTGAATCAACTGGGTTTAAGTTTATTCTCCAGCCAGACTTTAGCCAAATGAGAGACCTTTATCTTCACAGATACCTAAAGTTTGGCTAGGATTATATGGCTGTTTCTAGGTGGCCCTTTAGGAGGCACAACTGCTTTCCAACAATGATGTGCAGTGGGGCTTTGTGAACGTTGGTGACTGAGTGTCTGGAACTTCACTGATTTTAGGGTTTTATTCCTTGTTCCCTGTATGTGATGGGTAGCAGAGAGGAGACTCTGTTCTTGTATTTAGAGATTCTAGAATTCTTCTCCACAGCTGGGATCACTCAAGAAAGGTGTCAGGCTCCCATACAAAAGGAAAAACTCCATATGTATTGCTGGATTGTGGGCCTATGCATAAACTTAAGCTGACATTTCACAGCAAACTTTCCATTGTTGTCAATGGAAGTTTGCTCAAAGATCAAGGCGAGAATACAAACTTGTAATTCTAGTCGTCATCACATAATGGGAAAATATGGTCATCTTTAGGATCAGTGCTTTTTTCCTTCCTTTGTTTCACTACCTCTTCCATAAACAGAGGAGACACTTTCCCTCTTTCTTTGTGTGTCTTTGCATTTTCTTCCATGCAGCAGTTCCCAATTCCCACTCCTATAAGATTCATTCCACCCACTTCCATCTGCCAAAACAATCAGGAATTTAAATAATGTTATCCACTAATCTGTAGAGTTCACATGTTAATTAGAGTTGGGGTAGTGGGCATTACACCTCGTGAGCCATTTTTTTGGAGGGATCCTAAAATATAATTTCACTAATAACTGGCTGCCTTAGAAAGATTCAGTTCAGGAATATGAGAGATACAGCCTTTTATTTTTTAATGAAAGTTCAGATTATGCAGTTTCTGTGCATTCTCCAAAGCTGGGTAGAACTAGGTTTGGGACTGGGTGCTGGACAACCTGAATTCAGTGTTTTGAAAAAATAGGCCCCCCCAATCTGTCTTTTGTTCAATCCAAAAGACACAAGTGTAAGGTTGTCAGGCAGCTGTCCAAAAACAACATTGTCTTCGCTACCAAAATATTGGTATGCCTATTAGGGCTGTGCAAAACAGCACTGTTTTGCCATTTTGACAGGACAGTGTTTCATTTAGAGTTCAGTTTTGTTTTGCAAGAACTGTTCCGTTTCATTTAGTCAAAACTGTTTTGCCCATTGGCTATAATGGGGAAGCATGAAACTGCCTATAATGTCATTTCTTGCATAGATGGTAGCCCCTTCTGAGGCCATGAAGCCTGTCAGCTTTCAATGAGATGGGTGCAGGGGTTTCTGGGAAACTGCACCTTAAGCTGCTGATGAGCAAAACTCATGATGGGTGACTGTGTGTGTGTTAAGGTGCAGTGGGGAGAAAACCGCAGGCATGATAGCCCCTGCTGAGGCCATGAAGCATTCCAGGTTTCAAGGAGATAGGTGCAGGGGTTTCTGGGAAACTGCACCTCATACTGTTCAGACCAAAACCTGTCACTTGTAACTGTGAAGGCAGAGAAAGCTCAGTTCAAACAGTGCTTTGTATGCTGTTTTTCTGTCCTTCTGTCAGAGCACTGGGATTGGAAGGGACCTCAGGGAAAGATCACAGTCACTGGCCAGCTCCACAGTCAATATCAGAGCAGTCCTTCCTCTCCTTAGTTTTTCTTTAGCTGCAAGCAAGCCCAGATTCGAAACTCAAAACGTTTCAAAACTTTCAAAACATTTCGACTGCCCTCATTTCGTTTGGAAGCTATTTCAAAGCCCTTCGTTTCATTTCAATTTCGCTGTTTCAAGCTCAAAACAGCCGCCGAAATTTCACACAGCCCTAATGCCTATGCTATTATACCTACTGGTGCACATACACCCTCTCTCCCCTTTGTTTCCAACTTCAATCCATAGTTTAAAAACAACTGCCTGGCAGTGGCAGCAACATTTCTAGTGAGGCAGTGCTGAGAGAGTCAATTGACTCCATGGCTCATAATCTACCCAGTCCTTTATAAACTTCATTGTACATATAAACAATCTTCTCCTTTTTAATGGTTTTGATGTTCTTCCAATCAAGCTATCTTTTGTTCTGCAATTCTGCTGTTAGCTGCTCCTAGTAATGAAGCTTCCATTTCACAGCCCTGCAGATTGTTTTCAACTCATTCCAATTAAGTTATATTTGTTTGTTTCAATCTTAAACTGAATAATATAGCCGTAGGCCCCCAGCATATTAGTAAATTCTAGCTTATTTTTAACTGGAGAAAAATGTGTGTTGTTTTATAGGTGATAATTTACCTTACATCTGTCCCCCCCACCCCTTTTCAAAATTCTAGATCCCCCAGGCCTGGAGCAATACAAGTTAGCTGAGATGCCCTAATTTTAACTCTGGATTGAAGCAGACTTTATGTTGGATCAGTTCTGCTACACTGTTATAATTACGGAATTGAGCAAATGTAAGGGTTGCATCCTATCAGTTAATAGCTGGAGGCTGGGGTGGTGCTGGTGCTCTGGTAAATGGTTGACAGCCCAGAGGCTGCAATTTCAAGGCCATACCAGAAGCGCTTACGAAGCAGCCTGTCGTATTCCAATGAATCTGCAAGTGCTGCTAACTATTTTTGTCACAAGGACACAAAAAAGGAAAGCTAATATCTTTACCCTTAAGCATATTCCGGTCAGTTGCTACAGGGCTTCAGTTTTTGATGCTTGCCCAACAGAGTGGAATTCAGGATGTTGTGTTAAGCATTCTGGCTCCTTACATTGTGCCTAGGGAAAAGTTAGGCACCCACAAACTCACAAATGGGGCAAAGAGCCACTTAGCCACTTAGAGCAGGGTTGTCCATGTGGCAGCCCATGGGCTGCATGCAGTCCACAAAGAGTTAACCTAGAGCCCCTGAGCTCCTACCCAGATGTTGCTGCTCCTATCACTCTGGCTGCAGCAGCAGCTGGGGTCTTGGGGCTCCCCTCCCTCTCCCAGCTTCTGCTGCACAGCACCATCGTAGGGCATGGGGCAGCACAGGCTCAGAGCACCTGTGCAGTGCAGTACCACAGGAGAGCCTGCAAGGAGCAGAAGGTGAGGCAGAGTGCCACATCAGGTGGAAGACTGTCTGTCCATACAGTGCAGTGGAGTGGGGGAGCACCCTCATGCATTCAGCGCAGCGAGGTGAGAGGCACCAGCCTGTGTGCATGATGCATCAGGGTGGAGCACCCACCCGCACATGTATGTGCAGGATGTGCAGCCTGAGGGACCCATGATGCTTGGGCACTTTGAATTTGGGCTGCACTGACCTGAGGAAGTTACCTCTTGCCTCTCTCTGGAGCATAGGTCCTGAGTTAGAGTTGCAGAGAGACACTTTATGCACTTAGCATGTAGAGCCCATAATCTACTGATTGCAGGTACCTACAGCTTTTCTCAAGGAACTGAGCAAGACTCCTGTTTTTTGTTTTGTTTTTTAACCTGGGATTTCAGAGGAGGAGGAGGAGGTAGTAGCAATGATGCATACCTCTTCACAATAGCTTAGAAGTTAAAGTACTTCCCCTTCAGTTGGGAGGTGTGAGTTTGAACCCTCTCAATCTCCTTCCTATGGGCTAGGCTGGAGCGGGGAGAGCACCATTCACACTTCTAATTGAAACTAGGTCACTATGCAGCCAAGAATGCAAGGTGCATGGCACCTGAGTGTGTGCAAAGGACAGCATAACTATGCTCTGTGGCCCAATAACAAGAGCACTCACTTGACAAGGGGACTCTGGACCTTGCACCAAGGATAGTTTGTGTGTGTTATATTAAACAAGTACAGTCCTGGGAGCAGGAATCAGGACTCCCCATCTCAAAAATTATACTACTCAGTCCTGTCTGTAGTGGCTTCAGTTCAACAGGGGGATTGTCTCCTGCTTTGGCAAGCTTAGGGCACACATCCGAGTGGGGGACTAGAATCTGGGGCTTTCATTTCTAGGGCAAATCACCTAACTACTAGGCTATTCTGTGAAGAGTGGTCAGCAGCATTTCCTCCTCTGGACCCATTTTAAAAAGAAAATGGATGCCACTGAACTTTGTGAGAGGCCCCAATCATGCCAACGTCTCTCGCAGGAGTTCTGAGAACACCTACTGCATCAGGCCCGTCTGAGGACTTGGACCAATGATTTTCAGTCGGGGTACGTTGGTACCCTGGCACACTTTAAGATCCTTTCAAGGGTGCCACACACAATATTAGCACTGTTAAGTTTACAAATATGATTCACAAGATAAAACCAGAGATTTCAAAGAGTTATAGTCTTTCTGAGTTCCTTGCAACAGAAAAACTTCTCTGTTATTATTTCTGTAGTCAAAAAGGAGTGAAAAGTAAGCTGGCATTTTCTGAGGGGTGCCTCAAGTCTATTCAGGGGTGTCTTGAGTCTAAAAATGTTGTGAGCCACTGACAAATGGAGAGATGCTGCGCTTTGGTGTAGGTAGTGAGAAGTGTCATGTCTGGCAGTTGGTGCAGCTCTGGGTATGGGCAGAAGTAGAATGGTAGGCACCTGAAGAATTTTGCAGTGAAAAATGGAGGTACCCAATGAGTTCAGCATCTCCAGGGCTGGCAGCAGCTGAGTGTTTCAGGATGGGGGGAGGGGCTGGATTTCAATTTTGGACTTCATTAGCTCAAATTAATCTCAATCATGTTTTAACCAATTATTGAATCTAATCCTTACAGGTGAAATGAGGCAGGGACAGGGATGCTGCACACAAGCAGCTCTCTTTCACTTGCAAAGAGATGGCATTTTTGGAGTCCGTTTCTTAATATGCAGGGCTAAAATAAGGTAAAGAACTTCCAGAGACCCTTTTTCCTCAGTCAGCCTAGTAGAAAAATGCTGGCTTGCTGTCACCACCCCTGTGCCCTGGGGAAGACTCAGCTTTTCTGCTAACCCCATAAAAAGAAGCAGTTTAGAGGCTTTTCTCTTGTTCTCAAGGTGCTCTGGATGCTCTGGAGCTGAAGGAAGTGATTTTCTCAGTTACTCTAGTTGCAGCTGCTCCTCAGGCACTGTCATCAAGATCCACCCCTAGGAGTTGTGCAATCATTTCCATGGACCATTGGAAGGAGATCAAAAGAGCTGATTCCTCAAGCCCTTGGTTCCAAGTTCCTTTAAGCAGTAACACGATGTGAATGATAGATGGGGGATGCTTGTCATGCTCCTTGCATGTGGAAGCGTATGAAGCCCATAAAACCCTCATGCTGATCTGTGGGGTTCAGTGGGTAAGCACATTGCCCTCTTGGGGCTAACAATACCACTAATGCCAGCTAAAGGATTCTCTCTCACTTCTCTGTCCAAACAATTTGTTCTGCATCCCAGATGTTCCACGTGCAGCTTGACTGAGAGCCACAGAGCAGACCTGTCATAATGTGGAGGTAGCCCACACAGATGGCCAAAAATGTTGTTTGGGCTAAAGCTTCTTGCAATGTGTGGGCCTGAGTGGAAACTGCCTCTGAAGATTCAGCTGTGCTGTAGACTGTGCCACAAAGAGGGTTTAGCTGAAGAGACAATGTTTTTGCACAAACCCATTTCTTGTAGAAAGTGAAGTGGGAAGCAGCACCCAGAAAGCAATTCAGAGTAACAAGTTGATTGTAGGGATAGTAAGAGCAGTTAAAGCCAGTCTGGAGTGCATAAGGAGCTGCCTCTTTCAGTGAAGGCGAGGCAAGAAGCCTCAGTCAAGTTCCATGGAAATGTGGTTGCTGATAGCTGAGAGGTTTCAAGCCTACCCCAAGCTATACCACAATAAACCTTCCCTCACCTCACAAAGTACATTTTTCCATCAGTTCCCAGCAGGCTGCAGTGCCACAGGTGTGCTCACTGTCTGCAGCACTGAGGCAAATGATCCCAAAATGGTGCTCAGAGAATTCATTAAAAAACAACTCCATCTTGAACCTGGAGGAACTCATTCAGCCCATGGGTATGGAGCTCTCAGGTAAGGGTTTTGCAGAGCCAAGTGTGTGGGCCCCCTGATGCTTTCTGTGAACGTTTTGCAATCTCTGCACTTTGAAATTCCTTAAGTTGGAAACTGCCAGTAAGCTTCTGCAGGAGAAAAGGAGCCTTCTTGGGCAATCTGCACTTAGGATTTCACCCTGCTTGTGTACAAACAATATTTCCAAAACAGCTCCTGACTCAGAATCTGCTGCAGGAATCACTGGCTCCTGTCCAGTTACAAAGGAACAGCCTAAACTAGCGATTCTCAGCCAGGCTGCTGCCAGATCCTTTTAAGGGTAGCATGTTACCAAGTCCCTGTACAAGGGGATAAGTGCTTTCCTTCCCCTGTCCAGCACCCTATGCCCACCCTAGCATCCTATGGACAAGCAGTGCCTGTGGCTGCTCCTTGAGACTGATGCTGCTCTCCTCTACTACTTGACATCCCCTGCACCAGCTGCCCTACACTCTGAGCAGCACTCTGCTGAGGGCAGATGTGCAGACCCTACACTGCACACTACAGTTTTCTGCCTGGTTTGTCTCTCCCCAATACCTGCTCTTCCCATGCTCCTGAGGCCAGTGAGGGGAGGCCTAAGGATAAGATGGCTTTGGTCACCAGCATGTGAAACCCTGGAGGAGCAGCTCTGGCAACAAGGGCTACCCTTGACCCCTCAGGTAGAGGTTGGGGGCAGCAAGGGAATACATGGTAGAAGGAGCAGGGAACAGCAGGATGAGGTCCTGCCCCTGTTGCTGTCACCTGGCATCTTGATTTTTTTTTAGCCTCAAGGCACCCATCCATAACTTCTCAGTTCAGGTTCCAGCTCAGTGGGTGCATCTACACATGCTATTAACGTAATTTAGGCTTACTGCGCAGTAAGCCAGCCCTGGGAATGCATCTAAATGTGCACCCTGTTGGGAGCGATTTTCTCCTTATAGGATTAGGCAGATCCAGGCCTGCTCCTGCCCTGCTCTGCCCCCCCGGAGCAGCCAGGGGCAACTCCAGCTGCAGGTGCCAGGGGGCTCCTGGTGCAGGCTTAGGATGGGTAGAGGGCTCTGGGAGGAGGGAGCATTCTTAGGCTGGCAGGTGTCTCCTAAGGTGGGGAAGACTCAGGGTGCCCTGAGGGAGGGGGTCAGGCTCAGCCTGGCAAGGGGCTCCAGGGGGACAGGCTCATCCTGGCAGGGTGCTGGGAGTGGGGAGGGGGGGCAGTCTCAGGCTAGAAGGGAGAGCCAGGGGGGCAAGCACAGCCTAGCAAGGGCCTCCAAAGGGACAGGCTCAGCCTGGCAGGGGGCTGAACTCAGGGCTGGGGGGTGGGTGGCAGGATTAGGGCCCAGGGGGGCTGAGCTCAACATGGAAGGGGGCTACAAAGGGGCCAGGCTCAGCCTCGCAGGGGGCCCTGGGGGGAGGTGGGGTACCAGCTCAGCCTGATCAGTCCTGGGAGACTGTGGCTAGTGCACCATTGACGCTCCCCACCCTCTACCCCCAGCACCATGAGCACCAAGTCTGTAAGACACTGGTAGGCTACCACCTCCTCCACCCTGGGTGGCTGCCCATGGACTCCTGGCCTACAGCGCACCCCCAAGACCACACACACTCGGGACTTTTTACACTCAACAATCCGAGTGTCCAGAGTCTGGAACAGACTTTGCTCCAGAGGTGGTACAAGCATCTACTCTGGACTCATTCAAATGGCATTTGGATGCTTATCTTGTGGGGGTCATTTGACCCCAGCAGACTTCCTGCCTATGGCAGGGGGGCTGGATTCGATGATCTTGTACAGTCCCTTCCAGACCCTAATGTCTATGAATCTATGAGTCTTTATTTCCGTCCACTACAACACACTCCCTCCCGCCTTCTCTCCCCAACAACACTGTCCATTCCACCCTTCTTCCCCAACAACTGTGCCCCCCCCCGTAACCCTGAACCCCAAAGCCCACCACCAATAAAACACTCTCTTCCCTGTGAAACTGTTTACATTGTGGTTGGTGCAGTGTCAGGGCTGGAGCTGCCTGTGGCACAGAGCCTGGGAAGAGGCTCCCGGAAGCCCGGCCTCTGGTGGCACCACCAAAGGTGCAGACACTGCAGCAATGCTGGCAGGCTGGGGGCTTGGCCAGGGGTGAGGGCAGGCACTGTCCAGACTGCTACCCCTCTTCCTCCATAGGGCTGTGGTCAGCAGGGCCTGTGGGCAAAGCTGGGCCGGGGGCAGCCGTCTCTTGCTCAGGGCCTACATGGCAGACAGGTGAATGGTGGGCAGCATCCCAAGCATGTAGCCTGGCAGCTAAAGGATCCAACTCAGGAGAAGAGACAGGGGGCACTGACCACTGCAGGCACTGCTAGACCTCCTCTCAGACCCAGTGGGGGGCTTGGTATGGGGCCTCAGGTGACTCCCAGGGAACAGGTGGGGCTAGGGCTGCTCAGCAGCAACTGCCAGGGGGCATGTGGGGCTGAGGCCAGAGGCTGGGCTACATGCAGCACAAAGGTGACCACCAGGGCCATGAGGATGTTCAACACCCAGTGGTCCTCTGTGCCCTCCACTGCCCAGGCTACCTAGCAGCTTGCCACTCCTGGGCCTCCATCATGCTCTTGAAGAGGGCAAGAGGTCCTTCCAGTCCCTTTCCCACTCACACACCACATCTTCAGCTTGCAAGGCCTGCAATTCTGACACCCTAGCATCTGCTAGGCTGACCAGCCAGTCCAGGACCAGGGTTTTGTCCTGGGTGTGCTACTGGTGGAGGTGGTGCATGGGGATAGCTTAGTCTACTGCACAGTAAAGTATCTTGTGTAGATGCACACAGTGATTCTCAACTGCAGTGCTGCTGCTAAATTCAAAAAAGTTATGGAGAGGTGCCTCAAAGCTGAAAAGGCGGAAAACCTCTAGTCTAAGCCCACTGATCTAATCAAGTCTGATATGTTGCTACTTTAGAAAAACATTACAAGGGCCTAGCTGGATTTAGTCACTCTGCAGCTGGAGAACGTGTTCTGAGAATGGTGGTACAGTTTCCTGTCATAGTTAGCCAAACTGCTTCTCACCTAATAAATATGTTCCTGGCATACTGTGCTGTGCTCAAAAATCAGGCTACACAAACTGTTGCTGTGGCTAATTCTTGGTTAATCCTTTTGCTTTAGTAATCTGGTAGGCAAGTTTTGATTGTGTTTTAGGCAAGTTTTGACAGAGTCAGTGTCCCTACAGACTGATGATAAGTGGCTGGGGGCTATGCTGCAGCTCTCTGAGATCAGCCAGGGCCCAAGCATGAGAGAAGCTTTGAGTCATGCTGGGTGATCCCAGCACTGAGGGCTAGCATATAAGGCTGCTTAAATACAGGTTTTTAAAAACACCACCTCAATTTAGAGAGAATTAAACAGAGGAGAACTAAATCCCCGTGGCGTGTACAAAAGGGTAGGGGACCCAATCCTCACCTGCCTCTTTGGTAGTGGGTGTGGGGTGGGGGGACAAGCTGCCTGTGGGCCGAGCAGTCCCTGAGCTGTGTGGGGCCCCCAGGCAGCACCCGTCCACTGGCATCTGGCCTGGGCAGTCTCAGGGGGCACTGAGCCATGGAGGGAAGCACCAGCTCCTCCATAGCCTCGTAGGAAAGCACTGCCCCACACCCCCCACACACACACACAGCTTAGGCAGGCAGGCAAGCAGGGGAAAAAAAAATCAGGCTCACCACTTTTTTTTTCCTTCAGTGGAGCCTGTCTACATGGGCTGCCACTGGGTCCCGCAGCCCCTGAGCTGCACGGGATTTGCCAATCCCCGAGAATATCAGCTTCCAGCGCCCAGTACACTGTTGCACTTGTTAGGTAGCAAACTAACCTGTTAGGTGTTTTATCTTGCTACATACCAAAGTCATTTAAAGTGGGATATGCCACCAAGTGTGCAAACAGTAATGCCATTAAAGTGGTGCAAAAGGTCACGTAAGCCACTTTAAAGGCCAATTTTGTGGCATGTACAAAGGCCTTAAGGCACCACGTTAGAGAGCTTTGTCATGGTTCAGGGCCTGTCACACCTTTTGTAGCAAAACCCCCAGTTTTTCTTTTTTAATGCATATATATATCTTCCCTTCCCCAATTATTTCAGGCTTTTCTTTCTCTCCCTCTCTATTTCCTATAGACAAGCATAAGTGAGCTCAGATTTAGGATAAGCTTTAACATTTTTATTTTGGTAGCAAGTTTTTGGTTTTGGATATCCACTGTTTTATATTGTATTATTATTAAGTTTGTGTTGATTCTTACTGTGTATATTGTATTATTATCATTTTGTATTGATTTTTATTGTTTCATATGGATATTGTATGGTTTAGGCCTGTGTTTGTAAGTGAACCAAAGTAATGTCAAGTTTCCATCTTGTGTCCTCTGCCTTGGCATCCCCTGTGTTGCAGCCCTATGAGTCACATACCCCTCCCATGTAAATTGGTTCCTGGATGAATGAGAGTGATGGGAATGATTGAAATACAATGGTAGCAGGCCTTTACTGAATGGCCTGTAATGACTGAGACATCACCTCACATTGATTTATCCAGGAACCATGGACCTCACCCAGAAACAGAGAGGAGAACCCAGTATTTGAAAGAAAAAAATCCTACAGAACCAGCAAATCTGCCATTGTATCCCACCATTACAGACACCAGAAACTGCACATCCCTGCATGGAGCACATATGCAGGGATGTGCAGTACACCAGGGGCTGACCCTTGCCTGGGCATGCCTCCTGTCACTAAGGTCACACAAGGTCTGCCCCTATAAAAAGGGGCAGTGAAGACAGACCCAGTGGGATGCCCTCTCCATCTGGACCAGCACCACGCCACGGTGATTGTCTCTGATATGTCCTCCATAGGAGGTCTATATTGAGCAGATTTTTTTTGGTATTGGGTGGTGGAACCGGAGCGTGCTCCATCCACTCCATGCATTGACCTGGTATTGCAGTGCTTCCAGGACCGGTGCAAAAAAACAGAAAAACAAAACAAAAAAAAAACCCCTATCCACCCAGATGTCCTGCTGGCAATTCGCCTCTGGACAACACCTACTGGACAAGGACCCCTTTCCAGCCTGGATAGATAGCTATCACTCCCCCCCACCCCCTTCAGCCAAGGACTTGGACTCTGCTTCTCTTCCCTACCTGGACTCCAGCCCTTCCACTAAGTCTCTTTCTCCTGCTGTCATTGTGAGTGTTTGTGTGTGTGTGTGTGTATGAACCAATAACTTCATGGGGCTGTGTAGTATGTTGTCTGTTTAATAAAACTGTTATTTGGACCCCTAAGTTGGGTTTTGTTTTATTATAGTTTGGCCCTGCTCCAATCTCTGCTCGTTGCCCCTCTAACTTCTGTCTCATTTCTTCCTCTCCTGCTTCTGGCTCACTGCCACCTCTAACACCTGTCCTGAGCTCCTCTGCCTCCAAACCCCCTGTGTCTCTGCCACTGTCTTATCCCCACTGCCTTTTCCTTTTCCCCTGAGCAACCAGGTTTCTGCCTCAGTTTCTTTCCTTGCTTTTTCCTCCTTGCCACCACTTATCTGCCCCCCCTCCAATATCTCAGCTGTCTGCCTCAGTTTACAGCCCCAGTCTACCTTAAGTAAACATAAGCCTCAATTCTTCAGCCAGCTTCTCTGTAGTCCCCTGGTTCTAATCCTGGTACTGGCAACTTTCCGTCCCTACACTTCAACTCTTTCTCACTGTAACCTTCCTGCAAGTATCCCAGGTACCCTGATCACACACATACACACTGTACCATCCAAGTTAGGAACTTACCTCTGTGTATGTGTAGGTGGGCTGTATGTGTGTGAACTGGTAAGTGTGTGTGTGTATATATATATGTCATTGTGTGCATGTTATATGAATTAGTGATCTGTGTCTAACTTTTGGGGTGTATGTGCTTGAACTGGTGATAGGTATGCGTGCACCTAGGCTGGTTTGGATGTGTATGTGCCTGAGCCGGTAGTGTGTGTGTGTATGTACCTAATTGATTTGGGTATTTGTATATGTGCAATTGTGTCACACCCTCCTGTCTAACAGCACAATATTGAGATCCTGAGAGTTGGCCTGACCCCACAGGGCAACACTTTGACCTCCTCTTGCTCTCTCTTGCCCTTACCTGTCCCAGCACAGAATCCCTCAGTTCCCCAGCCAGGCCCCAGAGTATAGTGCCCTAGCTATGAACCAGGATTATTTACCTGGCCTAAATGAGAGCAAACCTGTTTCATCTCTTCTTTGGGAGTTGTGAATGCAATAATATAAACAGCCTGTCCAACACCAAGTATTGTTTGATCACAGTAGATGAGTGAGCATAACAAGGAGCAAGGGTTCTAACACAGCAAACAAGCTACATCTGCTTCTTACCTACGTATAGTCAGTGTTTACTAGGCACTGGACCAGGGCATTAGTCTGCTTCCCTGCAGTTCCTGTATGTCCCTGTTCCACCCCTGGCCCCCAACAGAACTTTTGTGGGTCTGAAGTTGTTCGGTTGCCTGTCTCTTGAATCTGGTCAAACTGGTTTATGCAGCTCCTTAAGGAGTAAAGAGAGGGGATAATATTCTAAACAATTGTTTCACTGCATTGTTTTTTAATTACTGCTAACTAGAGGGGCATCCAAAAAGTTTGTCTATTGCCCTGCCTATGTGCAGGCTAATCAATGCCTGAGTTAACCCTTTGTACTCATACAGCAAATAATACATCAAGACACATTTACATATATATTGTTGCAGGCATCTCTGACATCTCTCACAGTCCTGTGTAGGATTTACGTGGCCTCATGCTGACTGTTTGTATCTGGCTGGGGAGGAGTCCATCCTGCACAGCAAAGCACACAGGAGCAATAGGAAAGCCTGTTTGTACCAATAAACATCTTCTGTCTGATCTGGCCAATGAATTCATCCCTCCAGTGCCACCTGATGAACGTTTCTGTGACTGTCATTTCTTCTCCCCACTTTGTTCTCCTTCCCTATAACTTGTTACAGATGTGGCCTCCCTTTGGAGAAACCAGCTCAGCAGCTTCTACTCAGCCTGCTTGTGTTTGTAATTCCTACATTTTTTTATTAAAGCAAACCAGGCAGTTTGGGCAGTGCACAATGTTACCGTGCTTCAGCCATGAAAGAAAAGAGAACGCTACTGAGCCATGGCAAACTGGAGCAGCTGTGATACCCACTTGCAGAAAGTTACAGTAGTGATTTCCAGAGCTAATCTCGAAAGAGGTCAAGAGCTGGAAATTCTGAGCTAATTTTTAAATGGGAAAAGCAGAGATCTGATTGCATGCCCTAGCTTGATTCCCTTCACTGCAGTGAAACATTAATTCATGTTATATATAAAGGTGCTTCCTGAGCATTAGCCCACACATGACTAGTAACTAGCTGGACAGGGCAAGTGTGCTTCAGTCAGGTTTTTTCCACCCTGGGGAATGGGTGTGAGGTGGTTTCTGCATCCCCAGTCACCTGCAACAAAGGCTTTTATAAGTGTGCTCAAGGCTTTTACCCAGCAAGCTCTTTCTCCAGTCCCAATCAAGGCTTTTTTTTTTGCACTGATAAAATAAAAAAAGTAGGAAAATACTGCAGAAACCATCTTTTCATTCCCAAAACCATAGAATACATACAGTTCCCTGTCAGGTGAGAGCAGATGGCTCCTGTACTACAGGAAATGTCCCCACTGTTGGAAGAAATTGTTGGTGAACAAGAGACAACTGTATGAGAACAGCTGTGTTTTGTGTGTAAGAATTCTTGGCTCCTTTGTGCTACAAGATGAAGCCAGGACCCTAACATGGTTTATGTTGCAAATGAAAGGGCTAGAAAAACAGGGGTAAATGTCACTGTGAAATGAAACACAGAATTGCAGCAACTATCTCAGGCTTACAAAAGCCTCTCTGGGGATCTGTCTTTTGTAGCATGAGGCTGATGATGAATTATAATCAGCTGTTCTGTCTCCACTTCCTACTTGCTCCCTTTCTGAAGAAAGGCCATTGTTCAAGAAGAGATCAGCCTGACTTCTATCCTGGGAAAGATCTTAGAAAAGTTTATTAAAGAGGCTATCCTTAATGAACTGGCCAATGCCAACATCCTGAGGGATAGCCAGCACGGGTTTGTTGCGGGTAGGTCTTGCTTGACCAATCTCATTTCCTTCTACGACCAGGTGACCTGTCACCTGGACAAGGGACAAAAAAATGAAGTTATACTTCAAAAAAAGCCTTTGATCTGGTATCCCATGATCACCTCTTGGCAAAACTGGCCAACTGGGCCTTGGGTCCACCATGATCCACTGGCTGGGAAATTGGCTCCGTGGTCAGACCCAGAGGGTGGTAACTGATGGAAGTCAATTGTCACAGTGCCCTGTGACCAGTGGGGTCCCCCAAGGCTCTGTCCTTGGACCCATATTGTTCAACATCTTCATTAATGATGTGGACACTGGAGTCAGAAGCGGACTGGCCAAGTTCACTGATGACACCAAACTTTGGGGCAAAGCATCCACACCGGAATACAGGAGGGTGATCCAGGCTGACCTGGACAGGCTCAGCAAATGGGCAACCAAGAGCCTGATGGAGTTTAACACTGACAAATGCAAGGTTCTCCACCTTGGGAGGAAAAACCTGCAGCTTCCTTATAGGCTACACTGGCTAGTACTATGGAAAAAGGAGACTTGGGGGTCATCACTGACCACAAGATGAACAGGAGCCTGCAATGTGATGCTGCAGCTAGTAAAGTGACCAAAATGCTGGCTTGCGTCCATAGATGCTTCTCAAGCAAATCCCGGGACATCGTTCTCCTGTTGTACTTGGCCTTGATGAGGCCGCAACTGCGTTCAGTTTTGGGATCCAAAATTCAAAAAGGATGTGGAGAAGCTTGAGAGAGTCCAGAGAAGAGTCACGCACATGATCAGAGATCAGGAAAACAGACCTTACGACGACAGGCTGAGACCTATGGGGCTCTTTAGCCTGGGCAAGCGCAGGCTCAGGGGGTGATCTGATGGCCACCTATAAGTTTATCAGGGCTAACCACCAGTATCTGGGGGAACATTTGTCATCTCCATAAGAGGGATCTTGTTCCTGAAGGAGTTCTAGTGTAAGTATTTTGCAGGGCAGCTACTACAACAGTGGTAGGTGCACACAGTGACCAACCACCAGGCCCCCCTCCCATCTGCCAGGACCCCACCAAGCCTCCCCCACAGATGGGGGGCAAGGGGCCGCCAACCCTACTATGAGCTCTGTCTGGGTGGAGGCCTCAGAAGAGCCCTGGACAGGTGGCGGTGCCGGGGTGGGGCCCCTAGCAGTCGCACTCTGCGTTTGCACCTCAGCCTGGAGCTCCCTCACCTGCCCCTCCAGAGCCCTTCACAGAAGAAGAATTATAAAGATTCATTTACAGCTCATAAAGTAGAACATAGGAATATGAGAAATATTATTCTACTTGAAGAAAATTAGTATTGTCTAAGTACTATGTAAGTTACAGTAACCTAAGACTTAAAAATAGTAACATTATGATATGCCCAGTTTCTAAAACACTTATGTTAAAATCACTTTTAAAATAAAAACTGCCTCACATATAACCATTAAAAATGAAAAAGTAGTTAACAAATTAGTCCCAGGACCTGGTGGTTCCCTTGCCGTGCAGATGCGGAGCGCGACTGCTAGGGGCCCACCCTGGCACTGCCACCTGCCCTGGGCTCTTCTGAGGCCTCCACCCAGACGGAGCTCATGGTAGGGTTGGCAGCCCCTTGCCCCCCTGTCTGTGGGGGAGGCTCGGTGACAGACAGTGAAGGGAGTGGGGCCTTACCTGTCCCTCCTGTGCCCGACTTAGGGCCCTGGAGGAGCAAGTGAGGGAGCTTCAGGCTGAGGTGAACAGGCTGAGGGGGATCAGGACTCAGGGGATGAAACTGACTCCTATTTCTATTCACTGCAGGCCCAGTCGTCTACTGTACAGCCTCCCCGGAGACACATCCAACACAGGAGTGGCAGAAGGTGTCCCCAGATCCAGAGCTGCTTGTGCTAGAGTGGTGGAGGTTCCCAAGGTACAACTGGGGAACAGGTATGAGGCCCTGGCAGCCGTGACAGAGAATGACGAAGGGGATGCCTCCAGCGGGGACAATGCCACTCCCCACACAACACAGATGGCACAGAGAACGAACACCAGCAGGAAGAAACGCCAGGTCCTCGTCATTGGGGAATCCATCCTATGGGGACTGGAGGGTCCCATCTGCCATCCTAACTCCATGGCATGTGAGGTCTGCTTCATGCCTGGGGCTTGGGTTCGGGACATCATGGAGAGGATCCCGACCTACATCTGACCCGCAGACCAGTACCCCATGGTTCTAATCCATGTGGGAACAAATGATGCAACCAGGGCAACCCAGACCACATCATGAAGGACTTCAAGGCTCTGGGGGCCAAGCTTAAGGAGACAGGGGCACAGGTGGTATTCTCCTCTATTCTCCTGGTGAGTAGGCATGGACGGTGACATGAGGCCTGCATTGGCGAGGTCAGCCAGTGGTTCCAGAGTTGGTGCCATCAGGCAGGCCTCAGGTTCCTGGATAACAACCCATGCCTTCTTGCAGGGGACTTGCTTGGGCGGGATGGGCTACACCTCTCTCCTAAAGGCAAGCATATCTTCTCTTTCAGGCTGGCTGATCTCATGCAATGAGCATTAAACTAGCTTCGCCAGGGGATGGAGCCACAGGAAGACTTAAGGACATCTCCCGACAAAGACAGGTGACATACGCAAGGAGTACCCAGGTACATAAAAGGGGTCCAGATAGTCTTGAAAATTGGAGGGGTGGCACATCCAGCAATCCAAGGCCTTAAATGCCTCTATACAAGTGCTCATAATATGGGAAATAAGCAGGAGGAACTCGCCCTCTGAATAGCCTGTTCAAACCCAGACATAATAGGGCTCACAGAAACCTGGTGGGATTCATCCCACGACTGGGCGGTCAACATTAGGGGCTATAGGCTTTACAGGTGAGATAGAACAGGAAGGAAAGGTGGGGGTGTGGTGCTCTATGTCAAAGAGCAATACACGACCTCTACCAGCAGGATGGGGTCAGAGAAGGGGCAGGCTGAAGCGTCAGGATATGGGGGGTCATGGGGAAAGGACTTAATGGTGGGGGTCTACTACAGACCTCCCAACCAAGGGGAAGAGCTGGACCGCAAATTCTTGGGTCAGCTTGCGGAGGCACTTAAGGCAAGGGATGTAGTTGTCAAGGGTGATCTAAATTACCCCAACATCTGCTGGAAGGAGCAGTCAGCCAGGTCAGACCGCTCATGGAGGTTCCTGGCCGAGATACGGGACCTCCACTTAACCCAGGAGATGCACAGTCCTACCAGGGGGAAATGCCGTGCTGGACCTGGTCCTGGCCACGGGCAATGACCTGGTAAGAGGGCTCCAGATCCTCGACCACTGGTGCAATAGCGATCATTGCTTGCTGAAATTCACCATGCAGCGCAGGGTGTCAAGGGCCTGCAGCAAGGCAGTAGCCCTAGACTTCAAGAGGACCAACTTCAATGAGCTGAGGAGATTAGTGGGAGAGATGCTGGGGTCCTCGAGAGTAGGGGAACTCAGTGCCCAAGATGAGTGGTCTTTCCTTAAAGAGATGATACTCAGAGCCCAAGGGGTGACAATCCCAACAAGAAGCAAGGAGGCCAAGAGTGCCCAAAAGCCCCCCCTGGCTCACCAAGGGCATTCGTGAATGGCTGATTGCCAAAAAGGAGGTGTACACCCAGTGGAGGGGAGGGGCTATCACCAAAGAGGAGTATGCCTCCACCGCTCGGGTCTGTACCGGGGACTGTTAGAAAAGCTAAGGCAGATACTGAGCTAGGGCTAGCATCAAGGATCAAAGATAATAAAAAGTCCTTTTTCAAATATATAGAGAGAATGAAGAAGGCACTGGGTAATGTGGGGCTCCTGCAGAATATGCTTGGCAATCTGGTGGTTGCACCAGAGGAGAAATCAGACCTCTTTAACAAATTCTTCGCCTCCATTTTCTTGTGCAGGGACTGAGACTCCCCTACCGAGATTCCATATGGACTTGGGAGAAACGCCACCAGACCTAAGGTCAGGGAGGACTGGGTTACAGAGCTTCTGGAGGGGCTGGACGTGTTCAAATCAGCAGGTCCAGATGCTCTCCACCCCAGGGTGTTGAGGGAGCTAGCAGGGGTTATTGCAGGGCCCTTGGCATGACTTTACAAGCACTCATGGTGTTCTGGCCAGGTGCCACATGACTGAAAGAAAGCCAGCATGGTCCCCATCTTTAAAAAAGGGAGGAGGGAGGACCTGGGCAACTATAGGCCCATTAGTCTTACTTCAATCCTAGGGAAACTCTTTGAGAAGATTATCAAGGAGCACATCTGTGATGGGCCAGCAGCAGGGATGATGCCCAAGGGCAACCAGCATGGTTTCATTAGGGGCAGGTCCTGTCAGACCAACCTGATTGCCTTCTACGATCAGGTCACAAAAGCATTGGACACAATTGTCACGGTGGACGTAGACTTTCTGGACTTCAGCAAGGCCTTTGACACTGTCTCCCACCCCCATTCTCATTAAAAATCTAGGTGACTGTGGCAATGATGCCTACACTGTCAGGTGGATTGCAGATTGGCTGAAGGGTCGTACTCAGAGAGTGGTGGTGGACGGGTCATTTTCGACCTGGAGGGAAGTGGGCAGCGGAGTCCTCCAGGGCTCAGTTCTTGGGCCCGCACTGTTCAATTTCTTTGTTAGTGACTTGGACGACAGGGTGAAAAGCCTGTTTAAATTTGCTGATGATAACAAGATTTGGGGTGAGATGGGCACGCTAGTAGGGAAGGACATATTACAGCAGGACCTGGACAGGTTATAGGGGTGAGCTAATGAAAATACGATGGGTTTCAATACTAACAAGTGCAGGGTGCTGCACTTGAGCAGTAGGAACCATCAGCACACTTATAAGCTGGAAAACTGCCTTCTCAAGACCACGGTGGCAGAAAGAGATCTTGGAGTCAGTAATGACTCCAAGATGAACATGGGCCAACAATGCGAGGTCACAGTCAGTAGGGCTAACTGTACCTTCACAGATGCATCTCAAGCAGGGCCAAGGAGGTGATCCTCCCCCTCTATACGACACTGGTCAGGCCGCAGCTGGAGTACTGTGTCCAGTTCTGGGCCCCACACTTCAGGAGGGATACGGACAGCACTGAGAGGGTCTAGAGGAGGGCCACCCTCATGATCCCGGGACAGCAGGGCAGACCCTACGAAAAGAGGCTGTGGGACCTTAACCTGTTCAGCCTTTGCAAGAGAAGGCTGAGGGGGAACCAGGTGGCCATCTATAAACTCACTAGGGGAGACCAGCAGGGTTTGGGAGAGACCTTGTTCCCCCGAGCACCCCCCAGGGTAACAAGGTACAACGGTCACAAGTTGTTAGAGACTAGGTTTAGACTAGACATTAGGAGGCACTACTTCACAGTCAGGTCGGCTAGGATCTGGAACCAACTTCCGAGGGAAGTGGTGATGGGTCCTACCCTGGGAGTCTTGAAGAGGAGGCTTGACGTTTACCTGGCTGAGGTCATTTGAGCCTGGTTTTCTCTCCTGCCCAGGGCAGGGGATTGGACCTGATGATCTACAAGGTCCCTTCTGCCCCTACTTCTATGAATCTGTGAATCATATTCATATATATATATATATATATAAATTTGCAAAAAAAAAGGAGTTCTAGATCAGCAGTTATTACCTACCACTCCCCTAAGGTGTGACTGTAGCTCGTGTCCACATACTTTAAACTAGCCAGTTTGGGTGCCACTACTTGCAGTAGCTGCAGCAGAACCAAGCTCAGCTCAGATACTAGGTAGCTACTTGGGCAGCTAGCCCAGGCAGATTTCAAACCGACTCAGGTATTTCTGCACAGTCACTCTTCTGGACTGCTGTGAAACCTTAGCTCTAAAGGTATCATGAATTCAATCAGCAGGGTAGAGAGCCAAAGAGATGGTTCATTGCAAACCAAGTGGCACACCTTAGCCAGCAGGTCTGCACAGGTGCTGGGCGGTGTCCTTTCTGGGGCTGTCCATTGTAACAGGTAAGGAGCTCTGGCAATGCCCTGGTATTTGAGTTAGATCCAGCTTGTTCTTTCAGCTTGTCTCACTTCCTGACCCAGTCATCTTCTTTCTCACCCCTACCTTCCTGGGCACTCTCATTCCCTGTCAAAGGCCACTGGCACTAAACACCACTTACATCCCAACAGCCCCTGCCTATTAAACTTCTGATCTTGACAAGCTTGGCAGGGTAATGAGGCTGTCTGCAGTTTTAGATCTATGAGATCTCTTCCTTTAGTTGCAGTGAAGAGCAGGTAGCAGAGGGCATATTTGGCAATGTCTCTCCTTGAATATGGGGGCCTGGTGGTGTCAGGAGTTGCAGCCCTGCTGGGATCTTGGCTCCATTAATTGAAGATGCTAGGGCAGTAGGAGGATGGAGACCTTCTGGAGAAAGCAGGACTTGCTGGGGAAGAAGACTGATGGAAAATTAAGGCATCTGATCTTATCCTAAATCTCCTTGTCTCTGTTATGATGTCTTTGCCCAGGGTCCTGGAGTTTTACTGAAGTCCTAAGTCCATACAAACTTGCAATTCAAGGGTTGCAAAGCTGGATAAAGTGCGAGAGCTGAGAACATGCCTGACTTTCACACAACCTGCAACCTGGGCTGGTCACAGCCCCTGTGGGAAAAACGTCCCAGGGGAAAGTGGGGGCGGGGCAGGGAGGGAGGGAAGGTGTTCTTAAGAAAGTATCAGATAGACACAGAGCTCAGAGAGGATATTAGGGAAAGGGCAGTTGGGTACTGAGACCCGAGGTAGTGGGAAGAGTGAGTTAGGCAGACAGAGAAGGCAGAAAGACATTTGGGGAAGGCAAGTAAGATTACACAAAATGGGGGGAAAGAAGAGGTTTAGCCCAGCCACCCCAGAGCTGCCAAGAAGAATGACCCATTATCTGCCACAAAAGGTAATAATTGGAAGGAGCCATCAACCCTTTTTCATCTTTGCAACTGCAACATCAAGAAGAGGACAGACTGTAGGGCTTTGTGGGGATGGGGAAGACCGAGTGAAGAGGACTTTGCTAGGTGTGGAGCTTTGAAACTCCTGTGCAAAGGAGCAGCCCACTTCCTTGCATCAGATAAATAGCTTGATGTTCTTCAGGCTGTGCTCTCCAGAGCATTGCTGATGCTGCTCTACTGTGTGCTCTTTGCCGGTGTTGCTCTGCAGTGCTGGCAATACATGGGGAGAGGGCACATCTTCTGGTATGTATTTCTGTGTGAGTAAACCTGCTTACTGCATTCCATTCTTTGTGTCTGTGCCATGCCCCAAGGGATACCAGGGATACTAATGCTGCTGTGTCTACTGTGCCTTCCCTTGCAACCTCAGAAGCAGCGAGGCCTTCAATTCTTGCAGTCTGAGTATAACAAGGGACCTGTGGGAAGTGTAAAAAATGTTGCATGACCCTGGGCCAGCATGAGAACCCACCCTGTTTCACTGGGCTTGCTGGTGTGAACAAGACAAGCCACAGCCTGGCCCACAGGCAAAGTCTGAGACCAAATCATTGGAATTTTGATGCTAAGAAGCAAAACCCCAGCCAAAGCCAGTCTGTCCATCTGTGAGGAAGTATCCCCCAGATCAGGCGTAGGCAACCTTTTAAGGTAGGTCAGAACAACCCATCAAGAGTCAGAGGCAGATGGGTAGGCTCCAGGACTCTGCCACCATCACTATTTCCCTCCATAGTGGCAAGGAGAGAGCACCCAGGGCCAAAGCCCCCTGATACAAGATGCCACTGAAACGCCACACCCACAGGCTATAGATTGCTGCCCCCTGTCCCAAGCAAATCACACCCATGAAAATGCAATATGCACGTGAGGCAAAATTCTCCATGATGTGAACTGATATAATTCCTTTGAATTAAGAAAATTATGTTGATTTATAGCTGCTGCTGACCTCCCCCCCACCCCCACCTCTTAGGGCATGGTAGGAGCTTAACTCTTCCATCTTATTTGTTGCTGCTGTGGTTAAGAACTAATAATGCCAGCAAGATCACTGGACTCCCCTTTCCTGTCCCCACCCGTGTGACCGGCAGCCTGGGTGGGTGCCCCTGGGCATAAAACAGGGCAAAGCAGAGGATGAAGGAGACCAGCTACCACTCCTGCCACTTTACAGCTGCTCCTTCTAGCTATGCATCTGCAACCCTTCAGTCTTGTCATTTGCTTTGTCCTGCTGTAGTTCTGGGGAATGGGGGAATCAGTGGGTCCCTTCACATGCAGACAGTATTTCACTAGTTTTATTTTCTGTTTCCTTTTCCCAACAGGAAGATCAGGCTAAATACCAAACACACAGCAGCTGGAGGGAGATAAACTCCCTGCACATACAAAGTATCAGTTGACAAAATGCCACCCCAGCATTGACTATGCTCCCCACATCCCTACTGCTTCTCTCTGCCCCTCCTTCAATCCCAGTCTGTATCCCCATCCCCTACACTCCAAGCTAGTTTCCTCCCCCTCCTCTTTCTGCCCTGAGTGTCTGTCTAATCTCTGGAATATACTCTGTTTACCCCAGCTTTCACTGATGCTTCTTGATACAAAGCCTCTTTGTTTGCCTCTTCCTGTTCCTCTCTTTCCTGTCTGGTCATGTTTCTCCCTCTTAATGCTTTCCTTCCCACCTCTAGTCCTTTTTAGTCTCCGTTTGGCGGGAGTCCCTCCTTCAAGGTTGATGCTGGGACATTTTTAAAAATGTCTGCCCCTTAAAAATAAGGGGGTTATTATTTTGCATTTCAAAATGTCATGACTGTAGATGATTCTGAACACCATTTATCCAAATACTCCCACCTTGTCGGCTCTCTCCTGCAAGAGGCACACCTTCACTCACACGCAGTTTCACTCCTTGGTCCAGGAGTCCTTTTAGCCCAAACTCTTTCCCAATCCCTAACTGAGCAGGGATGGATGTGATGCAATGGATTCTGTACATTTTCAGAGTTCTTGTTCCATCTGGCCTTTGCGAGCATGGTGAGTGTTTTAAGTGACCCTACCGCATATGCAACTGTTTCAGCAGTGGGATGTACTTGTGTGTGTGTTTATCATTTCATGATTGTATATAAAGTCATTCTGTGTCTTGCAGGAAGAGAGGAGATGGGCTGGGCTGATTGATCCCCCCTCCTTCTGTAGCTGGGACAATGCAAAAGGAAATGTTTGTCTCATTCTGCCTGGAGTTACAGAGATTAGCATCTCACATTTGTCTCTCACTCTTCCCAGGTTAGGTCAGGCTTTCTGTGTCTTTCTCTGTCATGATTCACATAGATGGATCATCCTTTTTCTAGCAACTTGTATAATAGATTTACATTATTACATCTGTCCTAGCCCTAGTTGAGTTCCTCTATGCAAGGTTTGCTAGACTGCTGTGATGGGTCTCTCTCCAGTGGGCCCAGTACACTATGTGCTTTTAGAATCCAAATTCTGCCCCTGGCCACAGTCTGAATGCATTTCCTCTACCCAGAACTCTTTCCTGATGGTTAGAACCCCTAGTCCCACTGTCTGACCCTGAATGTAGTGCCAACTTCTCAGACTCTCCCCAAACATAACACCACACTCACAGATCTGCAGTCATGTGAGTCCCTCAGACTATGGTTTAACTCATAGTAGGTACATACATAGTAGGTACAGGTTGTAATATGTACACAGATTTTCACCGGGTTCACCTTCAAGTGATGAGCTGTGTGCAGGTGCCACTGGGTTTTTGGTTATAGACGTGTCGTTCTAAGGACATAGGCAGGCAAGGTTCTTTGAGTAGATGTGATATCTTTTATTAGACCAACTGAGTAGTTGGGGAAAAGTTCTTAGCAAGCTTTTGGGTTCAGTCACCCTTCTTCAGATCCCACTGGTGCACTTAAGGTGAGCTCAGAGTCCTCTGGGTAGCAGCACCTATATACTGAGAGAGTTCTTGTGCTCCACACTCAGGCTTGGTAGATCATGCCAGCCACAACTTAGGTCCTCTTAACTGCCTCCTGGCTTGTAATGGAACAGCCAGCAGCCTGTTCCACTTACTACCAAGCTTGCTAGCAAACTCCGGCTCTTTTTTCTGTAAGTTAGTCAGGGGTAAAATCTACAAAGGTATCTCAGGGAAAGGTAGGGAGCACTATAGTCACCTTAAGTCCAAAATTTAGATCCTCCATCTACTGCCTAAGCTTGGAAAGTACCTCACATTTATGGGCACCTCAGTGCCTGCCAGAAAAGCTTCCTGAGCATCTACATGCATCTTTTTGAGTATTTTAATTTTTGACAGTGCTGAATAGCTCATCACCTAGAATTGTCAAAGATATGGCCTGGCCCACAAAGCTGTATCATATGGGCTGCAGTGCTGTGTGTGATCAGCCTCACACGCTGCATGCAACACATGCCAGTCCAGACCGCATCCACTGCATGTGGTGCACACAGCCCATCTGGCATTGGCTGCACATGATACAGGGGCTGATGCACAATGTGCACAGCACACAGGGCCTGTCTGAAACACACACTGCATGTAGCAACCATGCTGCACTGGCCCTGCACACTGGATCTAGGGCCAGTCTGGATCAGACTCACAGATCTGTTTTGCATGCCAGAGCTAGTTTACAGGGTGGTTTGTCATGGGCTTCACATGCAGCATCCACCCCAGATGGCCCCACATGCCATGTGTAGTGTGTACCCAGGATTTGCCCCATGCACCATGAGCCACCTGCTGGACTGGCACAAGCGTATGGTAGATGCAGTGCATGGAACTGGAACCAACACATGAGCTTAAGCCTCATGCAGGCTGGTCCAGCGTGAACACTACATGTAGTACCCACACCAGCCCTGCTCTGTGCCCACAGACCAGCCTTGCACTCCTCACCCAGTCCATGGGGCCAGCTCAGTTTGACATCCCTGACCTAGATCTTTCTTAAGCCCTATAATGTCTACAAATTAGGCATCCCCCAACCTATCTCACTTGCAGGTCTACATACAAAATGTCATAGGAATAGGTTATTGGGTGGGGGTGAAGAGGGAGGATGATGACAGTGCTCTAGTAACCTTCCCATTTTACCTGATAACCCAGTGATTAAAATACTCATAACTATAAATTGCACCAAGGGCATTCGCAAAAGTTCATGACAATACATCCCAGAAGAGACACCAGTTATATATAACCTTACCTGAGTGACTGGCTAGTATGAGGGAAACCCCCATAGTATGTCTCAGAAGCCATCAGAAACCTCTAATTCTGATATTGCATTCTGGCAAGGCTTTGCTTAAGACTCTGTTTGCCTGAAGTTCTGAGCTTCTACCACTGCTTGGATTAGTCCACTGTTCTAGGGTCACCATTAGTGGGATGGGTGTACTGGCAGTTACTTGAAAAAAAATGAGAAGGTACTCATTTGTACTGTAGCTGATGGGCTTTGAGATGTGTATATACATTTTCTATGACTTGTCCTCTCCCTTAGGCACTTTACACCTCAGATTCTGTAAGTAACCAAAAACTGAGATACAGCTAATGTCTTTTGCTGTGGTCACACAGCATGAGGTCCATCTGGTTCATGCATACCCTACAGACACTACTCACTACGGGCCAAAAGTTGTAGAACTGGGGTAAATGGGGCATACTGTGCACCAAAAGGGGATTAGGTGAGGATGACATAGCTCAAAGAAAATTAGTTACTGTTCACATACAGAATTCTCATTTCTGAAAACCATAAGACAGCAGTGCTCAAGCTTTTAGCCCCACAGGCCAGATGAGTTGCACAGGTCTGTGGACCAGAACATGCAGGCAGGATTGGTCTGTGGGTTGGGTCCAGTGTGGGGTCAATGTGCAGAGTCAGTCTGTGGATATGATCCAGTTGCAGAGCCAAGTTCACTGATGACACCAAACTTTGTGGAAAAAGCACCCACACCTGAGGACAAGAGGGCAATCCAGGCTGACCTTGACAGGCTCAGGAAATGGGTGGACGAGAACCTGATGGTGTTTAACACCGAAAAATGCAAGGTTCTCCACCTTAGGAAGAAAAACCCGCAGCATGCTTATAGGCTCAGCAGTGCTATGCTGGCTATTTGGGGGACGAAAGGGACTTGGGGGTCATGATTGATGAACGTGAGCCTTCAACGTGATGCTGTGGCTAGTAAAGTGAGCAAGACACTGGGTTGCATCCATAGATGCTTCTCAAGCAAATCCCAGGACATCATTCTTCCATTGTACTCAGCCTTGGTGAGGCCGCAGCTGGAGTACTGCGTCCATTTTTGGGCTCCACAATTCAAAAAGGATGTGAAGCAGCTTGAGAGAGTCCAGAGAAGAGCCACACGCATGATCAGCGGTTAGGAAAACAGACCTTATGCTGAGAGCTGAGAGCTATGGGACTCTTCAGCCTGGAAAAAGCGCAGGCTTAGGGGTGATCTGATGGCCATCTATAAGTTTATCAGGGGTGTTCACCAGGATCTGGGGGAACATTTGTTCACCAGAGCACCCCAAGGGATGACAAGATCGAATAGTCACAAACTCCTTCATGACCACTTCAGGCTGAACATAAGGAAGAATTTCTTTACTGTCTGAGACCCCAAGGCTTGGAATAGACTGCTGCTGGAGGTGGTTCAGGCATCTACTTTGAATGCCTTCAAGAGACATTTGGATGTTTATTTTGCTGGGCTCCTATGACCCCAGCTGATTTCCTGCCCCTGGGGCAGGGGGCTGGACTCAAAGATCTTCCAAGGTCCCTTCCAGCCCTAATGTCTATGAAATCTATGAAACACTGCACAGCTGCCCAGTTCCATGTATCAGATACAGCTATGACCCAACTCCACATACTGACCTGATTCTGTACACTAGATCCAGCTGTGCAGTGACCCCTATATGCTAGCATGATACGGTACATGGGGCCATGTCATTCAGTACACAGTGATCCCCACAGGTCTGAAAATTTGGAACACATGGCAATTAATGCTGCCAATTCTCCCTTGTCACAGAGACTTGGTGTGTCAGCTCTTATAATTGGATCATCAACTTTGAGAGGTACACTTTTGCAGGAAGAGGAAAAGATGGAGCCTAGGGCTATATTATTCAGTTTAAGATTGAAGCAAATATGTTTCTTGGAATGT
Organism: Crocodylus siamensis; assembly: GCF_052110815.1. Taxonomy (NCBI): domain Eukaryota; kingdom Metazoa; phylum Chordata; order Crocodylia; family Crocodylidae; genus Crocodylus; species Crocodylus siamensis. Next base: position 38,208,332 of record NC_143404.1, on the reverse strand, counting down.
GAATTAACTTGCTATATTATATATTATGTATAAAAACACAGCACATTAGGCAAAAATAATCAAAAGATGTTGTTTCTTTAGTCCTGTTGTCACAGGTGCCAGACTGTCCCATAGCTCTTTCCAAAAACTGCTGCCTGCTTCCTTGTGCTTTCCTGCCATGCTTTGATGTTAAACAACGGAAAGGAAGTTGAATATTGGAACAAAAGGAAACAACATTCTTTTGACAGGGAGTATGTCCTCTTTATAGGGCTCCACCTCCCCTGCACCCTGCCTGTACCACATCTGCCGGGTTGGACTTCTGACCTTTCCAGCAGGCCCAAGTTTTGACCAGTGGCTCACCTGGTTGTTCAACACTTGTTTAGCCCCTTTCAAATCATGAGCTCTTCGGGGCTCAGTTAATTCTTGTTTATACACCTCCAATTCCTATGCATGCCTCCTATACATGCCCTCAGTCAAAAGGGATACTTGTTTATGGCTGCTCCCCACAAAAGTCCAGCATCAACTGCTTAACCCCTGTGCACTCTTAAGTGAAGGATTTTTCATCAGTCAATGAATTCCCATTCATGTCTTATCAATTACACATTTACTGTCCTTTGGACTTATCAAATCCGTGCCTTCCCTGGAAATATCCTTTTTGACAGGCACCACTATTACCAGCCTGCCAGCTCCATCCAGTAGCTCCCCCAAGAAGCCTCACAGCTGCTCCAAGCATGAAGAGGATTACCCCAATGTCCTGATCCTGGCACCTGTGAGTTGAGTGGCTGAATCTTCCCTGCCAGTTATTGTTCACCAGCTCACTCCAGCTACCCAAGGCTCATTCTGAGCCAGGACTCAGGTTCATCTCGCTCCCAGTCCATCTCTGTGGCTCCACACAGAAATGCACCCCTCTTCTCCAAGAGACTGTGCATGCCCCTCTCTGGGGGTTATGGTTCTCGGCCCTCTCACTTTTTGGACTGCCGTATTTCTTGGGGCTCAGTCACATCTAGCTCCCCAGCCTCATGATTTCCAACAGCTGGGGATTCCTGGAAGCTGGGGCTTGCTGGCATTTCTGGGTTCTCTCCTGGACAAGCTGGCCAGTGTCAGTGGGAACCTGGCATGGCTCCTGGATGAATCAGGTAGGGACCCAGATGCTCCCAGGTGTTGGGGCTGGCTCCCAGCTACACTCGGATAGGCCCACTGGCAACCATGGAGGCCCCACTCACAGCAGGAGCTGAAAAGAGGTTCCCTGTTACATACCCCTCCCCTTTTGATAGCCTGTCAGTGTTCCTTATATCTAGTCTTTTTCAGCCCATGTGATACATGCTACAGTTGGTATTTGTCCATTCCCTCCACCTGGTGATTGTTGTTCTTGCAGCTTCTTGACAAGAAATCTGCCGTTACATTTTGCTTCCCCAGTTGGTGCTGTACAGAAAAATAAAAAGGTTGTAGGGCCAAGGCCCACTGCAATATCTAGGTGTTATCATTTTTTTTATGGATTGTAGCCATTTCAAGGGAGCATGTTCTGTAACCAGAACAAACTTCCTTCCTAGTAGATGGTAACAAAAAAGTCTAATACTCCACTTTATGACTAAGCATTCACATTCAATTGTAGAATACCTTGTCTCTGGGCCTAACAGTTTCCAGCTTGCACATGCAACTGGTCATTTTTTGCCCTCTACCTCCTGTGTCAGCACCGTTGGAGAGCTATCCCTGAAGCATCAGTTTGTAAAGTGAAGGTCCTATTAAAGTTCAGGGTATAGAGTTACTGGTCTCTGACATAATGCCTGCTTTAGCTGTTCAAAAGCTTGGAGAGCACTAGAGGGCTCACCTTTTCTGATCCTTGATCAGTTTGATCAGGGGTGCTGAAATTTCTGAAAACTGTGAGATGAACTTTCTGTAGTAATTAGTAAGGCCCAGGAAGGATCTCAGCTGCTTCTTATTTGAAGACAGTCTATAAAACTTACTGGCCTTTATCTTGTCTCCCAGTGGTTTTATTTGGCCCTGCCCAACTAAAAAACCCAGATATTTGGATTCCTTGTTCTCCAGAGAAATTTTTGGGGAATTTTTTGCTGTTAATCCTGTGAGCCTGAGTCCTAAAAGAACCACCCACCAAGGCTGAAGATGGTCCTCCCATTGCTCTGAAAATATGATGATGTCATCTATGTAGGTCATTGCATAGGTCACTCCATAAGCATGATGTGGTGCTAGCAGCTGGTCCATCAGCCTATGAAAAGAGGCAGCCACTGCATGTAATCCAAAAAGCATTCATGTAAACTGAAATTACCCCCACAGGATCCCAAAAGCCATTTTCTCCTTATCTTCCTTGGTCATGGGAATCTGCGAGTACCCCTTTGTTAAGTCCAATATAGATATGAATTGTGCCTGGCCAATCTTTTCTAGTATTTCCTTAATATGAGGCACAGGGAAAGCAGCAAAAACAGATACTGTATTGACTTTCCTAAAATCAATCCACAACCTTACAGTCTCATCTGGCTTTGGTACTACCACCATAGGACTCCTCCACAGGCTGTATGATTCATCAGTGATGCACCTTTTAATCTGGTCTAATCAGTCTGTATGGTCCCATAAATCCCATATAAATGCCTCAGTAGCTGCCTCCAATGTTCCCTCATTATAGGTCCCTTGGGTGTCAGTATTTGAAGCTTTACCCTTTGGGCTTTCCCTGGCTCCTCCATAAAGACATCAGGGAACTTCTCCAGCATGTAGCATGTCCAATTGGCTGCCAATGGTGGGTGGCTCTGCTCCCTTACTTTGCCTCTCAGTTATCCCTTCAGGCCCTAATTCACTATCATCCAAAACAGGGTTCATTAGTAGCCCTTCCTCTTCCCTCTACCTTTTTGGTACACCTGGAGCCTGTTGCAGTGACCTCATTATTCTACCTTGTAGTTGATGGGATCTATTCTCCTCATTATCATAAATGGGCCCTGCCACTGGGATAAAAGTTCTCTACCTTTGTGAGGGAGAATCACCAAGACCCAGTCTCCAATTCAAAACTTCCACTCCCTAGCTTTCTTGTCATAATATTCTTTTTGTTGCCCCCTGAGCTTTTCCCATGCTGTCCCTTGCAATCTGACATATCTGCTCCAATCACTCCTTCAGTTCTATAGCCTGTCTTAGCAGCCACCGTTCTATTGGATCTGGCTCCTGCCAACCATCACATATTATGTCCAGGAGCCCCCAGGGCTGGTGCCCATTTACCAGCTCAAACAAGGAGCAACCTATGGAGGCTTGGGGTGCCTCTTGCACTGCAAAAAGTAGAGGGGGTATTCCTAAATCGCACTGTCTCGGGTCACCTTGTATATAGGCCTTGATCACCCCTTCAAGGTGTGGTTAAAGGACTCCACTAACCCATCCATTTGTGGATTCATAGATTCATAGACATTCAGGCTGGAAGGGACCTCAGGAGATCATTGAGTCCAGCCCCCTGGCCCAGGGTCAGGAAGTCAGAAGGGATCATAGGATCCCAACAAGATAAACATCCAAATATTTCTTGAAGGTGTTCAAAGTGGGTGCTTGAACCACCACCTCTGGTGGGAGTCTATTCCAAACCTTGGGAACTTGGACAGTAAAGTAGTTCTTCCTTATGTCCACCCTGTATCAGTCTCGGCAGAGTTTGTGACTGTTTGATCTTGTCATCCCTTGGGGCACTCTGGTGAACAAACGTTCCCCCAGATCCTGGTGAACACCCCCGATAAACTTATAGGTGGCCATCAGGTCACCCCTGAGCCTGTGCTTTTCTAGGCTGAAGAGTCCCATGGCTCTCAGCCTGTTGTCATAAGGTCTGTTTTCATGACCTCTGATCATACATGTGGCTCTCCTCTGGACTCTGTCAAGCTTCTCCACATCCTTTTTGAATTGTGGAGCCCAAAACTGGACGCAGTACTCCAGCTGTGGCCTCACCAAGGCTGAGTACAAGGGGAGAATGACATCCTGGGATTTGCTTGAGAAGCATTTATGGATGCAACCCAGTGTCTTGCTTGCTTTACTAGCCACAGCAGCACACTGAAGGCTCATGTTCATCTTGTGGTCAGTCATGACCCCCAAGTCCCTTTCATCTGTAGTGCTAACCAGTGTAGCACTGCCGAGCCTCTAAGCATGCTAATCCTGGGCAATAAACCCATTGGGTCAGAAGGACCTTGGTCTTATCTCTTCCTAGATAACTCCCCAAAGGAAATGTGTGGGCAATTCCTCATGGAGCAGATCCTCAAGGAATCTATTTCTAAGCACTTGACAGAAAAAAGTGATTAGGAACAGTCAGCATGGATTCACCAAGGGTAAGTCATGCCTGACCAACTTGAATTACTTCTAAGATGAGATGACTGGCTTTGTGGATGTAAGGAGACCAGTGGATATGGTGTACCTTGATTTTATCAAGGCTTTTGATACAGTCTCCCACAGCATTCTCCCAGGCAAGCTAAGAAAGTATGGGCTGGATGAATGGACTGCAAGGTGGATAGAAAACTGGCTGGATCATTGGGCTCATAGAGTAGTATTCAATGGCTCAATGTCTAGTTGGCAGCTGGTATCAAGTGGAGTGCCCCAGGGGTTGGTCCTAGGACAGGTTTTGTTCAATGTCTTAATCAGCCCCCTAGAATATGGCATAAAGTGCACCCTCAGCAAGTTTGCAGATGACAGCAAGCTAGGGGGAGTAGTAGATAGGAGGGTAGGGCTAGGATTCAGAGTGATCTACACAAATTGGAGGATTGGGCCAAAAGGAATTTCATGAGGTTCAACAATGACAAGTGCAAAGTCCTGCACTTAAGATAGAACAACCCCATGCACAGTGTTGGCACTGGATTTGGACCCAGCCCCTATACCTTTGTTCCGAGCAAGCACAACCCTTAGACTGACCACAACACCTGCCAGTTGATAATAGGTGAGTTTATTCATACAAAAATGATAACAAAAAAGCAACAATACAAACAATCAAACAATTCTATATCTACCAATCCTAGGGCTGTCATCAGAGCCAAAGTGCATCTGGTCGGGATGCAGGCTCCACTCTGAGGCACTTTCTCTGAGGTGTCAGCAGTCTGGAGGTGAGATGCCAAGGCCCACAGCCCCCTCCACTGGGTTGCATGCAACGGGATGCTGGTGTAAGCCTTCTGTCCATGGTGGCCTTGGGCACCCTTCCCAGGGGATGGGGACCCCTCTCAGGGAACAAGACAGGGAGGAACAGGGAGGAAAAGAAGGAGGGATGAGAAAGAACAGGGTGGGATGGACAAAGGGACAGGGAGAGACTCTTTGTTAATCTCAGGTCTCTGCTTTTATATTCTCCTTCTCTCTTTGATAACTTCTGATCACTCTTCATCCATGGCTGTCTCTGGTTGGTTGCTTCTCAGTGATCACATGTCCATGTAGCCTTCTGGGCCTTCTCCTAATTTGGTCTGTTCCCCCAAAACCAGGACTCAGGCTCCCCCACTGCTCTGGGGCCTTGTTGCTGGTGTCGCATGTTATGGGACAGTATGGTACATACCTCCTTTGTTCCCAGGCTATGTGTCCTTGTTGTGTTAGACAACCTGTCTGCCTTGAAGACTGTGATTTCATGTTATGGCATGCCCCCCTGGATTCTCAGGCTGTGTCCTTCCATTAGCCTTGTCATGCTAGACAGCCTGTCTGCTTCCAGGGCTATACGGAACTCTGTTTGTAAAACCCGAGCTCTTACAAATCAGTTAAAACCTGCTGCCCGTCTTGAACGCCTATAATACATATATCTGTACCCATAAGCTAATTCCCAAAAAACAGATCTTTAAATGCCATTTTCAAGCTAACACCAATACAGGCTGGGGTCTGACTGACTGGGCAGCAGCTCTACAGAAAAGAATCTGGGTGTTACTATAAGTGGACAATAAGCTGAATATGATCCAGCAGTGTGCCCTTGTTGCTAAGAAGGATAACAGCATACTGGGCTGCTTTGGTAGGTGTGTTGCCAGTAGGTCAAGAGAAGTGATTATCCCCCTCTATTTAGCACTGGTGAGGCCACATCTGGACTACTGTGTTCAGTTTTGGGGACCCCCCTACAGAAAAGATGTGAACAAATTGGAGAGAGTCCAGTGGAGGGCAACAAAAATAGTGAGGGGGCTGAAGGACATGACTTACGACAAAAGATGGAGGGAACTGGGCTTTAGTCTAGAAAAGAGGAGACTGAGAGGAGACTTAATAGCAGCCTTCAGCTACCTGAAGGGGGTTTGAAAGAAGATGGAGCTAGACTGTTCTAAGGGGCAGAAGACAGAACAAGGAGCAATGATGTCAAGTTGCAGCAAGGGAAGTTTAGGGTAGATATTAGGAAGAATTGTCTCACTAAGAGGGTAGTAAAACACTGGAACAGGTTACCTAGAGAGGTGGCGGAAACTCCATCCTTGGAAGTTTTCAAAACCCGGCTAGACAAAGCTTTGGATGGGATTATTTAGTTGGGGCTGGTCCTGCTTTGAGCAGGGGGTTAGACTAGATGACCTCCTGAGGTCCCTTCCAACCCTAACTTTATATGATTCTATGAATTCACAACAATGCAGGCAGGTCTGTGTCTCTGGGGTACCAGAACTTGGGATATCTCACCCCCCATATCTTTTCTGCCTCGATCTGGTACAGGATGCCATCTCTTACCTTGAATTGAGGGTAGGATTGTATCAGTTCAGACCACAGTACCTCCCCTCCTCTCATTTTACTATACCTCCTTCATACACATAGTGGCAGTTAGACTTCTTGGCCTGCTCTTCCTGAAACCACTCTTCCCTGATGATGTCAGCTAAGTACACAGCTTCTCATGAACATTGTGTGCCTTTTGAAGCTGGGGGGCACAGCGACCACCCGCAGATGGTGCTGTCAGCGGTGGGGGCATGGCGGTGGCTTCCACAGAGGAGGGCTCCTGGGGATGACTGCAGCAGTGTTGGTAGTAGGGCCAAGGGGGTGGTGAGCACCAGCTGGTGATTGGCAACCACTTACAGATGCTGCCAGCAGTGTGGGTGGTGGCCAGCAACCACCTGCAGACACCACTGGCAGTGTCGGCTGTGAGGGGGTGGAGGTGGTGAGTGGCGACCGCCCACAGGTGCCACCAGCAGCATCAGTGGTGGCCAATCTCAGGGGATGCACATGCACCTGCATACACTCCCTACATGTTGCCAATGCAGCCTCTATTATCTGTTCTTCTCTGGGCACCAAATCTTCTCCATATAGCCCCTCAGTCAGGGGTTCCTCTGGCCCCTCTCTCTGGGCCTGTCCCAGGGTTTGATTCAGGACTTCACGCAAGTATGGTCAGTCCTGGCCTGGCAACATGGGGCAAGATAACGTTTCAGCCATGCCCACAGCCAAATCTTCTGTCCTTCCTATTGTGGTTAAGGGCAGGTGACATCTCTTTTATGTGTAACTTGCACCATGCATACAAAGCTTATTAACGGAAGTATCTTCCTCACCTATGTGCAGTGGCAACAGGCCTGCTTTTATCATGGCTTGAGAACATCCAGTATCCATCATCGCAGGTATTATTAAACCTCTTATTTTGCCATCTATCAGTGGTCTAGGGATTTAGGAAGATCTTTTTGCTGCCTCAAACTATAATTTGTGGTTTCATTGGAGGGAGGAAAAGGGGTGGGGGGGGCTCCAGAGGTTGCTCACCCAGGCTCCAACAGGTCATGTTCTAGCCCCAACTTCCTTGCAGGTTCTGTGTATGATTCTACGCTATATGTCTGGGGCATCTGCAGCGGTAATATACTATATCATGAGATCCCCATCCTCTAAACTCACAGGATTGAGTCCACAATGACTGTTTTCCTGATTCCTGTTTGATCCCCTCATCCTCCACAGGATAAGTATTGTCTTTGTAACTTTCCCCCTTCCAGCATCTTCTTCCACCACTGTACAGGACTCAGCGTTTTCCACATTTTGGGTCTGGTGTCAGACCCACTTCTGAAACTTCTCCCCCAGATCATCTAATGTGAATAGCTCCAAAACTGTAACAGTCTTTCCCTGGGGTTGGCTCCATCTTTCCAAAGGTCCCTTAGTGTCTAGGCCAGCATACAGGGCCTCTACTCCTCCATGTTCTTTTTGGTCCTAAACCTCTGCTGAAAATGTTCTGGTGAGATCTCCAGCTGATATAATATTGCATTCCTTATTTTTGTGTAAACTATAGCTTCATCTTGGGCCAAGGCCTGGTAGGTGGCCTGGGCCAGACCTATCAAGAGGGGACCTAACAGGTTGACTGAACAAGTCCAATCCCATCCAGCCACCAAGACAGCTCTTTCAAAAGACTGAAGTTGCAGAAAGTAGTTTTAGCCTGGATATCAGAAAAAATATCTTCACTGTTAGTGCTGTAATGCAGTGGGATATACTGCCTAGGGAAGCTGTAGAATCTCCATCTTCAAAGATGTTCAAGAAGAGGTTGGATAAGCATTGGACAAGGATGATACAGGAAGAGCCATAACTATGCTATGCTGTGGGTATTTCCTATACTTCTGGAGTTTGGTGGTTTTTACATGAGGCCAGGAAGGATTTTTTTTGCTATACCTGTTGGGGTAGCAGGTTTTTCTTTCCTTAGAAGCATTGTTTATTGGCTGCAGCCAAGGCTGGAGATTTGACTGGATGTGCCAGTGCTCCTGCTGGGACTAAAACTCAAAGGTTCCTGGTGAGAGGGCCTTGCTCCGCCACCTAGCAGTGCTAGCATTGTGTGGTGCCCCATGGCACCCTTGAAAGGAACTCAAGGCAGCTCTACCCACTGCAGAAACCAAAGCCTGGAGAAGTGAAGTGACTCTGCCCTAAGTCAGGAGGGAAAATGAACATTCTGACTCCTGGTTTGGCCATGAGACCACTTTCTCTAATACATTACTGTGTGTAATGACACAGGATGTTACTTCTTCCTATGTTCCTTCGCTCCTAGCAGACAAGGGGTGCATCTACAGGAGATGCTTTACTGCCCAGTAGAACAAATTTTGGGGCAGTAAGTGTCTGTGTTTACATGTGCAGACGCTTACATGCAATAAATGGCTCTATTCATGAGTAAATTTGCTACCTGCAAACGCAAGTAGTAGATTTACTTGGGAGTAGTTACTGTGCAGTAGTGCACATGTTGATGCTGACTGGGAGCAAATTTGTTCCTGGTCTGCCTACCACTAGAGGGACAACCTCAGGCTAGTCCCAGGGTGCTCGGGCTAGGAGCCTCTCCTGCCCCAGAGCTGGTCCAGCTTTATGCCTGCTCCAGGCCCAGGCCTTTAAGAGCCTGCAGGAATGCTAGAGCCCTGGGGCACATGCTGGCAGCCTGTGGCCACTTCTGGCCACCATGTCCCCCCAGACAGGCTACAGGGTAGTTGCAGTGACTTGTCTGTACTCTGGCATTTCTCCCTGGCACCCAAGCCATGCTGTTCAGCTCTGCAGGGTGCTGTAGGCACCTGCCAGGCCCAGCCACAGCCAGGACATGATTGGGAACCATATAACCTCACCACCAGAGACTACTGACCTGGGTTGCTGGGCACATCAGTTTTACCCACATGGTAAGCCCCACACTGTGAGGAAGGGCCTTCCCACCCTTGCCCCAGCTCTGGCTTCTGCAGGTTTCCCCTCTTTGCCACAGCATGCAAGGAGGCAGGAGACTGTGCAAAACTTTATTGAACAGCCTGTGGCCCCGCAGGTAGACAGTCATGGGCCTCTCCCACGCCGAGGAATTTGTTGATGCCAGCAGTAATGTCCTCCTTGGCTGTGAGGAGCAGGGAAATGTAGCACAACTTCAGATAATCCTCCAGGTGGTAGTGGTGGTTGCAGGGAAGGGTGGGCTAGCCTGCTAGACCATTGAATCTCAGAATCCTGTGCCAGGTGTGCAGGTGCATCCAGGGCACTACAACCATCAGCAGCAGCAGGGCATAGTGGGTCAGGCACCCCTTGGTGTGCACAAATAGCTTTGTGGACCATGCCCATGACAGGCTTATCAGGGACATGCTTGGGGAAGAGCACCAGCATGGGGCGAGGCTAGCCCTGGGGTGCCTCAAGAAAGGCCCCCTGTGGGGAGAACAGGGGCACCAGCAGCTCTGCATCCCAGTTGTCTAGGAGCCCTGGGTGCCATGGGCTTGGTGTGCCATGCCTGGGTGCCATGGGCTTGTGGCAGTACAGGAGACAGGCTGGCTTGCAGGAGGAGAATTGGTTGGGGGAGTGGCTCTTGAGCCATGGCAGCAGGTGCTGCCAGTAGCCAGACTTGTCCCAGCCTGCGAATGGAGCAGGGGAGGCAGTCTGCCTGCAGCCAGCACCCAGTGGCCCACCAGCCCCTGGTGAGTGAGTGGGGATGGGGGCTCAGCTCCTGTCCCTGCCTAGCCAACTAGCCATGGACCATGAGCACCCATGCATGCACAACCCCCGATCTGAGGCTTGGTATTGTATGACCCCTTGGTGCAGAGCATCTCAGCTCAGAAATGTTGCAAACTCTCGCTAACAGCCTCTTTCTCCTGGCTCTGAAGGTGCCGCAGCTGCACATGGGGGAGAGGCACCAGTTAGCAGGTGAGATGGCATCTCAGGGTCACCACCAGCCTTGGCTGAAGCCCCACAGTGGCTCAGGCAGCAGAGGACCCAGGACTGCACCCTCCTGCTAGGCTGCCTGGGCATGGTGTCCAAGGAGTCCCTGGCAGACTTACAGGCTTGGTGGGTGGAGAACATTCCCTGGCAGGATGCTTGGTGGGTGGAAGATGTCACCCAGCAAGACACTTGGCAGGCAAAAGATGTAGCCCAGCAGGACACTTGGCAAGAGGAAGACATTGCCTGCAAGGAGGTGCAGGACTGGCAGAAGGAGGAGAGGGACTGGTGGTGGGACTGGGAAGATCAGGAGTTCCAGGAGAGTCTCCTAGCCCTGGAGGAGTAGCACATTGAGGCCCTGGAGTGGCAGGCTGTCCTGTTGGCCAGGACAATGGAGGCCACGGAGGAAGACCACTGGGTTCTGGACACCATCCTGGCAGTCACCTTTGTGCTTCCCACTGCCTTGCCCAGAGGTGCAGGGCTTCTTGCCCCCTGGTAGCCACCCACTGCTCAGCAACAGGCCCCCCATGGGCTTGGGAGGAGGAGGTAGGGTGGGGGGTAGGCTCTTGCTGGGGAGGAAGGTGAGCATGGGATCTATAGTTTCATAGCTGGTAGGGTCAGAAGGGACCTGAGCAGATCAAGTCCGACACCCTGCCATGACAGAAAAGAGTACTGGAGTCAAACAACTCGGTAAGGTGTTTGTCTAGCCTCCTCTTAAAGACCCCCAGGGTAGGAGCCAGCACCACTTCTCTTGTAAGTTGGTTCCAGATCCTAGCCGCCCTGACAGTGAAGTAGCGCCTCCTGATATCTACTCTGCCAGCTTCTGACTGTTATTTCTAGTCACTCCTGGTAGTGCTCAGGGGAACAGGGACTCCCCCAATGCCTGCTGGTCCCCTCTGACTAGTTTATAAATGGCCACTAGATCCCCCCTCAGCCTTCTCTTGTGGAGGTTGAACAGGTTCAGGTCCCTTAGCCTGTCCTCTTAGGGCCTGCCCTGCTGCCCCGATCATGTGAGTGGCCCTCCTCTGGACCTTCTCCATGTTGTCCACATCCCTCCTGAAGTGCGGTGCCCAGAACTGTGGCCTGACCAGTGTCGCATAGAGGGGGAGGATCACCTCCTTGAACCTGCTTGAGATGCCTTCCTGACTGCATCCCCACACTGTTGGCCCATGTTCATTTTGGCATCAATAACTCCACGATCCTTTTCTGCCTTTGCACTGACAAGAAGGGAGTTCCCCAGCCTGTAGGTATGCTGCTGGTTCTTCCCCGCCAGGTGCAGTACCTTGCATTTGTCAGTGTTGAAACCCATCCTGTTCTCATCCACCCACCCCTGTAACCTGTCTAGGTCTAATTGCAGCCTATTCTGCCCTTCTAGCATGCCCACTTCTCTCCACATCTCAGTGTCGTCTGCAAATTTGAACAGGGTGCTTTTTACCCCCTCATCCAAGTCGCTGATGAAGATGTTGAACAGTGCAGGCCTGAGGACCAAGCCCTGAGGAACCCCACTGCCCACATCACTCCAGGTCATTTCTGTGAAAGAGAATAAAGTGCTTTTCTAAGAACTGTCCACAGTGAGCATGGTGCTGGGGATGTGTGGTGGGGCAGGGGTTTGTGGGCAGCGGTCCAGGTGGGCCATAGCAGGGACCATAGTGAGGCACAGTGCACAGGGGGAGCTACCAGGGCCCAGAATGTCCTGGGCCAGATGGTAGTTGCCACAGCAGCATGGTGGGCATGAGCCTGAAGCATGGAACTTTGCTGCCAGGGCCAGGGGATGAAGTAGCCACGGCACAGGGGCCAGAGGCGGCAGTGACAAAAAAGTCACTGTGCGTTGCCACCATGCTCTGTGCACTGCTCCTAGACAGAAAAACGGCTGACTAGGGAGCAATGTGTGGGGCTCCCTTTTGCAGATGGCTGCCAGCCACAGGCAGCTTTGGTCAGAGCCTCCAGCTCTCCCTAGTGGAAGCAGGGGCCCAGTGCAGGGCCACAGAGAGTAGGAGCTGTTTGCTGCTAGGAGCAGCAAATCTGCTTCTGCGTTCCTGCATGTGCAGATGCGTGCCTGGAAGAGTTTACTCTTGAGTAGTGTACTTGGGAATAAACTGTTCCTGGGTTATTTGCACTTGTAGATGCACCCAAGAAGACTCAAACTCTGACTGTGGATTCAGTAACTATTGAGAACACCACTGGGGACAGAGGGCACCTATTTTGTAGGCCTGTGTGATATTTCGCCGGCTGTTTCAATTCAACACTGTTTTGACTCATTTTGAGCTTGAAACAGTGAAATCAAATCAAAACAAAGGGCTTTGAAATGAAATAAGGCTAGTCGAAACATTTCAAAAGTCTCAAAATGTCAGAATGCACACAGCCTCTCCCCCCCAACTGCCTCTAGACCTGCATGGGACCCCATTTGCCTGCTGCCACCCAGGAGGCAGAGGCACTCAACCAGCAAATGGTATCATGCACATGGCATCCCATGCGGCTCCAGAGGCAGTGAGGTGTGAGGGGCTCCTGCTGCTGTACATACCCTGGGAAGGCATTGGGGGGGGGGAGGTAAGAAAACCCATGGAAAGCAGTGGGCTTCCACTGTGCTGTGCACTGTGCTACCACTGCCTCCAGAACCACACAGGATTCTATGTACCTGCCACCACCAGGCGGGCAGGGGACATGGTGCAGCCAGCAAGTGTGAGGCAGTGTGGTACAGAGCCCAGTTGCAGCAGCAGCCCACACACAGATCCAGGGAGTATGTGCCCCACATGTCTCTCCCAGGGTGTATGCAGTGGTGGGGAGCCACCCTCCCATGCCCCTGGATAAGCCACCAGGGCTCTGAACATTGCACCACCCACCCTGGGGGCCTGTTCACCCCAGCCCCTGCCTCAACCCTCGTAACTCCCTCACCGTGGGGGCCTTGATCTTTCCCCCTTTCCTCCCAACACACTTACCTACAGGGTGCTGCTCTACATGCAATGCTTCCCATGGCTTTCTGCATACCACTGCCAGGTGATTTGCGTACCACTGGTGGTACACGTACTACAGTTTGGGAACCGCTGCCCTAACAGGCAATCTGTTGGCTTCCTGGCTAGGTGGTAGCAGAGTGGGGTTTGCCATGCCACCAGTACTTATATGTTGGACTTAACTGAGGTGTTTAGGCAGTTAAGCCCCTTATGAATCTAGCCCAGGAGGTACCATTTTAGAAGCATGTCTTGTCTATGTAATAACCCACATGTTGAGGTTGGCCCCTCAGACTTCACTGTTACAGAGACATTGGTTGAGCAACAATTAAATTAATCAAAACTGGCACATTCTGCTGCTTGAAGGTAAGGCTCATTGGGAGTAGAGCAAAGATATGTGAACACTGCTCTTGCAGCTTTCTCAGGATTTTAGTGAAAGATTAAGCTCTGCCAACCTGATCAAGTTCTATCCACGCCAGACCCGGAAATGAGGTGGTGAGAACACTTGGAAGGTGCCTGTGCTGCAACTCTTGAGATCTCTGTATCTGGTGTGCTTAAGAGTGGTAACAGAAAATGTTCTGAAAGGTCCTCACTTCCTTGGTTCAGATTAGCAGAGTGCAGAGCTGGAGTGGGTAGCTGGGGTTCAGTTTTCAGTGACAGTCTTGGGAATGGCATGAAGGCAGTATAGACATGCCCGCAGAGGCCTCTGAGGTCCAAATATCCCATGTGAGCTCCCAATATAAACTTCATTCCTTCACTCTCTAGTAGTGGGTCCAGAAAAATAGGAAACAAATCTCCACCAGACACTGAACCCTGCAGTGATCTTTTCCTCTTGTGTTATTCCTACAAAAGAATCATGAACACAGCAGTAGTGTCATCTTCAGCAGCTTGGAGCTTTTGCCAGAACATGAAGGCAGGCAAACAGGAAAGAAAAGAGAAGAAAAAATAGGCAGGAAAAGACAGGTAGGGTGGAAAGAGCAAAAAAGAGGAGAAACCAAGAAAAAGGAGGCAAAAATGTTTGGGTTGATGATTGAAGAATTGTAAATAATCCTACTAGGTAGCCTCTTTTTACAGCCTGCAGAAAGGAGTCTTTAACCTAAAAGGTGAGAGGTAGTGCTCTCACCTTCCCTGGAAATCTTCAAGAGGAGACTGGATAGGCACCTGGCTGGGGTCTTATGACCCCTCCCACCCCCAGTGCTCCTTCCGGCCCATGGCAGGGGGTCAAACTAAATGATCTGTCTAGGTCCCATCCCACTCATTGATTCTATGATTCTATCTGGGGACCCACATGATATGACCAGTTTTAGGCTAAAGACTCCTTTCTGCAGCTGTAAAAAGAGGCTACCTAGAAGGATTATTTACAATTTTTCAGTCATCAACCCAAACATTTTGCCTCCTTTTTCTTGGTTTCTCCTCTTTTTTGCTCTTTCCACCCTACCTGTCTTTTCCTGTCTATTTTTTCTTCTTCTTTCTTTCCTGTTTGCCTGCCTTCATGTTCTGTCTTTGCAGCTATAATTTCAGTGACACGGCTGCAACTGTTACACTGAGGGTGAACTTACATATCTCTGCTTGAATACAGAAGGCTTCACCAGCATCCACAAGCAGGAAAAAAATATCTGAAGAACACAGCCGTTGCTGTTGTGATGAAATACATGTGTAAAGGCGGGGGGGGGGGGGCGGGGTTCCTAGCACAACGCTGTGTTTCTCTGAATATTTCCCAGATGAGAGATGAAGGAACAATAGAGCTCTTATAAAAAACAAGAAAAAGAATGGTTGTGGCAGGGAAACACCATCTAACAGCTTACATAATATGAAATTAATTCATTTCACCACACAAAAGCTCCTGCAGACCCCAAACTGACCCCAGTAAAGAAACTATTAGTTAAATTAGGGGAAAATCAGGAGGAGGAATTGCATCCCTCAACCCATATCTCAGGTATATAAGTCTGGAAGCAGAAAAGGGTTGTCCGCTGTCCCCAAGAGGTTGCAGGAGAATTTCTCTAGCACCAAGCTACCAAGTAGGCCCCTATGCTACCCCATTGTCAGGTGTAGGAGATGTGCTGAAACCGTAAGCTATGCAGTTGCCATTCTGGTTCATATTGCAAGCTATATGCAGCTCTGAGGAATCTGTTATAAGTCAGAGCAATCCACGGGACTAAATTACACAGGGGCCTCTGAATAGGGCACAGTGTTCTTTCCTCCACACTCATCAGCCCCTCTGATGCTGTCAGCACTAAGGGTTGTCTACCAGTTCTTCCCTACAGACCTACAACCTGCAAATAGCCCTACACACACTTAACTTCATTCAGATGAGTAATGCCATTGAATTCCTGTATGTGTCTGCAGAATCACAGACATGGATTTAACCACAGAACATTGCCTGATATTCAAGTTCTATGCATTTCCTCTCTAATATATTAGTCTTTATAATAATAGCAACAGTCACAAAGTCTGGGAACTTAAAAATCAAATGTAATCTTGCTTCTAACCTCAGTAACCCTGATATTAAAAAAGTAAAGTGGATTATGAAACAGAAATGGAATTAGATGCCAATTCTGCAAAAAGATAAACGTGGTCAGACTTGACGAAGAATGCCTCACATTAAAATGGTTGTCCAACCCTATCCTAACTATGCAGTTAGTCTTATAAATGATATCACCCTAAGAAAACAAATAATTGAAACTCTCTCTCTCTTCTAATTCCTACACAAAGAGTTAAGTTGGTAAAGTAAGGTAAGTTACTTTGCAGGGAAAAAAATATTAGTTCTTAAATGAAATTACCTGTTTAGAAGTTATTAATAGGCAAGATTGCCAAACCCAAATGCATCAGACAGGGATTTTTAAGCTTCTTAGATCCTCAAGGTGCTTTCACCTTTACAGCTGACTGGATGAAACTTGGACTCAAGAGATTTCAATCAGTTCTAATTGAAATGACTTGGATCTAAGTTATGGTAGTGTTAAAGCAACATTGTAGCCACAACGGTCCAGGAATTATGCAAAAGGCAAGGATTTCTTAGGGTGTTATCTTTTATTTGATCACCTGGAAGTTGTCTGTGTTCAGTAGGGGGCTCATCTACACATGCTATTAGGTGCCATGCAGAGCTGCTCTCGGGGGAGGGCAGAGGTTGGGTTCCCAGCCCCCGCTCACTCTCTGGAGCTGCCAGCTGCCAGCTGCATGCTGGGAGTCAGGAGCCGGGACAGAGGGCAGAGAGCTTCCCAGTCTCAGTGCTGATCAGTTCTCAGTTCCTAGAGGGAGCTGGGAGCTGAATAGCACTAGGACTGGGCACAGAGAGATCCCTGTCCCCTGTGGCCTCCTGCTGCTTAGGCTGATTGGGAGCAAATTTGGTCCTGGTCAGCATCTACACAAGTGTTACCGAGTGAGTCTACATGTTCATTAATGTGCAGTAGCTACTGTGCATTTAATTTAGTATTTGCTTAACAAACTACTAACTAAATGTACAATGATTTGTACTACTGCACAGTAGTGCTGGCACACATTTTTTTTGTGACACTTACTGTGCTGTAGCCTAATACTACTACATAGTAGCAAAAGTTTTGTCCAGCATGCTACTGAGCAGTGTTATTAGGCTACTGTGCATTAAGCATCTTGTATAGATACATTCA
The DNA here is from genome assembly GCF_052110815.1 of Crocodylus siamensis. Lineage (NCBI taxonomy): Eukaryota > Metazoa > Chordata > Crocodylia > Crocodylidae > Crocodylus > Crocodylus siamensis. The sequence goes on along the minus strand of NC_143404.1, from coordinate 38,191,279 downwards.
GAGTGCAGTAACTACCGCACAGTTAATCTAGTGCCTAATTTATTATGTAGTAAATGCCCCACACATGTAGACAGTGATGCTTTACTGTGCAGTAGATTAGTCTACTGTGCAGTAAAGCATCTCATGTAGACATGCTCTAGCGAATTGTGATCCAATAAAAGATTTCATGCTAAAAAATCCTTGCCTCTTGCATATAAGTTGGCATTTTACAAAGTAGCCTGAGAGAAGCCATAGTTGCATTGCTATAGTTGCATTGCACAGCCATAGTTGCATTGCCCCCAGAGCACAGCAGAGGTGTCAGTCTAGCTCTTTCACCAACTCTAAATTCATTTCAAATGTGCTAAGGGGTGGACATATTAAATGAATTATTACATGTCTGTCAGACCCTGCCTCAACTAAAATAAATATATGTATAGACTTTAACAACAAAAGAAATTATCATGATCATCTAATATCCTGAATACATTATATGTTATTCATCTTCCTCATGGGCAGATCTAGGATTTTCAAAAGCGGGGTGAAGATGGTGTAGCATATCATCACATACAACATAATACATTTTTCTCTAGTTAAAAATAAACTACAAGGTTTACTAGCAAGGGACCCAGAACTACATTATTTAGCTTAAGATCAAAGCAAAAACAAATATATCTTTATTAGAATGTGTAGTGATTTTCTATATTTTATATTAAGTTTAAAAACACAACCAACTATGCAAAAAGCAGTCAAAATATGTTGTTTTATTGGTCCTGTAGTCATTATCATTAAATGTATGGCTATTATTCAGATTCATAAAACAAAATCTAGATTTCTTGAGTGTCTGACAGTGCCTCCCATATTTCACTGTCACTCATTTTTACACCTGACTTAATATTGCCACACCTGAGTTCAGGTTTTTAGGTAGAGCTAAAAGGAGTCTTCAGGGCTGTGAAATAGAAGAAAGCCAGGGCCAAGAGAGCTCTGCCTGTTGCAGAGGGCAGCTGTCTCCCAGAAATAACTAAAAGAAAATTAAATTGCAGAAGAAAGGATAGCTTGATTAATGGAACATCAGGATGATTAAAAAGGAGGGAGGTAGTTAACACCTTTGGAGAAAGATTAGCAGGAATGAGGTGAACTCCCTGACTGCTGCCTGAATAGAAATGCCACTGTTCCTTCCAGGCAGTTGGTTTTAAAGTTTGGGTAGAGCAAGAATCAAAGGGCAGGATGGTACAACTGCACTGCTGTAACCCTCCTGCATCTCCCTCTGGCCTTCCTACAAGTTTTTATACCTTTTTTACTGAATCCAGTAGTAAGCACTTGATTTCAATAGTAACTTGAAACAGGTTTATTATTTCCTTTTTTATATCTTAGTGGTTGCTTTTTAAAATGTAACTGAATATTCCCCACTGTTACTTCTATTATAAGTAGAGCACTTGATTACCTTCTGGATTCTAGAGATGACAATATGTTTCCTTTGCTCAGAGGTTGCACTTTTTCAGTTAAATGGCTCTTGCAGTGACAGCATTTGCTTATCTGCTGGCTCTTGGGACTGGATCAAAGAAGGAAAGGGAGGCTTAGGCACCACTAACTTTCAAAAAACCCTGCCTCACTTTGTCCATGACCAAGTTTCTGCTGCTGAACATGTACACAGCCACTGTGTTTTGACAGCACAGAACAACTGATCACATAGTTCCACCTAAGACCTGCAGGGAATCACCAACAAGGAACACAATCTTATTTCACATTATGCTCCCATATGGCAGTTTCTTAGCTATGTAACGGCTTGTTTAGTCACTTTCTCACAGTTTACAATCCTGCTGCACAAGCAGTGTGAACATGCAAGTGCCCACATAGCTACTGAGCATGTGTGGTAGGCTACACTCTGGCCCAGCAGGTATGCAGCTCCATCTGCATGTACCTGACCAAGCATAAAGCCTGAGAATACAACTAAGCAAAAAACCATGACTGGTAACCCTTTCTGGCAAACAGAAGCAAAATTATTAATATGCATTAGGAGGAAGGCTTAAGCTAATTTTATGTATTAAGATATGCAAGCTATATGCTATATTAAAAAAGTGAAAACATGTATCCTTTGGAAACTATTCTTGAAAGATCCAGTCACTGATCCAAGATTCAGAACTCAGATGAAGGAGTCGGAAACCCCAAACAAAACTTCATGGTGTAATGAACCAGTGACATCATGTTCATTATATCTTGGGGTACTGAGCATATTGTATTGCTTTTAACTAACAACAGTAAACAAATTGTAACTGGTAAGAGCTTAATACATTTGTTATTAGTTCAGGAGTAACCATGTCTTAGTCTTGGAAGGAATACCCTGTACAGGGCCCAAATTAACATTACTAAATGTAACATAACTGTGTAAATGTCAAAAAATGACACTTACTTACCATGTCAAGTAAAGTTGGCTTCTGCCCTAGATATTTCCTCACCTGCAGTGCACATGCTGGTAGATAAGCTCTGAATGTGTCTAACCTCTCATAGTCATGGCTGAAGAAGATACTTCCCCTTTTAGTGGATAGTTCAGTGGTTAGACGAGGATGTGTGAGGTCAAGGTTCAAGTTCATTCTTTGTCTGAAGTGTTTAGCCCACACCTTTCAGATGAATGATTTAATCATTAACGGCCTTGAAGTATGGGACAATTAGCATGTGTTTTATTTAGATGCTAGCTAGCATGACCAAAAGATAGAGCAGCCACATGACAACCCTTAAGATCAAGGCCCGCCGCACCAAGGCCCCTGTCCCGCCGGAGCTTAGCAACGGGTTCGCACCTCTTGCAGCCCCAGCAGAGCCCACGCAGTTGCCAGCTCCCGCAGGCAACCCAGGCTCGACCGCAGCTACTGGCCCCGCTCTCCCCAAGACAAAGCGTAAGGTGTTTGTTGTGGGAGACTCCATCCTGCAGGGCACTGAGGGGGCAATCTGCCGCCCCGACCCCTTAGCCTGGGAAGTCTGCTGCTTCCCGGCGGCCCGCATCCGAGACATTGCGGAGAGGATCCCGCAGCTCCTCCGGCCCACAGACCACTACCCCATGCTCCTTATTCATGTGGGCACCAATGACACGGCTCGGAGCACCCCCAGCCGGGTCATGAGGCGCTACAGGGAGTTGGGAGTGGGGCTTAGGGGTCTGGGAGCTCAGGTGGTGTTTTCCTCAATCCTCCCAGTCTCGGGCTATGGGCTGAGGAGGGAGAGGAGGATCCATGTGGTGAACCAAAGACTGCGGCGCTGGTGTTATCGGGAAGGCTTTGGCTTCCATGAGCACAGCCCGCTCTTTGGAGAGAGAGGCAGCGAGCTGCTGGGAAGAGATGGCCTCCACCTCTCTCCCCTGGGGAGGAGGCTCTTCTCAGCCAGGCTGGCTGATGCTCCACCGGGCTTTAAACTAAGCCCGCTGGGGGATGGGGGGACTACTGCCCCTGCTGGCCCGCTGAACGGCCCTTGCAAAGCCAGCGGACCAAGGCACTTAAGGGGGCACTTAAGGGAGCCCACCCCTGCCCCAGCCCTGGCACAATCTGTGGGCAAGGCAAGAGCCCCCAAGGGCACACTTGCCTGCCTGTACACTAATGCCAGGAGCCTGGGCAACAAGCAGGACGAGCTCGTCCTCCTGCTCAGTGCAAAGAAATATGATGTCATTGGGATAACGGAGACCTGGTGGGACTCCACCCATGACTGGACCACGGGTATAGAGGGCTATACCCTGTACAGGAGGGATCGTGTTGACAAAAGGGGCGGGGGTGTAGCTCTTTATGTGAAGGAAAGCTACATGTCCCTGCAAGCTGATGTTGGCGACCGGCATGGCCAGCTAGAGACCCTCTGGGTAAAAATTCGTGGGGAATTCGGCACAGGGGACACAATGGTGGGAGTCTACTACAGACCTCCCACTCAAAGTCCCGAGCTTGACCAGGAGTTCGCCCGGGAACTGACTGAGGCCGCTTGCTCCAGGACCTTGGTTGTCATGGGTGACTTCAATTACCCGGACATCTCATGGGAAGATCACTCAGCTAAATCTGAGCGGGCGCAAAGCTTTCTCTCGTGTGTGCATGACCTCTACCTGACTCAAGAAGTCTGTGGGCCAATGAAAGGCAAAGCGCTGCTTGACCTGGTACTGGCTACGGGGGACGACCTAATCGGCGACCTAGTGATTGATGGGAAGTTGGGTGACAGCGACCACGAGCTGATCACCTTCACCATCCGCCGTAAAGCTGGCAAGTCAGTCAGCAACACAGAAGTCCTTGACTTCCGAAAAGCCGACTTTGATAAGCTCAAGAGGCTAGTCGGTCAGGCCCTCAGGGACCATGACCCCAGGGAGATGGGAGTTCAAGAAGAGTGGTTGCTTCTCAAGGAAGCGATCCTCAGTGCACAAGCTAAATCTATTGCAACACGGAGGAAAGGCAGCAAGAAGGCACAGCAGCCCCCCTGGCTCTCCAGAGACCTAGCGGACCTACTGTGGCTAAAAAGGAAAGCCTACAAAGGATGGAGGATGGGATTCACCTCCAAGGAGGATTACTCCGTGCTGGTCCGGTCCTCCAGGGACCAAACCAGGAAAGCCAAGGCTGCAACTGAACTCCAACTAGCTTCAGGCATCAAGGACAACAAAAAGTCCTTTTTCAGATATGTGGGGAGCTGGAGGAAAAGCAAGGGCAACGTTGGACGCCTGCTAAACCAGATGGGGCAACTGACAACTGACGCCCAGGAAAAAGCCAACCTATTAAATAGGTACTTTGCGTCAGTCTTTCATCAGTCCCATGGGACGCCCATGCCTGCTATGGGACAGGGAAATCTGGGTGAGGGGGATCCCCTACCCTCCATCAATGCTGACCTCGTGAAGGAACACCTTGAGAAGCTGGATACCTTCAAGTCAGCCAGCCCTGACAATCTGCACCCCAGGGTACTCGAGCTGGCGAGCATCATAGCCCAGCCCCTGGCACGGATCTTTGAAAACTCCTGGCGCTCTGGTGTAGTGCCCGAAGACTGGAAGAAGGCCAATGTGGTGCCGATCTTCAAGAAAGGGAGGAGAGTGGATCTGGCTAACTACAGGCCCATTAGCCTAACTTCTATCCTGGGGAAGATCTTAGAAAAGTTTATTAAGGAGGCCATCCTTGAGGGACTGGCCCAGGCTAACATTCTAAGGGACAGCCAGCAAGGGTTTGTTGCGGGTAGGTCTTGTTTGACCAATCTCATTTCCTTCTATGACCAGGTGACCTATCACCTGGACAAGGGAGAAGAGATTGATGTCATATATCTTGACTTCAAAAAAGCTTTTGATCTGGTATCCCATGATCACCTCTTGGCAAAACTGGCCAGTTGTGGCCTTGGCTCCACCACGATCCGCTGGCTGGGAAATTGGCGTCGTGGTCGGACCCAGAGGGTTGTGATTGATGGCAGTCACTCATCATGGTGCCCTGTGACCAGTGGGGTCCCTCAAGGCTCTGTCCTGGGACCCATCCTGTTCAACATCTTCATTAATGATGTGGACATTGGAGTCAGGAGTGGACTGGCCAAGTTCGCTGATGACACCAAACTTTGGGGCAAAGCATCCACGCCAGAAGATAGGCGGGTGATCCAGGCTGACCTAGACAAGCTCAGCAAATGGGCAGATGAGAACCTGATGGTGTTTAACACCGATAAATGCAAGGTTCTCCACCTTGGGAGGAAAAACCTGCAGCACCCTTATAGGCTCGGCAGTGCTACGTTGGTTAGCACTACAGAAGAAAGAGACTTGGGGGTCATCATTGACCACAAGATGAACAGGAGCCTGCAATGTGATGCTGCAGCTAGTAAAGCGACCAAAATGCTGGCGTGCATCCATAGATGCTTCTCGAGCAAATCCCGGGATGTCATTCTCCCCTTGTACTCGGCCTTGGTGAGGCTACAGCTGGAGTACTGCGTCCAGTTTTGGGCTCCACAATTCAAAAAGGATATGGAGAAGCTTGAGAGAGTCCAGAGGAGAGCCACGCGCATGATCAGAGGTCAGGAAAACAGATCTTACGATGACAGGCTGAGAGCCATGGGACTCTTTAGCCTGGAAAAGCGCAGGCTCAGGGGTGATCTGATGGCCATGTATAAGTTTATCAGGGGTGACCACCAGGATCTGGGGGAACGTCTGTTCACCAGAGCGCCCCAAGGGATGACGAGGTCGAACGGTCACAAACTCCTGCAAGACCGTTTCAGGCTGGACATAAGGAAGAATGTCTTTACTGTCCGAGCCCCCAAGGTCTGGAACAGTCTGCCAGCGGAGGTGGTTCAAGCACCTACATTGAACACCTTCAAGAGTAAATTGGATGCTTATCTTGCTGGGATCCTATGACCCCAGCTGACTTCCTGCCCTTTGGGCGGGGGGCTGGACTCGATGATCTCCCGAGGTCCCTTCCAGCCCTAATGTCTATGAAATCTATGAAATCTATGAAATCATTTCTCAAGATGGGTCTCTGCAGTGACAGCAGGTGGAAGCACAGGGAATCAAGCCACAAGAGGATAATTCCTTCCCCTGCTGCGCAGGACTGAAGCTAGTTGGAGCTTCAGGTGAGGCCCCAGGGCTGGGGTCAACAATCAACTGACAGGCAGTCCCAACCCCTCACCTAAGGAACTAGAACTGGTTCCAGTCTAGTGAGGAGGCTGGGACTGACCATCAGCTAATGGCACTGAAATCTCAAATGGGGTCCAGTGAGATCCCAACAATCAGCTGATCTCAGCCCTGGGACCAGAGCCGACCCCAGGGGGATGCGTTGCCTGGAGCAAATCAGCCTGTACAGCCCCCTGCCACTTAACACTGCATGGGGCTGTGGTACCCCTGCACAGGGGGTGGTGGTGGTCTCTGTGCTTTCTGTGGCATGGGGCTGAGTTGCCAGCTCCAGGCGGGCTCTGTGGGAGGAGCCACAGCTGCTTTGCCTGGCTCTGCGCAGCCTCCCTAAAGTGCGGGGCCCACGGTGGTTGCCCCAATTCACTGTACCCTAGGCACAGCTCTGCCTGGGACCCATAAAAGCCAGTTCCAGACTCCCTTGCAGTCCTGGGCCTGGGACCAACAATCAATGAATTGTGGACCTTAGGGCTGGGGCTGTAGTTCAACATTAGCTTAACATGGTCCATTACAGAACTATTGAAATGTTGACTCATAGTTAGCGTCCCATTGGCCAGCTGCCAGCAGGAAGATCTCAGGTACACACTGACTTTATAGAAACGGGAGACTCCTCCCTAGCTTGCTCCTGTGGCCATACGGCTGAGGGCAAGCAAAACTCAGGGGCATCTGAACCCAAGGCCCGGGCTTGGGCCTGTATGTAGGATGCCCACCAAAGGATTTGGAAACATTTGAAAGCCCCAGATCAGGGTAGAAGGTGTTTGCCTGTGGTAGGGCCACTTATGGTTCTGGACTGACTCATGGATTTGGAATTGATTTGGCTTGGAATATGGAAAATTTATATTAAAAAAATTCTGTTGAAACTAACACTTTCATGATTTAGGCTAGTGAGAGTGTGAGCGGGGCTCTATAATTGTGCTATGGGCACTGCCTCATTTCCAGTCACTGCTCAAGCCCTAACCCTGCTGTTGGCATTCCTATTGGCTTTCTGAGTAGCTTTGTGGTTATTGTGGATCCCACTCCTAGATACCTATCTCTGCTCACTCAGCATGGATGATAAATTCTGCTAAAGAGGTAACACCCAGAAGTTGTAATTGGGATACTGAGTCCTGTGCTGCCCAGCTTCCCCAGATAATCTGTCCCTTGGTGATGAGCTAGTGAAACACAGCGATGGCAGATGCTGGTGGGCCAGAGGGCAGAGGCAGTGCTCATACATCAGGAGTTGCCCCTGGGCCATCAAGTTCCCTTCCCCCTGCAGGTGACACCCTTTCCCATAACCTGAACATCCCTTCTTCCTACTAAAAACACACAGTAGCTGTAGTGCCCTGTCCCCCTGGCACAGGCCTGAGCTTCAGGCTACCAGTTTGCAGCTAGCTCTGCCACTGGCTGGAGAAGCTGCAAGTGGCCGGCGACACTTTCACTTGCCTGAGGGTGGGTGGGGAAGTGGGAGAGGTGCAGGGCTATTAGCTGGTGGGCCCCTTCCCGGCAGGGTGGAAGCGGCACGGGGTCGTCGCGACACAGAGGGCTAGGAGGGAGGGGGCGAGGGTCCACCCCAGCCCCCCTCGGGCTCGCTGCCAGCAGGCGGCAGGCAGGCCTCCCGAGGGGCGGCCGCGGCCAGGAGCCGGCTCCGTGCTCGCCGCTACCGGCGCTCTCGCGGTTTGCTGAAGCCTGACCCGCCCCTGCGGCAGGAGCCGGCGGCTTCCTAGCGCTGCCCCGCCGGACAGGCTCCTCCCCCCTTCCCGCAGCCCACGGCCCGCCGGACACCAACACGCACCTTCCCCCCGGCCCGGCCGCCTCCCCGCGCTGCGGCAGCCCGCGAGAGGCGGCAGCGGGGCAGTGCCGCTCCGGCCTCTCCCGGCGCCACTTCCACGTGTGCCGCCGGCAGCGGGAAGCCCGCGGGGCCGGCTGTAGCCGAACCGCTCCCGCGCCGCCCGCAAGACCCAGCCCAACGCGGACCAGCTCCTAGGCGCGGGCGGGGAGGAACCAACGGGAGGCAGGAAGCCCTGTGCCCAGGCCAGGAACGCGGAGGGGGGCGAGAAGGGGGGGTGTATTGCTGCCGGTCCCTGGAAGCTGTGGGGAGCCTGGATCCCGACACACAGCCCGTCCTCCTGGCAGCCGCCTCCACCTTCCCGGCCCCAACAGCAGGGATCCTTGAAGACGCCACGCTGCGTGACTATGGCGGGCACCGGCCCCCGCTCCCTCCCCGCCGGCCCCAGGGGCCCTAAGGGAGAAGAGGGGGGCAGGGAGCGGGACCTCCCGTGGCCAAAGCGGGGCAGGCAGGCCTGTCGGCAGCCCCGAGCCCCGGGGAAGGGTCACAGTCGCTGACCGCCGCCCCTGGCGAGGAGCGGGGACCCGGACGAGCTGCAGCCGCAGAGCCCACGCACTTCCCGGGGGCTCCCGCAGGGCCCACCGCCCGGCCCAGGCAAGGAGCCCTCCGGGCGCTTTGGTCTGCTTGAGTCTGCGCTTCTCGTTAGCAGCGGAGCAGTTTAATTGTTCTGTTGCCACGTGCGCAGCAGCGGTCGCCTGGAGTCCTTGCCAAGCGGAGCCAGACGGTTCTGTCCCTGCCAAGGGCCGAGAGGCCGGGGCGGGACCGGGCGGCCAAAGCAAACATGTGGGGCCCTTTGTCCGCAGGGACTGGCTGCGAAAGACGCTTCGTATCCCGGGCCCTTGAGGCACCGGCCCCCGCGCTCCCTGGGCCAGCGTGGAGCGATGAGCCTCGAGCCCTCGCAGCAAGTAACCTGAGTCCGGGCCCGGCCCCGGCCCCGCAGCTATCGGGCTGCTCCGCGCCTGCCCCTTCCTAGGCAGACAGCGGCCAGGCTGCTCCCGGGCTCCCCGCGCCGGGGGTTAACACAGCGCCGGAGGGGCGAGGCCGCGGGCGGGGAGGCTGGCGGCAAAGCCGGCGCGGGGCCGGACTCCTGGCGCTCGCCCCGCTGCTGCTGCTGCGTCCCGCTCATCTCCAGCCCAAGCCGGGCCTGCGGCTGCCTCCACGAGCTGCGACCCGGCCGGCCCCACGGGGCTGGTGCAAGGGGCAAAGGCCGCTCTGCCCCCTCCTCCTCTTCGGGTCCTGGAGGCCTAGTCCAACGCAGCTCGCGCCTCTCCCCCATTTCCCCGGTGGGAGGTGGGGACTGGCCGGGCCGTGAGAAGCCGGGAGCCCGACCCGGGCACCACATCAGGGGTAGCACCTACAGGCTGGCGAGCAGTCACTATCCCGGGGCACTGATTTGCCCTCCCTGCTTTTTCTCTCTTCGTGCCAGCAGGGAGGCCAGAGAGTCCTGCCTGAAACCCACCCTAGCCCAGCGGCTTTCCCTGGCCTTGTGCGTGAGGGATGGGGCTGGACAGTTCTTCAGGAGTCCCTGAGCGCAGTGTGAGGGCAGACAGTAGGGCTGTGCAAAATTTCACCAGCTATTTCATTTCAACACTGTTTCAACTTGTTTTGAGCTCGAAAAAGCCTTCCAACGAAAAGAGGCCAGTCAAAACAGCCAGGTGAGGGGAGAGCCACAGCTGTGCTCCCAGTGGTTGTGCAAGCCCATGTGGCTTAGCCCAGGGGGAAGTGCAGCCCTGGCTCTCCTGGCCTCCTCCCTGGGCTGTGCTCCCTGGCGCTGGCGAAGCCAGTCTGCCTGTCTCCCGACATCATGCTGAGCTCCAGCCGGCTCCACCAGCCCCATCCAGCTCAGCCGGGTAGCTGGAGGCAGGCAGAGCAGGGGCTGCACTTGGCCTCCTGCCACCAGGCTGAGGTTCGCTGGGCTGGGAGCCACTGGGTGCTGAGCCCAGTGGAGGGAGGCGGAGCGCTGCACCCAGCCTCCCTCCATCAGGCTGCAAGCCACTGGGACCCCAGCCTGGTGGAGGCGGGCTCAGTGCACCCCCAGGACAGCACCCTGCCTCCACCAGGCTGCAAGCCAGTGGGAACCCAGCCTGGTGCAGGTGGGCCCTTGCCCGCCTCCACCAGGCGGGTTCCCAGTGGCTTAAAGCCAGGTGCAGGCAGACAGGGCACATCCTGGGCTGCGCCGTGCCTGCCTGCACCGGGTTGGGTTCCCACTGGCTTGCAGCCTGCTGGAGGCGGGCAGGGCACAGCACCTTCCTCCACCTGGCTTGGTTCCCAGATGCTTGCAGCTCCATGGAACTAAGCCTGGTGGGGGGGAGCAGAGCGAAACACAACACTGGGGCTGCACTTGCCTCCCTTCACTGACTCAGGTCCCAGGGAGGCAGCAGCCTCCCGCCTGTACCCCTGGGAAGGCTGCGGGGCTCTGCCACACTCCTGCTCAGGGTGCCGGCCCTGATCTGTCTGTGAACAGAGGAGGCTACTCCTCCTCCAGTTTCATGCTTATTATTGCCTGGATGAAATGTCGAAACGTGCCCTTACCATAGCCCCTCAGGACTGGCCCTGCCTGTACTGACCACCTGCAGTCTTTGTCTGTAGAAATCCCCACTCCTGCCTCCATCATGCAGTGATTTCTTTAGGCCAGTGTTTCTCAAGCTGTGGGTCACAACCCAAAAGTGAGTCAAAAGAATATATGAAAGGGTCTTAAAAATGGATCAACAAACTTTAATAATTGATTTTCCTTTAAAGGAGAAAAACGTGGGATGCCATGGCTTTTCCCTTGCAGGCTGGTGGAGTTCCAACCTGCAAGGGGCTGCTTGGAGCTTCTTGCCCCCCCCCCCGCCTTTGCCCCACACACTGGGGGGCTGGGGCCTGGGGACAGCAGGTCCAGGGTGGGGGGCACTGGATTGGGACTAGCCATCCATGTTTACAAATGGGCCCTGGTACAAAACAGTGGAGAACCACTGCAGTTTAGGCAGAGTTGAGACAAGAAAGAAGGCTCAGATCCAGGTAGTTATTTCACTTAAGACTGGCTGGATTCTGCTAGGAATGAGGTCCCTTTGTGGACTGGACCCCAAGTGGTAGGACCCCAGTAGGACTGTGCAGAACAGCACTGTTCCGCTTTGACTTCCAGTTTGATGTTTCGATGGAAGAGTGTTTCATTTCGAGTTTTGTTTAGTTTTGAAAGCACTGTTGCATTTCATTTTCTCAAAACTGTTTTGCTGTTTCAGTGCTGTTTTGATATTTCGCCCACTCAGTGCCAGGAAGATCGGTGCTGCTGGCCCCTGCCAGCAACACCAGCTTCCTGTCATCCAGCAGGCAGATCAGGGAGCCCACACCCCCAGGAGGAGTCCAGCACAGCCCCCACAGCCTTCCTGGGGGTGCTGGCGAGCCCCTGATCTGCCTGATGGATGACAGAAGGCTGGTGCTACCAGCTGAGGCCAGCGGCAGCACTGATCTTCCTGGCATCTGGCAGGCAGACTGGGGATGCCTGCACCCCCGGAAGGGCTGCAGGGGCTGTGTCAGACTGCTCCCGGGGATGCAGGCCCCACATCTGCCTCCTGGATCACAAAAGGCTGGTGCTGCTCCCTGGGGCCAGTGGCAGGCAGGCCTGGGGCAAATCAGTTTGTGCGGGTGCAAGGGTGGGTCCCTGCATGAGCTGATTTGCCCCGGGCCCGCACCCTCCTTGGGCTGGCTCCAGTACAGGCTCAGAGCATATCAGCTCATGCTGGGACCCGCTGCCCCAGTCCCACAGCATGAGCCTCCTGTGATCTGGAAGGCAGATCAGGGGCCCACTACCCCCAGAAGGAGTCCAGCACAGCCCCCGCAGCACTCCTGGAGGTGCAGGCGAGCCCCCAATCTGCCTGCCAAATGGCAGGGGGCTGGTGCGGCCAGCTGGGGCCAGTGGCAGCATCGATCTTCCTGACATTGGGTGCGGGCTGTGCCCAGTGCTGTCCTGGGCAGCAGAAGCATCCTCCTGTGATCCGGCAGGCTGACTGGGGGCCCCCACACCCCCAGGAGGGCTGCAGGTCTCTTCCAACTCCTGCCAGGGGTGCAGGGGGCCCCAATTTGCCTACCAGATGACAGGAGGCTGGTGCTGTGGCCTGGGTGCAGCCCGTGCCTGGACGATTGGTGCTGCTGCTGGCCCTAGCTGGCGGCAGCAGCCTCCTGTCATCCAGCAGGCAGATCGGGGGGCTGCACCCCGGAGGAGTCTGGCACAGACCTGCAGCCTTCCTGGGGGCGCGGGCCCTTAGATCTGCCTGCTGTATGACAGGAGGCTGCTGCTGCTGGCTGGGACTGGCACTGAAGACAGGAAGCCTGGCTTCGAAACTGGAAATGTTTGTTTCAAGTGCCCTTGTTTTGTTTCAAAGCTGTGTTGAAGGCTTTTGTTTTATTTCGATTTCGCTGTTTCAAGCTCAAAATGTATCAAAACAGCTTCGAAACCAAACACTGGGTGAAATTTCACACAACACTAGTGCCCAGTGCTGTAGTCTCTGGTTCAGTCTCCACTCCTCACACAAGGCAGGGAAGGCTTTTTCCTGTCACCCGGTTCTGTTAGGAAGAGTTGGGGAGAACAGAGTCAGCCTCACAAACCGGGACTCTTGTCGTCCTTGGGGAAAAGCTGGAGCAGGAGGTGATGGAGCAAAAGGAGGGGGCAGCCTGGATCCTTCCACAAGTAGAGTCCAGGCCCCTCCTGCTGCAGCTGGGACAGACCCCTTGCCCCCTCCCAGGAGGGCTGCAGGTGGTGAGCCCGCATCCCAATCTTTCCTGGGCGGGAAAGGGTGACTGACGCAACCAAGGGCTATCTCCCTCTGCCTTCCTCTGTGACAGCTGGATGTTGGGGGAGCTGGAAAACAACTGCAGCTTTGATCCCAAATGACACTGGCCGGCCGGAGACGGCCCGTGTAGAGCGGGTGTCTGCTGGCGGACTGGGTCGAGTGCAGCCGTCACGAGGCTGCTGCCCCCTCTCCCCCCCGCGGGATGATCCCATCAGGAAACTATGGGCTGGCGGCGCTGCCGGCCACACGAGCGCACGCCCCGGCGCGCGAGCTGCTCTGCGGCAGCCCCTCCCCCTCCCCCTCCCGCGCCGCAGCCTCCTCCGCCAGGCTGGAGGAGAGCCGGGCAGGCTGGAGGAGCTGCTTCTGCCCATCCCCCTTCTGGCATGCACACGGGCTGCTGCTGCCTGCGGGGATTTCTACAGCTCCGAGGTTAATGCCTGGCAGCCGCGCTCGCAGCCCCCACGTGAGCGGCCCCGCGGCTCTGGATCTGGAGCCTGCTCTGTCTCAAAGACAACAGGCAGAACTGGAGCAACCCTGACGTTTCCTTCCCCCACCCCTCTTATTTTTTTCTGGGCAGCCGAAACCTGTTGTTTGCATCTTGCTTTTCTGCAGCACGCCCACGGAGCCGGGCTCCTGGGGTATTTCTGTAACCAGCTGCTGACATTCCGTCTCTTAGCAGGATAAATCCAGAAATCCCCAAATGAAGCTCACCTCCTGGAGCAAGTGCCCACATGTCCTGATTACCAAATCGGGTTCTGCTCCCTGAAACCTGCTCCCCTGCATACACCCACATTGTAATACGCCCCCGCACAGCAGATACAGATGCTTGATTTCATTAGGCTGGTAGCGAGGTCCGGTACGTTGCACTGCAGAGCTGCCCCCTGCTTTGCTTTAGGAGTGTGGGTTTTTAATTCCCACCATTGTCCATTTTTACCCAGCAAGGTTGGGGTCTGTCTGTCACTGGAAGTTTCCATCTTCGCCTATGGATGAGCTGGGGTGACGCTGCCTGAGATGGGGGCTGGATTAGCTGACCCCCGAGGTCCCTTACAGACCGGTTTTCCTATGATCCTGCGGGGGGGGGAGGGGATTCAGCTATGCCCACATTTTTTGCAGGCAGTTATTGTCCCGAGGGAACGGAAGGTTCTGTTGCTATGACAACGAGGGTTTAAATACAAGAGAGAAGTGAAAAAGATTTTCACCATAAATAGCCTCTCTTCAAGGAGATAGTGCGGGCTCTTAACAAAGACTCCAGAAATACCCACTGGAGGGTTTCCGTCTCCCCTCCCAGTCACAAATAGCCTGTCTTCCAGGGCACACGCCCTGGTGGCAGCCTCATGGCAGCAGCAGGCCATGAGGCTGAAATAAGAGCCCTTTGAAGGGGCTGCGGGTTCTCCTCCCTGGTGGGAACACCCCAAGGCAAGCTCCAGAGTGCCAGTGCCTGGCTGAGCTCTACCTCCAAGGGCAGTTGTGGCACTGCGGGGTGTGTGCAGCTGCCTTCCCCACAGGCCTGGCTCAGTGCACGCTTGGGACAGCCCTGTGGGGAGCAGCACTGCCAGTCCTCAGGTCGCCCTTGTGAGCTCAGTGCTTAGGCAAGGGGACAGATATGCCAGGGGTTCACTGCACTCCCTTTGCTGCTTCTGCAGAGCCTGATTAGACCAGAAGCAAGAAGGAGTGATCTGCTTTCTTATAGCAGCCAGGTCCCCCAGGCACAGAACATACCCTTCCCAGTCCCTGAAGGAAGCAGAGCAGGGGACTGGGGAGTGGAGTCCATCAGGCTCCTGAGGGAGGAGCATAGTGTGGACTAGAGCAAGAAAACACAAATCAGGCCTTAGAATGGGGGCAGGCAACCCCCAGCACAGGTGCCAGAGACTGGCACAAGAAGGCATTTTGCTTGACACCTGGGGTTGCTGGCAGGGAGGGGATGGGGCTGTGCTGACAAAAAAAGAATCAGGCTGCTGGCAGCTTCCCTGCTGGCAGCCCCGGCTCCCCAACGTCTCATAACTTGAGGTTGCAGTTGTCTTTGGCACTCTGCCCAAAAACCTTGCTGACTCCTGCCTTAGAAAGTCATTGAGATGGCTGCTTTGCAGCAGCAGTAGGCAGGAGGGGGAAGGGCTTAGAGAACTCTGCTCCTCGGACTACAGATCCCCTTGGCTACTCCCCAGCCAGCATACATACATACACGCTTGTGGTTCTGGGCAGGTGCCTGGGTCTCTCTCACAGGTCGGCTGGGTCACATGAGGTCTGTGGGTTTTCTTGGGCCTTGGGCACCAGCTGCCCTCCAGGGATGTTGCAGCATGCACGGGGGGGAGGGGAGACGCTGGAAGGATGAAGGTCTGATGGTTATTTCTGTAATAGGAGGCATCTACCCTGCGGACAGCCCACCCCTTCGCGGAGATGTGACAGGCTTTCTGCCTGGGTCTGCTTGGAGGCTGATCTCCTGCACTAAAAGAAGATGTCACTAGTCAGCATAGCGCTATGGTAATCAATAGGAAACCATTCAGATTAAATGGTAGGAGGTTTTAAACGGCACTTGAAGGGAATCGAGCAGAGCACCGCATTCAAGCTGGGTCAGAGGAGTGAATACCTATTGACATTCCATTTAATGCCCAGGCCCTGAGGAGCCGGGCTGGCTTCAGCAGGCAGACCAAACATGCTTCAGAAAGCTGCATGCTAGCCTGCAAGGGGAAGGGGCATTAAGCTCTGGGGCTGCGCTCCAGGGAGAGCAGCTGGACACCACAGGACCTGCTAGAACACAGCCACTAGCTGGGAGACCAAAACTTCTGCTTCAGGCTGCCAGAAGCCAGAGACTGCTCCCTACCCCTGCCCCATGGCCCCCTGCTACATGGCAGAAGGCTCTGGGAAGTCTAATAAAGGGGCATCAGCAAGTCTCTGATTGCACTCAAGGAGATGTGGGAGTGAGTGGAGGGTGGGGGTGATGACACTGAGGGCCCCTGTCATGCCTGGTAGGGTAGGGACCAAGAGAATTGCTCCCAGCTTATGCACTTGCTTCTCCTGCCCTTGAGGAACAGAAAGGCTCCCAGCTTTTAGCTGAAGAGGAAGCCCTCTTGCTCCAGTGTGAAGTTGCCACAGGTCTGCTGTCAGAATTGGGCGCAAGTGCAGGGCCGGGGAGAAACAGAGGAGTGGTGCAGGGAACTCATACAGCCAGTGAGGCTGTGGGGGAAGGGCTTCACAGGGAGTGAAGGGAAGCAGCTGGAGAGATCAACAGAGACTGAAAGGAGCCTGCTGCCTTTGCCAGCCCTGGCACTCAGCATTTCTCACAACTAAGGGATGACTACATAGAGAAGCATCCACCTCAGGACTGGTGGGCCCTCCGCAGGCTACTGGTTGTGATCCTTGGCATTTCAGGAGCCTCCCTGCCCCCCCAGCCCTGGAAACCATGCAGGCAAAATGCTCCAAGTCTGCATGCCCACACCAGCCACCCAACCCAAGCTGTCCCTCAGGAGCTGTCTCCAGAACTTAGTAAGAGCAGGAGGCTGTGGAGAGGAGAGCAGAGAATCAAGCTAGAATGAAAGGGCTCACCATGTACTGCCAAATGGAGGGTGCCCTGCACTGGGCATTGGGATTGGCAGGTTTGTCCCTAGTGTGACTGCGGATCATCCCAGGGGCTCAGTATCCCTGGCAGTAGGCCGGGGTGGGCTGCTCCTGTTTAAAGTGGAGGGCACCTCCTCATGGCAGGGCTGCCTGGCCAGAGACAGTGACACTGAGGATTCTGCAGCAATCTGGGGGCAGGTGCCAAAGGCAGCTCTGAGATTCCACAAAGGAAAAACATGACTCCTAGCAAGACCTTTCCAGTCTTCTCCTGGCTTGCAGGGCTTCGACCCCTGGCCTCTATCACTGACTGTGGTGTGGGGCTCCCTGAGTCAAGTAAGTCTGATGCTCTGTGGGTTTGCAGACATACCCAGAGGTCCTGGGCAGGGCTGTCCCGGGGCTTAGGAAATGCCCATGGCCAGAGCTGGTTTTTCGCAGTGTCAGTCCCCTGGGGTACAGGCTGTGGGGCGCAGAGCCCATGCACTTTGAGGATGGTTCCAGGCCCATGTGCAGCCCCACCCTGTGGGCACCCTGTGCAGCCGTGGTCCCTGCTGCTGCCAACCTCAGGGGATGGAGATGGGAGGGTCCTGATCATTGGGGTCAGTAGGTACGGGGGTCACCCACAACCCCTCCCCAAAGCTGCCAGTGCCAGCCCAGCTCAGGACAATTCATCCCACAGCAAATTGAATCTAGGCATCGTGAGGTTCCTTCTGAGTGGCAGGGCACCACAGCTGCCAGCGGAGGGAAAGGCTGGATGGAGCCTGTACTGACAGGCAGGGGTATCAGGACCTGGGTGCAAGGAGTCCTGGCAGTGTTGGTGGAGGGGAGCATGGGCCCTTGGCAGTGAAAACTGCTCATGGACTGGCAAGTCATGGAGCAGGGCAAGGACTCTCAGTTCACAGGGTGTGCTTTCCCACCTGTGGGCTGTTTGCCCTTCACCACTGTTCTATAGTATGTGCCTTCTTCCCTATGGTCTGCAGAAGAATCTGCATGTGCTGGGCTAAGCAACTCCAACCTTCAGGTCAAACAGGAGCAAACTTGTGTAGACAGACTCTGTGGTGACCAGGGTGATGGAACCCCTGTGCACAGGAGATCCCCCTTGGCATTCCCAGGACTGAGGGAGTACCAGAGAGCTCCCTCAGACTGGAGCCACCAGGCTGCATGGGTAATTTTTAGTTTCCATATTCCTTGTTATTGCTTTCCATGGGGTGAATGCACTCACTGAATACCAGACAATTCTGTTCTCTCTGCAGCTACTGGATGCACACAGCAGGTACAAGGAAATAGCGGCACACAAACTCTCTCTCTCAAGAACAAAATATGATCAGTTCAGAAGAAACCATTTTATTATTTTTTCCCAAAGAAAAAAAGCAATATAAATATTAGAGTATAAAACTTGCATGTAACACATTGACATTGGTCTATATGGGTATAAGAAGGATATAAGCATATATATAATATATAAGTATAATTCAATATTAGACACATTGAAAGGACAAGTGTGTTTCATTTCACATACACTTAGAGCACAGACCACAAGGAAAGAAGATACAGAGAAATTGAAAATACTGATGCCCACAAGTTAGTTACTGAGTTAAAAATAACACACCACTAATTACAACACTCTCTATACTACCTTGGATTGCTGATTAAAAGAAATATAAACACTACAATTCATCTACAGTACTTCTAGAAGGGTCACATAATAACTACATTAGTTTGTATAAGCCTTTCTATCTATGTAAACTCTTTCTAGTGCAGCCACCACAGGGGGTGCCTGGGATCAGTACAAAAAATCGTATGTAGACAAGGTCTTCCCATAGATGCGGCTTGCTTCTCTAGACATAGGGAGACAGAAATTGGCTAGTGAGGCATTAGTTAGTGCACAATGCTCTGCTGAATACTGCCAGGGCTGGGTTACTGACAAGCCAGGTAAGCATGCCAGCTGTCTACAGTTAACCTGAGGTGATCATAGAAGGCTAGATCTGCTCAGGTGAGTTCTGCATTAGAAGTTACAAAAAATTCATCGTGCTTATCTCTACATGTTTCTTCTTCATGCTACAGACACACCACGCCATTCTGCCTTCCTGGGTCAGTCACAGTTACTTCGATACGAAAAGATGGCCCAGTGCAAAGGGCACACACAACCTTTCTGGATTAAGTAGGGCCTAAGGGCATAATATAGCCTTCCTGGATGACTAAGTGTTTACAAGGACTTAATACCAAGCTGGCTATGTAGCAAGGGCACAATGCACTCTCTCTTCACTTTGTTTGGATCAGCAGTGAAAAGGGAGCACAGCTACAGGGGCACACAGTGAAGAGGCCCTGATAATTCTAGTCCATTAAATGTGGTTTAAAATCCCAATGCCAGGGGTATCAACAACAAAAGAAAGTTTGTTTGTTTCTTATTAAATCTAGCATATTTTGAGTCTCGGATGATCTCCTGGGTACAGTCAGAATCTGGGCTAGAGTGAATGAATGGTCCTGTAACAGCCTGAAAAGTATCAGAATCCTTCCTCATAGTCTCCTGACTGACAGCTTGTGAGCATCCCCAGGCTCACTGGCTTTGTAATCAGTGGCAAGGGCTAAGCTCCAGTTCTTGGATCCTTTATCTATGAGTCTGGTCCCCTGGCTCCAGCAAACCAACTGTCACTTACTTGGTATCCAGTTCTGAAGGCCAGTGAACTAAGCCTGTTCTTTGGCAACTCTGCACAGACATGAAATGTGTGGATTTCATCACTGCTGTAGGAGAAAGCAGTGACTCTTATTATTCAACCCTACTCCTAGATAGACATTGCTCAGTTTGCACTGAGTCTTGTTTATCTGATTGTGCATTTATATCATGCTGTATACACATGCAATGGCTTCTTTGGGTGTGGTGGAGTTAGTTACCTTACTGTAGACATGAAGTGAGTATTTTGCATGCAATGCAATGTACAGAAATGTGAAGCATTCTGTCTCTGTTCCCTATGAGTAGATCAGAGATTGCTCTCCAAATGCATCCATCTTTGATAAAGACATAGACTATTTCATTGCTTTGAGCCATAGCTCTCTGTGCTTACAGCAGGGGACTTTCTTAACTTTTAATTCCAAGAAAACATTTCCTGTACATATAAATATTTACTGCAATGAATTGTTGAGATGTATTTGTAGAGGCCTGTATAATCAATAGGACAGTATGTAGTGTGTACATCTCATAATTCGAATGGTGTGTTCTGCACTGTGGCCATTTCCACTGCAGTTCAATTGCATTTCCTGTCTCTCACATACCACGATTTTTGTTCCATATTTTAGGCCATCATTGGTCACATTTTTTAAAAAAATGAATGTTTAAAATGCACTTTAAGCTTGTTACTTTAAACTAGTGCAGTGTAAACACCTATTTTTTGAGAATAACAGGTAAACAGGAATTGAAGCACTCCCTACCAATTTCTTAACTAGGAACTTCAGGGGTAATCAAGGTGAAGTTTGCTAGAAGAAAGTTAAATATCAAAATATGGAGCATGAGCTATAATCTGGGAATGTTTTTTCCTCAGAAAAATGATCAGTGGTTTGTAAATAAAAAAAACTCCATGTTAAACTTATTTACACTGGACAATGCCAAGTACAAGCCTTGTAGTTTTCTCAGACCATTCTGGAGTGAACCAAATCCAAAGACATCTTTTAAAGACTTTACAGCCTTGCATATTAAATAACCCGAGTGATAGTACAAAATATGAGTTTGTATTAACAGGGCACTTGCTTTTTTGTTTCCAGATTGATTTATATCATGAGGGCTAACAGTAAGATCCCTACTCCTAGCTCTGACAATGACATGCATTCATAATAGTCCCTACTTTTCCAATGCAAAATTCACATTCACCCTCCATCCTAGGTTGTGATTTGGGGGAGTGCCGGAGGGGTCTGCCCTGTAGGTCTAACCTGCTGATCGTCTCCTGTCAATTTTACTTTTTTTCCTTCTTCCCTGACTTCTTCTTGTTTCCTCCTGAAGATCCCGAGCTCTTTGCATCTCGTTTACCTGAGGAGTTGGAGAGAGTGGCAGTGCTGCCAGGGATGTACACATTCTGTCTGTAGTCTGGGACATGCTGCAGTGTGAACTGGGGGCCATACCTTGCACTGAGGCCCATAGTGCCAGTTCCCCCACCAAGAGTGGAGTTCCCATCAGCAGCTTCTACATGGGACACAGAAGAGAAGAAGACAACAGGAAAATAATTATAACATTAATATCATCAACAGTAGAATTTTAACTAAGTAAGTATTCTTGAGGACCCAGTACAAATCTAAGGTCTTATACAACAGGTGCTGTGCAAATAGCATTTGTCCCAAAGAGTTTGCAGTCTATGTAGATAAGAAAGACAATGTCACCAAGGGTATTAGAACCAGAGTAAGGCATTTAACCCAGAGCTCCTGAGTGCCAGTCCTATCAAAGGTTTAATCACAAGATTATCTATAAATTATGGAAAATTGAAATATGTTATAAGACAATGAAGGGGAGTTTAATACATAAAGGGCACATCTACACAAGATTCTTTACTGTGGTAATCTAATGCACAGTAAAGCATCAGCATCTACACATGCACAGGATTTACTGCACAGTAAATTAGGCAAATGTACCATTTGCTAGTACCAACAAATACAGGTATTAGATTAACGGCACATTAGCTACTGCTCATTAGCACGCATGTAGACAGAGTGAGAGCAATTTGCTCCCAGTCAGTCTAGGCAGCAGGGGGACACAGAAAAGGCAGTGGGAAAGGGAGTGAGGAGGGGGAACTGTTCCTGCTCCATTGTGGAGCTTGGGATTGCAGCCTGGCCTGGCGACACTGCCTTGGGGCAATGCTCCATAGCCAAGTGGCAGCAGCATCCTGAGTTCTCCCTTCGTTTTTCTTGCTGAGGGGATGGGGGGAGCTCTCTGTTCCTGCAGTGTTGGGCTGGGGACACAGAGCTTCCCCATTCTCTTAGCCCTACCAATGCCTGCACAAGCACACACTCCAGTCAGTTCCTGCTCTCTGCCCATGCCTGGGGGGAGCTGGGAGCTGAGCAGCACTAGGATGGGGTAGAGGGAGTTGCAGAGGGGCAGGGGGAGGAGGAGGGCAGGAGAGTAAGCAGCACCGGAATTGGGGAGAGATGCATCTCCCCCTGGTCCCAGCACTGCTTATCTCCCATGTCTCACCCCACCCCAGTCCCCGTGCTGCTCAGCTTCCACCTGCCCCAAGGCATGGGTTTGGGAGCAGAAGCCAACTGGAGCATGTGCTGTGCAGGCAGTGGCAGGGCTGAGGTGATGAGGAAGCTCTCTGTCCCCAACCCAGTACTGAAGAGATAGAGAGCTCCTCTTCCTGTCCCCTCAGCAAGCAAAGTGAGGGGAGAGCTCAGGGCACTGCTGCTGCTCAGCCATGGGGCATTGCCCCAAGCCAGTGCCATCAAACCAAGCTGTCCCCTTCTCCAGGACAGCTCCCCACAACTTCCAAAAGCTCAGGCCTGACCCCTGTACCCGCTGCCAGCCAGAGGCTGGCATCAGGGGAGCCTGGAGGTTCCCCTAGCTGCTGCAGGGGGGCAGAGTAGGGCAGGGGCACAGGAGCAGCTCTGGACTCAACTTCACCCATTGGGCACATCCACACATGCAAGCAGATGCACTTGCAGCAGCTCAAATAGAAGCACTGCAAATTTGAGCAGGGGCTTTTTGCCCAGACATACACTTTGGTATGGGACAAACTGTGTCACTTGGGGCAAAATAACCCTGCCTGGCTCCTCTCAGATCTGCAGCCAGGGGGAGCTACATGCTGTCCCCAGCAGTATATAAAGCTGTCCTGTCCTGGCCCCATCAGTACAAAAACCTGCCCTGTCAAGTAGGTCAGGGCTACTCACTCTCAGGAGCTTCTGGGGCCCAGCTAATTGGTACCTGGGGACACTACCCCTTGTGCCAGCTGGATTGATGAAGCATCCCTGAGAGGTCCCTGCACCTTTTATCCACTGCAGCAGTCTGCCAGTGGGGGCTGCTGCCTGGCTGTGACCTGCTGTGTGCCTGCCAGACCAGATGGGGACTACACAGCCAGTAGAAGCATCTGCCCCTCTGGGCCAACTGCCAGTGGGCTGTGACTGCAAAATTGGCCTTTGTGTGGCACTGCTGCCATGTGTGCCCCCTGCCTGGCCATCTGGGTAGCTATTGCCCAGAAGATGGTCCCAGTGTGGTGACCTGCTTTGAACTGTCAAAGCATGTCAGCCACCTCCAGCTGGGTCCAAGGTGCCAGATCTGAGCAGGCTCCTCTGCCTGGGTCCTGCAACTTGCCTCCCTAGCAGGAATTCTGGTGTTCCCTATTTGGAAACCGAAAAATCCCTGATAAAAACATCCCAAAGTCACTGTGTAAAATACCCTGAAACACATGTTCCTCCAGAATTAAAACAAAGAGAGTGAGAGACAGCAATCAGTTGGGCAATGTTTTATTGATATATCTACAATGTTAAAGCAATTTGGAAGCCTACTAGTGTCTCTATCATCATAATAAGATTAATTCTAAATACCTATATATTTTGCTGTTTGCCTTGGGTTTTCTAACCATAGAGCAGTTACAGCTCCCTGTGACCCTTTCACTAACCAGGATGTAGGGACAGCTGCCCCTGTAGCCACAGCTCCTGGCAGCAGGTCTTATCCTGTCTGGCAGCTGCGCATGCAGGGTGTGTCCTGAGGGCATGTGGGGTTTGCAGGAGGAGGGTGGGAAGGGGGGTGGGGGGACATTGGTGGTTGTGGGGGGCTGTGGGGTGTGTGGGTAAGCATGGGTAGATTGTGGGGGGGACTGTGTGGAGGGGCTGCTCAGGAGGGGTGGGTCCCCTGCCCCCTGCAGGGCACAGCCCCTCCTGCACAGCTCACAGACTGCTCCTTGTAGGGCTACAGCCCCCCCACAGGGACTACAGTGCCTGAACAGGGGTTACAGCCCCCCCCAAGAGGGGCCACATGGCCCCCACAGTGGCTACCACCCCCCGTTGCTGCCCTGCCTGGCCCACATCACCCACTGGCTCGTGAAGCCTCTCCCTGATGGCTGCCCCATCCAGCCCCACCCCCTGCTTGTACCCACAGCCCCCCTGATGGCTTCCCCACCCTCTGCCCACTCCCTTAGACACCCCAATGGCTGCCCTGCACAGCCCCATCTCCTGCTTGCACCCTCAGCCCCTGATGGCTGCCCCCGCCAGTCCCAGCCTCCTGGCACTTAAAAAAAAAAAAAGTCTCACCCTCATCGGCAATAGCAGGGGCTGTGGAGCCACATGGCAGAGCCGTCCCATGCCCAGCATGGGGCAGCAGGACAGCAGCAGGGCCAGGTCCTGGCCACCTGGCACCTGCACTGCCACTGCCCCATCGCTGGAGTCGGCAAGGTGCCATGCTGTGCAGGGTGGGGCGCTCTGCCATGAGGCCCCAGTGACCCAAATGACAGCTGCTACTGCTGGTGAGTGTGGGGCTTTTTTTTTTTTAATTGCTGGGATGCTGGGGCCAGGCAGGGCAGTGACTGGGGCGGGGGAAATCGGGGGAGCAGGTCGCAAATGGGGCCAGGCAGGGCAGGGATCAGGGGTGGGGCTCAGGGGACAGGCAGGGGATGGGGCCAGGTGAGGCAGTGACTGGCAGTGAGGCAGTGACTTGGAGGGTTTGGGGGGCAGGCAGAGGATGGGGCTAGGCAGGGCAGCCATTGCTGCAAGACACAAGTGAGTGCTCATGTGGATGTGCCCATTGAGGGCAAATTTGCTCCTGATATGGGCACATGTGTAGCTGTTTTCCCAGGCACAGTTTACTGTGCCTCATTTTAATGCACAGTAACATTAAGGTACATTAATTGCACATGTAGACATACCCAAAGAGGACCGGATCTGTCCCAAGACTCTTGGTAGAAAAGAGGTTATTCTAATTAGAGAACTTAATGGAAATATTTTGAGCCTCTACCCTGGGAGTAAAATTAATTTCTCTGGAAATAAAGTGACAACTTTCTAACTCAAATTATCAACGTTTTAAGTTACAGAGAGATAATGGAATCAGTCAGTTTAGTACAGGCCTGTTCTTATGTGAGTTAGAGGAACAGAGCTTAAAAGGTATGTAGGACAATAGTTTCAGCCTCTAACAGTTCAGATCCTTATTTCCTCTTCTTCCCCTCTAAATATTCCAGAAGAGAGAAGCAGCAGCAGTTAGTTGCTGGCATTAGATCAGTAATTTAGTGCACCTTGTCTTGTTTTCTTTAAAGAAACAAACAAAAAAAGAGCAAAATGTGCATATGACTAAGTAGGATAATGGGTTTGTTCTTCTGCTATAGAGATGTTGTTGGTGAGAGGACCTTATCAAACCAGTTCTCACTCAAGGAGGCTGGAACAAGTTCACCCATGGCAACTGGGCATGTTCAATCTGAGCCAAATGGGGACAAGTGTGTTGCACCCTAAACACTAGCTTTCCTAGCTGAGATTCAACAGCCAAATGAAACACATTGGCTGAAGCTGAGAGAAACACATACAAGAACTCAAGGATGGGTCAGAGGTTTCCTTTCACATATAAAAACTTGCATACAAGAACTCAAATAAGCAAGAATGGGTCAGTGGTTTCCTTTCTTTTTTTTTTCATATTGCCCTGATCTTTTATCTGTAGGGGATAGGATTCACCTATATAGTAAGATCTTTGTTAACCAGGTGAAGTACAGGCAGTCCTCGACTTACAGTATTTCGAGTTACAACATTTTACACTTACAACGTTTATAAATTGACACCCTGTTTCAACTTATGATGTCAGTTTCAACTTTACAATGCTTGATCGGATGCAACACCATGCCAGTGAACAAGTTCGTTGCATCACTCATCTCCCTGGAGAACATCTATCCAAACTTCCTTGGACACTTTCTTTAAGAAAGCAGACAAGACTCCAGAAAAACCTGCAGCCAAGTCTCCTCAGAAGACTCCAGTCAAGAACCCTTCACAAAGTCTAACCAAGAGCCTTTCAAAAAGCCCAGCAAAGTCACCTCAAAGAAATCTTTCCATATCAATATGATTGCTATTTACAATATAGCTACATTAACGTAGCTATATTACTCATCTATAATTGATGGAGTACAAAATTCTGGGGTATTTTTGGTGAAAAAATAGGGTATTGGGCCTTGGTTCAGGAACCAATTCCACATTTATAACATTGTTTCTTATGAGAAAATTGGTTCTGACTTAAGACACAGTTTTCAGGAACCAATTGTATCGTAAGTCCAAGGACTGCCTGTACTTCGATTTACATTCTTTTTAAAGGGTACCAAACCCTTCTGTAATTTAAAAAGCTGGCTTTTAGCATTCCAATTAAATTTACAGATCTTAAAGGGCCAACATTGGAATACCCAACTTAACTCTTAAAGCAGAGACTAAAGTCAATGCATTCAGTCATCTAGGTCTCAGAAAGACAATGAGAGTTGCATGACATACATACACAAAGGGTGCATCTACATGCGATGCTTTACTGTTTAGTAGAGATAATTACTGAGCAGTAAGCATCTGTGTCCATTTACTGTGCAGATGCTTACTGCACAGTAAATGGCTCTAATCATGAGTAAATTTGCTACCTGCAAATGCAAGTAGCAAATTTACTTGAGATTAGTAACTGCACAGTAGTGCATGTGTAGACCTCTGATTGGGAGAAACTGTGCTCCCAGAAAGCCTGATAGTAGGTAGCAGGGGGCAGGAAATTGCTCCCTGCCCCGGGGAGCTGCCGGCTGCCAGGGTGCAAGGACAATGTCCCCCTGCCTCGGTAGCAGGGAGCTCCAACACCTGCTCTGTAGTCATGGGGTCAGTGCTGGGAGGTCCTTATCTCCCAGCACGAGCCCCATAGTTGGGGGATCCAGGCTGGGAGATCCTTCTCTCTCAATGCCAGCTCTGTGGTCATGGAGCTGGTTCTGCGAGATAAGGATCTACTAGCCTGGGTCCTGTGACTGTGAGGCTTGAGCTGGGAGACAAGGATCACCCATCCCAGGCACCACAATATGCTCCTGGATCCCAGAGTGGGGGCTGGAAGGTCCCTGCTGGCAGGGGCTAGGGAGCCTGTTTCCTGCCCAGGTCCATGATCGCAGAGCAGGACGGTGAACAGGCTCTCCAGTATGTTCCCCATTTAGCTCCATGATTACAGAGCTGAGCTGGGAACAGGTTCTCCAGCACCCATCCCATGATCATGGAGGTGGGGCTAGGAATTATTCCAGTCAGGGACAGGTCTTAGCCCTGTGCCCTGACCTGGCAATCAAAATCCTGGGCTTGGAAAGAGCTGCAGGGGTGGGGCAGGTTCCAGGTCCCAGCCCTATCTGCCACTGGGGCAGCTAGCAGCAAGCCCCCTGCTGGGCAGGGAATCCCTGTCCAGTCAGGGCCTCTTGCTAGCTGCCCCACCAATAGATCAGGGCACGGGGCTGGGACCTGCCCTTCCCACACTGGCAATGTGTAGGGGGTGCTTGTGGGTGCACATGTATCCCCTGAATGTGGTGGTGCACCCCCTGCAAAAAGGCACCACCAACACTGTCCGTGGCGCCTGTGGGCAGTTGCCACTCAGCACCCCCCGTTGCTGCCGACACCACCAGTGGCATCTGCGGGCAGTCCGTGATTGCCGCTGGCCATTGCCAACACTGTCAGTGGCATCTGTGGATGGTTGCCGACTGCCGGTTGGTGCTCGCCACCTCCTCTCCCCTGCTGCTGACAGCACCACGGCCGCCTGTGAGAGCTCCCTGCTTGCTGCCGCCAAGCTCCCGGCACCAACAGCACTGCTGCCCCGTGCGGGACCTTGCTGTGACCCCACCATGACCCCCCGCCTCTGGGGGCACATGGGGTTCATGCCCTCCCCTGCAGCTATTTTCAACTCCTCTGCCCCTGACTGGGGACCTGGGACAGGAGCTCCCAGTTGCTGGAGCAGGGGGACATTGTCCCTGCCCCAGCAGCAGGCAGGGAGCAATGTCCCAGCCTCCACCAGGAGACAGCTGTCTCCTTGCCAGGTGCTCCCTGCCAGCCCCTGGGCTAGCACCCAGGGGGAACCTATAGCTGCTGGCTGGTGCAGGGGCCTGGTGCAGGGCCAGTGGGGGCAGAAGTAGATCACTGCCAGGAGCAGCAAATCTGCTCCCAAGACCTTCCATGTAATAGACACCTGCCCAGGAGTGTTTACTCACAAGCTGTTTATTTGCAAGTAAACTACTTCCAAATCAAATGAATGTGTAGACACCCCCAAAGTATACTACAGAGACTCTCTTGTGGTTTATGATTATTTTTGAATCCCAGAGGGAATTTATGACTAAACTCTCTTTCATTTTGTATGCTTAAGTGGTACATATGCAGCTACATAATTGCAATTGTTGGTATTTATGCACCATTTGGGATTCTATTTCATTCTGGGGTGAAATAAATTGTTCTGCATGTGTACCTGCCAGAAGTAAAATGGAGAAAGATGGCTCTCTTACCTCAATAGCCTAGTGGGTAGGACACTTGCCCAGGTGGTAAAAGATCCAGATTCTAGGCTTCCCCCAACCCAGAACAGGCTTGAACCTTTCATTTTTACCAAAAAACTAGTCACCAGGCCATCAGCTAGGTATTGCCCCAAGCCCTCTCTAGCTCTCTTGAAGCTTTGCCTACATGCATCCTGCATTTAAAAGTCTTCAGGTAAATGGATAAGGAGCAATGGGAAAGTTTCTGCCCCATTGGGAGCAGGAGTACCGGTCAGAACCTTTTTTTCGCTACCCTAAATCTGGGTTGTGACCCCCGGCCCCACCGTTGACTCACTCACTCATGCTCAGCAACACCAGCAGAGCCCAGGCCAGGCTGGGATCGCAGTTGGGGGCCAGCGGTGGCGAGAGCTGCACAGACTGTGTGCTGGGAGAGCCCCATAGGTGGGAGAGGCAGAGCAAGAGGTGGACCACCCGCAACCCTGATTTGGGTCACGACTTGAGGTTGGGAGCCACTGGTCTAAAACCTGGCTCTCCTGTGCCCTGGCTAAAAGGTGGAAAGCCTCTCTCTTCTTCCCTGCCATCATGGGTTTTGCCCAACTAATATTTTGGGAGTTGCCTGGTGTTATATGCACACCTGAGTGATTTGATTTCTTTGGGCAGCTGCCCAGGTGCTCAGCAGATGCTGAGTAGGCTCACATGGACAGTGTGGAATTGCAAATTGTGCATAAGTGCTGAAAGCTGCAGTTCCACAGTCACATACATGGCATTTAGGCACATAAAGTATGATAGGATTTATCCCTTAGCATTTTGGGATATTTGGTTACTGATTTATTCTATTATGGACTTTTGGCTACTGATCTATTCTCTTATGGACTTGTGTCTAGATAGATTAGATGATTAGCATTGCTTTTAGGAATTTACATAGGGGGCACATGCATTTTAATTTTATTTATTGCTAATTCTCCAAGCTTAGTTTTATTGTTCACTCCTTGGAGAGTGTTTAAACATCTTCCACCTTCTTATTTGAAATGTACTCAGAGTTCAGTTAATTGTTATTCTCAACAACAGTTAATGCACCAATTCATTTATACACCCTCAGGGTAAACTGAACACTTTACACATATTTATGTCCATACTTTACTGCAAACAAAAGAAGAGCCTGTAACTTTGGTTTTTATTTTGTCCAGCAGTGGGGGTGGAGATGCTATAATGTTGCTGAGAGAAAGTATTCCAGTGACTCACTGAAAATGTGAAGTGTAACAAGAAGAAGGAATAGCCTGTAATCAGCATGCAGAACAGCTCTGGTAAGGAAGGAGCCTGTGAAATTCACAGGTTGCCAGAGAAGCTAGTTTCCCCAAAGTAAGAATTATCAGAGAACTGAATGGACTGCCTCTAGTATCACCAGATTATGACTGAAGAGAAGGGAGACCAAGAAAACACAGGGGCATAATTCAGCATTGAGCTGCTGTTCTTCAGGCAAAGAATTTCAAATGCTGGTAATACATTTTAATTAAGATTCATGTTCAGAGAGGCATTACTTGCCAGGACTGCACCAAAAGCAGTTGTTTCTTTTCCTTCCCTTTATACTTTATGGCTCTGAGGCTTTGGCAGTAGCCGGCACACAGGAGCAGCAGCTAAAACTTACCGCTGTTGAGGGGAAATGTAACCTATTTTTTTGCTGTGGACATGTATCTGAGTGGGCAAAAAACCCTCCTGTTTTTGGTGTAAAAAATAGAGTGACATCTCCCCCCCAACGGCAGCAAATCTTGCTTCCACTCCATAGGACTACATTTCCCAGAATGCCATTCACTCACTAAGCAGACAAGGTTCTTTAGGTGAATCTGATCTCTTTCATTAGACCAAATTAAATAGTTGGAAAAAAAATATGTTTTCTCTTTTTTTAGCAAGCTATTGTGTTTTAAAATCCATTGTCAGGCTGAGGAAGAGAGGCTTCCTGATGAAGGGTTTTTAAACCCAAAAGCTTGCTAAAATTTTTTTTTTTAAATTCCCAACTATGTAAGTTGGTCTAATAAAAGATACCAGATTCACCTAAAGAACCTTGTCTGCCTATGTCCTTAGACCAACATGGCTACAACCTACACCCTTTCACTCACTAACACACTCCTGCTTGCTGCCAGGGCTGAAGGGAAAGTGCAAGGAAAAGTGGGAATAGGGTAATGGGAGGATGAAGCACCCCCATTCCACTCCTCCTCTACTCCATTCTTCCCACCCCTGCTTCCCCACTCCCTGATTATGCAGTGCTCAGGGTTGGTTCCCCACTCACCATAGCCACTGACTCCATGGGTGTTCTAAGGCTCAAGTATCCACTGAAAAAAATTAGCAGGTGCTCAGCACCCATGAGCCATGTTGGGTGAGCCAGGCTGAAGTAACGCACCGCCTCTTCCGGGCACGCGTGGGGATCGGTGCAGGAACACACGCACAAAAAAACACCCACTAGCAAAAAACAAAGTCGGCACTTATGCCACCCACCCATCCTTATGGTACTGTTCACATTCAGACTTTATCAATAACAACCTAAGTCAGCTGCAGGTTGTGATATCATTATAGGAAGGTACATGTCTAGCTTCACACTTCATGACACTCCTTCAAGGTAACCTTCCCGTACACAGTCAATTAATCTAAATGGTCTTAGGGTTCTTTTGGCAAAGTGAGATGAAGAAAACTATGCTATTTTAAATGAGACAACCAACTCCTGTCTCCGTTTTTCCTATAATCTGAGCTCAAACTGGCTAATACAACAAGCTTCAGCAGTTTATCCCCTGAACACTTCACACTGTGGCTCTAGGAGGGCTGTCAGCAAAACCAAATGTAGAGATTATTATTTAACCGGTTTCAATACATCTTAGAAAGCCAAGATGCTGCCTGCAGACAGTAGTGTCTGCCCCACTACTCTGGCCCCCCATGCATGGCGGTCTCTGACTTGGTTTCTACCATTAGAATTGAAGCACTTTTTCTTCCACTGCACATCTACCTGCATCAATTCAAATAGTTTAAAAGTCCAAATTATTTTTAAATGAGCATCCCTACCATTAGATACCATCAGACATCCAGCCTTTAGTGATGCTTTAAGACTCATCTTGTGTATTCCTCTGCCTCCGAAGATGGGTGTTTCTCTTCAGACTTTTCAATTATTTAAGACTTGTAAAAGCAATGTGTAAATGAAAGCATTTCAGTTGGCTAGCAAGCTTACTCCATATGGATGTCACAGCACCATGGGTGAGGGACTGGTTTCTGGAGCTGCCTGCCTCCCTTCCCCCCACACAAACTGGAGGTGCCATATGCTCAGGGAAGAGAAAATACCAAAAGAAAGCAGGACATTTCTGAAATGCTGTTACAGTCAGAAAAGAGGCTCTCTAAAAATGGCATTTGCTTATGCTGTACTGGTTTAGATTTGTTGCCTTCTCTGGAAGAGATTACTTTTTTATTGCTGCTCCCTCATGTTAGCCTTGCAAAGCCCACCCAGCTAGTGAGAAGGAGCAGGAGGCTATCCTACTTCACCGTCATCGATATATTTGATCAGTTTTAGTTGCTGAAACCTTAGACTGGATAACTGCCTGAACCATGAAGAAGCCTCCAAAGAGGAGCAAAAGAGCAGAACTCCAGGGCTGGACCCAGACATGTAGGCACATGCTAATTTGCAGCACTGGAGCAAAATTTGCTACTGGGATTTCCTGGTAACAAACAAACAAAAACTTGGAAGAAAAGTGGCACAATGCATTCCGAAGTGCCAGGTAGGGCTGCCTTGAGATGGGGGAAAACGCAGCCCTGGGCCCCCCTGTCTCTGCATGCCTCAGTACAGGGGCTCCACTGTGGAGCCCCCATGCTAAGGCATGTGGAGCCTCTATCTCAAGGCACACTGTACCCCAGCCAGCCGCTCAGGTGGCTGGGGCACAGCATGCCTTGAGAGGAGGGAGCAGCAATCCCTTATAGCTGGCTGTAGAGGCTGCTTGCCAGCTCTCTACACTAGGACACCATGTGACCCAGCCAGCACGCCCCCTGCAGCACATGGAACACCCTGACAGTGTGTCCCATTGAAAGTGCACGAGCAGGAATGTGCACTCCAGCACAAAGTAGCAGCACAAATTTGTGCCAGTACTGTTTGTGCTGCTCTAAATGTGTGCCCCTGCTCATGTATATGCAGCCCAGGAGGCTGACCCTGCAACTGTGGGGCAGCTTCCAGTCAACAGTAGAGACATTTTGGGAGCAGGGGAAGGGGCCTCAAAGCCAGACTACAGAGCTACAGACTACTTTTGCTAAATTCCACTAGATTAATTTAACTCTTGGCAGCAGTTAAGCTTCTTTTTTAGGCTGCCTATAGACATGTTCGTTTGCATTCTAATTAGAGTGCATCAGAGAAGATGTGATTAATCAAGTCTGCTCCATTTCCTGCTTAGAATGCTCCAGTGTCACCTCACTATCATGTATATGAAACCCCTCACATTTCAAAATGGTGGCATGGGTGCTTTAAATAAACTTCATCAAATGAGCTTTAGATAAGGTGCCCCTGCATCCATTTTGAAATACCTGGGGGGCTTAATACATGTGACGATGAGACATTTTAATTAGAGCAGCTGTCTGGGAACTGCTGTAATTAAAATGCCTCCCCCCGCACCTCCAAGCATGTGTATAGGCAGCTTTGGAGGGGCCGCATGAACAACAACAGTGCTGCTCCCAGCCCAGCTGCCACCACTGCCACTGCTGCTGTCCAGGGCTCAAGCCTTGGTGTAATGCCTCTGCCTGTGAGCATGAAATTCCTAGTGTACTGATACTTTTGTTTGTGTTGTCCTGCAGCTACTGACCGGCAGCCTTGAACAGGGCCCAGAGGGAGTCAGTGCAAATAAACTGTACAGACTCCCAAGCAGATTGAATCTACACAGCATGGCCAATTTACTGCTCTGTCACCTCCTGCATGGAAGAGGGGATTCTGTAGAAGCCTAAGCAAGAGGAGGGGCATACCCCTGTAGAGGTATCACCCTTCCCCTTCTGACCTAGAAGATGGCAGATTATGCACAGTACAAGAAGCCCTCTTTCCACACTGGCTTTCATCCAGCATAGCATCTACACATATGCTTAATGCTAAGCATGTGGATAGTGCTGCTAAAGTAAATGGGACTCTAGCATGTTTAAATGGCACACACCAGATGCATCTACACATTCATTAATGCACTTTTGCTACTGCACATTAAATTTAGTACCTCTAATGTGAGGTATTAACTAAAGGAGCATTAGGCTCCCCTAATGTGCAGTAGCAAAAACTATGTTTTGGAAGGTTAAGGAAAGATGGAAAGTTATTTTTGTTTCAAAATTTCTGTTAAATTTTATTTTAAAATACTTAAAAATAATCAAAATGTTCAAATGTGAACTAATATTTCTGACTTTTTGAATCCAAAGTGAATTAGAATAAACTGAAAATTAAAAAAACTCAAAACTGTGCTGGCCCCGAGCAATTCTCCCCAGTGCCAGAATTGCCAGTGAATTGAAAAATCCATTAATCGTGGACTTTACTCTGAATTCCACGTACTTTGGTGAGAACAGGAACTCCTACTCCTAGTCTCCAGCCAAATGCCAAATAAAGAGAGATGGAGGTAGGCGGTCCTGGCCCTTACCTGTTAACAAAGTAATACTCAGAGACAGCATTTTGCTTTGCACCAAAGGATGGAACAGATCTCAGAAGCTTGTGCTTGTTCAAGGGGTCTAAGCCATCACTGCAGGACATTATGACCAAGTCCAATGGCAAAAAAGACACAATCCAGTTTATCATGTGCAGCAGAGGAGATTTGCCAAAACAAGGTTGTTTGCTCTTAGGGGGCACATCTACACATTAATGTGTCTGAATAAATTCCAGTGCAGTTCACAAAGGACTTTATTGCTCCCATGTGCAGTGTTTACATGGACTGCTGGACACTAAGCCAGAGCAGTGCAACTGCAGCTAGCAAGGGGCCCTAGGGATCAGCCTGCCAGCCTGGGGCTACTCCAACCCAGCCCAATGTGCTACAGAGGGGTTTGCTGGGGCACAAGGGAAGCACCCTTGTGTTCATCCAGCCTGTCAGCAGAATATGCAATATGCATTGCAGCAGAGTAAATAACTCCACTGTAGGATAGTACTTGTGGCTGGCCCTACTATCCTACAGCAGAGTTAATTAGTTTACTCTATCCTAATAGCACTGCACGTGTAGACAGTGATGTTTTACTGCTGAGCTAATTACTCAACTCTGCAGTAAACATCTTGTGTAGATGTGTCCAGTTACATGTAAACTGATGCACAGTTTGGAAATACTTCACTTGGCTTTAAAATTGTAGGGACTGCATGGATGGCATTTAGGAAAATAATCATTTTATTTTTAAAGCAAGGAAATTTGATCCGGAGTCAGTGAGCTATGGTAACCATATGGTCCCCCTGCGGCAATCTTTACAGGGTCTTTTTTCAGAACAGAACCACATTTTTACATGGTTTCATTTCTTAAAAATATACAAAAGCAAACAAATCTAATGCCCAGAACCCTCATTTCTTTAACTGACTGCAGCAGCTGTTTGCTTGGGCTGCACTGTGTCTGCACAGAGGCTTTCAGAGTGACAAAGTTCAGACTAAGGCAGCTCTCCAAAGAAGCAAGGCCAATTTTAAACCACAGTCTCAGAATTGTTCTCTTAAGAATGTAAAAAAAATATACTAAGCATTTTAGTCTGCACATTATGGTTATGCTGAGTTTTTTTTCTCCCTATTTTAAAATGAATGGCAGTGTTTTATGGCTCTTCTTTTATTTCTAGTTTTACAATTTAGAGGGAGAAGACTTGATGATGTTTGTAAAAAAAGACATTATGTAAAATAGGTAGCCTCTATCTTCAATTGTATGTTTTAATGCCTTTTGTTTCCTCAATAAAAATGAAACCAGATTATACAGCAACAAAAGTACATCTGTAGTTTCTATCGCTCTCACAAAAAATAGCCACTAATGTAAAACAAAACAAAAAATAAAACCAAAACCAGAACCAAACAATCCTCCACAACAGAAATACTTGAAAGATGTTGTACACCCCTGAAACATGGAATACGCCAAATTTTGGCCAATTTTGGATTTTAAACTTTATTGGAGAACAAGGAAGTTTTTTTACATCTCTGCCTGCCATCTGACACCTCCAGGGAAGGAATTCTACCTGATCAACACATCAAAGAGCTACTCAACACAGCTGACAAAGACACTCTCATGGACGCAGAGGGACAGCCTTGCATTTTCAGCTCCCTCTGTGCAAAAATGAAATTTATTTCCTACCTATGGGGACTTTTTACCATCTTGTATCATCTACACTTTTCCCAGGGCCTGATGAAGAGACTTTGATCCTGAAAGCTTTCAGAAAAGGACAATTTTCTTGCCATTTTCCAGCTGGTCTAATAAAAGGTATCATTTTGGAACCAAGATTCTAGTTTTTTTATGAAAGATGTTGAGGCAGATTTTCAGTCATGCATCAGCCTTCCTTTGTCAGCAATATAAATGTGCCTGCACTTCAGTATTTGCAATGAATTAACAACTAGAATAATGCTGAGATATATGAGTAGGGACCAAGGATTAAGTCTATCCATGACAAATTAGATACAAAAGTAGGTACAAAAATACTCCCGTAAAAAAAGGAGGTTTTGTTTTGTAAATGTAGACCTTTATTGAAATATGTATGCATCTCTCTCTCCACTTCAGATAAAATGCACACATACACACACAAGTATATATGTGGGAATAGACTGCACACCAACCTTATATCTTCTTCTGAAGTACTCTGTGCTAGTTTGATTCCAGGAAAGACAGGTGAGAATGGCAATTCTTGTTTCCCTACTACTGTGATTTTGCCCTATTTCTAGCCACATCCACATCTACCAACCTTGCTTCTTCCATCAAAGTCCCAATGCAAATTTATCCTCTTGCATGTGCTCACTCCTACCCTGAGGGTCTTCAAAAGGAGGCTAGATAATCACCTAGCTGGGGTCGTTTCACCCCAGCATTCTTTCTTGCCCATGGCAGGGGTCGGACTTGACGATCGGCTCAGGTCCCTTCCGACCCTACAAACTATGAAACTATGGATGCATTGAATCAGGCACTGAATTTGTTCTTTTTGGGATCAAGCTTACTATCCAGCTATAAATACACATTTTTTAAAAGACAAAAGGCACCCCAAGCCCTGGGTCTTCTATTCAGTAGCACTATTTTATGAATCATACTCCCTTTTCTTTAGCGTGTAGTAGTTATAATTTGGTTGCTGAAGACACTCAGTTGTCAGGCTATTGCCCTACAACACAATGGAAGCATAATGATTATCTCATACCAGCTGTGTTAATCATGCCTGATTCACATCTCTTTTGCATGCTTATACAGTAGTGAATGGTATTCAAACAGTATCTTCTTAGAAGTACTTTAGAAATTATTGCAGTCTGCCCAGTCAGTGTAAACTATGGATAGTTCCAGTGCAAAAGTTCTGAACGCATTCACATTAAATGTCTGTATTATTAAAAATGTTGCAATTAGCTTATGATTAATAGATACTGACCATTTGCTGATGCCATGATCATGGCTTGAAGCATTTCAGTATCAAACTGGTTGTTTGGCCAAGCTCCACCTTCTTCTCCATTCTGTGAGCTAAGGAGAAACAAAACAAACACAGAATTACCACTGCACAAGGACAGAAACCGGAGCAGGGCCTGGGTTGGATGATAGGGATTTTATCAGCAAGTATAAAGCACAAAACAATGTTGATTCTTATAAGCACACCTATCAATAAAGCACAGTGGAGCTAAGGCATTTTCCAAGTTCTGTCTTTTTTGGGGTTTCTCAAGAAAAACAATCATTAAGCACCTGTTTTTTAAAGGTAGTTCACTGCCTCCAAATGTAGGTAAGATCCTAGGGTGGAATTCAATTTCCTTTTGTGCATCTAGCTTTCTAAATGTGTGAGTGGAATTTCTGGCACTTACATGGAGGTTGTGAACCTACTTGTAACTGTCTTATAGTTTTTAGCAAAGACTTTATATTATTTTCTCTTTTTGTGTAACTGCCGCGCGGCACTCTCACATTTATGTAACCTTGAAGTAGACTGTTAATCAAAATGAACGCTTTGTACTTCTCTCCACTGGCATTAAGCTACACATGCGCATTCTGTAAATTTCATTTCTTATCTAAAAGTGTCATTTTTGCAGAAATGAAACTTATGTAGAAAATCTGCCTAGCAATAATTATGTAAAAGAAAATTATCCTATCTGTATACTATAGTTAGTGTCATAGAGGCAGTCCAACAAACATTTATAAAAGAGGCAAAAAAGCAGGAAGCAGCAGAGACGACAACTGGAAAACTCTGTGGGCCTGATCACCCCGCAGACCGGTTCTCAGCCTCCCCGCCTGGGCGTATCCCAGCGAAGATAAAGGCCTCAGAAATCCGACAACTGACAACGATTCACTGTGTTACAGTATTGCTTTGTGTTTCCCAATTATGAGCCGTTGACCAGTTCTGGGACTTAAGGAGCCGGCAGCCGCACCTAGCTTTGGACTTGTTCCACTGTTGGAACGCAAGGGCTGGCTCTGGAACCTCGTGAACCAACGGACACCCTATAGAGTATCCCATTCATGAGCTGTTGACCAGTTCTGGGACTACGGAGCCGGCAGCTGCTGGCTCTGGAACCCCGTGAACCAACAGACCCCTTTAGTATCCGGCATACTGTAACTGAAGAAACATCGGAGACTCCGCTTCTCGACTGCCTCTCATCGTAGCTTAGACAGCATACCTACGCTCGCTATACTTGTATTTACTGCAACTTCGTTCCAACCGGCCTCCCCTCTTACTTGTAAGAGGGTGAAGCCAGGTGAGTGAATAAATCTTTTAATTTTACTCTATATCTACTCTGTAATAACTTTTATGACTAACATTCCATATCAATGAGCCGTTGACCAGTTCTGGGACTTAAGGAGTCGGCAGCCGCACCTAGCTTTGGACTTGTTCCACTGTTGGAACGCAAGGGCTGGCTCTGGAACCTCGTGAACCAACGGACACCCGATAGATTAAGAGACACTAACTACTTACTCTAAGTCGTCTACTTGTGCCAACTCGGCGAACCTCGAGGGCGGCTAAGAGCTACCTCAATCCCGCCCCACAAGCCGCGCGCTTGCACAACTCCGCAAAGCCCGCGGCTCCCCTAAGCGGTGCCGGAGCCGCTAGCCCGGCATTTCGCCACATGGCGTCACGAACAGGATCCCAAGTAGACGATCAGGCCATGCTAGTCTGCATGTGTCCCTGGCGACTGGGACACCGTTCACCCCCATTAACCTCTGATGATCTTTGGAATCATCTTGCTTATCATGCGGCAGGCGATAGTGACCCTAAGACTCAAATCTCTGGTCGCATTTGGGTGAACGAACCAGGAAGTAGAATCTGGACATGCTCACTAGCTGCTGCTGCTCTGGGGTGTGTAATGGCCGCCCCCAAAGTCATATTTTCCCCAACAAATGCAGGGGGAAACGGAGCCCTTGCAGGTATTCTCCCTTCTAAAGGAGATGCGTCACCGGCCAGTGAAGAACAAGCCTCTATTCTAGGGCTCCTTCATAATGTCATAGGAAAGCACCCCCCCGGCCAAATTAACCCCCAGCGAATACCTGAAACTGGGAAGGCCTATGATAGTTTAGTCCGCCGCCGCCACGAACTAGAAGCCGAGAGGGGAGCCAAGAAAAGACTCTTTAACAAAACAGAAATAATTCCCAGTAGCGTGACAGAAGTTTTGTTGCGACACTTCATAAATGCTGTAGGAGCTATAGGAGACTTAGAGTCGCAGCTCCACACTGCATGCCGCAATGCCACAGAACTAGCAGCCGCAAAGGCATCAAGCATGCTGACCAACCCAGAAGAGAGCCCTGAGTGCTTAAAGGAAGCGAAGTTACTTCCATGCCTTCCCCCAACTACTCCAACTGCTCCAGAATATACACTAACTGAATATAAGGAACCACCTCCGTATTCAGAGCCTAACCCTCCAGTTAACACCGCCGCAAAGCTC
Source organism: Crocodylus siamensis (assembly GCF_052110815.1). Lineage (NCBI taxonomy): Eukaryota > Metazoa > Chordata > Crocodylia > Crocodylidae > Crocodylus > Crocodylus siamensis. Next base: position 38,152,113 of record NC_143404.1, on the reverse strand, counting down.
CTCTACCCCCCAGTCGTTGCTATTGTTCCGCCAGCAGCAGCCGCCGTTCCGCCAGCCGTCATCCCGCCAGTCACCGCCACCGCTCCGCCAGCCGCCGTCCCGCCGCCAGTCGCCGCTCCGCCAGCCGCCGTCCCGCCGCCAGCCGCCGTTGCCGCTCCACCAGCCGCCGTCCCGCCACCAGCCGCCGTTGCCGCTCCACCAGCCGCCGTCCCGCCAGCCGCCGTTGCCGCTCCACCAGCCGTCGCCGCGCCGCCAGCCGCCACCGCACCACTAGCCACTGTCGTTACTACAGAACTTAACCCTCCTGCTACTACTACCACGCTAATATCGTCAATTTATCCACCATTGCCATCGACAACTCCGCCATTAGCCGTCTTACCAGTTGCCACCCGAAAAACTACCTTACCAGCTGTTACTCGAAGAGCTGCCTTGCCTGTTACCACCCAGACTCGAAAAGTTATTACTGAAGAAGATGAAGAGGAGGATGACACACTTCCATTTTCTAGAGACGAAGGGGAGCAAGAGGAGGGCGAAAGGGGAGAAGGAGAAGAAAGTATAAAAGAAGAAAACGAGGGTGAGAGCAACCAACGGCATACAGAAAATAACAAAACTAAGGGAAAGTCTCGCGACCCCATGAAAACAGAACGTACAACCATCGTCTTCAGAACGCGCAACCGAAGCGAGTTACGAGAACTCTATTTGGATACACGAATCGGCCCAGATGAAACCCCCGCCATCTGGTTAGGCCGTCTCGTAGTCGTACATGCTATGGAGACACTGGACAAGACAGAAGCGCGATATTTAATGCAACAATCCCAGTGGAGTGGAGAAATCTGCGTGAATACCGAAATTCTAGATGTAGAAGACTTACCAGTGTTATCACCGGCTGCCCTAGCTGTCGGGGCACTTCTCAACTGTCCCCATAGAATCCATGACGGACTCTCTACTCTAGTTGAACAACCAAGAGCTTTGTCACTTATTTATGCCATGATAGGCTGCTCTTTCCTGCGATGGGATCCTAGAGAAAACCAAATTGGCAGCGCAGATTTCAGGACCACTATAGACAAGTGGCCACATAAGTACCTACCAGATCCTAGTAAAGTCCCAATTACCCTAGAGGGAGTAGAAGAAGCATACCAAGTTTATGGAGCCGGGTTTGGGCAAGCAGCTCGCCTAGTAATGATTACTGCTGTTGGCAAGCCTAGCAGTACTGTTCTTCATTTACAACACCAACTAGACTCCCCTGCCAGTCAAACATTAAAACGATTTGCTCTACTCGCAGAACTGCAGTCTTTTTCACCCACCGGAGTTGTATCTCAGTCGTCTTCTCCATTTCCCCCAGCAGCCCTTACAACTCAACCAGTATGGACACAGCCCTCGATTCAACAGCCAAGTCATCCCTCCGCTCATAATTTGCCACAACAACCACCAGCCCAAGGACCACCTACTCGAACGCCATTAGAGCAAGCAAGATTCGGCTTCCTATTGGGGCGATCCGGGCTAGATAAAGCGACTCTCCGAAAGTTATCAGAGGGAGAGCAACTAACCCTCGCCATCAAACTAGGATGGGATCCTAACCGCCAGTCAAAGCCAAAAAATGAGTAGAAGCCGCCGAGGCAGTTAACCTCGGTGGCGAACCTCAACAACTGCATGATCAACGCCCCTATGCAACTATTTACATCAAAAGCAACTCATCCGATAAAGGCCCTCTAGGCCTCAAGATGGCAATAGCAATTAAGTTCCTCCTAGACACCGGAGCACAAATTTCAGTCATCCAACTATCTACCCCCCACACCCCGCTTAAAAAAAGAATCCACGTACAAGGCCTAAACTCCGTCGCCAGTGTCACGTTAGGCCGTTGTGTACAGCACCCAACAGGAAAGTCGTTCGTAGCAGCGATAGGAGATGTCAACCTACTCGGTGTCTCAGAGATCCTCAAATTTAATCTCAAGCCTACACTTTTACAAGCATTTCCAGTTGAACCCTGTAAAACATCGAGCATCGCACCCCATACGCCGAAAGTCATCAATCACCTGTCGTGGCGCTACACGCCCATCCCTACAAAGTCACATCTTCGAGAGTCACTCCAGAAGCTTCTCAATGAACTACAAGAAGCAGGCCGTATTTCCAAAATTTCACATGCTAAGTTTCTATCACCTGCCTGGGGCATTGCAAAACCCGGAAGCCCTAACGAAGCTCGACTCGTAGTTGACTATCGTCGTGCCAACAAGCAAGTAGAACCTTTATCGCAACCCAGCCTTAAGACGCTACCACAGACTTTAAGTGAAATGATAGCCTACCAGGCAACCCCCTGGTTTGGAAGTACCTTAGACCTCAAAAACATGTTCTTCTCTATCCCTATTATCGATGACGTCGGGATACTTAACATGTGTGTAAATGGACAAATGTTTAAATGGAACGTCTGTCCCCAAGGGTACTGCAATTCACCAGCAGTAGCCACGGCAGCCATCAACACTACCCTTGAAGCCTTCTCTACGTCTGAGGATGTTCGCATCTGGAGTTACGTTGACGACATTGCTATCATGGGCAGAACTCCAGAAGTAGTAACCCAGACTACAGCAAAGTTAATACATCATTTACAAGCCCATCAATGGACTGTAAACATGCAAAAATCTCAACTCACCGCAAAGCCACACATTTCCTTCCTTGGCGAAGTATTTGATCATAACACTCGCAAAGCAACAACGCATACAACTCCAACCATCCCCTGGATCAAAGGTACTACCCCAACGAAAAAAGAAATTCAACAATTTCTAGGCCAGCTGAACTGGCACAGAGCGCATGTACCAACAAGTCAACTAGAAGTCATCGCATGTCTACATCAGCAACTACGCGTTAAAACTGATACTTGAAGCATATGGGACCCCACTCACGACTATGATAAGTTACAAGAACTCTTAGAAGCCACCTCAACTACAGTTCTCCACAGCGTCAGCCCCAATGAGTCTATAACTGTCGCCCTCGGACATACAAGTCAAATACTTTGGGCAACCGGCACTACCAACGATAACAAGCTAGTATTTTCAACTTATAAAGCCATGCAACCGTCCCAACTTCGGTATGGAGTCACAGGAACCCTCTTACTAGCATCTCAGCTCGCTACAGTTGCCTATCCCAGCATCTCTATAACCACCGGAACCCTCATCGGATCAGGCGTCACACTACTTCCACTCCTAATTCCCGACCGACCAGACCCAACTTTTCATGGCTTAAGTACCACCTGGCAAGAATTAGTACAAGTCTTCCATTTTCACTTCCACCACTGGAAGACGAAAGACGCGCCAGCAAGTTCAACACCTTCCCTCCCTCACCAAAACCTCCTACTAATGTATGGCACCATCCTGCCTGCCTGGATAGCGTCAGATGGAAGTACAGCCCATGGTGGAGCACATGGATTCTTCTGTAGCCCATGCCAATACATTGAAGTAGAACCTGCAGCCCCACCTCCAAACGCACAACTGGAAGAACTCCTCGCATTCAAAGGAGCCCTCCAACACTGCCTAGATGCTCATAATGTCCGTGAACCTGTCCCTGTAATAGCTGTTGACTCCCAATATATCTACAAAATATTAACTGGACAAGCACAAGCCACAGAAAACCAACTCTTGTGGAATGATATCTTTGCCATATTGCCTCAATTTAAAACAATACCTCTGTTACAACACACCCGCTCACACCGACCAGACACTAACCCAGTCCACGCCCACATCGACACCGTGTTACAAGATGCAGAGAAGCGTGCAGAGGCCATCAAGAAAACAGCAAATAGACCACAACAAGTTGCAGCAGCCATCCTCACTAAGACAGATGTCAATAATCAACACTTAGTGCAATGGCTACATGAGTTCTGGGGCCATATCAGCCCCAACAAAGCTCATCTCAAATGGAAGCGAGTAACTGCTGAAACGCCACCATTTACCATCACACTTAAAGATTGGAAGGCACGAAGTCAAACCTGCTATATATGTAATAAAGTCAAGACTATGCCTACCGCATCGGCCAAACAAGCATATGACCCAAAGTACTTTTCCCCAGGAAAGACGTGGCAAGTTGATCTCATGGGACCACTCCCTGGAGTCAAACGTCAGGCTAAGGCATTAGTCCTAGTCGATCTAGGCACCAGACAATTGCAATGCATCCCGCTTACGAAGACCACCGCTAAAACCGTCTGTTCTGCACTACTTCAGGCCATGAGCCTCTGGCAAGTGCCAAATGAGATCCAATCTGATGGGGGACCACCCTTTACGTCAAAGGCCCTAGCAGTTTTTTGCAACACCTATAACATCGTCTGGCACACTCACATACCATACCACCCACAGTCAAATGGCGTCGTTGAACGTTTCATAGGCATCCTCAAAGAAAAACTCCGTCTAACAGGAAACGGCACATATTCAAATTGGACGAGCCGCCTACCACAAATTCTGATCCAACTAAATGAAGACAAGTCGTTATGGACTGACAGAAAGCAAGAAACACCAGAACCGTGGGAGCCTCGATTCCAGCCGGAGGAACTTGTCTGGGTAGCCATACCAGGGCCTAACGAAAAGAAACAGCTTCTATACCAAGGAACAATACAATCTGCAGGAACTTATCCAAACACTTATCACGTTAAAACTGACACGCCCAATAAGACATTATTAGCCCATCATAATTGGCTGAGTCGTCGTTCCGAGATAAAAGACTAGCTATTATTCTGTATATAGCTTTTATACCCTGCCTTAATCAGTTTATTTTCTCTACAGGCAAGTGTATCGTATGGGACAGCCGTTCGGGAAACCTTCGTCACCCATCTTGTATACGCGCCTTGACTCCGTAGAAACCACTCCTCCGAAGAAGTGGCTGTATTCCCTGCTAACGCGATACGTCGGCGAGCCTATTCATCGTTCCGTTAACACTACCCCTGCGCATCACTGTCGTAACCACTATACAACACCATCTGTCACGCCTAAAGATTCCCGTAAATGAACTATAGCTACAAGCTAATGCCCACCATGCTATGTCTATCATTAGTAACACACTCTGTTTACCTGTTCCTAGTTATTACACCTATCTAATGAGCTATGTTGCATTACAATTCCAAATGTTTCCATTCCACTTAACCAACAGGTTAATAGTATTCGCAAAATAGCTACCCGTGTCAACGGCATCGCTGGCGTTGGCAACAGTCTACTTTCTCAAGTCTTTAATGCACTAGGTTTTAATATTTCATCTTGGCTATCTAACCTACTTTCAGCACTCCTCTTAGTATTTGTACCTGTTATCATTTTCTTTTGTATTTGTTCTTGTGTTATGAAGTATATCCAAAATCGTATAAACTCTGTAAGTGCCTTTGTCTATACCAAACTTTCTAATGAACCTAACGAAGAAGAACTATTCACCATCAACCTGTTTTTAAATGAGACCACTACATAAATGTTTCACTGCCCCACGGCATGGGGGCATGTAACTGTCTTATAGTTTTTAGCAAAGACTTTATATTATTTTCTCTTTTTGTGTAACTGCCGCGCGGCACTCTCACATTTATGTAACCTTGAAGTAGACTGTTAATCAAAATGAACGCTTTGTACTTCTCTCCACTGGCATTAAGCTACACATGCGCATTCTGTAAATTTCATTTCTTATCTAAAAGTGTCATTTTTGCAGAAATGAAACTTATGTAGAAAATCTGCCTAGCAATAATTATGTAAAAGAAAATTATCCTATCTGTATACTATAGTTAGTGTCATAGAGGCAGTCCAACAAACATTTATAAAAGAGGCAAAAAAGCAGGAAGCAGCAGAGACGACAACTGGAAAACTCTGTGGGCCTGATCACCCCGCAGACCGGTTCTCAGCCTCCCCGCCTGGGCGTATCCCAGCGAAGATAAAGGCCTCAGAAATCCGACAACTGACAACGATTCACTGTGTTACAGTATTGCTTTGTGTTTCCCAATTATGAGCCGTTGACCAGTTCTGGGACTTAAGGAGCCGGCAGCCGCACCTAGCTTTGGACTTGTTCCACTGTTGGAACGCAAGGGCTGGCTCTGGAACCTCGTGAACCAACGGACACCCTATAGAATATCCCATTCATGAGCTGTTGACCAGTTCTGGGACTACGGAGTCGGCAGCTGCTGGCTCTGGAACCCCGTGAACCAACAGACCCCTTTAGTATCCGGCATACTGTAACTGAAGAAACATCGGAGACTCCGCTTCTCGACTGCCTCTCATCGTAGCTTAGACAACATATCTACGCTCGCTATACTTGTATTTACTGCAACTTCGTTCCAACCGGCCTCCCCTCTTACTTGTAAGAGGGTGAGGCCAGGTGAGTGAATAAATCTTTTTATTTTACTCTATATCTACTCCGTAATAACTTTTATAACTAACATTCCATATCAATGAGCCGTTGACCAGTTCTGGGACTTAAGGAGTCGGCAGCCGCACCTAGCTTTGGACTTGTTCCACTGTTGGAACGCAAGGGCTGGCTCTGGAACCTCGTGAACCAACGGACACCCGATAGATTAAGAGACACTAACTACTTACTCTAAGTCGTCTACTTGTGCCAACTCGGCGAACCTCGAGGGCGGCTAAGAGCTACCTCAATCCCGCCCCACAAGCCGCGCGCTCGCACAACTCCGCAAAGCCCGCGGCTCCCCTAAGCGGTGCCGGAGCCGCTAGCCCGGCATTTCGCCACACTACTCTCCCCTGGACTGTGAAAGTATAGGAAGTGTAAATGTGGACACTTAGACAGAATGGATAGATGTATATAGCATATATATAGCATGTATATAGCATTAGGTTATGCACACACATCCATTCTGGACACATACCTGTGACAAAGTAATGAAAATGTAGCTTTCCAAAAGCCCATAATTAGTGGATGCTAGACTCCAGAGGATGAAGAGCCCCCAGCCCCCCATTTTTACCCCAGTACTTAAGTGGTTTGGAAGCAGGAGATACAGGCTCTAAACCCTTCTCATGTATGGTGAGTTTGAACCTTCCCCTCTCTGACTTCCAAGCATGTTGCACTAGTCACTAAACCATGTGTTAGGCCAATGATTGCCAAAAGGTGTGCCACAACACACTAGAATGATGGCAATGTGCCATAAGATCCCCAATGTGAGGAGATAAATTAGGTGTAGTTAATTATTTTGGCTGGATTTTGGTGAGCTTTGAGGGCTGCACATATAAAACCAGTGGTTAAGTTATCATTTTAACAAATTTTCGATAAAAACAAACCATATGCAAAAAATCAAACATCTGCTATGACATATTTAATTTGATTAATTTTCCCCCCTGATTTATGTTTTCTTGAGTAGTGTATACAGAGAAGATTGCATAATAGCTCAAAATAAAGTCTTTCTCCCCAGGGAAAAAAGATCAGCCAGCAGGACAGTCAGCCAAGGGAGGACACCCCTACCCCAACCCCCAGCAGAGCCCTGCCACTGCCCAAATGCCCCCCAAATCATAAGGAAGCTCCGGCCTACACCCCAATATGCCCCTCAAGAGCCACCTGCACCCCAAATCCTCCTGCCTTCCACCCCTTTTTGCCTACACTTGCCCCCACAAAGCTTGAGGAAGCCCAGCAGCCCCCTCCAGCCTGTCCCAGCTCCCTGCCAGGGAAATGCAGGCTGCACTGACCTGTAGCCCAGGGGTCCATCTTCCCCCAGGAGGAGCCTCAGCCCCAACCCCAGGGCACGAGGGGTGGTCTCACCTGGGAGGACAGGATGGGAGCAGAGCTGGCTGCAGCTGGGAGGTGACAAGTGGCTGGGCTGGCTTGTGGTGCTACATGGGAGGACCTCCTACACTCACACGGCCAGCAGGAGGGGTTTTGGGTGGGCACTAGCATACAACCAGCAGCAAGGGCTGCTCTTGTCTCCTCAGGTATAGACCAGGGTTTGGGAGGGGACAGACAACAGAAAGAGCAGGGCACAGCAGGGTGAGGTCCTGCCCCTGTTGCCCTTAAGTGGCACCAGCTTAAGGCTCTCCTCCATATCTTTTCTGAATGTAGATCTATCTCAGTGCACATCTGCAGCTGGGGTACTTGGCTCTCTGGACAGCTAAAAAAAATTCAGAACCATGAGGAAGGGACCAGATTAGATGGTATGACTATCAGTGAGAAGGCCGCTGGCCCTAGAAGGAAGCAGGTCATAGATTTTAGCCTGGACTCTTGCTCTTACTGTGCCAGAAGCTTTCTTAGTTACTATTAAATGCAAGAGCAGTGGCTTAGCCTCAGGAGTGCAGGAGAGAGTCTTAGATATTGCTTGATAGTGATGAGAGTACTCTCCTTGGAAGTCTAAACTGGCAAGAGGGACACACAGAACCCAGGTCTTCTGCTTCCTGGGCAAGCATCTTAATCACTCTGCTATTGAGGCTAAAATGTGAGGAAATTCTCCTCCCCCGCAAGCATTTTTTTCTGGGCCTTATGCTCAGGTATGTGCATACTTACTTTTGTATATACTCAGCTAGTGCACAGCTCTACTGTGTATGCTGAGTTTCCATGTGTACACTTATGCAGGCACAGAATAAATTCAGTGCCAAAAATGGCCAGAGATGGCTGAAGCATTACCATTTCAGCACAAAAAATGAAAAAGGATTCTGTCTCTAGCAAAAAATGCCTGTTTTGTCTATCTATTAGGCATGTAAATGGACTTGGGTGCCTAAACGTGATTCTGTTCTACCTTGTTCAAATCCCTGAAAAAAAGTTAATACAAAAGTTGGGGGCAGGGGTTATCACTGCTTTTTTTTGTGAAGGGTATATTACAAAAGCAGTTACATTAATGTACGGATGTCAAACATACTGCCCATGGGTCAAAGCCCCACCATGTGGCTCCTGGTACTGCCTCTGGGTCTGATTCAACCCACATAGGACACAGCGTGTCTGTGGTGTTGGGTCAGTCTGCAGGCCAGATCTGGCCCATGGACCCCTTCTCCTTTCCCTACTTCCCCTCCCCCTCCCTCACCACACCTGATTCAGTAGCTGGTCCAGCGGGTCTGGGACCTGCATCTGCACAGTGGTCATTCTGGCCACACTGTGCCACATGTGGCATCTGCTCTGGGAAGTGTACCACACACAGCACATACTCCAACTAGTCTGGACATGCAGTGTGGGTCCTGGACTGGCTGGAGCAGGCACTGCATGTGGTGCAGTCCCAGAGTTGTTGGGGTGGGTGCATATATAGTGCAGCCCAGCCAGGGCAGTCACAGCTGCTGCTCCGGCTGGCTGGACTATGCCACACAGTGCCAAGTCCAGCCATTCTGGAATCTGTGCAGCGTGGGTCTCAGATCAGATGGAGCACCTGCTAGATCAGGTATGCTATGGAAGAAGAGGGGGACGGGGTCCATGCATGGGCAACTGGTGCCTCCCGGGTCTGGGGGGGTACCAGATTGCTGACTTTCCCCCAGTGGCTGATCGCCAACTGGGGGGCAGGGGATCCCCCAGTGATGGATTGCTGACCAGGGTGGGGGGATCCCCCAACAGCCAATCACCAACCAGGGTGGGGATTCCCCTAGCGGCTGATCACCGGCCAGGGTGAGGGGTCCCCCAGTGGCTGATTGCCGAGCACAGAACCACCAGAGAGGAAACCAGTGAAACCAGAAGTGCACCTCCACCAGCACTTCCAGTTTTGTGGCTGGCACTCCCAGGGGGTGCACAGCCCATCTCAGGGGGTGCACATGCACCTGTGTGCACACCCTATGTGTTGCCAATGGGTCCATGGGCTGGATCTGGCCTGCAGACTGGATAAGCTTGACACTCCTGCATTAACAGGTTTTCAGGAGCTTGAACAGGATGAAAAAGAATTGCATAAGGATGCCTAAATCTACTTAGATGCCCAAAAGGTGGAATAGGATCTGGCCCCAGCCGCCTAACTCCCATTAACTTCAATGGACATTGGGAGCCTAAATATTTTTTAAATCTTGCTTCATCCTTAGCTGAATTCTTAAACCACTAAACATTTTTTAAAGTCTCCCCTTAAGGGCCAAAATCTAATATAATAAAGGGCCGGCAGTGACTGGCTGCTGGGGCTCCGCCTCTTCAGGCAGGAGGAGGCGGAGGCGGAGGCCCCCGGGCGGGAAGCGCCGCCGCAGCATTGTCAGGCAGCGGGAAGACCCCCGGCTCCGCGGGCGAAGGCGGCGGGGAACCACGGCTGCCGCTTCCTCAGGCGGAGGGAAGCCCCGCTGCTCCACGGGCGGGGCGGGCAGGGGAAGGGAGCCGCCACCACTCCGTGGGAGGAAGCGGAGGCAGAAGCGAGTGTGGGGGAGAGGAAGCCACCACGCTGGAGGCTGGAGGAGGAGGTGGCAGCAGTGGAGGGACTGTTTACGTGGCCGGCCCTGAAGCGGGGGGCGGCATGTAAATACTGATCTATTTTCTGTTTCTGGCCCTGTGCTCCCTGCCTGGTTTTCTGCTCTATCTTTAGCCTCCTGTCTGCTGCTGTACTGCCTGTCCTCGTCCTGATCTGTTGTGTGCCACACAAGCTGCCCGGTCACTTGAAGTACTCATGCTGCAGGATGGCCACTCCTGCTCTAAATTATTTAGCTATCTAGATATTTTTGAGAATCTTGTATGAAGTGATTTGCTCAAGATCACAGGGAGAGTTGGAAATAAGAGTATTTGGGCTAGATCCAATAAAAGACTTAGGCCCCTAAAGCAGAATTTAGGAGTAATTGAGGCATCTAAGTCCAAAAACACAATCCAAAAAGCACACCCTCAGCTGCTGCCTAGACCTAGCCACCTTGCTTGATAGTAAACTTCCCCAGATGTCTGGAGTTCTGCCGCCTGATGCTCAGAACTGCTCTAGTTTGTATGACTGGTCATGCCTAAACCCAGTTAGAATTAAAAAACTAGACATCTTACCACCAAAATCCCCCTAAGGCAGGGATGGGCAAAGTCTGCCCCTGGGCAAGATTGTGCCTGGAGTGGACTCCATTTCCCAGCAGCCCCTTTCTGCATTGCTGTGGATGGGGCCATGACAGAGTGAGCCCAGGGATTCCACAGAGACTGGCTCAAGCAGTGCAGGCAGGGCATGCGGCTGGCTGGGGAGCTGCTCCGGACCTGGGATCTTATGGTGGTGACCGTGCAAGCTGGAGCTGAGGCAGAACAGCGATCTGCTGCCAGCACACCCTGGGCGGGGATGTGCAGGCAGTGGATCGCAGCTCTGTCCTGGCTCCAGACCACACGCACTGCTGCAAGATCCTGGCCCTAGCCCCAGCCCCAGAGCAGCTCCCTACCCACCTGTGCACCCTGCCAGCACTGCTCGGCCTGGTCTTCATGGACACCCGCTGGCCCCTTGCCACCATGGCCAACTGCTCCTGCATTCTTCATGGAAAGTGGCCACAGTGATGCAGGCAGGGGCTGCTGGGAAATGGGAGTCCAGCCACTGGCTGGATCTGCTATTTTGCCCACCCTGCCCTAGGGGTTTGTCTGTAACAGAATGCCAAAGGATCTCAGAAAAGGATCTCAGAACCAAGGGGCTCAAGCCTGCCCTGTTCATCTGTACCCAGTGATATACTTCAAATATAAACTTTTACCCTGTAGTGCACAAGCAACTATTCTGTACAAGTCACATATTTGACAGGAAAGCTATTTTAGAAATTGTTTGGATTTCAAAAGAGGTTGCTGTGTTATTTTTTTTGTGGTTGGAGATATGAAGTTCATACAGTTTAGAAAAGAGAGATCCTCAGGTTAATAGGAAGACACACAAGTCTTATTTACACCCAGGAAAGGTCTTTTAACTGTGTGATGCTTCAGGTCTGAAGACTTCTTTAAGCCATTTTAGATACATTATTTTTAATTTTATCCCTGCCTCTGATCCCTTCCCTGGGCACAAATAAGATTTGTGTATCTTTCTATTAATCGGAGGAGCTCTCTTTTCTAAACTGTATGAACTTCATATCTCCAACAACAAAATACAATGAACATGGGCTGCCAATGTGGGGAACGTGGTCAGGAAGGCTAACTGCACCTTACGCATCCACGTCGCCACACTGGCAGCCCATGTACTTGCCACTGCAAGTACAGGAATTAGTTCAAACTTGCATGCCACTGACTTCTCAGCACAGCACTCTAATGACCATACCACAGTCTTCCGTTTGGAGTTAACCCACTAATGAAGCTATAGGAAACAATGGATAGAGTCAGCACACAGAGGAACCTCTTGCCTTATCAGGATCAAGGCCCTGGACCTAAGGACCTCAGGTAGAACCCAGGGCCTGTTCTCTTCCAGCCCAGTAGTCACGCCACTGAGCCACACACTCTCTGACTTGCTTTCTCCATCCTTACTCCACATATCTCACATGTACCTTTCCCGCCTCCCTGCCCCCCCCCCCGGGCTGCTTAGGTAGCCAGCTTCAACAGGAACTGGATAATGGCTGTCGTGGGGGCTGTTCTGTTGTATGATTGTTAGAATGCCCTGCTGGGAAGTCCGATCCAAATGCAAACCCTTTCTGGAGTAGTGGGGGTCCAGAATCCAGGGTCTTTGGCTTTCCAGGTGAGTGCCCAATCACTCAGCTATTTTGGTGGAAAATGGATCCACTTTCTTGTTCTCTTTCTCTCTATAAATCATGCCCATGTCTTCTCTGCCTACCTCAACATTGGTTTTAGCATTTTTATAATAAAGGGCAAAAAAGTCTCTCCATCTCTGTCTCATTTTGTCCCTAGTCCATATGCCCCATCTGGGTGTGCGCACACACACACACACACACATATCTAACATATGTAGATATATATAGATATATAGATATACATACACACAGATGTCCACATGTGTAAGGTACATGTCCAGAAATAGAATGCCAACTTATGTGTAAGTGGAATTTTTGGCACTTAGACAACCATTTAGACAACTAAATCTCAGGACTTAGAGTACAAGGAAAGAACAGAATATCACTTTAGGGATCCAAACATAAAGGGATCAGAGGCAGATATAAAATTAAAAATAATGTATCGAAAATGACTTAAAGAAGTCTTCAGACCTGAAGCATCGCATGGTTAAAAGACCTTCCCTGAGCGTAAATAAGATTTGTGTATCTTCCTATTAATCTGAGGATCTCTCTTTTCTAAACTTTATGAACTTCATATCTCCAACCACAAAATACCAATTCTTAAAACTCACATCTGCAAGACACTGCCCACTCTGGGGTGGGAAAGATCAAAAACACTTAAAAAGGATGATACCATTAAGTTTCTGTAGCATTTATTCTTTTCCTGAATGCTCAGGCATCTAGCTTTGGTAATCTACATGACATTTTTATGTAGTCCCCCCAAAAAACACTTACATGCAAATGGCATTCTATCCCTGTGCATATAGCCCTATGCACTTGGCCAGCTATGTATAGCTATATAGTCATGCAGAGCAAATATGCACAGCGGGCACATCTACACGTGCAAATATGAGTAACCTAATTACATGTGCAAATCTCTAGAGTAAATCCACCCCAGGCAGGCATCTACATATGCCAGAAAACAGAAGAGTTGCTGCTCATGGTAGCAGTCTGCTTCCACTTCTTCCAGCCCTACACCAGCCCCCTGCACCAGCCAGGGGAGCTCTCCCTGGGTGCTAGCCCTGGAGGGCAGGAACATTGCTCCTCGCCCACGGGGAGCTGCCTGCTGCCAGGGCAGGCTCTGCCATTGGAGCCTGGATGGGGACAATCAAGGAACTCCCCACCCCCACTCTGTGATCAGGGAGTGGGGGCTGGAAGATTCTTATATCCCAGCTCTGGATCCCCAATTGCACTGCCAGGGCTGGAAGATAAGAATTGGCCCACCCCAGATCTGTTGTGATCACAGAGTGGGGGCTGGAAGTATCCCGCTGTCAGGGCAGAGGGACATGGTCCCTGTCTGGGCCCCACTGGTGGAGCCCACCTCAGCATCCGGCAACTCGGAGGGAGAAGGAAGCAATCTCCTGCCCCCTGCTGCCCAGCTGACCAGGAGCACGTTTGCTCTGGGTTGGCCACCTACATATGTTGTGTTGCACAGTAATTACTCCCAAGTAAATTTTCTACTTGTATTTACAGATAGCAAATTTACTCATGATTAGAGCAAACTGCTTTGCAGTAGGAGTCTGAACATATAGATGGTGATATTTGCTGCACAGTAATTTACTCTAATTTCAAGTAAAGCATCTTCTGTAGACACACCCAGGAGCAGCTAGGGTAAGAACAGGACATGTAGCAGCCTCAGCTAGCCAGAAATGTAGAAAGTCATGTATGTGCGTCTCTCCTTTGCCATTATAACTCAGTGGCTAGGGCACATACCTGGGATGCTGGAGGTCCTGCATTCTAAGTCCCCCTTACTCAGGGGGTGTGTGTGTGTATGGGGGGCAGGGGTGCTGAAGTAGGGCCCCTATGCTTTTCAGTTCAGTAGTCCAAGGTCAGGCTAGGACACCCCTTTGAAAGACAGAGGTCCTGTTCCAGTTCCCCTCCCTTCTCTGGTGCTACTTTTGAAGCTGAACAACTAACACAGTCATTGAAAAAACATGGATGAAGGACATTGCAGGGGGGAAGCACTGGCCCACTGGGGACAAGGTTAAAACCCCAACCTCCATTCCCACCCAACCAGCAGCCACCTCACTATGCTACACATCCTCTGACGTGTCCCCTTCCTTCTGGCCTCATACTCCCTAGTGGTATAGCTAGCGTGGGATGACAGGGAGAACTGCCCTGGGTGCCAACAGTTGTGGGGGGCAAAAAAACCCCAAAACAAAACCCAGGGGTGATGGGGTATCCCTCTCTCTCTCTTTCCCTCTCTCTCCTGTGTGTTCCTCTCTCTCTCTCTCTCTCTTTCTCATGTATGCTTAACACAGTAGCAGCAGCAGCCAGACACTGCTTGCTGCCCCTTTTGTGGAGCAGCCAGCCTGAGCACCCAGCCACATTTGTATGCTTCTGTATCTCCCACACAGCTCCCTCTCATGGCTGCCTGAAGGCCAGCTTCAAAAGGGACTATGATGGCTGACTTGTGCTGTGGTAGCTTTTCTGGGAAGTCAGAGATCCAGATTCCAAGCTGCTGTGGCTAAGGTGGACCCAAACCCCAAGTTCTCTAGTTTCCCAGCCAAGTGCCCTAGTCATTCAACTACATGGAAGAAAACATGGGAGGGTATTTCTCATTTTGTCACCCAAGCATCTGAACAGGTTGGGTGCACACATAGCAGCTATCCAGGTATACAGGGCTATGTGCACAGAACAGAATACCAATCTGTGCGTAAGTAGATTTTTTCAGACTTATGCAACCAAAAAACTGCCATGTAAACCTCCAAATCTGGATGCCCAGGTGCGCAGGAAAGGAGTACATGTAATAATGTAATAGTAGCATTACCATCAGTGACCTTGTTTAGATGGGACAAGGAAAGAAAGACAGAGGCATTTAATGCTAACATTCTTTTTAAGTGTTTTTGATCTTTCCCATCCCAGAGTGAACAGTATCCCACAAGTGTAACAATTTTAAGAACTAGTATTTTGTGGCTATAGGTAAAATTAGCCACCACTTGTCACTAGCTATTCAGTACTTTGTTTTACCCTCACTGGTCAGTGTGTTATCCTTGCTTTGTTTACTCATCTCTACATTACTCTAGATCATAGAATCATAGAAAATTAGGATTGGAAGGGGTCTCAGGAGGTCACCTAATTCAACTCCCTGCTCAAAGCAGGACCATCCTCAACTAAATCATTCCAGCCAGGGCTTTGTAGAGCTGGGCCTTAAAAACCTTCAAGGATGGAGATTCCACCACCTCTCCAGGTAATCCATTCCAATGCTTCACCACCCTTCTAGTGAGAAAGATTTTTCCTAATACCCAACCTAAATTTCCCTTGCTGCAACTTGAAACCATTGCTCCTTGTGCTGTCATCTGCCACCACTGTGAACAGTTTAGCTCAATCCTCTCTGGAACCACCTTTCAGGTAGTTAAAGGTTGCTATCAAATCCCCCCCTCAGTCTTCTCTTCTAAAGACTAAATAAGCCCAGTTCCCTCAGCCTTTTCTCAGAAGTCATGTGCTCTAGCCCCTTAACTATTTATATTGCCCTCCACTGGACCCTCTCCAATTTGTTCATATATTTTCTATAGTGGGGGGCCCAAACTGGACACAATACTCCAAATGTGGTCTCACCAGTGCTGAATAGAGGAGAATAATTACTTCCCTCGATCTGCTGGCAATGTTCCTACTAATGCAGCCCAGTATGCTGCTAGTCTTCTTGGCAACAAGAGCACACTGTTGACTTATACCCAGTTTATTGTCCACTGTAACCCCCAGGTCCTTTTCTGCAGAGCTGCTGCTTAGCCAGTTGTTCCCAAGCTGTAGCAGTACATGGGAATCTTCCATCCTAAGTGCAGGACTTTGCACCTGTCATTGTTAAACCTCATGAGATTTCTTTTGCTTCAATCCTTTGATTTATCTAGGTCCCTCTGAATTTTAGCTCGACTCTTCAGCATACCTACTACATCTTCCTGCTTTGGTGTCATCTGCAATATGGAATTACTACTTGCCTCTTGAGTTTTCCTATAGCCCCCGTCAACATACTGTCTGAGCACATTACAGGCATTAAGCAATTAATTTTCACCACGGCCCTGTGAGATGATGGCATATTTCACAGATGAGCAACTGAGGCATGGCAAATCAAGTACTTAACATGTTCAAAGTAGAGCTCCCATCAATTTCAAACGCAGATGTGAGCGCTAAGCACTTTTCCAAATCAGACCCCAGGGTCTCATGCTGGGTACCTGGAAATAAGGAATTTAGAATTTTTGTGTGATGGGCTGGCTGGTAGTGACCTGGCCCAGGGGTTTTGAAAGGGCGAAAGATGATTGGAGGACTTGGGATTCCCTTTCCGCACCAATCAGACCCCAGAGACTCACCCCTCCCCCATGTCCCAATTGGCCCCTTGTGTCACCTGGAGGGGAATAAAAGGGGCAGCGCGGGCTGGCTCAGGAGAGAGACTGTGAGGGACAACAAGGAAGGAGCTTCACAGAGCAGGCAAGAGCTGAGCCAGTGGGGCAGGAGCAGTACCCCAGAAGAGCCTGAAAGAGCAGGACCGGCAGGCACCAGTGGGACCCTCAGCAGCACGGTATGCAGCCAACAGGAGAGGTTCCCCACTGGGCTCCAGATCCCCTACGAGAGGCTGCAGCCAGCAGGAGAGGCTCCCCAGCTCCAGGAAGGAGCTGAACAGTGACTTGAGAGGTTCCCAGCTCTGCTTCCAGCTCCTCCAATCAGAGACCAGGCAGCACCATGTGAGGCCAGGGCTCCAGGAAGGTCAAGACCCCTGGCAAGCTGGAGCAAGGCTACCAGTGGTGGCTGTGTAGCAGTATTCCTGCTTACCACATGGGAAATCTGGGTTCAAGTCCCAGCTGAGAAAACTTCGGGTGAGTGAGATAACAAAAAGCAAGTCTTCTTGCAGTGGAAAGGGACCCCCCCACCCTTTCTCCCCTTCCAGGTACCAAGGCCCTATATTTCCTTGTCATTTTGCATTTTGTGCCTTTTTATATTTCTCCAACCCGTATTGTTTGTTCTGCTGTTTGTTTTTTTATATTTTGTTAACCCTGTTTTTTGTCAATGATTGTAAGTGTCTAACCTTTGTTGAATCCTGCCCCCTTGGGGCACTGTAGTGTCCACTATACCCTCTGATTTATGCCTGTTATGTTCCCAGTATTAAAAGGTATATGGTTACTTCCCCATTGGTGGTCTGGCTCTGGTCTATAGGAGGAGGAGAGTCCCTACACCTCCCACAGCACTTGTGCACCTGCTTTGATCCCTTCAGTTAGAGAGGGGGTACCTCTTGGAGTACCACCCAGGTTACACTTGCTTAGCATTACTATGAACTTTATAGCAGTTGCAGGGATAGAGGCCATGTATTCAGGGCACCTTTTATCTACCCAAACTGTAAAACCACTCTCCCTCGCTATAGTCTCCTGCCTCATTCACTTTGCAACTTTCAGCTTTTGCAATGTATGAACTAGAAGTCCCACAGACAGTAGACTCCTCCCCTGTGCAAACATGTTTTAACCACAAAGCACTCAGTTCCAGGAACTGTAAAGAAGAAATTGTGTGTTAGTGGTCACAGACCCTTCTGCCCCTTTCTCACAAAGCCTAAGTTCAGTCTTTTTACCAGCCTCCTTACCCAGCCAGTGTCAATTATCTTATCCAATCTCTTTTCCAAAACCCCATCCCATGGCTCCAGGTCAGGGGCGGGAAATTTATTTTGGGCAAAGGGCCGCTTTCTGAGTTTTGGCAAGCCATTGAGGGCCACATGACAGGCAGCCCAGGGCAGATTAATATTAGTTTTCTAAATTTTTTAGGGGCCCCGCAGTCCGTATAGAATGGCCTGGCAGGCCGCATCTGGCCCCCAGGCTGCATTTTACCCACCCCTGCTCCAGGTCATCTTTCTCTAGCTCCAAGTGGTCACCCTACAGTCCTGTTCTTCTCATTAGCTTCTACCCTTAGTCCCCTTTCCTCACATGGCCTTTCGAGTCTCACATTTCCTTGTATTTTTTTTTCACCTGGTCCTAGTCCTCAGCCCCATAGTTCCTTGCCCAATCTCTCTTCCCAGTCTATTCAACCCTGTTCCCATTTGTCTCTCACCTCTATTCCTCATCACCCTGCTTCCTCAGTCTTCCCCCTAGCTCTCAGTTTATCTCCTCTCCCAGACACAGTCCCATTCATCCTCCCCTAGTCCCAATCTACTCTCCCCTTTCCCAAGACCAGCTCCAGTTCCCTTGTATTTGAGTTAGACAACATCATCCTCCACACTGCTTGGACACGGAGAGAAAAAGGACCCAGGGGAAAGATCAGATCACTTTCCCCAGTTCCAGTGCCTGGCACCAGATGGATAGTTGCCAGGAACAACAATTTCAGGGAAAGATGTTTCAAGGGTTAAACCTTCACACCACATCTTCACAAGCGAGTGAGCCCAGCTTGTTCAAGCCAGCTCCTGGTACTGCAGTCAGCATGCCTGGGTCTGCATTTAAAGAACTGCCCTAACAAGCTGATCTCCACTGCAAAACATGATACACTCTCTCATTTTGTTTGAGAATCTCTCTGCCTCTGCATTTTCCAGCCCTAGAGCCCCTGCCATCCAGATTCTTGCTTTTGGGTGACCTTTGGACTCTGACCTCAGCCTAGCATGCTTGCTTCAGTCTCTGGCTGGACATCCTATCTAGTTTAGGTCTGACATCCTGGCTGCTGACCTTCAGCATTTGACCTTTACCTCAGATCTGCCTCTTGTCTTTCACCCTTTATTTGGTACTCTGACTCCTAACTTGTACCTGGTATCTTGTTCCCTGCCCTGTGACTTTGTTCCCTGATTACCATCCATGACCCAAAGCTCTAGCAAGTATTATTAGACTGAGCTACAGCAGTGGCCCTTGACAGTCATACTCAAACCACATCTGACCTGAGATTATGCATGCTCAGTGTAGACAAACTCTAAGGAATTCAGCTGCCAAACCAATCAGGCTCTACTGAGCCTGTCTGAACTGAGATCATTCAAAAGCTCGTAACTTGACTACATTTCTAGCCTCTAGTCTCTCTTCTGTGTCAAACTCCAGGTTTTTGAGGATCTGACTTTTGTATTTTTTTTTTACTAAAGATCCCCAGATTATTATAGGTGTTAGAGGATACTTTGCAAAATGAGCTGAAGTGGATCTTCTTGTGGACTACTGAAGAGACAATCATCTTTGACAAGTTTGTCTAATATCTCAGACCACCACACACCAGGTGATCCTATGTTGTGGGAATGGCAAAAGACATATCCCTGCTACCAAGTAACCCTTCTCCATATCAGACTTGAAAGATATGGAAGACTCCAAAGTATGGCGATACAAGATTTCCTTTTATTTATTTAAAACAAAGAAACCAACCAACCAAAACCACTTCTGTTTTTTCAGTATGGGAAAAATAACCATTTCTAAGATTATGGTAAGATCAGAGGAAACTATGAGCTAATTTTGCTGAAGCTTTTCACATAAATTTATCCTGAAACAGCTTCCAGGTAACGAAAATTCAAACATGAATAATTTACATGTGGTAAATTTATGAACAGTTAGAAACCAGGTTCTATTGTTAATTTTGCCCGACACTTTACTATGCACAGTGCTGCCTGTAACATATATTGATTATATTTGGGTGCATATATACATGCATTTACTCCAGCCAAGATGTACTGTGCAGTAATTTACACATCTATACTTTGTCCTACAGTGACCTACTGATGTGCTACATCACTGTACAGCACACTGTGGCAATGTAGCAATCACATGTGTCTACACATGATCATCAGCTATGTCACCATAGCGGCGCCCTCCCCTGTTACAGCATGCTGGTGTGATGACATAGTCGTGAAATCTGACCATGTGCCGCATGCATGGCACTATAACCATCCATACTATGCCATGCTTCAGTACTTCCAAGAGAAAGTACTAAAGCATGGTGCCGTAGCAATGTCACCATACAATGACATGTAGATGTGCCCAGTAAGGGTTTTTCGGTAGGTTTAAGGAGAAGATTTGCTCTCAGTTCCCTGCAACCCTGCAATGTGACAGCTGTTTCCTGGCCCTGAGGGGCTGCCTGCTGCTGGGCTGGGGACAATGTCTCCTTCCCCTGGCAGCAGGGAGCTACTGGCCCTGGCTCCCCAGTCTGCGTCACGGGCTTGGAAAAAGCTGCAGGGGAGCGGCAGGTCCCAGCCTCCTGCCCCACTAGTGAGGCAGCTAGCACCTAGCTAGCTTCTATCTGCTCTATTGCTGGATCAGAGCAGGGAGTTGAGACCCGTTCCAACCCCACGGCTCTTTCTATCCCTGTGCCTTGATCAACCAATTAGGACAGGGGTCTGGGACCTGCCCCTCAGCACGACAGTTCCTGGTTATCTCCGGGCCATGCAGGGAAGCCTGCATGTGCAGCCTGGCATTGGCTGAGGACTGCTCAAAACAGGTCAGTCCCCCAGCTACTTCCAGGCACGCATGCTTCCCCGTGTAGCCTGGGGCTAACTGGGAACTGTCTCAGTCAGAGGCAGGTCCCAGCCAACTCTAGGCTGGGCAGGGAACTGTCCCCATGCAGAGAGCTCCCAGCCCCTGCTCTGTGATCGCAGAGCTGGGTGTGAGGTGGGGGGAACAGGCTGGGGAGATTGTCCCCCACAGCTCTGCACTCATGGAGCTGGGCAGGGAACAAGCTCCCCAGCCCCTGCCTGCAGGGAGCTCCCAGTACTGGCTCCAGGATGGCAAAGCCACTGCTGGGAGATCCTTATCTCCCAGCCTGAGACCTGTGGCCCTCTGGCCGCAGAACCACTTCTGAGAGATAAGGGTCTCCCAAGTGCCCCTGCCCTTCATCACAGTGGTGGAGTAGGGGCTGGGAGATAAGGATCTCCTAGCCCCCCACTCTGCAATTGTGATCTGGGAGCAGGGGTCTTGGAGCTCCCTGTTGCCATGGCAGGGGGGACATAGTCCCTGCCGGGGCTCTTGTGGTGAAGCCCACCCTGGCAGCAGGCAGCTTCCAAGAGCAGGGACATACCTCCCACACTTTCATTGATGGCAGACTGGGACCAGGTTTGGTTCCTGGCCAGGCGTCTACACAAGCACTATGGCACCATTACTAATGCAAAGTAAATTTGCTACTTTCATTTGCAGCTATCAAATTTAGTTAGGATTAGGGAGATTTGGTGGGAGTGTTTACACATGCATTTAAGCTTGCCTAAATTTAATGTGCATTAGCTTAACAGTCATTAAGTGGGTTTAGACAGGCACCTACATATGCAGTCATTAAAGCTCATTAACGCTGTGTATGGACTGACTTGGGACTAAAGCGCTTTAACATATCTACTGTAAGTTAATGCGCTTTAACTATTTGTGCCTAAATTCACCATTTTAATGTGCATTAAAGGCACACACAGGTAGATACGAACCCTTAATGCATATTAACTTAAAGCGTCACGTGTAGACCCACCCACTGTGAAGTAAGCATGTGCACATGAAGATTCATTTGCCATTAAGTGTCTGGTATAGACGTGCCCTCTACATGATGCAGAACCACATGAGAATTGAAATGCATCCACTGATCCCATAATTTATCTTGTCTTTCTATTATTCTTCTTACTCCTCCATATGACCCTAGTTTCATCCTCTTCACATTCCAATCCTCAAGCAAGTTTCAATGGGTGACATTTCAAAAAAAAACCAAAAAATCAAATTAAGACAGTTCCTTCTTTTGCCCTAAATGAGGTTTCCCACTCTCCCAAAAGTTCCTTTTATAAAGAATTTACATTGGCCGGAGACGGGATGGATAATATGCAGTCCAGGAAATATCACAGATTGAAGGTCATGACCTTTTGGCATTTGAACCTTTATAATGCTGAGCATAGAAGATTCTCAGCTTCACAGTACACACACAGTACTTGCTGCTAGCCCTGAAAGACAATAAGATACTGGAATTCAAAAACAAAGCACGGTTAGTCCCTTAGCATTCCTCAGTCTCTGACCAATAATAGTAATGTGGAGTAATCTCTTGAATATCAACATTGAGCAAGCTGAGCAGGTCATCCCAAGTGGCACTGATAAAAGCCACATATTGTATAGGCTGCATGTGCCATGCACACTGCAGACAAACTATTTTAGGATGCTTTACAGCATCTTCCAAAATGTTATTCTGGCTGGTTTTTTTATTCCCTTGTCTGTAAAGCCAAGTGCATGAGTAACCATGAAGCCAGCTGTGCAGGAAACAGATGGAGAGAAAAAAAAACCCTTATAAATATATCACCTGAAAAACCTTCTTAAAATAGACTTTCTATACATAAATCTGTCAGAATGTAATGCCTGGTATCTTGGGGCCTTGACAGAAGAGAAGTGGGACCCACTGTGAAGGAAAGATTTTTATATTTTGAATGGTACTCCCTCCTCTTCTTCTCACTATTTTTAGCCCTGCAAGATTCTGATGTTTCAGACTTCAACTCCATAACAAGCCTATGTATTAGAAAGCTTTTGCTGACCTAAGACTAAGCATCAATTATGCTAGGACCCAACTCAGGGCGATTTGGGGGGCAGAAAGCATGCTTTATGTTGTGGAGAAGGAAGAAAATTTAGTGGGCAGGCTAATTTTTTTAAAACAGAATACAAATATTTTTGAAGCTTCTCTGAGGATTGGAATTTTAAAATACCACGCAGAGTCCTGAAAGGTTGATCAGTGAGCAGAAGTCAGCTGATGCCAGCAAGGATATCTAATTATGTGCATATTATTCCATGCCTGTATATTTATTTCTCAGAGCAGCTGTACATAGATGCAAACCAAAGCAAAAACAGAATCAAATCATGTGGTTTCAGTTTGATTTAATGAAAATATTGTCCCCTCTGATAAGCATGTTATCCAAAATGTCAGTGCTGACCTACTTAGTGGGGCAATGTCCAAGTGATTCACTGGTGGGGGTGGGGAGCAACCTTAAGTCAGTAAATGTATGTGTGTGTTTATCTACAATGCAAAGCAACTGTGCCAAGCAATGGCACCCCAAATACTGCACTGCTCTATGCAGGCTATTTCCTGAACTGGAACCTTTGTACCTCAGAGTCAAAGCATGGAAAAAATATGCCTGGCCAGCTGCCTCTCACCCTTAGGCAATGCCCAGGGCACATGCCCCATTTGCCCACCCCATGTTACACTACTCGTGTAACTGCTGAGTGACAGTGTCATTTCACACACCAGCAGGAAGCAAATGTGGCTACACTGCTCCAGGTTGGGAAGCAGTGTATGCAGAACCTCACTGTGTATTTGAGGGCAATGCTGTCTAGTGCTGCAAGTCTGAAGTGTGATAAAATAGCCATGGTCAACTGCACATCGGAAAGAACAGCAAATATTCAATTGCAAATATATTCATATGCAGAACTGTTCTTGCTCATGACTATGACTGCATATTCAGATGATCCTCACATAAACAGCATTTTTGCACCTAACTCTGATCTGAAAAGATTTATACTCAATTAAGCCAAAAAAGTAAACTCAGGCAATTCACAACCTGATTGCAGATGTTCCACAAAAAGAAAAAAAGCTAAATGTAACAAATTATTCACAGTGGATGCAGTTGGCAGCAAATACTAAATGACTGTGCAGTACCCGGCGGGCACATGGGTCCAGGGGGCACATGGGTCATTTCTGATTCTATTGCACAGTAGCAACAACTTACTGTGTAGTAACCTGTTGCTACTGCACATTAGTGGCAGTGTCTCTCCTTTATTATAAGTCCAATAACACATGGATCAGAGGGAGAAAACAAAATATAACTATTAAGTAGAAAAAAATGCCTCTAAAATATTCCCAATATTTTTTCTGTAGACAAGAATATCATTTATCTTAGCTGGGTCCAAGGTTTTTAAATAAATGGTGCCTCATTACAAAGTTTTTCCCCTCTCCAACCTGCTGCTATATGAGGTTGATGGCCCAGTGTAGAAGGCAATTTTAACACTGCTACATCTCTGACAGATTGAACAAAAGCATGATTTCTACAGCACCTATTTGGCTCAGTGCTAGTTTGAAAGTAGGGGACAAATTCATGTGATTAAATGCATCATTTTGCTGAATTGGGGCCTAAAATAGAAGCACAGTTCAAATCAAGTTTCCCTCTAAGTGGCCTCTTGGACATTCAAGAGGCAACTATGTAAATGTGCAGAGATACAGTGTGGGTATCTATGCTCCTTGGTGGCAATTTCAGGATCAGCAGAAACGTTCACTAGTACAAAACAATGTAGGTCTCTCTGTCTCCTCATCTATAAGGACTGAATGCTGATTCCCTGGCTTCACCTGCCTTGTTGACTCAGAAGGAAAGAACCTATTTAAATTCTCAAACTCACTTTCCCATATTGTCTATCATTATGCTGAGAATGAGGGTATAAATTAATTTTATTTTGACTATTTAAACATTATCATCTCCAGTTTAGTTTATCTGGGATGGGGAGATGAGGAATTTATTTGGTTTGTACTATGTTTGTTGCTAACTGGTGTTTTATATTCACTTACATGCATCTAGACATTATGATAGCTGCATTTGTTATAAATCAAAACATAACTAACGGTATTTTAAACTAAGTAAGATGGCTTCCTCTTTTTAACTAATCAGATTATTTAATAATTAAGAAGCTTTATAGGTGTGGCAGTGCTAACCTATTGGCTACATCCATACGAGCACACCTGTATTTTGTGGTATCTCAAAGTCTTTTGAGGCACTGCAAAATGCACCCAATGCACGATTTGGTTTTCCGCACTGCAAATATGCAGCATAGAGCCAAATTTAGATTCCAGCAAATCCTGGTATAAAAAAAAAATCATGGAAAAAAAGTGGGACAGTGCATGTGGTGGCAGAGTGCACCACCTAAAACAGGAGCCTGGCTGGCCAAAGCCATGCTCTGGCTACTGGCCAGGCTCCGCGCTCCCAGATTGCCACCACTGGAGCCTTGGGAGGCCCCCGGGATCTCAGGTAAGGCTGCTGGGGCCAGCCCAGATCCTGGCCCCAGCAACCCTTACCCCACCTGGAGCATTTTTTCCCCATGCTAACCCCACATGCAGGAGCGTATGCTGGCGCAAAAAGTAGCAGCACAAATTTGTGCCCCTGCTTTTTCCCCCACAGCATCCGTATCCCCCTTCTTATGCAGATGCAGCCATTGAGTGTTTTCACAGGACTGTATCATGAATTAATAAGCCTATTACTAGTTTCAGTAGAAATAATTTTGCTTCCCTATAACGTCACTCCTTATGCTTTTGAGTCAGGGGCAGGGACGGGGGGAGGGACACCAGTGTGCTTAGTCCCATTGTGATTGCTAATGTATGAACACAGAAAGGTAGGCCCTGTTTTATATATCTCACAATCTCAGGGGATGGGAAACAAATTAAGAAGAGTTACAATGGGAAGGGACATATCACAAAATGGCTGACATGAAATTACTCTATAATATGTAAAAGCTAAATACAAAAATCTTACCACTGAATAAAAATGGCTAACATGCCACTACTTAGCCTTCATCTACTGCAGGAAAACTGAGGACAACAGGGTAAATCCCACCTGTAACTCATTTCATTTGACTGAAAGTCTGTGCCCTAATTATAGAATGTGTGTGTTTTTGCTTATGGGCATGTCCATGTTGGAAAAATAATTAGGTCCTTAATGCAAGTTACTTAACTTTTGTTAAAAGTAGGGGTGCACCAATAAAGATTTTCTTGGCCGACACCAATAGCCAATGATTAACCAACCATATCAGCTGATACCGATCTGATAAGTCAGAGGTGGGCAAAATGTGGCCTAGGGGCCGGATGAGACCTGCCAGGCCATTCTATCCAGCCTGTGGGGCCCCTAAAAAATTTAGAAAATCAACATTAATCTGCCTGGAAGCAGGGGTAGAAGAAGCTTGCCCTGTTTCCCATGTTATATCTATTCTGTAGATAAACCAAGAAGCCCTATTCTAGAACTGCCAGTCTGACACCTTCTACCAGAATTGAAACCAGTGAGAAAAATAAGAAAAACCTGCATATGTATAGAGGGGGAAAAAAAATAATCACTTACCCACTAGTTCCAGGTCTCTGGGCCTGAGAGAAACGCCAGTCAGTATTAGGCTGTGCTTGCTGCAAGGGAAAAGAAAAGTGTTTTAATGTTTCTATTCTTGACTTTAGATATCAGAGCAACCTGGTCCAAGATTATTCCAAAGTGAAAATCGAGATATGCTGAAGAAGGGCTGTAAATAGATAAAAGAGCATAATTTTAAAATGAAATTGAGCAATACGAAAAGTTTTTTTTTTTCAAGGGAAACAAACCAACCAGGACAAACAAACAAAATAAACAATGAGACTCTGTCCCTTTCCCTGTCCCCTTCTTTCCATAATATTTCTGAAGCAAGATTTTTGCTAGGAAGCATAACAGAACAAGTCAATGAATAATTTTCCAAAAGCAGGTTGGGAAACCAATCTGTGAAAGAAATGAAGCATATGATAAAAACTGATGACATCAATTTAACTTGAAGAACTCTATAAATGTAATGAGCCTGGGAGGAAACAGAGCTAACTGACACTGAGAAGGGTATGTTTAAATAGCAAAAGCTAGAATAATATCAAAACTTCCTAATCCATCCTTTCTCTGTTTTTAAAAATGCCTGAACCCAATCCTGGCTACACAGTCTGTATTTTGATCAGTCTCTTCCTGGATGCTGTTGTCTTTGATGAACTGCAATATATTTTTCTGTCCATGGCAAAAACAAGTTGCCTTCCACAATAACATGCATTATTTGTTTAGGGGACACAAGAGACTACAGACATAACAGCACTCTAAAAACTTGGTTACTGGCCTTGAATTACTTTCCACCCACATTGTTTTATTATCAGACAATGGACAATTTGTAAATAAAGAAATACATGAAACAGCTTTGTCTATTTCTGGTTTGAATCAACTCTTTGTGAAGAAAGCTAAATGGCAGAACTGTTTTCTGTCTGAAATACAAGTAGTTCTAAGAATCATTCTAGCCATGTTCTTAATTAACTTGGGAGTAATAATGTGCTACCTGAAACACTACAAAGATTTCTCTTGAGCTATGCTGGGAATGAGCAGTCTAGGCTCTATAAAGCAGAACAGCAGCCATACAAGATAATACAGCCTGTACATGCAATTAGTAATGAAAATGGAAACAGCTGACCTAGTTTTTCATTTCACAGAAGATTTGATATCACTAATTTACCCAAGCATTGGTGATTATGATAAAGAAAAACAGAAGGATAACTGCTGACTTCCCCAAAACAGAGACATCATTGCTGTATAAGTTGGGTGTAGACTAAATAGCAGACAAATAAGAACTATACACTCAGTCACATACACAGGTACAAAAATATATGCATACTAGGCTACTAGTTTTTTAAATGTATATGCAATAATGTATATAAACAAATGCACAAAATCATTTTGTAAAAAAGGCCTCCTTTCTTATTTTCTAAAATGATGTTCTAATTGTCACTTTCTATTTTAGGACAGAGGGTTACAGACATCAATATGATTTTAAAGCTGAATCCCAAATTATCAAAACTAGGTGTCTAAATAATTGGGTATTTAAACAAAAGTAGCTTTTTTCAGAGGTGTTAAACATCCCCACATTGTACTGAAGTGAGAGGGAGATGCGAGTGCACAGCATATTTTACAATGGAAACATGTATTTAGGTACATTAGTATGGATTTCTGCACTTCACTTTAGGGCTCCCAGTTTAAAGAAGTCTGGTATGGTCAGCGGGTAATACAACACCCAACTCATCAACTGATAATTTCTATAGCACACCTGTAAAATATTGAAACAAAGAAGCCTGTTTCATAAACCACTCTGTTCCAAGTATAGCTTAAGGTCCATAAAGTGGCAAAAGTTAAACATGAAAAACTTTCACATACAATTAATAAGGCAATATATTATGCCAAAAACAACAACACACAAAAATGCCTTTAAATGTCATGGAAAAAAAATCAACCCAAATCCCCAGACCAGCTACTGCTAATGTAGGAGCTTTAATTCTAGTAGTAGATGCTATTTACACCTTCACCGCCCCTGCCTCTTGCTAGGGGGGTGATGGCAGTAGCTGTTCTCCAGAAGGCTGCTAAGTGTATTTAAAGGACTGGAAGAGAACAGCATGCTAACATGAGTATTTATGGGTAGCTGCACTAACAGACAGTACAACAAGGCACAAATTAATCTTACCCCATCACAAGGACTGGCTAAGGTGCTGCCCACCTGCTCAAAGGCAGCCATGCTTTCTCCAGTAGAAGAATGGCTGAAAGGTTTTATGAAGAGGAAGTCACCTTGATCAGACATTGGAGATAAACAAGATTTGTAGCATTGTGCCTGGGAAACCAGGCCAGTTCCTCCAAGGCCTGGTTTCAGCTGCCCACGAAAATATGTGGTGGGCTCATGGCCAGCCCTCCTGCAACAGAATATGCTAGGCCAGCCCACAGCTCCAGGGCTAGCTTTGAGGCACTTAGCACCCAAAATGGCTAGCATTGCACACACTACCAGAGAGATGGCTACCAAAGAAATTATGAGATAGAGGGTTAAACTGGAAGCTCTGGATGGTGATTTAGGAAGTTCCATGGACTTGGCAAAGTCTTGCAGGCTGTTCTCTTCCAAGGGAATGAGGAGAGTAACTGAAGCTGACAGAGAGGGAGTCCCATTATCTTGCACCAGGACCACCAGCCTGTGGGACAGGCCCAATTCCCTGAGGGACTGAGTTATTCGTATCTCCCCTGAGTGGTGCTCTACACTGAAAGGACATGGCTCACTGCTCTCCTGAAGCAAGTAAGACAGCCAAGCATTGTGACCACTGTCAGCATCAACAGCCACAATTTTGGTTACCAGGTAGCCAGGTTCTGCAGAGGCCGGGACAGCCTGCTGGAAGGCAGAGCCCTCCGGAACTGAGGGATAGATAATGGTGGGAGCATTGTCATTCTGATCCAAAACAAACAAGTGGACTATGGCCGTGCTGCTCAGAGGTGGAGACCCAGCATCCTTCACCTCCACAGGCACCTGGAACACTTTCTCCTGTTCATAGTCTAAAGCTTGCAAAGTATAGATGGTGCCATTTTCCTGGTTGATGTGAAAAAAGGTTGATAAAGGTAAATCCTGGCCTCTATGATCCACAATGGAGTATGACAGCTTGGAGCTGACACCTACATCAGGGTCAGAGGCTGATACAGAGAAGATGGATGTCCCAGGAAGTGTGTTTTCCTGCACATGAGCTGTATAGGAAGGGCTGGAAAACCTTGGTGCATTGTCATTCATATCAGCAATCTGAAGGAAGATGGTTTTCTGTGTGGAGCGCTGAGGGGACCCAGAGTCTGTGGCTCTCACTGTGATGTTGTAGCCAGCAGCTTTTTCCCGGTCCAAAGGCCCATCTGTAACCACGGAGTAATGCCCTTTGAAGGAAGTCACCAACTTAAATGGAAGGTCTTTAGTTATGTGCAGATGGACTTGTCCATTTTCCCCAGAGTCACTGTCCTTGGCAGCAATGAGTGCAATCACAGTGCCATGGGGTGCATTTTCTTGTACTGGGCTGGACACAGAGGTGAGCACAATCTCTGGGCTGTTGTCATTGACATCAACCAGCTCCACTCTCAGGTTGCAATGACCCTCCATTGCTGGGGATCCCTTATCTCTGGCTCGAACTGTGATCTCATAAGCACTGGATTCCTCAAAATCCAAAAGGGCTTTGGTTCTGATCTCCCCTGTGAGAGGGTCTAAGCTAAATTGCCTGGGAAGCTTATCTGGAGCGTTATTGCTGGCTTTGAAAGAATATTCAACCTCCCCATTGGGGCCTTCATCCAAATCTGTGACATTCACCTTTGTAACCAAGGTGCCCACTGGTAGATTTTCTTCCAGATAAATGGTGGAAATGGGAGGTTCACACACAGGAGAGTGGTCATTGGCATCCAGGACTTGAATCATGATCTGGGCAGTGCCTGACCTAACTGGATTCCCACCATCCAGAGCAGTGAGGGTCAGATGATGGGCAGCCACCTTCTCTCTATCCAGGGATCTCTCAAGCACTATCTCAGGCATTTTAACACCATCCCCCCTCACGCTTATGCTCAGGGCAAAGTAATCACTGGGACTGAGCTGGTAGGTGGAGATGGAGTTGGAGCCCATATCCGGGTCTTCTGCTACCTCGAGGGGCAGCCGAGTCCCAGGACTAGCGACTTCGCTGATCTCCAAGGAGACTTCCTGCTTCGGGAACTTGGGGGCGTTGTCGTTGACATCCAGGATGTCCACCTCCACGCGGTGCAGCTGCAGGGGGTTCTCCAGCACCAGCTGGAGGTGCAGGGAGCACGTGGCGCTCAGCCCGCACAGCGCCTCCCGGTCTAGTTTCTCATTCACAAGTAAGACTCCGCTGGCCAGGTTCACCTGGAAATACTCGCGCCCGCCTTCGCTGACCAGGCGCAGGTTGCGGGCAGCCAGGCTCCGCACGTCCACCCCCAGCTCCTTCGCCAAGTCCCCCACAAAAGAGCCCGGCTCGCGGTCCTCGGGCACGGAGTATCGAGTCTGTGCAGCGGCCGGATCCGCCAGGGAGAAGGCGGCGCCGAGGAGCAGGAGCTGCCATTGCAAACGCCGTCTCCAGTGCATGCCGAGCCGCGTCTGGCGGGCGTGTGAGCGCTGCAGTCCGGCGGCGCCGCCTGCCCCCGGCTCCGGACCGACCGCTGCGCCGCCGGTTCCGAGATCCCCGGAGCCCCGTTCTCAGCTGCACCCGGGTGACCCGAAAGGGCGACGCGGCTGCAGGAAGGCAGCTGGAGCTGGGGGTGGGGAGCCGATCACAAAGGCACCGTTCAGGAGCTCATTGGCAAACAGCGGCGCAAAGTCGGCAAGCACTGGAGACTGACAAGCGACACATCGCACCTCCCAGCAGCGTCGCCCCTTCCCCAAACCCCCTCCTCCCCCGCCGCCCAGCCTGCTCCCCTTGCCCCAGCCCCGTCGCTTCCACACCCGGCAGGGAGGAACTCCGCGAGTCGCTGACAAAGCGAAACCCGGAGCCCCGCGCGGACTGTCAGCTCCCGCCCGCCAACAAATCCGAAATTGCAGGTGCTGAGCACTGAGCAGGCAGAGCTGCCGGCGAGCCCTGGGGCTTGACACGACCCGCCAGGGCGCGTCGGGGGAGCAGGCGGGCAGAGCGCTCGCCCCCCTCCCCGGCCGGGCTGCCTGCACCGAGCGGTATCCCGCGTGCGCCTTCAAACCCTCAGGCTACTTGTGTCTCCTGCCTCTAGGACCCAGGCGTGAGCAGGCAGGCTGGGGCGCACGGGCCGGGGTCTCTGACCAGGCTGGGTCAGCTTGGGGGCGCCGGAGCCGCAGGGTCAGTACTTGATGCTCACCTCACTAGAGTAGCAGGGATCAGGTGCGTTGCTGCCCGAGGTGTTTCCCGAGGGTTTCATGAACATGAACTCGCTGATGTCCGAGACTGGGGAAAAGCAGGATCTGTATCCCCGGGCGGGGGGAGCCGTGGGGGTCACCTGGACACCGATCATGGTGTCCGCTGCGCTGGGCTGGTACTGCAAGTGTCCTAACAAGTGGTTCGGGGGAGGACCGAGTGTGTCCCCCTGGGCACAGCAGCCGAGGCCGGAGGACTCCGCGCGGGTCTCACGCCTGAGGCATCGGACACCCAGACCCACCAAGCCAGCCAAGGAGATCGCCGAGACGATTGCTAAAGAAGCGATCAAGTACAGAGTTATGTCGGGGATGTTGTCGCTTTCTGCAGTGTGAGCCCTGAGTCCCCGGAAGGCTTCCGGAACACCCTCCTCCAGGAGCACCAGCACAGTGACAGCCGTGGACAAGGGCGGCTCTCCCGCGTCCTTAATCACCACGAGGAGCTCCTGCGCCTCTGCGTCCTGCTCCTCCAGGGCTCTGGCCGTCCTGATCTCTCCAGAGCGCAAGGCCACGCTGAAGAGACCGGCATCCGTAGCCTGCTCCAAGTGGTAGGAGAGCCAGGCGTTCAGTCCGGAGTCCGAGTCCACCGCCCCGATCTTGGCTATTAAGGCCCCGGGGGGAACAGAACGAGGGATCTTGAGCTGAACCGTCGCGTCCCGCCCGGCCGGAGGAAACCGCACGCCGGGTGCATTGTCGTTTTGGTCCGTGACAAAGACGTGCACGACGGTTCTGTTGCTGAGAGGTGGGGAGCCGCCGTCTGAGACTTCCACCTGGACCTGGAAATAGGGGGTTTGCTCGTAATCAAAAGACAGCAGGGAGGAAATTTGCCCATTGCTTGGATGTATGGCGACGTACCGGGAAGGCTCGGCAGCAGGGCCTGGGCCTGCGCCGCTCACAATGGAGTAGGAAAGCCGCGAGTTTTGGTCCAGGTCGAGATCCACTGCAGACACAGTGAGCAGCACTCGCCCCGCCGGGTTGTTCTCCGGCACCATGACCTCGTAGGAAGCTCTCCCGAACCGCGGTGGGTTGTCATTGACGTCTGAAAGGGCAACGGCGAGAACGATGTGTCGGGAGAGAGGGGGATCCCCCAAGTCAGCAGCGACGATGGTGACGTTGTACTGGGGGATGGTCTCGCGGTCCAGCGGGGCACTGGTGAGCAGCGAGTACTGGTGCTCAAAGTCTTTCCGCAGAAGGAAGGGGAGGTCGCTGGGCACCTGGCACTGGACCCTCCCGTGCTCCCCTGAGTCTCTGTCCCTGACATGTAGCACAGCAACTACGGTGCCAGGAGGGGCATCCTCGCTCAGGGAGCTAGAGAAGGAGGTGACAGCTACCTCGGGGGCATTGTCGTTCACATCCGCGACCTCCACCACCACACTGCAGTGCTCCTCCATGGGAGGGGAGCCCATGTCCCTGGCCTCCACTTCAATCTCGTACAAAGCCGCCACTTCGAAATCGACCCTGCCTCGAACGCGGATTTCTCCCGTTTGATCCTCTATTGCAAATATCTCGCGCAAGGCTTCGGAGTTGTGGCTGCTCAGCGAGTAGCGCACGGCTCCGTTAGGCCCTTCGTCCACGTCCGTGGCGTTCAGCCTGGCCACGAGGGTTCCCAGGGGCGCGTTTTCCACGAGGCGGACGCGGTACGAGGGCCTGTCGAAGACCGGGTGGTTATCGTTGGCATCTAAGACCTGGATAGCAATTCGCGCTTTGCTGGACCTGGGCGGGGAGCCGCCGTCCTCAGCCGTCAGAACCAAGTAGTGGACGGCCCTGTGCTCCCGGTCCAGGGCCTTTTCCAGCACCAGCTCCGGGAATTTGCCTCCGTCTGTGCGCGCCTTCACGTTGAGGCTGAAGTTCTCGTTGGCGCTGAGGTGGTAGGTCTGCAAAGCGTTGGAGCCCACGTCCGGGTCCTGCGCCGGCTGGATCGGGAAGCGGGCACCCAGAGACGCCAACTCGTAGATCTGTAACGCGACCTCGCTACTCGGGAACGCCGGAGGGTTATCATTGATATCCACGATTTCCACCTCAATGCGATACAACTCCACCGGGTTTTCAATTGCGAGTTTCAGGTGCAGAGAGCACCGGTAGTTCTGCCCACAGAGATGTTCTCGGTCTATTCTGTCGTTGACCACTATAACCCCTGTGTTCACATTGACAGAGAAATACTGAGAATCAGAATCAGAAAGTACCTGGAGATTGGCAGCCGCCAATTTTGCCACGTCAGTCCCTAGATCCTTAGCAATGTTTCCCACAAAAGCACCCCGCGTCAGTTCCTCCGGGATAGAGTAACGGATCTGCGCGGAAGCACTCTGCAAAAACAAACAGAAAGGGAAGAAACGCGGGAATCCCAGAAACCAGGCAGACTTTCCTGATCTTCGCATCTCGCTAAAATCCACAGAGGGATGCGATGCACTGCAAAGAAAGCCTGTCTGCTTAAACTCCTGGAAGCTGATCTGTGGTTCTGTAACGCAAACGGGGGTGGGGGATGGGGGTCTGTGGTCACTGTTTACCTCTCCCATTCATTGTTTTGGGCTCAAATTGACAGAATCTTGTTCGCCTCCGGTGGAAAGGGGAGGGGTGAGTGCCGATCTCCAATATTAGCCTCTTATTCATTGGCCGAGAGTGTCTTTCCGTTCATCCAATCAGCAGGCACCTTCCCAGTACAGCAACGCAAGCACCAATCCATGTAGGGAAGTTGACACAGTGCAGCGAAGGCCCTTGCAACCTGCAAATTTTAACCTAGAGACACCAGGCAACAAACAGACAATAGAAAGCAAAGCTAACTCGCCGTGATCGCAGCGTGTGTGTCAGCCACGGCGCCTGCAGAACTGTTAGCTGGACTGATGATTTTTCAACAGAAAAGCGTTTTCTCTAAAAACCACTGGATGATCTTTTGAATAAATCAAAACGCTTTAAATTAGACGCAGAAACCCGCAGCCGCTGTCGTTTAAAGTTGAATGTTAGTTAAATGAAAATAAAGACTAATGTCTGTTCCTCTCTTCTTCCCTCCCTCCCCCATCAGATCTCCTAGATAAATATAATTTAAGTACTTGTTTTCACACTCCAGGAATTCATAATCATGTTATAAGGTTTTCATTGCTTAAAGGACAATCAAATGAGAACACACAGGATGAAAGGATCTGGGACTTTCTGACTCACACACTAATTAGCAGCCCGTTGCGTTAGAGTGCGTCTGAAAGATCTAATTTACAAGCGACATTTCTAGCGTTATTTCACACATGCCCAACAACCCAAAGAACCCGTTGGTGGCCCGGCGCACTCACGATGCTGACACATTTTTGTGGTTTGTACCCAGACACGATGCTGCTCTATCCTCGCTCACGCACAAAGTACGTTTTGAGACACAGGGGCACTTGTGAGGAATGAAAGGCAAAAGCACTCTCACCTGGCCGGGTTCGTTCAGTGTATTTTTACCAGGTAGGAAAGCATCAGTTTCCATCGGAAGGGTGCTGGCGGGGGGACAGCTCAGAGGTCTCAGAAACGTGAAATCACTCCTGTCTGACCCCGGAGAAAAGCAGGTCCGATAGCACTGGCTCTGAGTGTCTGCGGGCCTGAGGGTCACCTCCATGTACTTCAGCGTGCCATCCGAGTTCAGTTGAAGCTTTGGGCTGGAGTGTTTGAAAAAATCCCTGGAGGGCGACTCGCTCAGGCCGCAGCAGGGGGACTCTCTGTCTTTTTTCCTAAGGCATTTTGCAGACAGTACGATGAAAGTAACCAGAGAGACCATGCTAATGGCCACTAGCGCAATAATCAGATAGAGGGTCAGGTCAGGTTTAGCTTTGGGATCTGGAAGGAAATCGCGAGCTTTGAAGCTTTCCTCAGACATCTTTTCTTCCAAGGAAACCAGGATGGTGACCGTGCTGGACAAAGCAGGGTCCCCGTTGTCCTTGACGAGCACGAGGATTTTCTGCTCCGCGAGGTCTAAGTCTTGGAACCCGCGGGCAGTCCGGATTTCTCCCGTGTAAGGAGAAACCCGGAACAAGGTGGGATCTGTAGACTGCGGCAGCAGCGAATAGGAGAGCCAGGCGTTATGGCCAGAATCTGCGTCTACCGCTGTGACTTTGGTGACTAGGTACCCCGCTGGTGCAGACTGGGGGACCCTGTGGGGCTCTGCAGCCCCTCCGCCAGTCACCGGGTACAGAATGGCGGGGGAGTTGTCGTTCTGATCCAGAATAAAAATGTAGATGGTCGTATTGGAGCTGAGACGTGGAGACCCAGAGTCCTGCACAGCCACGGGAATCTGCAAGACACGAAACTGCTCAAAATCAAAAGTGCGCTGGGCATAAATATTTCCATCGTCCGGGTTAATATGGACAAAAGACGAGGCAGGGGCGCCCTGGATTTCGCTTTCAACTATAAAGTAAGTGAGACGGGAATTGTCTCCTTCGTCTGGGTCAGCAGCGGACACAGTGCAGAGCAAGGAGCCCGGGGCGTTGTTCTCCTGCAGGAAGGAGTTGTAGAAGGGCTGGGAGAAGCTAGGGGAGTTGTCATTGACGTCGGAGATGTTCAGCAGTATAGTGATCTTCGTGGTTAGAGCCGGGGACCCCGAGTCCCTGGCGGTCAGCTCAATCGTGTACTGGGCAATCTTTTCTCTGTCCAGGCTCTCGCGGGTGATCAGAGAATAGTGGTTGTCGAAGGATTTGATTCTGAATGGCAAACTTGGTGGGATTTCTAGGCTCACCTCCCCGTTGACCCCAGAGTCACGGTCTTGCACATTCAAGAGCCCCACCACGGTTTCCAACGGAGTGTTTTCAGGCACTGGATTCACCAGGGAGGTCATCAGGACCTCTGGGGAGTTATCGTTGGCGTCTTCCACTTCCACCTGAACGACGCAGTGGCCTTCCATTTCCGGCACCCCCTTGTCTTTGGCTTTTATGTGGATTTCATAGAAACCCGTTTCTTCGAAATCCAGAGCTCCCTGAACAGTGATCTCCCCGGTGTGGAGATCTAAGGCGAACAACTTCCGGATTGAGTCGGACGTGTGAACTCCAAAGGAGTACTGTACTTCTCCATTGGGGCCCTCGTCTGGGTCGGTAGCGTTGAGTTTAATGAACCGAGTCTCCAGCGGGGTATTTTCCAGAAGGCTGACCTTGTACACGGGCTGATCGAACAGCGGGGCATTGTCGTTGGCATCCAAAACAACCACGGTTATCTGTGCGGTTCCCGACCGGGCAGGCTTTCCTCCATCGAAGGCGGTCAGGACCAGCTGGTGTTCAGATTGCTCTTCCCGGTCCAGAGCTCGCTCCAGCACCAGCTCCGGGAAAAGTTTGCCATCCTTCAGGTTCTTTACGGTCAAAGAGAAGTGCGGGTTGAGACTAAGATGGTAGGAACTGACAGTGTTAGTCCCCACGTCTGGGTCCTGGGCATTGTCCAGAGGAAAGCGCGCAGCCAAGGTGGAGGATTCCGCTATCCTCACAGTGCGGTGGGTGGTGGGAAACCTGGGAGAATTGTCATTCAAGTCCAGAATCTCGACCTCCAGGCGGAAGAGCTCCAGGGGGGTTTCTATAACGACCTGCACGGGCAGCACGCAGCTCACACTGGCTCCACACAGGCTTTCTCGATCTATCTGCTCGTTCACCAGCAGATCGCCGCTGGCCAGGCTCACGACAAAGTACCGTCTGCTCTCCTCGGACCCCAGGCGCAGCCTGCGACCGGAAAGATCCGCCACTTTTAAGCCCAGGTCTTGAGCCACATTCCCCACCACTGTCCCCAGCTCCGATTCCTCCACCACTGAATAGCGAATCTGCCCAGAGACCCAGCCCCAGCCGCACAGCGAAAACAAACCCAGTACTTGCCATTTCCAAGGGGGCTGCCGGGGCCTTCGGGGCTCCATTTTTGAGTTCTCCTGTCTTAGGAGGAGTCTTTGTCCGGTCTCGGCACAAAGGACGAGCCGGGGTCTGGATATCAGCTGCTAAAATCCCTCGGTTTTCCTCTCCACAGCTATTACAACAGCTCTCAGATCTGCCTGGCTGCAGCAGCAATTGTTAGTCAGAGTGGAGGGGGTGGGATGGGGGAGGAGAGCTGAATCTCAGCCATGGCGCTGGAGGAGGGGAGTAGAACTAGGAAGAGCGGATCCCCGCATCTTAGATCAGCAGCTAATTGGATAACAGCTCCATCCGCTGTCGGCCAATGACAACCCCTCCTAAACCTTTTAAAGGTACATACACTAGCGCCTCTAGTCTGCGTCAGCAGGACCAACTCCCACAGAATTACGTTTCACAAGCTTTTAGTCATTCGCGTTGGCAGCTAAGTTTAGATGCTCACATTCTGGTTCTCAAGGAAACAGCATGTCTGGGAAGCACACAAGGTACAAACATCCTCACAGTGCCGCTTAAGCAACCACAATGGTGACTTCAGCTATCATCCATCTCCTCCGAACAAAGGACAAATCCCCGGCTGTGATGCATGCAGAGCTATGGTCTCTGTGATGAGTGGCTTTTTATGCTCTGTGAAAAGGGACTTAGTACAGCTTGGCCAGAAGAAGCCTCCACAGCACATTTTCACTCAGTTGGCAGAATGCCCTCAATATAATTTTCGAGCCTAGACATAACCAGATAAAAGGTCCTACTTGCTAAACACCCAGTAACTACCACCCTGCAACGCAAGACTCAGGAAATAATCAGTCACGGTGTCTCAGAGCCACAGGAATAATCCGGTACTCAAAAAGAGAGGAATGATCATTTTACCAGCACTGTGTGTGAGGATTTTGCTGTAGTTTTACAGAACAAGTGTGATTTTCAGAAATCTACAACTTGACTGTAAGGACTGCTGCAGGCAGACAACAGTACAATTGTTAACGCTATGTTATATTCTGCCTTCTTCACCAAGGACTTGGATGTTAAAGCCAACCCCTCACTCGGAACTGAAGGGTAAACGATGTTCTCAAAACACGAGTCACCAGAAATATAAGTAATCTGTCAACAAATTGACAGCGTCATAAAAATGTGCTAAATCACAGCCTATTTACAAAAATGCAATTCACATTTCACTTTGCAAGCTCCTCGAGATGGCTAACATGCTGGAGAGTGTCCGTGTTCCTGGTGTCCTGTGAGCTAACCACGCACTTGCTTTTCTCTGAAGGAGTCTAAAGGGCCTTTGGAGAAAGGCCCTTTAGAGGTTAAAGAGGATAAAGAGAAAAGAATCTCCCACAAAGACAACCGAGAACCTCAGCTTCTGATCCAGCCTGACATTCATTTGAAGATCTCCAAAAGGTCTCAGCTTCCCACGGAGCTTCTTCCTTCCCAGAGAAGTAGTGCAAGGTGTGTCGGAGCGGCTGTGCTTCTCTGGCACTCAAGGCCAGAAATATATGATAAGAACAGCGAAGAGACCTGAGACCACGGGCAGAGTAGCAATGGGGCACATCAGCAACTGGGAAAAGTGTTTCAAGTCTGGGATGGGTCCTCCTTCATATTCATCCTTACAGGCGTCCTGGTAAACGTGGGTGGCTCCTCACTGCCCCTGACCACGAGGACGGTCTCTGGTACGAGGCAGTTCTGTCCCAGGAGGGTTTGGGTGGCTCTGATCTCTCTCGTGCTGGCCGCCACCCGCTCCAGCTGGAAAGGGCCCGTGATCCTGGTACTGTAGATGTGATCTCAATCCCGTCCTCAGATGCTCTTCCCCCCCTCCCCACACACACACACGCAAAGTCCCATCTCCTAACCGCAGGCTCCTGGTAACCCCTTCACTCAGATTTTGTGAACTGCGCCCTCTTCAGAGCCCCCATTTCCTAGGATTCTTACCTCTCCAGTCTTCTTATGGACAATGATCAACTCGTGGGCTTTCCTATGAGTGAGATACTGAAAGAGTCGATCTCTCCATTTTCTCCTTATCTGGTCCCTCGTACTCTGTGTTACCCCGACTGACGCGTCTGGAGGATTTTCCAGCTTAGTACAGAACTAGTAGAAAACAGCTGAGACCAGGAGCAGGATTTCAGCAGCACCCGATTTAGCAGGAAACCCGCTGATCAGGGCCGTGATTTGCAGGCAGTGCAGAGCCTGCGAATCCGTGCCCAGAGCCGTCCCCAGCACCAGATGGAGGCTTTCCTTCCCCTCGGGCATTCCTCACATCAAGGTGAGGAAACCAGGCGGGCTCAGCCGGGAGAGCTGAGGGAGTGGGTCCCAGTGTGCAACTACCCCGCTCCCTCCACGCGCGCGGCGCGGGTGAAAAACGCGGGAGCCTTTCGACACCCTTTCTAGAGACCCTTGTGGAGGGCGGGGCCCGGCGGGAGCTCCGCGGGCAGCAGCAGGACGCCACTGCGCCCCGCCACAGCCCCGGCGCCGCTCGCAGCCCGAGCTCGGAGCTCCCTGCGGGCAGCCGGGAAGGAGCTGCAGCTGTCCAGAGGCCACCTGAGCAGCGTCAAGAGCCAGGCCAGGCTCCGGACGAAGGCCCGAGTAGCAGGACTGATGCTGTGTGCCCGCACCCGGGGGAGGACGACAGGAGAGCGACGCGCTACTTTTCCGAGTGTGGATGTGTCCCGGACCAGCACCCCTCCTTGCCTTCCCGCCGTGCTCCCGCTGTCACAGCAGCACCTGATCGGACAAATGGCTCCGGCTCTGCCTGCAGCCTGCCCAGGGGAGGCAGCTCGGCGGCCTCCAGAGCTTGAGCGCGCCGTGAGGTGCAATGCGAGGGCCCAGAGGCTTCCTCTGCACAGCAGCCCCTAGGAGGCTACGGGGCCGGGGGGTGGGGGGCGCGTGTTCAGTTCGCGTCGGAAAGGCTCAGTGAGCTGAGCCTGAGGTCGGAGAGCGGCGGGGCTTGGGCGTGGGACGCAGACACGGCCACGGCCCGAGCGCGACTGCAGCGAGCACGGAGAGCTGGAAGCGGAAGGCGGGTTTCGCCCTGGAGGGGCGGCAGGGACCGGAGGGCGCTGCAGTCTCTTCCCCACGCTCCTTCCTCCGCCGGCGCTGTCTCAGAGATGGCTCCAGCACCGGGGCTGGCGTCACTTCCAGGACGTCGTCATTCCCATCCAGGCGCCCGCTTTGACGCTGCAGCGCCCTTGCAGCCCCTGGCTCGTGGTGAAACACTCGCTCGCCATCCCCTGCTTCTGGGCGCATCGTGAACAGCGTGCTGTAATTACGGAGCGCCTACGTGATGCCCCCCTACGCCACCCCCAAAATGACGGCGAGCGACCTTTGACAGGCAGGATGGCACCACAAGCTAATCAAGGACAGGGGAATTGTCTTTAACATCTGTGGCCCTTTGCTAGTAGCTCTGGACTGGCAGAACCCCGCAGATGTTCTGCCTGTTTCTCCCTGTCCAAAGCTTTTCCCAGCACAAGGTCCTGAATGAGACGCCCATCACCGCGGTTCCTCGCTTCCAGACCACAGTGATCGCTGGCGATCACTTTACAGCCGATAGCAATCTCCTGATGGAGAAGGCGCGGGACCCCCCGTGTTAGGATCCTGCGCCTTCTCCAGCGGATCCGTTGTTCTGAGGACATCGACTCCCAGTTTTCCAAAAGCATCTCTCTTTTCAGGTATCAGGAAGGATTATCACTAACACCATCGCCTTGGGATCTTCGGTCACAAATTATAGTTACATCCTACATGCCAAAAGGCCCCTCCCATGTATCCGATCATTTAGAAGTAGAAGCCAGATCTATTCGGGAATGCTGCCGGTTAGCCACACCTGTCACCTGCAGCTCCCGAACTGGCAAGGAACTGATATCCGATACCTGAACTTTGGCATATTCTCCGAATTCCTCTGGACACAGCAACGGATCTATCCCGAAATGATGTCAAATGGCAAGAGAAAAAAAGAAGCTACCTGCCCCTACTGCTGCAGCTTAATTCCCACCGTTGCCGCAACAGGCAAGACCTTTCCGGGTCCAGGGCGCTGAATCTTAATAATGATGCCATGACAATCAAGCTGGCTGCTGCCGAAGACAGGCTTCTCTTCTGCTCTCGCTATTGCTGCCTGTGCTTCGCCAGCCCTCCCAGGGTTATGCTGCATTTTCCCGGCTTGCAGGCTCCATTCACGCTGATTTCAGCACCTCATTGGCAGACAGCGCCAGGGGATTCAGCCAATGAGCAAAGCAGAGGAAATATTAAACCAGTAAGATTAATTTGTCACTGCTTTCCCATACGTGTTACTCCTGCACGTCTACAAAATGCTGAATTTCTCTCCCCATCACTTTCAACACTCACGTGACTTTTTAGTAGCGTGTTGACAATTGTGTATATTCCTCACAAACCGCATACCACACCAGACTAAGAAACCCCGGGCTTCAGCCCTGGCAGAGAGGCATGTTTTCTAACTCAGATCAGTCAGATTAATTTAACTGGAAGCTCTTATGCAAGTCTAATTGCAGAAAATCAATTGGTAAAAAAACAGGCAAATATCCTACAACATTATTTTTTGACAAATAATATTTTTCAGGTGAAAATTCAATGCTATTTAAAATATAAAGAAACCAAGTGAAACCAAAGGACCCCCCCCCCTCCGAGTTTACATCCCTGGGTCCTACTCGAACCAAAGTCAGCACAACTACAACCCAACTCATTCAGTATATCTAGTGATGACCGTCAAAGTCAAATAATGTAGCCTAGTCTCATTCTCTTATCAATTATTTGACAACAAATATAATATGAAAAATATTAAGAACACTTATTACATACACAACTTACACATCTAGCAAGGTCATCAGAAAGGAATCCCTACTTATTTTAAGATCCAGTTTTCCCCCCATGTGAAACCACATACAAAATTATCGTATTCTAATTCATCCTAGACTTTACATAGAATTAATTCAGAAGCACTGAAGATACAAATCTACACCGTCCCCACGAGATATTACTTTGCACCGGAAAAACAGACTCTTTCTCCTCTCAGTCATCTCAGTTCACGCAGTCCACCATACTAATTCCATAACTATAAGGTCTGGATTTTCACCTCCACGCACTCCCAAGCATAGCGAAGGTCCTGGATATGCGGACAGAGACTGGGGAAAATCGCTAAAGCTAACACTAATTAGCTGATTTCCTTTCGAAAGCTTAAAGCTCCAAAACAAACATTTCCCTTCACGTTTTCATTATACAGAAAACTTAAAAACAGA
Organism: Crocodylus siamensis; assembly: GCF_052110815.1. NCBI lineage: Eukaryota > Metazoa > Chordata > Crocodylia > Crocodylidae > Crocodylus > Crocodylus siamensis. The sequence continues at coordinate 38,109,175 of NC_143404.1, read as the reverse complement.
TGAAGATAGATTATTTGAGAAGAGATTACAGTAGGTCTCAAGTTAACGTTTATACCCAATGAACACCCACCTGACCAACCAAGGATCCTTCCAAATTTACCCGTGCGCTAATTTGAATAAATAAATGCCTACTACCCCGTTTGCAGTGCTGCAGTCTCAGCGTGTCCTGAACCAGAGGACATTTGCACTAATTCTGCAGCTATTCAATACGAGTAATGTAGTAGTGAGAGGGATCCCCGGACCTCATTAGTAAAGCAATAGTTGTAGAGCAAGTAAACCCTGGAAATCTATTTCCGGCTGGCACTAGACAAACCGCCAAAGCCTATTTACGCCTGACAAATGTGGGCATGGAAGGTTAGGGTCATTCAATATTTTTCTTGTTCAGTAAATCCCAGTCGAACAGAAAGCTGCGGTACAGTTGTATGCGGCCAGAGTCAGTGCTTTGATCTGTGATCACCTCTGCCCGAGAACTGCCTACATGTTAACAAGAAGTGTAAGAAGGCTACGTTACCTGGCAGGGTGCAGAAAGCCTGCCCTGTGCGCCTAACACCTGGTGGTACAGTCCCGGCTCGCAGCAGTTCAGTGTGTTCTGGCAGCTCCCAAGGGGGCTGGAGGTCAAGGGCTTTTTCCCCAGAAAGTCGCTGTGGTGGGAGTTCGTGGTGAGATACGTCTGCTGGTAAAAACTCGGGGGCGTGAACCCGCTCCGGACAGCATCCACGTGGTTGAAAGGCCCCGGTGTTCTGTACAGAGAGCTCCTGGAGCTGCCGCAAATGTCCCTGGATTGCCTCCATTTGTAAAACTTATAGATGCCCGCTGCTATCACGGTGACAAAGAAGGTCACGGAGACCAAGATCACAGCCAGGGTTAGATAGAAGGTCAAATGGTTCTTTTTGTCACGCGTCGTGGCCAGTTTGGTGGCGTCCCGCAGGGCCTCCTTTGCCCTTTCCATCACAGTCACGGTGACGGTCACGCTGGAAGACAGCGCGGGCTCCCCGTTGTCTTTTACTAAGATGACCAAGGTTTGCATAGGAGCGTCGTCCTCCCGCGGCTGGCGGGCAGTGCGGATCTCCCCGCTGCGCAGCTCCACCGAGAAGAGGCTGGCGTCGGTGGCCGAAAGGAGGATGTAAGACAGCCAAGCATTGTATCCCGCATCCGCATCCCAGGCTATGACCTTGGTGACCATGTGACCGGCGCTGACTGCAGGCGAGATCATCTCCGGGTAGGAAGACGCGCCGTTTAGACGCGGGTACAGGACCGTGGGCGCGTTGTCGTTCTGGTCGGTGACGAACACATGGATTGTGAGGTTGGTGGCAAGGGCCGGGGTGCCTCCATCTTGGACACGCACCGTCATTCTGAACTCGGGCAGGTCCTCGTGGTCCAGGGAAACAAGGAGGTAGATGGTGCCATTCTCTCGATTAATAGAAAAATACCTGCCCAGGGGGTGGCTCGAGGGGCCGTTCTCCAGGATAGAGTAGGAGAGACGGGAGTTCTGGTGTAGGTCCGGGTCTGAGGCACTGACGTTAAATACTGGAACACCAGGGGGGTTGTTTTCTGCCACATAAACATCGTACGAGAGTTGGGAAGAGCTGGGCGCGTTGTCATTGACATCTGATACTTCCACCAATATCTGTTTCTCCGCAGACAGGGAGGGCGAGCCCGAGTCCTTGGCTATGACGGTGATATTATACTCAGACTCCTGCTCCCGGTCCAAGGCTGCTTTGGTTTTCAACGTATAGTAATTTTTAAGGGAGGAACTGAGCGTGAAGGCGATTCCATGGGAGAGGAAGCAGTTTACCAGCCCGTTGTCTTCGGAGTCCGGGTCAGTTACGCTCAACAAAGCTATCACTGTCCCGGGAACTGCGTCTTCGGGCACAGGGCTGTACACGGAGGTCACTTGGATCTGCGGAGCATTGTCATTTACATCAATGACTTCCACCAACAGTTTGCAATGAGCTACTTCCGGATAAGGACCCTTATCTTTAGCTTGTATATAAATCTCATAGAATTTCACTTCCTCGTAATCCAGCTCCCCTTTGACTCTCACTTCTCCAGTAGCAGAGTCCAACGCAAAGAGTTCTCGCACCTTGGCAGGCGTGTGACTACTGAAAGAGAAAACGATGTCCCCATTGGGCCCCTCATCCAAGTCATAAGCGTTGGTTTGGACAACCAGAGCGTCCCTGGGGGTGTTTTCCCTTACACTCGCTTTGTAGGTGGACTGGTTAAAGACCGGAGCATTATCGTTGGCGTCCAGGACATCAATCTGTATGTTCACACTGGCGGATCTGGGCGGGCTGCCCCCATCCAGGGCTGTAAGGACCAGCTGCAGCTTCTTTTGCTCCTCCCTGTCTAACTCCTTCTCCAGCACCAGTTCTGCATATTTGCTACCATCCCCTCGTGTCTGCACGTTGAGCACAAAATGCTGGTTGGCGCTGAGCCAATAAGTCTGCAAAGAGTTAATCCCCACGTCAGGGTCCTGCGCGCTCTCTAGCGGGAAGCGCGCTCCAGGCGCCACCGACTCACTGATTTCCAGTCTCATCTGGCTGCTGGGGAAAGCTGGGTCGTTGTCATTGATGTCCTGGATCTCCACAGCGCCGCTGAACAACTCCAGCGGGTTCTCCACCACAACCTCAAAGCTCAAGGTGCATGGAGAGAGAGCCCCGCAGAGCTCCTCTCGGTCTATCCGCTCCTTCACAAACAGCAGCCCGGTCTCCAGATCTGCCCCAAAGTACTTCCTGCTGCTTCCAGACACCACCCGGAGCCTGCGATCCGACAGCCGCTTGATATCCAGCCCTAGGTCCGCTACCACATTCCCCACTGCGGAGCCTTTCTGCGTTTCCTCTGGTATCGCATAGCGAATTGCGGCGGAAGCCCAGTCGGAAACGCCAAACACAAACAAAAGACTAAGTACTTGCCGTTTAGAGACCCGGCGGCTCCTTCCAGCAGCGCCGTTCATGTCCCAGAAGGGCAGCTCTGACGCAGGCGTGTACAAGGTTTGTTTCCTTTAGAAACCCTCAGCTCGTCGCTTCATGGAGCGACCCGGCCAGTCCCGGGACGTGGCTGTGCGGCGCAGAGTCGGCATTGCTTTCCTGCACTGACTCACTCCCTGGCTCTCGCTTCCTCAGCCTCATCCCAGCGCGGCCGGGACCGGCAGCCAGATCCCCGGCTACATCATTGGCCAACAGCGGCACACAGAGTCCCAGCCAATAACTGCACGGAGAGCGCCGTGGCCGGCTTCCCACGGGCGGAGCAAGCGCAGTGCCGGGAGCTGCGTCCTACGCGCTATCAAGCCGCCCGGGAGCCCGAGACTCAGCCCCAGCGGCGCGACACTGCTACGATGTAACGCTAAATCAAGATCCTGCCCTCGAAGATCACGCACATACCCAGGCACGCAGGCATGTAGTATTTAAGCTGTTTCTTGCCTCTCAGTGTTAAGTGATGTTGCAGTCGGGATGTTCCAAGAAATATGCCAGAAGCAAGGATTTCTGTGGGCGAGACCTTTGATTGGATCGACTGAACGGTTGGGATAAACTTAGATAAGCTTTTAAATGCAGCCCCATTCTTCCTTAGGTACACTTGAAGGTTGTCTTCATCTATCCCAGCCATGCAGTTTTTTGAAAGCTCGCCTAATTATTCCAGGTCCAACGAAACAGTTAGTCCAATAAAAACTGTCACCCACAGAAATCTGTGTTTCTTACTTCTAAGTATTTCCTGGGAAGAAAAGTCTCTCAGAACCGGAATACTTGCATCACACTCCTGAAAGCAAATGCTCTCCTCGTCTGACATGCTGATCGCCTCCCGACCTTACGGGGATTTCCTTTGTCGACTGAAAGAAAAACGTAACCCAGCAGAGAGCCGCTGGCACATTTTATTCGATCTCGTTAGAGGGTCTACGGTTCAAAGCTATCCAAAGCGAAACTTTCGGAAGAACATCGTTTCAATCCAGGCATACGGGGCTTATCTCTGGTGGAAAAGACAAGAACTCCACAGCAATATACCACGCTCAGGCACCGGAAGCAGGGCCATGAAGTGCAACATTTCGGCCGTGGAGCTCGGAAGACAAGGGAAGAGCAGAGCCAGTAAGGACTACCACGGTGGAAGCAGTGAGCAAGCGTCACAGCAAAAGGCAGCGGCTCTCTAGCAGCTGTACTGGCAATGAAAGGCTGAAAGCGAGTAGCTTGGGAGGGGGAAGGGACAAGGAGACTCCCATCAGCAAAGCGAGGGGGAAATGGAGAGATAGCTATAGTCCCCCGGAGCACAGTAGAGGAGAGGAGAAAGGCTCAATAAATGCAACACCTACAACCATCGAGACATGTAATACAGGCGCTCCTGCCAAGACCCTGATCTTTGCCCACCTTAGATGGAAATGGAAATGGATCCGAGTTGGCCCAGTATCAACCCACGTGTCAGTTCAACATCTTTTCTAAGAGGTTTCAAAGCAGCACGATGAGAAATATCCCTTCAGATGACCAAGTCCTCCTGACTTCTTCTGGAGGTCTGGGCAGATTTTTTTAGTCTACTCTGTCATCAGGATTGCATTGCTGAACAGGATTTGACTGTTCAGCAGCTAAGCCAATGACTGGGACAGTAAGGTCAAGGATAGGGCATACTCTGCCCTGAGCTTTGCACGGGAGCCAACCATCATGCCTAGATAAGGACATCAGCTGGTCCAGCTGTCATTAGACCGTTATCTCTTCCCACCCACTGCTCTGTTCACACATAGCTATTTCCGAACTACAGGAGACCAGCTATAGAAGACAAACTATAAGCCCCTTTCGTGGCAATAATTTGATGACACACCTTTTTTTCCAAGCACTGTGATAATCACCCAGCAAGAACAAATGGAAATGATGGCTAACATGTTAAGCTACAAAACCAAACCTGTGCCTGTTGAATAATACCCAGATGAAAATAGAACTGAGGAGGAAAGAAGGAAGGTGTTGAATTCTTTGGGGTAATTTGTTGACTTCTGTGAGGAAGTGAGTGACCTGGAGGAAGCACAAGCTAATATGGGCAACAGGGTATTCTTCCTGAGAAATCGCAGTTAGCTACTTACCTCCAGTAATGTCATGGTGGAGGGTCTGCTATAGACCTCTAAACCAAGAGGAAGTGCTGGATGAGGCTTTTTTCAAACAGCTAGCAGAAGTTTCTGGATTCCAGGCCTTAGTTCTCATGGGGAACTTCAATCACACTGACATCTGCTGGGAGAACAATACAGCAGTGTGCAAGCAATCCAGGAAGTTTTTGGAGTGCCGGGGACACCTTCCTTCTGCAAGTGCTGGAGTGGCCAACTAGGTGCCATGTGCTTCTTGACCTGCTGCTCCCAAACAGGGGAGAACTGGTGGGAAATGTACTAGTTGATGGCAACTTGGGCACCAGCGACCTTGAAATGACTGAGCTCAGGATCCTGAGGAAAAGAAGGATGGAGAGCAGCAGACTAAGGACCCTGGACTTCAGAAGAGCAGACTCAACTCATTCAGAGAACTCAGCAACAGGACCCCCTGGGAAGCCAGTCTGAGGGGGACAGAAGCCCAGGAGAGCTGGCTGTATTTTAAAGAAACCTTACTAAGAGTCAGAAACAAACCATCCCTCTTTGCAGGAAGACTAGCAAGTATGGCAGAAAACCAGTTTGGTTTAGCAGAGAACTCTTCAGTAAGCTAAATCACAAAAAGGAAGCTTATAAGAAGTGGAAGCTTAGACAGACAACTAGGGATAAGTATAAGAGCATTGCTCGGGCATACAGGAATGAAGTCAGGAAGACCAAAGTGCAATTGGAGTTGCAACTAGCAAGGGATGTGAAGGGTAACAAGAAGGGTTTACACAAGTATGTCAGCACCAAAAGGAACGTCAGGGAAAGTAGGGGAGCCTTACTGAATATGGGGGGCAACCTAGTGACAGATGATGAGGAAAAGACTGAAGTATTCAATGCCTTTTTCACCTCAGTCTTCACAGGCAAGGTCAGCACCCAGACTACAGCACCTGGAAGCACAGTTCAGGGAGGAGGTAAACAGCCAACAGTGGCAAAAGAACAGGTTAGAGACTATTTAATAAAGTGGGACATATACAAGGGACTTGGGGGTCATGGTTGACCACAAAATGAACATGAGCCTTCAGTGTGATGCTGCGGCTAGTAAAGTGAGCAAAACGCTGGCTTGCATCCATAGATGCTTCTCAAGCAGATCCTGGGATGTCATTCTCCCGTTGTACTCGGCCTTGGTGAGGCCGCAGCTGGTGTACTGCATCCAGTTTTGGGCTCCATAATTCAAAAAGGATGTGGAGAGGCTTGAAAGGGTGCAGAGGAGAGCCACACACATGATCAGAGGTCAGGAAAACAGACCTTATGATGAGAGCCTGAGAGCAATGGGGCTATTCAGCCTGGAAAAGCACAGGCTCAGGAGTGATCTGGTGGCCACCTGTAAGTTTATCAGGGGTGCTCATCAGGATCTGGGGGAATGTCTGTTCACCAGAGCCTCCAAGGGATGACAAGATCGAATGGTCACAAACTCCACTGTAACCGATTCAGGTTGGACATAAGAAAGAACTTCTTCACTGTCCAAGCCCCCAAGGTTTGGAACAGACTTCCACCTGAAGTGGTTCAAGCGCCCACTTTGAACACCTTCAAGACACATTTGAATGCTTATCTTGCTGGGATCCTATGATCCCTGCTGACTTCCTGCCCCTGGGGCAGGGGGCTGGACTCGATCTTCCGGCGTCCCTTCCAGCCCAAATGTCTTATGAAATCTATTAAGTCCATGGGGATGGACAGAATACATTGTAGGGTGCTGAGGGAGTTGGCAGATGTGACTGCAGAGCCACTGGCCATCATCTTTGAAAACTCATTGTAATCAAGAGAGGTCCTGGATGTTTGGAAAAGGGCTAATATGGTGTCTATATTTAAGAAGGGGAAAAAGGAGGATCCAGGGAACTACAGACTGGTGAGCTTCATCTAAGTCACTGGAGAAATCATGGAGTAGGTCCTTCAGGAATCCATTTTTAAGCACTTGGAGGAGAAGAAGGTGATTATGTGCAGTCAGCATGGATTCACCAAGGGCAAATCTTGCCTAACCAACCTGATTGCCTTCTATGATGAAATGACTGGCTCTGTTGATGCAGGGAGACCAGTGGTTGTGGTATACCTTGATTTTAATAATGCTTTTGATATGGTCTCCCACAGCATTTCTACAGACAAGCAAAGGAAGTGAAGGTTTGATGAACAGACAGTAAGTTGGACAGAAAACTGGACTAAAATCTAATATTGGTTCAATAAGGGCAAGTGCAAAGTCTTGCACTTAGGACAGAACAATCCCATGTACTGGTATAGGAAGGGGGTTGACTGGTTAGGCAGCGGCTCTGCAGAAAAGGACTTGGAAGTTATAGTGGACAGTAAGCTGAATATGAGCCAAAAGTATGTCCTTGTTGCCAAGAAGGCTAATGGCATACTGGGCTGCATTGGCAGAAGTGCTATGAGCATATCATGGAAAGTGATTATTTCTCTCTATTGGGGACTGGTGAGGCCACATCTGAAGTATTGCATCCAGTTTTGGGCCCCCCACTACAGAAAGGATGTAGATAAATTGAACAAAAATTGTTATAGAGCTGGGGCACAGGACTTATCAGGAGAGGCTGAGGGAACTGTGTTTATGTAGTTTAAAGGAGAGAAGACTGAGGTGGGATTTACTACCAACCTTCAACTACCTGGTGGTTCCAAAGAGGATGGAGTTAGACTCTTCTTGATGGTGGTAGATGATAGAACAAGGAGCAATGGTCTCAAGTTGCAGCAAAGGAAGTTTAAGTTGGATATTAGGAAAAACTTTTTCACTGGGAGGGTAGTAAAATACTGGAACAGGTGACCCAGAGAGGTGGTAGAATCTCCAGCCTTGGATGTTTTTAAGACCCAGCTAGACAAAGATGGGGATGGTAGTGCTTTGAGTAGGGTGTTGGACTAGGTCACCTCCTGAGGTCCCTTCTAACCCTAATTTTCTCTGAATCTATGATTTAGCCTGAATTAAAGAGAGGAAGAGTGAGAACAACATCAGGAAAATTACCTCAAATGCACCCAAATGTACACAAGAATGGGACACCTATTACAGTTTATTGTCTGTCTCTTCTCCTTTCTCTCTTTCTACCCTACCTTTTCCATTAAATTCGAATACCCTAGTTTTCAAGACCTAAAATTATCTGCCATGATGGATGATAAAGAAGGAAGAAAGACACAGCCATGGAACATTGTATTTATGTTGTATGCACAATGCCCCTACAGGGTAATGAAGAACACTGACGTGATGTAAAAACACCCCCAGGCCTGGGAAGTAGCAACTGACTCCCTACAAATCAAGGCATTCATTTGGTATTCTAGAAAAGTAGATTGAGACCTGGAATGGGTATTGCAGAAGGGAAACAGGGGTGGAGCAGGTAGGAGGGAGGCTGTCAGTGCAGTCCAGAACTGCACAGCTATGGAAAAATGAAACGAAATCAGTTCAAGATCAAGAATGCAGGAGTTAACCAGTTGGGCACAGTAAAAGAGTAAAATGGGATATTGCATTGTCACTATCACTATGACACTATGATAGTGTCATATGTATGATATGATGCCTCTTAGGATGGCAGTTGCACAATTGCACACCTGTCATCAGTGGCATACATACAGCATTAGATGACAAGCCAGGAATATTAGGTGTGGATAGTCACATCCATTCTATGCTATATTATGGGGACTTTATTTCACACTGCTTATACTATATTTGAAGCCCTCACACCAAAGTAGGAGAGCAAAGTAGGAGGGCTGGTGGAAGCCTGTTATATGTCATCTGGCATTTGGCTACACTTCCCATGTGTTTCCTGGTGTCCATGCTTCTTTTCCTATCAATGTGTCCTCTGTGCTAACACCTGCCAAACTGAATGGGTCTCATAGAGCAATGTCACTCCATCTTTCTATCTCATGCTAAACTTTAATGTATAAAATATGGAAAGTGCTTATTGTATTCTTGTAACAAAGGTCTGCTGGAGCTCAGCAGCCCATGAGGCTGCATGCTTACAGCATGCCAATTTCTGTAACCAACATCACACAAGCTAGCATGATACCCTACAGTTTTTGTCTCACTTGCCCCATTGAGCAGGAATCCATTTCCAGTTGGGGGCAACCTTCTGCAAAAAGTGATTGGCTTTTTCATGTTTGTCATAAAATAAAGGCTTGATTCGTGTTTGTCATAGAAGGAAGTTTAACCCCTCCACTGCAATACCTAGACTTTTTCTTGTTTAGGTGCCATGAAACTGCGAGGATGATGGGTTTAAAGACATCTGAAATTATAACAATTCCATTAATATGTTGAAAGGCTTTTGCTGGAGGGGAAAGACATGTTTCGACTGAATGCTTGGAGTAAATAAACCAGTTGTGTTTTTTCAGAATGGAAATTAACCATGGTGATGTGCTACAAATAGAATGAGACATAAATTCTTGCAAGTCAAGGGCAATTTAACATGGAATCATTTACTAACAGCCAATTCATTGAAGCAGTCTAGGTGACATTCATGACTGCACATGAAGAGTGGCAGACACATAGTTTTCATACAATTTCAGTCAGAAGAACAATGGATAAGTGGACACATGTATTTTGAACCCTTTCAAAGGGGGACTGCTTCAGAAAGACAGTAGTTGGTACATTTTAATTGTTATGTAAGAAGGGGCTGAGAATGTTGTGGGACCCACGGGTGCCTCGTTTCCCAGTGCCGTCCTCACTCCCATCCTTTCCCATCTCCACTTTCAATTTCAATCCATTTATCTGAACTCTCAATTCCAATCCATTTCCCTTTCATCACCCGAAGTATTTGGTTTCCACATATCACTACAGTGTTTGAGAACCAGTGGTTGAGAGAGGATATAGGGGCTAAGATTAAATAATGTAATTCAGTGATTCTCAACTAGGGTGTCAGGCAGCCCTGGGATGCCTTGAGATCCTTTTAGGGGTGACATGGGGTGCTACACAATGTTAACACTATGACATGTGCAAACATGATTGACATGGTAAACCCAGAGATTTCAAATAGAAGTCCCTAACATTGAAACCTCCTGAGTTATTTGTAACAGAAGAATTGTTCTATTATTTTTCTGTAGTCAAATAACAGGTAAAAGCTAAGAGCTGAGTGCCTCATGTCCATCTGGGGTGCCTCAAGTATAAAAAGTTTGAGAACCACTGATATCATTCAACAGGTCTCCTGCTAACACATCTATGATTAACACCATCAAGATCACCGTGGCACCATCATTAAAACCAAATCAATCCCTGGTTCTCTTTATATTTATTTTCCAGTGTATTTTTGATGTATTACCTTGATCAATAACTTGTGGTTCTCTTTTTAACAGAATTAGTTTAACTATACAGAAGAACTGGTCCTGGATATGACTGAAGAGCCCCTGAATACTTCTATCAGTGGGGAGCAGGGAACAGCTCCAGTGGTTAGGTTCTCCATGTGCAGCACGGCGTCCAGACCCTGGGAGCTGCGTGAGGCAGTTCGGGTCTGCAACCTCTGGTGTGCGGCCAGAGACAGTGCACAGACCGGTGCATGGAACAGGATCTTTGGAGCCCCTGGGATGGCTCAGGTCCTCAACCCCTGGAACAAGGCTGGGAGCTCAATGCAGGAGGTGCTGCACCGAGGGTGAGAGACCCTGGAAGCCGCTTGAGGTGGCTCGGGTCTACAGCTGCTGACATGGGGCAGCACCTCAGTGCAGATGACGCAGCCCAGAGGGTCTGGTAAGAGACCAAGCCCCAGTGCTGCACAAGGCTGTCCAGGCCTCTAGTCCCTAGCACAAGGCGAAGTGTCCACTACACACAGAAGTGCCTGTGGCCCTATACCAGGACGGTAGCAGCAGAGTCAGGCAGCAGGAAAACCCAGTAGGGACAGAGCTTGACCTGGAGAACAAGAGGCTCTCTTGGGACTGTGGAGTAGTAGTAAGTTGCCCTGAAGAGAGGGTCCCCATTGGAGAGGGCCCCCACAAACTGGGTGTGGTATATCTGTGTGTGTGTGTGTGTGTATTTTATAGGGTTTATTGTTTTGTAAATGTGTACATATATATACAATCGATGTCCTTACCCTTTAATGGTTTTGTTGTGAAAATAAATCTGTATATAGTTAAGTAATTGATTGAGTGAACCTGACTCTATAGGGGACAAGGTGGCTGCTGGGCTGTTGTGTCCCTCCACAGCACACTGCCTTGCCAATAATTTCCTCAATTGGAAAGGGAAGTACAAACCTGAAGTGCCCAAAGATGGGAAGAAGGCCAATGTGGTGCCTATCTTCAAGAAAGGGAGGAAAGTGGATCCGGCAAACTACAGGCCCATCAGCCTGACCTCTGTCCCGGGAAAGGTCTTAGAAAAGATTATTAAAGAGGCTGTTCTTAACAGACTGGCTGACGCCAACATCCTGAGGGATAGCCAGCATGGGTTTGTTGCGGGTAGGTCTTGCTTGACCAATCTCATTTCCTTTTATGACCAGGTCACCTATCACCTGGACAAGGGAGAGGAGATTGATGTCATATATCTTGACTTCAAAAAAGCCTTCTATATGGTATCCCATGATCACCTCTTGGTAAAACTGGCCAACTGTGGCCTTGGGTCCATCACAATCTGCTGGCTGGGGAATTGGCTCCATGGTCGGACCCAGAGGGTGGTAGCTGATGGAAGTCAATCGTTACGGTGCTCTGTGACCAGTGGGGTCCCCCAAGGCTCTGTCCTTGGATTTATTTTGTCCAATATCTTCATTAATGATGTGGACATTGGAGTCAGAAGCGGACTGGCCAAGTTTGCCGATGACACCAAACTCTGGGGTGAAGCAGCCACACCTGAGGACAGGAGGGTGATCCAGGCTGACCTGGATGGGGTCAGGAAATGGGCGGACATGAGAACACTGAAAAATGCAAGGTTCTCCACCATGGGAGAAAAAACCTGTAGCATCCTTATTGGCTCAGCAGTGCTACGCTGGCTAGCACTATGGACGAAAGGGACTTGGGGGTCATGATTGACCACAAGATGAACATGAGCCTGCAATGCGATGCTGTGGCTTGTAAAGTGAGCAGAACACTGGTTTACATCCACAGATGCTTCTCAAGCAAATCCCAGGACGTCATTCTCCCGTTGTACTTGGGCTTGGTGAGGCAGCAGCTGAAGTACTGCATCCAGTTTTGGGCTCCACAATTCAAAATGGATGTGGAGAAGCTTGAGAGAGTCCAGAGAGGAGCCACATGCATGATCAGAGGTCAGGAAAACAGACATAACAACAACAGGCTGAAAGCTATGTGGCTCTTTAGCTTGGAAAAGTGCAGGCTCAGGGGTGATCTGATGGCCACCTATAAGTTTATCGGGGTGACCACCAGTATCTGGGGGAACAGTTCTTCACCAGAGCGCCCCAAGGGATGACGAGGTTGAACCATTTTAAACTACTGCAAGACTGTTTTAGGCTGGACATAAGGAAGAATTTTTTACTGTCCAAGCCCCCAAGGTCTGGAATAGTCTGCCATCAGAGGTGGTTCAAACACCTACATTGAACCTTCAAGAGAAATGTGGATGTTTATCTTGCTGAGATCCGATAACCTCAGCTGACTTCCTGCCTCTTGAGCAGGGGGCTGGACTCGATCCTCCGGGGTCCCTTCCAGCCCTAATGTCTATGAAATCTGACTGGAGGGCCTGGTGGCAATGTGGCATGACTACCTGTGGCAGGATAGGTCCTAAAAATTATCACAATGTTGCAACCTCCAGAGTAAGGCAAGTATGGGAACCTTAAAACCCTAGACCCCACTGTCTTCACTGGAGAAAAGCTAAAGGACATCACCCTGACAGAAATGTGCCCTCACTAAGGCATTAGGCAGTCAACAGTAGTTCTTATCTGTTACTCTGCAGCAGCTACAAGCACTGAGGCACTGAATGTTTGGACTTGGTCTGGCCTTTGCATTCTATCTCAATGGTATAAAGTGGTGGGGGTAATAAGTCTTGGGCAGCCTCTACTCCTCCAAACCCTTACCTAGGCACACTTGGTGAAGGTTTTGGTGGAATGGTCATAGACCTTTTTATGTGTACACCATAATCCAGAGGAGCAGCGGTCACCTACATAATAGAAGAACAGACTCTCTCAAAGAAAAGGCAATCAGGACTCATAGTAGAGATGATATATTTCACCAAACCAACAATAATTTCAGGTGTTGGTGCCCAAAAGCTTGCAATTAAAGAATTTTTTTTTGCAAAAATCTTGTTGGTCTAGTAAAAGATATCAGCGCCACTATGAGTCCTGAATACCTTTTCCTCTAAACAAATACAGCTACAACCTGGATACCCTTCTCCAAAGAAAGACAGTAATACAAGGAATTTACACAATTTCAGCATTCAAATTTATCATCATGCTACCACTTCCCTACAATGAAACTTGATCATAAATTGTGTAGTTCATAGGGTATGATTAACACAAACATTTCAGTTATTTCAAAGACATGTTTAAATCAAGTTTAAATTGCACAGCTAATTAATAACAGACCTTATTAGATTCAGAAAGAATGCTAATTCAGTATTATATCCAGATAGTCACCTGTTTTCCTGAAGCTCATTTAAACTCTTTTGAACCTCTTTCTGCTGCAGAACATGGTTGGAAATGTTGACCAGACCTGTCTGTTGTCCTGCACCTTGTGTTTTTATTTGCACAAGCAAAGGAGGTGTAAAATGCTGCCAAAGTTACCATTGGTATAAAAGAGCATGGAAGGTGCTGAGCTACAGAAAAGCAGGCCCTTTATGTTCACATCGTTCTGGTATGATTTTCATCACTTTGCTTTCAGATCTGAAAAGAACAGAGAAGCAAGAGACACTACATATTTCATAATTTTAAAATCAGATTCAACATTAATCTTATTTTATATATGACTGATGGGTCAAGATATTCTTTTTCTCAGTTATTTCCTTTCGTGAATACCTAATGATATGTGTTGAAAGTTAAATCACATCAAAAGTATGTGAAGCCACACTTCAGAAATTCTGAAGACTAATATATTGCTTTTCTTATTAAAATGAATAAATAAATATTACAAACTGTGAAAAAGAAAATTATATATTCAATTTGCTTCATATGAAAGTTAAATCTGTAATAAATATTTACAACTAAGCCTGTAAACCCCTGCAAACAGGTTTATAATGGAGATGTTGCATCCTTCATTCTGGAAGAGGTGACCTGCCAGAAGTAATTTATGTTCCTAGTACAAAAGATTCCAACAGTTTGCCCACTAGCACCTCCTGTTTAACTTGATCCATGCCAAAAGATCTATTTAACTGAAATATTGATTTCACTTACTGTAGTTTATCTCTGGCTCTTCTAATTATACCAATGTCCCATATCACAGGCCTCTATGTAAACAACTTGATGTTATTCTCTTTCCTACAGGTAGCTTAAGCAAGAAATAATCACAGTTCAGGACACAGACAATAGCATCACACTCTTCAAATTAGACATGAACCTTGACACAAGTGCTGGAGTCTTTTATTTTTTGGCATAAAAGATCTGGATCTTGGTTCAGATAAAATCAGTGCTGAAAATTAGAAAATATCCTGACTTTTTGGAAATACCTTTAATCGTTTTTCTCCTACCTTTAATTGTTTTTCTCCTACCACATTTATCAGGCTTTATTAACTGTTATTTACTGAATAATAACTTTCCTTCCTAGTCCAAATATTGCAATTATTAAAAATATAACTAACCATCTAGATACACCAAAAGCAGAAATATTCAGTAGGCTTTATAGGACAATTCTGCTGCAGTATATGATCATAAAGCATCTTGATATTTCACACAATTATTTCTCTACTTTTTAAAAATAGAAACAAAACAATATAACATGTTTTAAGTTAATTTGTCATGGAATGTGGCCTCTTTCTACTGGAAACCATTTTACTCAATGCTATTTAACTGTATTTCTTATTTGGTCTCTAAAATCCTGGCAACAGAAAGAATCAGATCACCAGATAAATAACCTTGTCTCTCATTAGCAGGAATCCTGGTTTTCTCTGATAAAAAATCATTATATTAGCTCCCCCAATCTTCCCTGTGGGCCTCACCATCATGCTGCTTGTTACTCAGCCCTGTAAGTATTGCTATTATCAACCTGGACCTCTCTTGAGAGTTTTATTTATATAGATATAGATATAGATATAGATATAGATAGAGTGGTGTTTCATTTTTAACTATGGAAAAATGTGGATTTTAGGTTACTTTTTGTCAACTGAAAATTGGGGATTATTTTTTATAAGAGAAAACCAGGATCCCTACTCATCAGTTAATCTCCTCAACAACCTACTGGGACAGTTTGCTCCACCCAGCATTTATCTCATTGTGAACAGGTTTTCAGACATAAGTATTTTTAATTTATTAACTGCATAAGGACAAAGAGGATACGTTTATACTATCTTCCACAAAAAACAGCTAACACAGAGTTAATAAATATTTATTACCAGCCAGGACTAAAATCTTATTTTCAGAATGAATCACAGTGCAATTCTATATGAAGTCTCTATTTTGTTTAACACAGGAAAGCCACCACCACACTTGACAAATTTGTTGGCAGAATCAAGAACCAAGGGAACTCCTGACAGAGGTATAATGACAATACTACTGTTCTAATTCCATATGCCAAACTACCCTTTTGCCCCATATTTTATAGCTAACGCACGCTGTTGGAGACAACGTAAGAGCGCATATCTTCTTCTGTTATGTGGGTTCAAGGATGAAAAGATTTTGGCCTCAAAAATCTTCTACAGACACTGTATTAAAAACTGCATTTGGATAAAACAACATGCTTGTAACGGAAAGAGAGAGGCCTTGAGTAACCTCAAAGCGGAGTAGATGATACACCAAAAATAAACTATATGTTACCAAAAAGGGAAGTGATGTCACTAGTTATTATAGAAGTGCAGCATGCGGGAGCAAAGATGAAAAATTGCCAAGAGGACTCTCCAGTTAGATATTAGAAAAATGCTAGGAGTTAAAAGGATATTTAAAGAAAGGGAGTAACTTGACAGGGTAAATTGTGGAAATACCTCATCAGGAGACGTTAAGCCCTCATATGATGTGCCTCAATTTGGAAACATATCAGAATATTAGGAAGAATTGTATAATTATTTTTAAATTCCTCTTATGTCCAATGAGTTTATGACTTCAGCACTTCCAACATGGAAAGGAAGACACTGGGAGGCCTAATCTTGACTGACCTATAAGGTGCCCAAATGTATTTAGGTACTAGACTGTGATCCTGTTCTACTCTGCTAATGTCCATAAAAAAAAAGTCTTAAGAAACTTATTTTACTGGACCCAGTATACACTTAGTCATAAATAAGACAAGTCACAAACAGTAGCCAACAGGAGAGCCAATAATCTTCACGTTTTTTTCGAGGACCTGGGCAAGATGGAAAAGGATCCCAGGTAAGTGCTCAGTAGATGGAATAGGATCTGGAACTGGACTTTTCCAGACCAAAAATTTCCCCAATAAAATACAAAGAAGCAGATTATTAACCGAAAAGTACTCAGACTATAAAGACATGTTTTGCACACGGGAAGCAGAGACTCCTACATGTGGACAGGGCACTTTTCTAGTATTTTAATACAAATTATATTGTTCAGATTGGGATTTAAGAGATTAATGGGATTTTCCCTATTAACCTGTGCAGCATATCTGCTAAAGCGAAGGCATATTAAAAGCCACTTCAGGTGTGGCAGGGCTGCGGGGAAGCTAAACTACTATTCTGCACTATAGGGTGAGCTGTAGTAAAGCAAGACGACTTACCTGGGCCTGGCTGTCAGGACTAGGGTTTCCCCTGCCAGACTCGCTCCCGATGCCGGAGTCCTCAGCAGAGAGGAGACTCTCGGTCAAAGCCGCTTGACCCGGTCGGAGAAAGACGAAGTCTTTCTGGCCCGACTCCTCAGCGACGGACACCTCGTAGGAATATGGTACCGGCAGGGTCCCGTTGCTGTAGTTGCACGAAAACGTAGGGCCGAGACTGGAATAAAACTCCTTACTGCAGGACTCCAGAGCCGGGGAGCTCCCAGCTCTCTGGTGTTTCAAACTTAAAACAAGAATCGCTGTAACAAGGAAGAGAAATGACACCAAAGCGAGAGCGATCACCAAAATCATGTTCAAGCCAGACCAATAGTCCGAGGCCCCGGCCGCCTCGGCCTCGGCCAGCTCGGGCAGCGCCTCGCGCGCGCTCTCGGCCAGCACCACCTGCAGCGTGGCCGTGGCCGACAGCGGCGGCTGCCCGTTGTCCTTCACCACGGCGAGCAGGCGGTGCCGGGCGCCGTCGCCGTCCGCCGGGGCGCGCGCCGTCCGCACCTCGCCGCTGCGCAGCCCCACCGTGAAGAGCGCCGGCTCGGCCGCCGCCACCAGCTCGTACGACAGCCAGGCGTTGTGGCCCGAGTCCGCGTCCACCGCCACCACCTTGCTCACCAGGCAGCCCGCCGCGCCCGAGCGCGACACCACCTCCAGGGCGCCCGGCGCGGGGTACAGGATCTCGGGCGCGTTGTCGTTGCGGTCCAGGACGAAGAGGCGCACCGTCACCCTGCTGCTCAGCGCCGGCGCCCCGCCGTCTCGCGCCTCCACCTCCACCTGCAGCTCGCGCAGCTGCTCGTAGTCGAAGGAGCGCTGCGCCACCACGGCCCCGCTCTGCGCCTGCACCGACACGTGGGCCCAGGCCGGCGCCCCCGCCGCGCTCCTGTCCCCGCCGCCGCCGGGGCTCACCAGCGAGTAGGTGACTCGGCCGTTGCGGCCCAGGTCGGGGTCCGAGGCTCGCACGCGGAGAAGCGACGCCCCCGCCGGGTTGTTCTCCGCCACGTAGGCGCTGTACGACGCTTCCTCGAAGAGCGGCGCGTTGTCGTTGACGTCCGAGACCTGCAGCCGGACGGTCTGCGTCGTGGCGAGCGGCGGCGCGCCCTTGTCCGTGGCCGTCACCGTGACGTTGTAGTCGGGGCTGCGCTCTCTGTCCAGGGCGCCGGCGGTCACCAGCTTGTAGTAGTTCTTGGACGACGACACCAGCTTGAAGGGCAAATTCCCCGGGAGGCGGCAGGCCACCTCTCCGTTTGGTCCGGAATCCGGATCGCTGACATGGATCAGCGCGATCACGGTGCCGGGCTGGGAGTCCTCGGGCACGGGGCTGGACACGGAGGTGAAGCTCACCTCGGGCGCGTTGTCGTTCTCGTCCACAACCTCGATCTCCACTTTGCAGTGGCTCACCAGGCCGCCGCCGTCCTTTGCCTCCACTGCCAAGGTGTAGGCTGCTGTCTCCTCGAAGTCCAGCGGCTCCCTCACCGTGATCCTCCCCGTTTCCGCCTCCAGGCTGAATTTCTGGCCCGCCGTTTCCAGGGTGTTGCTGAACGCGTAGGTGACGTGCGCATTGGCGCCCTCGTCGCTGTCCGAGGCGTTGAGCTGGAGCACGAGGGAGCCCGCGGGGGCGCCCTCCCGCACGCGCGCCTTGTGGACGTCCCGGGAGAAAACGGGCGCGTTGTCGTTGGCGTCGGTGACCATGACCCAGACCCGAGCCGTGCCGGTTCTGGCGGGCTGCCCCCCGTCCGCCGCCGTGACCACCAAGTGCAGCCCGGGCTGCCTTTCCCGATCCAGCGCCTGCTGCAGCACCAGCTCCGCGTACTTGCTGCCGTCCTGGCTCTCCCTGACCTCCAGCACGAAGTTGGCGTTGGAGCTGAGCTGGTAACTCTGCAGGGAGTTCGAGCCCACGTCCGGGTCTTCTGCATTTCCGAGGAGAAAACGGGCTCCTGGGAGCGTCAATTCATTGATCTCCAGTGTGTTGTTATCCTGGAGGAAGCGCGGCGCGTTGTCGTTGATGTCCTGGATGTCGACGGTGATGTGGAAAACGTTCAGGGGATTTTCCACCACGGCTTCGAAAGCGAGAGCGCAGAGCGGGGCCTTCCCGCACATTTCCTCCCGGTCTATCCGGTCACTCACATGCAGGTTCCCGTTTTCGCCCTTCACCGAGAAGTATTGTCTTCTGGCGGCAGAGACAACCCGGAGCCTGCGATGGGGCAGTTCTCGTACACTCAGCCCCAGATCCGTGGCGAGATTGCCCACGAGGGACCCTTTGGGCATTTCCTCGGGGGTCGAGTAGCGAATCTGTGCCGAGACCGCCCCGCAGAGCAGGGACAGCAATAAAATAACGGAGAGTATTTGCCGCTTGGGATCCCGGTCCGGCTCTCTGTGTCTGATTTCCATCCCGGTCTCTGTCGACTTTTTTTTCTCTTTGTGTTTTTTCTTTCTGGTCGCAAAATATCTTCAGCCCGAAAGGGTACTCAGAGCGTGGCTTGTCTGCTGATTATCCGTACCGAGCACTCTGCTGTGATGTCCTTTTCCGAAAGCAATTGTAGAGATTCTAAATCAGCCTTTTCTGCTGCATCGTCCCTGCTCCGCGCTGTCTGAGCAAGCGCAGTGCAGGAGGCTCCAATGGATCCCAGGCGGCAGCGCCGCTCCGTATTGGCCAACAGCGGCACTCGGAGTCGCAGCCGGAGAAGTGCAGTAGCAGCGATCTGACCAGGGCGCCGCTGCGGCTCTGCTGAAGCTCGTCTGATCTAAAACACGCCACGGAACTGTTTGGCGGGTAAAAACTGTAGTCTGAAAGTATAAGCGTGCCTAAGTAATTGATGGATTGATGACTGATCACATGTAGCGAGCAGCTGCAGCAAGGTGCGTCTAGATCTGCAGCTGTGTTCATGAGATCCAAGAAACGGTAGTTTTTAAATATTTGATAGAAAGCAATATATTGTGGAGACAGGGAGAAAAGCCCAACCTGCCTTATGAGCAAACCCTTTTCCGACGTTACTTTTAGGGCTTATTTTATGTTTATATCTTTTTCTTCTTGAAGATGTGTCTTTGATGGACAATGCGTTTT